>NC_064626.1:411435465-412109215 GCF_023864275.1 Schistocerca cancellata
GTTTTAAGTTGGGAAATGTGTGCTCGAGCACATCAGAAGGCAGGTCATGAGGCGTTCCAGCTTGTTACAGAAGCGATCGGTAGTCGGGCGGTGGTCTGGTATCGCGACGGCTGATGACACAATCGCCTAAAATGCCCTCGGAACCCGTTTTCGCACGCGCCTGCGAGACGGGACTGGCCGGCTGCTCGTACTGCTGACGTCCGCTGCTGCAGCTGCCGTTCTGCGCGACACGCCCTTCCGCAGCCCTCCGGCACCGACTCCCGTCCCGGTCTTCTGGACAGTAAACACTGAGTGTCTGGCAACGATACCGCCTTCTCCAACGTCGCTCATTAATAAAGAACGAATAAAATGCTTGCATACCCCAAACACGAATTGTGATGTGCATTAGATGCTGACAACTAAACAAAAATAACTGAAAACAGGATACTTGAGAAGATAAGAAGATTAAATAGCGTTTGTCAGCTAAAGATCTGCAACAGCCAAATAAAAAAAAAGTACAAAAAGCTGCATTCAAGCTCTAATAAGAAATATGATCATCATAAACAGCAAAACAGAGTGTTATGATTTACATTCTCAAAAATGGTTCAAATGGCTCTGAGCACTATGGGACTTAACAGCTATGGTCATAAGTCCCCCAGAACTTAGAACTACTTAAACCTAACTAACCTAAGGACAGCACACAACACTCAGTCATCACGAGGCTTTACATTCTCTTCCAAAAGGAATGCAAAATGGGCCGTATAATGGAGAACACAGAAAATGACGCCGGATAAGATTCAGCGGAACAAGTTGATGGAGCAATTAAAGATGGGGGGGGGGGGGGGGGGTTCAAATAAATCACCAATATTTTTACGTGAGTACATAATAAAATCGATTGTAAAATTCTTAGAAACATTTACATTTGTGCACTCCTTCATGAAATACTCAGGGAGGAAAATCACTCAGGAATTCTTTAAATATTAGTTACCATCCAATAAAATTAGTCAACAAAGAGTTGTAATAAAAATGCCATATTGTAAAAAGAAACATTTGTTAGACATTTACGAGTGTTAAATACTCTCTCTCTCTCTCTCTCTCTCTCTCTCTCTCTCTCTCTCTCTATTCGTTTAGTCGGTTCCGACTCTTCGTAACCCCATGAACCAAATCACGCCACTTTTTCCTCTCTTGCACTTCTCCTGTAGACCTTCCAGGTTTGAACACATTCCTTCTGTGATGCCATCGATCCATCTCATCCTCTGACGTCCTCTTCTTCTAGTTCCTTCAATCTTCCCCAGCATTAATGTTTTTCCAGCGAGGCATGCCTTCGCATTGTGTGTCCCATGTAGGTCAGCTTTTGTTTTAACATTAGACCTTCCAGGGAGAAATCTGGTTTTATTTGCTCCAATATTGATCTGTTGGTTCTCTTTGCAGTCCATGGAACTCTAGGAAGTTTCCTCCAACACCACAATTCGAAGGAGTCAATTCTTCGCCGTTCAGCCTTTCTAATGGTCCAGGTCTCACATCCATACATCACAACTGGAAAGACCATAGCCCTCACAATGCGGATCTTTGTTGCTAGTGTTATACCTCTGGACCTAATAACCTTGTCAAAGTTTGACATCGCCTGTCTACTGAGCAACAGGCGTCTCCGGATTTCATGGCTGCAGTCGCCATCAGCAGAGATCTGGGAACCGAGATAACTGAATGTGGTCACTACCTCCATGGTTTCTCCTGCTATATCCCACGAATTGGTAGGTGTAGTTGTCATAATTTTCGTTTTCCTCACATTCAGCCTAAGACCGACCTTTTCACTTTCGTCTTTCACCTTCAGCAAGAGTGTTCTCAATTCTTCTTCACTTTCTGCCAACAGGATCGTATCAATCGCGTACCTGAGGTTGTTTACATTTATTCCAGCTATTTTAATTCCTGTTTCTCCTTCATCTAGCCTCGCATTCCTCATAACATGTTCTGTATACATATTGAATAAGTACGGTGACAGTATGCAGCCTTGCCGGACCCCTTTCTGAATCTTTATCCATTTCGTTGTTCCATACATAGTTCTCACCATGGCTTCTTGGTCAAGGTATAAACTCCGTATCAGATGAATGAAGTGATCTGGTAAACCCATGTTTTTCAGTACGTTCCATAATTTGTTGTGATCGACGCAGTCAAAGGCTTTGGCGTAGTCAATAAAGCAGAGCTACACATCTCTCTGGAATTCTCTTGCTTTTTCCATAATCCACCGAACGTTAGCAATTTGATCTCTAGTTCCTCTTCCATTCCTAAATCCAGCTTGGTCTTCTGGTAGTTCTCGATCTAGATATTGACGAAGTCTATTTTGTAAGAATTTCAACATGACTGTGCTAGCATGTGAGATAAGTGCGATTGTTCGGTAATCTGTGCATTCTGTAGAACTTCTCTTCTTTGGAATGGGGATGAATACTGATCTTTTCCAGTTAGGCTAAAAAATTTAGTGACAGTAAAAAAAGAAAGAGAAAGATTTAGCTCCATTTGACATGTAATATCAGAAAGACTGCGGACAGTCGCTACTCACAGATAGCACCAATGAAGTATAATAATTTTGTAAACCTGGTGTTGTATTATAAACAGGCTGCTTCCATCCATTTCTTACGTGATTGAAGACTTGAAAGCACTATCGTGCCACTAGCCTTTGAGACTCACGCGGTCCCATTACATGTTTACACTACCGTCGGCGAAGAAGCTAGATATCAACGGACCCGACCAACGCTCTATGCATCTATATTAGCGAAATAGTTTTTGAGAACTATCGCCACCCTCTCTTTGGCCCGCGGAACAAGGTTAAAAGTCACAATTCAGAGACCTTCTATTATTGCTTTATGTATGTACCGTAGGTGAAATGGCAGGGAAGAAGTAACTGTCGAGAGACCATATATATCTTCCATTCCTGGAGAGGGGAAGCAGCCTTCCCAGTAGTGCAGGAGCAGCAGTCTAGATGATAGACTGCTCTGCCCTCTGACATTAAATAACATGGTATTGCTATGTGGGTACTGCGAACGTCGAACGGCAAAAAGCAAGGCAAAACTACAGCTGTTACTCTTTCCAAACGCTAAGGCTGTGACAGGAAGTACAGAACTTATGCTCAAGAGCGTACAGGGCTAAAAACTCAAAATCAAATAGCGGTATTGCAAGAATAGGTATAATAATGAATAGGGAAATAGGAATGCGGATAAGCTACTATGAGCTGCATAGTAAAAGCATTATTGTAGACACGATAGACACGAAGCCAACGACCATCACAGCAGTACAAGTGTATGAGCCCACTAGCTGCGGAAATGATGAAGAGGTTGAAACAGCGTATGATGTATGAAGAGAAAAAAAAAATTATTCGGATAGAACATTTAATTGTGATGGAAGACTGCAGTACATTTTAGGAAAAGTACGAGGAGGAAAAATCGTAGGAGAACTTGGACTGGTGCAAAGGAATTAAAGGGGAAGCCGTTATTTTGCATAGATCGTGATTTAATTATTACGAACACATGGTTTAAGAAACATATAGAAGGTTGTATACGTGCAATAAACCTGGAGGCGCCCGAATGTTTCAGGTGTATTATGTAGCGATTTCGCAATTCATATTACAGACGTCTAGGTATAGTAGAAGGGACTTATTAGATAAAATTCTGATACGAAATCAATGTTCAGAGATGTATGATTCGAATATAAAATAAATTTAAATTTCGGGCTACTTTCAGATTTCCCGTTTCAGGATACGCAGTTAACTGAGAAGAGGGCGACTACAACAACGGCTGCGAGAGACTGGTACGTTCATTACTGTAGCAGAATTGACTGTGGTGC
The DNA here is from genome assembly GCF_023864275.1 of Schistocerca cancellata. Taxonomy (NCBI): domain Eukaryota; kingdom Metazoa; phylum Arthropoda; class Insecta; order Orthoptera; family Acrididae; genus Schistocerca; species Schistocerca cancellata. The sequence goes on from NC_064626.1 coordinate 411,439,279, forward strand.
TCCACGGACGCGCCAAACTCTCAGCTTTGAAGAGGACATCTTTGGCCACGCAGAAGTGTATGTGACGAGGAGTACTCGAAATATTGCCCAGGCCATGGGCTTCTGTAGAGCATACAAGGCAGACTCATTGTCTCTGCTGTGTGTTAGCGTGAAGTGGACATTTTAAGTGATCCGATTTTCAAACTTACTTAACATCCAACCAGTACATTTTCTGACATGGGTTCCTTACGAAAACTTTGCTACTAAGGCCTCTCCACAACCACTAGAAGCCTGTAATAGAAATTATGAAATAAACTATGTAATGATAACATAGAAATTTCTAAACTAGATTTTAAACTGCAAAACATTCCCAGGAACAGATACGGACTCTGACTATAATTTATTGATAATGATATGCAGATTAAAACTGAAGAAATTGCAAGAAGGTGGAAATTAAGCAAATGCGTTCTGGATAAATTGAAAGAACGAGAGGTGGTTGTGAGAGTTTTCAGTCGGACATTAGATTACGATTAATAAAAAGGGAAATCGAATACAAAAGAAGACAAATGGGTAGCTTTGAGAGATGAAGTAGTGAAGGCATCACAGGAAACACTCAGCTAAAAGATTAAGCTCCGTAAAAATCTGTGAATTTAACTAAAAGACCAAGATCCGGAGAAATCTATGAATTTAACTAACGAAAGACGAAAATATAGAAATGCAGCAAATGAAGCAGATCAAACTGAATACAGTCATCTAAAAATTAGATTGACAGAAAGTGCAAAATGGCTAAGGAGGTATGGTTAGAGGACAGATGCACGGCAGCAGAAACCTGCAAGACTATGGGACGGATAGGTGATACCCATACGAAAGTTAAAGAGATCTTTGAAGAAAAAAGAAGCAGCTGTATGAATATAAAGAATTCGGATGACAGTCAGGCGCTAAACAAAGAAGCGAAAAGAAAGAAATTTATAGAGCAGCTATACAATGAAATTGAATTTGAAGACAGTATTGCAGAAAGGGCAGGGAAAGAAGATCAGATGGAAAAGAAAATACTGCGATAACCTTTGACTGCATTGAAAGACCTCAGTCGAAACAAGGCTCCTGGAATAGACGTCATTTCTGCAGAATTACTGAGATCCTTGGGAGAGACTGCCATGTCAAAACTATTCTGCCTAGTGTGCCAGATAAAAGAGAGGAACAAAATACTCTCGGGCATCAAAAAGAACGTAATAATTTCAATCCCAAATAAGGTGGGTGCTAACAGTTGTGAATATTTCCGAAACGTCAGTTTCATAAGTCATGGGTTCAAAATAGTGATGTGATTTATTTAAAGAGAAGAATGGAACAACTGGTAGAAGCCGACCTCGGAGAATATCAGTTTGGGTTTTGTCCTTCTATCTTAGAAGATATTTTAAAGAAAGGAAAACCTACGTTTAGAGATTTTTTAGATTTAGAAAACCTTTCAAAATGTTGACTAGAACGTACTATTTAAATTCTGAACTCAGCAGGTATAATATACACGGAGTGAAACCAGTGCTGTTAAAAGCGTCGATGGACATGAAAGGGAAGCAGTAATTGAGAAGGGAGTGAGGTAGGGTCGTATATATTCCCGATGACATTTAGTCTGTACACTGAGCAAGCCGTAAAGGAAACCAAGGAGGAATCTGGAAAGTGAATTCAAGTTCACAGAGAGGATATAAAAACTTTGAGGTTTGCCACTGATATTATAATTCTGTCAGAGGTGGCAAAATATCTGGAAGATCGTTGAAACAATAGCTAATACGTTGCAAATAGCATATCAGATGAATGTCGACCAAAGTGAAGCAAGGGGAATGGAATATAGTCGAATTAAATCTGTCGATGCTGCGATAATTAGATTAGAAATTGACCACTGAAAGTAGTAAATGAATTTTGTTTTGAGGCAGCTTTTGGAATGTGTTACTGCAGGAGAATGCTGAAAAGTATATGGGCAGAGCGGATAAATAATGAGGAGATACACAATAGAGTTGGGGAGAAAAGAAATTTATGACACATCCTGACTAAAAGAAGGAGTGGTTTCGTAGGATACAATATGAGTTTTGTAATGGATGGAAGTGCGGGGCGACGGAGACGAAGGCTTGGCTACAGTACTCAAGTTCAAACTGATGTAGACTCCAGCGGTTGCTCAGAGATGAAAAGGCTTGCGTGGGATAGACTGGAGAGCTACATCAAACCATTCTGCTGACCGAAGACCGCAACGGTTACAACGACTAAAATAATACACTGGTGTGATTAACTGTAGGCGAAAGCAACTTTTGGTGATGTGTATGTCACTGCCAAGTAACATAACTCGATTAAACTTGGACCATACATAGGAAGAACTGCTATAGTATTGTACAGAAGGTAATTAAAAGGTTTACATAGTAAGTCAACAGAAATCGCACTTTCATTCAAAGACAATAATTACACGTAAGTCACTGCGTATTATGATAGTTCCCTGGACATAACAAGAGACAGAACATGGTGTGTGATAACCACGGACGGCAGTTCATGCTATGCAGTGTTGCTTCGTTCATTTCAAAAGCTACGACATATTCTTGTGTCAGGGCGTTTCGTTCTTTGACTAGCGCGGATGACAACTCCTGGGTTATCGTTGATGATATGGACCTTCTACTATACGTCTCCCTACCACATAACACAGGTGCTCGAAGAGATTTAAGTCGGGAGAACGCCGAATATTCAGTCGTTCCAAGAGCAGTTTCACCTTCGCAGTCCGATGCGATCTAGGCCGAATGCACACCCGGGGAAGGAGTCCAGTGCTACAACAACGTTGACTGGTGAGTGCACCGTGCTCAAAGAGTTGGATGTCAGTATGTCCGTGCAACATTATGCCGTCCCACACTATAATATCTGGACCACAAAAACGATCATGTTCGACAGTGTACCAGAGTGCATTACGTATCCTCATAAGGCGAGATGTGGAAACACGTAATGCACCAGGAATCTTGTCGAGCATGATCGTTTTTGTGGTCCAGGTGTTATGGTGCGGGGAGTTATAACTTTGCGTGCGCGTACTGACCTCTAAATGGCCTGCCCCCCCTCCCTCCTTCCCTCCCTCCCTTCCTCCCTCCCTCCCTCCCTCCCTCCCTCCCACCCTTCCCCATCTTAAATACCATCGAGCGCGGACCGGATGCTGTGGTGAGAAGTATTGCAACACGTCGTGTGCACCAATGACCATCCAGCAGTTGTCAACCTCTCTAAGCTAAGCGAAAAATACTACTGCTGTGAGACACTGCACTTCTAAATGTCATAGACTTGCCTTACTTATGTGCCTAATGTGTATCACTTGAATGACTGCTCAGAGGTCGCTCAAAAGTTTGCTTCTAAGAGCAGTGACCTCAGTGGAAGTTATTGCAACTAACGCAAGATGTCAAGTAACACCTAGGCTCTAAACACGCACCGCTGTAACGCCTGCAGCCCGCACACGCTACCTACCGACTTCTGGGCACGGCGTCTACCATATCACCGTATGCACTATCTATACAGTGCGCTTGCTGTCGTTGTTTGACAGAAGTAAATGCAAGTGATTCAAGGGAACTGACGTCATACCTCTGACAACGCAGAATAAATCTTTTTTTCTTGTAGAGTACTGTGGGCTGCTGTGGAACCGAACTGGGACCCGAACCTCGAGTTTTACCTTCCACGGACCATGTTCTTACTGACAGACCTATCTACATACGACACACTACTCGACTTCACAGATTCAAGGGATAGTCCATCAACGTACGCAGGAGAGATTTTGCGAAGTTTGGGAAGAAGGGGACAGGTACTGGCAGATTAGAAACCGTGAAGGCAGAGTGCGGGTCGTTCGTGGATAGTTCAGTATGTAGGGGGATTGCCCGTGAAAGACAAGGTTCCAATTTCGAGCCTCGGTCCGGCACAGGGTTTTAATCTGGCAGGTAGTTCCATAACAATGCACGCTATATGGAGAAAGTAAAATTGTTTTTGAAAACAAAACTTAGGCTGTAGATAAGCTGTTGCTCGGTGGTATTCTTTCTTCTAGGAGTGCTAGTGCAGCAAGACATGCAGTTTGAAATGAACAGGAGTGGTACTGGCAGAAATTAAGCAATTATAGCTCCTGAGTCTTGCCTGGATAACTTATTTGGTAAGAGCACACTGCCCAACAAAAGCCAAGGGTTCGATTTTGAGTACTTGTGTGGCACAAAGTATAAAAATGTGAGGAAATTTCTTAGTGGTGTGCATGACATATCAGACAGGCGAAATACTCTCAGACTTCCAGAAGAACGTAATAGTTCCACTTCCAAAGAACGCAGATGCTGACAGGTGTGAATACTACTGAACCATCAGATTAATAAGTCGTGGTTGCAAAATACTGACTTGAATTATTTGCAGAAGAATGGAAAAACCTTGCAGTAGATCAGTTTGAGTTCCATACTAATGTATGAACATGCGAGGCAGTATTGATCCCACGTCTTATCTTCGAAATATGTTTAGATACGCAGCATCAGTGTCCCACAGTGAATAAGTGCATAGAGAGGAAATCCTCGTCGCCATTTTTGTATCCTTCTCGGCGTAAGTAAGACACAGTTTATGATCACTGGCACTGGTGGTGAGTCAGACACCGGTGGAGCAAGCAGGTGGTTTCTGCGAACGATGACGACAGAGTTCAAGAGACAATGGCTGGCCAGAAGAAAAGTACAGAGCATAACGAAAATCTTTGTAAGCGGTCTCAAACATTCCAGGGAGCGATTCGAATCGAAAAACGTAAACACAGGCAAGGTCGATAACTCGTCTGTCAATGGCACACAGTAGCAGCGGCGATGGCGGCGGCGCCCTCCGCAAGAGCGAAACAGCAGCTGTAGTATGAAGCCCAAGTATCTCTGACCTTTGTTTCATATCGACCCATGGGCTGGGCAGGGAACCCGAAACACTGTAGGATACTAAATCTCTCCCCCTCTTTAATCGGCATCTAGGGTCGAAAATAATCTGCGTTTGGCGAATTCGTCGAGGAAGTGGGGGAGAGAGGTGCCAGTTTCCCCACTAAAGGATACCACGCTATTTTCTCGTTGCGATCTACCAGGTCGGATATTGGCTCTGTCTATGAACTTACGACCGATCGACAATTTCTGGGGCTCCACTTTGTCCTCCCTGCAGGAGACGGGGTGCTAGCCATGGTTCAGATGGGGAGAACAGTTTGGCCTCCATGAGCACCTCAGTCCGAGAATGCTCAACCTCCATCGATTACTCGGCGAGTGATACTTGGGCATTGGTGAGAGCCAGAAGTGTCTTAATGAGTGGAAGTGATTCTGTCCCCATTGGCTCCCATCGCTAGTCATAGGCGAAGACCTACTCGCACCTAAATTGAGGACTGAGGTTTTAACCGTGGCAGGGATGTTGTTGAGTGGGATTGTACTGGGCATGGCTTCGTGAGTCATGTCCGTCAGTTGCATAAGGGGAGGGGAGAGTGGCGCTGCGGCTCTTCGCAGACAGAGCTAATTGGGGTCCCTGTCGCTTCTGGCCAGCCGCAATCTCAAAACTTTGCCGCATCGTATTTGCGACGACTACGCCTTGGGTCCAACCGGTATTTCGGACGGAAGTGCGAGACCACGCCGAAAGTGCAGGAGCATACGCGGGAGCCCACGTGGTGATAAGGCTGTGGGTGAGAGTGGTGGGTCTGCTGACTCGGGTGCAGCAGGTCAAAGAGGATCTGCACTTTAGTAAAATTTCCGTCGGACTACGTCCATTTACGTGGTTGGACTGGTAGGTTGAGGGAAAGACTGTGGGTGAGGGTGGTCGGTCTGCTGACTCGGGTGAAGCAGGTCAAAGAGGATCTGCACCTGAGTAAAATTTCGACCGGACTACGTCCATTTACGGGGTTGGACTGGTAGGTTGAGAGAAAGTTGTTCAGTATTTAAGTCTGCAGGCTCTCGTGGCCGTTGTTGCTGAAGGTAAAATCTTCTGGGTTGATCGAAACGTCGATTGTATAGAATAAACAAGATGCTGTCCGGCAACCCAGAAGATTATGCCCCGGAGACGGTTGTCACCTATATCTTGCGCGTCCGAGTTTTGAAGGTCTTGTTCAACTGCTCCCCTTGCGAACTGGAAGGAAACGGGTAGTGTTCAGGTGCTCAGTACCTTTGCATTTATAAAAATTCTGAAACACATATTATGCTGTGAACTGAGGGCCGTTGTCAGAGACAAGGGTGGAAGGTGCCCCACTATTGCAAGTATAATGGAGAGAGCATGGATGGCAACTGCCACATATAGAAAGTTAGAAAGGACAACAAAAATTTGGAAATTTATGGTAAGATCTTATGGGACCAAACTGCTGAGGTCATTGGTCCCTAAGCTTACACACTACTTAATCTAACTTAAACTAACTTACGCTAAGGACAACACACACACCCATGCCCGAGGGAGGACTCGAACCTTCGACGGGGGAGCCGTGCGAACCGTGACTGGATGCTTAAGACCGCACGGCTACACCGCGCGGGTAAAGGACAACAGTTCTCTTTTGAATAGACTGGCGTAATCAATATGTACTCTTTGTCTGGGGTGGTCAGGGTATGGCCAACGACTCAAGCATTGCATCAGGGCCGAATGATTGCGGGCGCAGGCCTGGCAGTTCCGGACCTTGTGTTTTACAGCGGCGTCAACACTGGGCCACACGTCTGACGCCACACTGTTACCTTAATTCTGCATATTCTCAAGTGTGCCGTGGGGAGGAGCTTCAGTAAGCGGAGGTGGAACGAGGGGTAAATTACCACCCGGCATTGAGATTCGTTCGTGGCTAACAATAAGGTCCCATCGGCTGTGTTAAGTCAGGGTCTCAGAGAAAAGTATATGCACCGTGTCGGTTCTGTGCCCTTAGATAGGTGCCCTAGCCATGCACACTGTACAGCAGACGACACCATGTGGACTAACGGATTATGGCCTATTTGTCTTGCTGCTTAATGCCCCATAATTGGGAATTCGTCGAGGCTGTGCAAAGGCAAAATACAGTACTTTGTGCCTGTCAGAGTCTGCATTTCGACCACGCAGCAACGGAAAAGTGCGTCTGCTTTTGTGAGCTACTAGTACGGTCGATATTGGAACCTGGAGTTACAAGTACAAAGGAGCAACGCCCACCGTTGCATTTGCTGCGTCGTCTAATCGGGAAGTTTTGAGTGATGACCGAATAGCGAAATGAGAGAATTGTGATCGGTGATCAGCTGAAACTTAGTACCATAGAGAAATTTAGCGCAATTGTCGTCACATATTTGTGGGAGAGCACAGCACCAATGACACAATCTGACACATTGGTGGCAAGTGTTAACAGTTTGCCTGAGTTGAATGTTACTAAACAAGGAGCCGAACTAAAGCATTCTTTAAGAATCAAAGAAACTTTCTGGCTCGTCTCTGAGCACAGGAATTTATGATCTGTGAGCACTCCAACACAGACGAGGTCGATCACTCGTCTGTCAACGGCACACAGCAGCAGCGGCATTGTCGGCGCCCTATGAAGCCCAAGTATCACTGATCTTTCTTTCATATCGATACATGGATACTCGAATTCAGCTCCTTCATTATGCAGGTAGGGTATCTAGGCCACATGGGAAATCAGTTTCGCATAGTAATTAACTCTGTCCAGAAACAACTGTAGTTCTTTGAGGTTCTTAGAAGCTGGTAAGTTATGGACTTCGTGTAAATGATCCTGTGTGGGCAGGAGCAAGCTGCGGCCGTGGTGTGCAGTCCACTTATCTCTGACCTTTCCTCCATATCGATACTCGGGCTGAGGAGGGAATAAAATTCACTGTTAGATACTAAAAATCAGTTTGAATTGTCGAGAAATGTAAGAATGCGAAAGGCAATGTTGACCCTATGACCCTACTACTTCTTTTGGAAGAGAGGCTTAAGAAAGGCAAATCTACGTTTATAACATTTGTAGCTTTAGAGAAAGTTTTTGACAATGTTGACTGCACTACGCTCTTCGAAATTCTGAAGGTAAAAGGGGGAAAAATACGTGGAGCGCTATATTATTTGGAACCAGACTGCACTTGTAAGAGTGGAAGAACAGGACAGAAAAGCAGTAGTTGAATGCGGATGGAGACAGCATTGTAGCCAATCCCCAAGATTACTCAGTCTGTATACTGAGCAAGCAGTAAAGGAAACCAAGAAGAAATTTGGAAACGAAATTCAGGTTCAGAGAGAAGACATAAAAACTTTGAGATACGCAGATGAAATTGCAGTTCTATCAGATACGGCAAAGGACCGGTTAGGTGATTTGGGGGAGGCCAATCCCCAAGATTACTCAGTCTGTATACTGAGCAAGCAGTAAAGGAAACCGAGGAGAAATTTGGAAATGAAATTCAGATTCAGAGAGAAGAAATAAAAACTTTGAGATATGCAGATGAAATTGCAGTTCTATCAGATACGGCAAAGGACCGATTAGCTGATTTGGGGGTGGGTCATCGGTACCATCGGATTCGGGAATGATGGGAAAGGAAGTCGGCCGTGCCCGTTCAAATGAACCGCGCCAGTATTTGCCTGAAATGATGTTGGGAAATTACGGAAATCTTAAATTAGGATGGCCGGACGCGGGTTTAAGCCGTCGTCCTCCCGAATGCGAGTCCAGTGTGCTAACCACTGCGCCACCTCTCTCGGTCAGAGGATGGGGAAGAGAAGTTGAACAGAATGGATGATACTGCCTTGGAAAGAGATTGTGAGATGGATATCAGCAAAAGTATAACAAGGGCAATGTAATGTTGTCGAATTAAATTACTTGTCGCTGAAGGAATTAAATTCGGACATGAGACCCTAAAAGCAGCACATGAGTTGTGTTATTTGGACAGCAAAATAACGGATGACGGTTGAAGTACGGATGATATAACATGCAGACGTTCACTAACAATAAAAGAATTTTGAAAAAGAAGAATTTGTTAACGTCTGTTGTAACTATAAGTGTTTGAACGTTTTTTTCTGAAGGTATTTGTTGCGTTCTATGGAAATGAAACTTGGGCGATAAACGTTTCAGACAAGAAGAGAATGGAAGCTTTTGAAATGTGGTGTCGCAGAAGAGTAGATATGTGGATCGAGAAACTAATGAGAAAATGCTGAATCGAATTGAGGAAAAAAGAAATTTATGGCACAATTTTAAAAGGCTCATCCTGAGGCATGAAGGAATCATTAATTTGGCATTGGTGGGAAGTGTGGGAGTAAAGGAGTATAAATTGTAGAGGCAGAGATAGGCCTGAATGCAGTAAGCAAGTTCAAATGGGTGTAGGCTGCAGTAGTCACTCAGAGGTGAAAAGGACTGTACAGGACAGACTAGCATAGAGAACTGCATGAAACCAGTCTGCAGACTGAAGGTCACCACGACAATAACAAATTTCGTGTCTGAGAATTGGATAACAATTTGCAAGTGAAGACTTTAATATACGCGTAATTTTGTCCTGGATATCGAAATTGCCAGAAACTCAGTGGCATTCTAATATGTTTACCATGTGCCATACAGTCCACCTGAAAACGGTGTTCGCCGTAGAGTGCAGGAAAAGCCCACAAGATAAATGTATGTACAAGGTGTCTACTGAAGAGTTCATAAATGGTTCAAATCGCTCTGAGCACTGTGGGACTTAACATCTGAGGTCATCGATCCCCTAGAACTTATAACTACTTAAACCTAACTAACCTAAGGAAATCACACACATCCTTGCTCGAGGCATGATTCGAACCTGCGACCGTAGCGGACGCGCGGTTCCAGACTGAAGCGCCTAGAACCGCTCGGCCACACCGGTCGGCTACTCAAGAGTCGTCAGGCGCATTTTCTCTGGTGTTTCGGCAAATATTTAAAATTTTGTTTTTGCATTATTTAGCTGGAATCGGCCCAAACAAACAGTACTCATCATGCCTTTCGTGCAACGCCTAGCATCGATGGAAAGCGTCGGTTTTTTTCCCCGCTACAGACAAAATTATCTTTACGTGCTAATTCGTTAAAGCGGTCTCGGATCAGTCTAGTATGATTTTCATTGCATCGATATGCATTAACAGTGACAGTGTAACTCGAAATATAAACCAGTACTTTAACAGCGAATGAACAGCACCATTGCTCGGCGGCATCAGTCAGCGAATCCAGGGCGGTGCTGGAGTACTGGTTATTCTTCGTGTTTTACTGGTCCAGTTAATTCATATCGATAAAACGAATATCGCACTAATTTAAGACCGCACCATCAAATGAGCCCGTGAAATTTCGCTTTAAAAATCATTTTGTGTGTAACGGGAAATAAATCGACGCTTTTCGTCGACAACGGGCGTAGTATGAAAGACTTGACGAACAGTATTTGCTTGACCTGACTCCAGTTACACGATGTAAAAATGAAATTGCAAGTATCTGTCGAAACACTGGATCAAATGCGCCGACGACTCTTTAGAGTGACACCAAGTATACAATGGTCATTTTTTTTAACCTCCGATAGGCCATAAATAAAAGAGATACGTATATAAAAATTATTTTATTACTAATTGGTACGTGTACATCTGGTTACTTTTCGACAGAATAACCGTAATTATTGAGGCATTTGCTTTACCTGTGGATAAGCTTTCCAATACCTTCTATATAAAATGTTGCCGCCATTGAACTGAAATGAGTCTTGACGTTGTCTTCAAGTTCGTTGTCAGTTTCAAAGCACTGTTCTCCTAGCCTCTTCTTCAGTTCACGGAAAAGATGGAAGTCACCCGGCGCTAAAGCGAGACTATATGGTTATCTAAAATGTCCTATTGAAATTGTTCAAAGAGCCGTTGAGTTGTACGGGCAGTGTGAGGAGTAGAGCACACTTGTTGTTTTGTTTTGAATGGGTCTCCGCTAGTTAGTCGATAAATTTTTGTTGTATTCTTCCCTTGTGCTTGCAGCAAAGGAATAACAAGTCTCACGTCCAGTCACAATTCATTGGTGGAAACATTATAGAAAAAGGATATTGGAAAGCTTGTCCAGAGCTGCGACAAATGCATAAGTCGCTACGGTCGTTATGCGTCACTTTTAGTACTAAAATAATTTTTGATATATTCGTTTTTTATTTATGCCCTGTCGGAGGTTGAAACAGGAACGGCCTCGTATACCGGATGATCAAAAAGTCAGTATAAATTTGAAAACTGAATAAATCTTGGAATAATGTAGATAGAGAGGTTCAAATTGACACACATACTTGGAATGACATGGGGTTTTACTAGAACTAAAAAAAGACAAAAGTTCAAAAAATGTCCGACAGATGGCGCTTCATCTGATCAGAATAGCAATAATTAGTAAGACAAAGCAAAGATAATGTTCTTTATAGGAAATGCTCAATATGTCCACGATCATTCCTCAACAATAGCTGTAGTCGAGGAATAATGTTGTGTAAAGCACTGTAAAGCATGTCAGGAGTTATGGTGAGGCATTGGCGTCGGATGTTGTCTTTCAGCATCCCTAGAGATGTCGGTCGATCACCATACGCTTGCGACTTCAGGTAACCCCAAAGCCAATAATCGCACGGACTGAGGTCTGAGGACCTGGGAGGCCAAGCATGACGGAAGTGGCGGCTGAGCACACGGTCATCACCAAACGACGCGCGCAAGAGATTTTTCACGCGTCTAGCAATATGGGGTGTTTTTTTTTTGTTCTAATAAAACCCCATGTCATTCCAAGCATGTGTGTCAATTTTTACCACTCTATCTACATTATTCGGTGGTTTATTAAGTTTTCAAATTTATGCTGACTTTTTGATCACCCGGTATATTGAGCGATGGAAGATAACAACGGAAGTGTCTCTGGAAACCGAGTAGCGATGATTATGATGATGATGGTTTGTGGGGCGCTTAACATCGTGGTCATCAGCGCCCTTACAATTTCCCAGTCTTTCCATTTCTGGTCTCACTACATCTCGAATGATAATGAGATGATGAGGACAACACAAACACCCAGTCTCCGGTCGGAGGAAATTCCCGAGTAGAGAAAGCGCTGAGTGGCATACGAGTACGTGGCCTCCTGTTGCCTTTCCGCGGTGCAGCGGCAGGCGGCGCCTCGGACCTGTCCCAAGAGGGGTCACGTCGCGTGAACGTCCATAGGCCGGTCCGGTCTACGGCGCCAGCCGTGGACGCGATTTTTCGGTTGTTCACCTTGAAGTCAGGCCCTGGCGGCGGCGCCACGCCCCTCGGTAAACAACGCCCGCCAGGAAGTCGTTGCCGCGATGGCCTCACCGCTAGCGGCAGCAACTAGTTTTAAAGGGAAGTGTGCACATCCTCCTCTTGCTCTCGCCATGCTGCTCCCGATTCGGTTCTCGCGCATTTTGTTGCCACTGCAGGATACCGTATACTGTCGTTGTTGCTCAGTACGCAGAAGTTCCTTACAGAAGGCCTCCAACAGTGAACAAACGAGAAGTTTATAGTTTCAGCGGTACATCGAATCGCATACGCCAAGTGGCAACCAGATGATGTACAAAATGGTTGCACTGCATCCATTAGCTGAAGCTTTATCATAAAAAGAAAAGTTTATGAGAGTTTTCTGGCAGTCCGCTGAAAAGCCGATGGCTGCGTGGAGCGAATCTTTGTGACTGGGGAAATGTGTGCTTTAATATGAAGAGCGTCCGCTTGGCGTTTAATAAGTTGACAGTGCCTTTTCACCATTAGACGAGCGCCTAAAGCATTGTTAATGGAAGAATATGGTTTCAAAACAGCTTCATGTTTGTATATATTGAAAGGGTTCCATTGTATCTATTTCATGGTAGTTAACATATCTGTGTTGTCGACTGGGAGAGAGATGTGCTGACCACATGCCCCTCCAAACCGGTCCTCATGACGCCGCAAGGCAGAGGATGACACGGCGGCCGCTAGACAACCCTTGGCCTTCACGGTCTGGCGAGGAGCTCGTTAACAGTAGAACTAGAACAAGTGAAAATAGGGCATATTGCAGCAGTACGCCCCGAAGAAATTCGTGCAAATTTGATTGGTAATATATTTTTATTGACTCATACGTTTTTAACCACAAAGAGGCAAGTAGTAGCTCACTGATCATTATTTTATATACAGTGTATTTTAAATTTTTACTGGTAGAGGAAGATAGTACAGCAACAAACACTGCTTCCCAGCGTTTACCCTGTGGCACGAGTTTTGCCGTTTTCTTGATTTGGCTAGTTTATTTTAACTTTGTGAGCGGATTCCCTTCCTATCGCCGCAGTTGCCTGTTAACCTAAGGAAGCAAAGCTTGCTCCTTTCGTCTCTGCATCCTGCAAACTTTGTTCTGTGCGTTATGTACTTTAACTGTTTCTTTGTCGTATTTTCTGAAGCACAGATTGGGGACCAGCTAAGTATTTGACGAAACGAGTGTGGAAAGTCGCCTAAAAACCACAATCATTGTGGTCGTTAATCCACCAAGTGGATTAACATATCCTGTAGTTCGCTTACGTATCGCTCAGAAGGAATCAGAACCACGGAGGCGTACAAGCATTCATTCTTCCCACTCTCCATTCGCGAATGTAACGGAAAGAAATCTTAATATATGTTACAGTAAAATGTTCCGTCTGCCACACACTTTATGTGGGTTCACGTATTCTAGATGCAGATGTAGACATAGTTGCTGATGCGTACGATATTTACAGTGTTTTTTCAGTAGAAGATTGGAATACCAAAAAAATAAACGATTGCATATTTTAATGTCTCTTGATGTAGACTCTGCAAAGTGATTTCTTTTTCAGATGTACGCACGCACATGATGTGTCTGGTAAAATCAATGGATCTAATACCTGAATAAGGAGATCTAACGAACTCAGATCTGTCTTTGAAACTGGCCGAGACTCAATGCAACAGGGTAACAATAAACATGTTTTATGCCCTTGCTAGAAATCGTATATTTCACGACTTACATCGAGGCTGAGTGTCTATTTTAGGGCCTGTGTTGTATTTATTCAACAAGTATCACGCGTCTTCTTTGGTGTATCTATCTTGCGACAGATATCAACTGGTCACTCATCATTTTCCCCTGTCATGTGTAACGTGGAGTTATATTTGAACGACGAATGACAAGAAACAATCCAAAATTCCTATGGATTCCGCCTTTCCCTGCATATACTACTGATGAACCATGCCACCCGGTTGGAAACCCGAGAACTTTTCCTCAACCGTAACACTTACATCAAATTTTAACACCTCAACCAATTGTATCGATGTCTGTCTATAGTCCCCACTAATCTATTGTTGGGTTCCTTTAACTTACCTAGTTTGCCATTACGACTCATAACTGCATTCGTTGTTTTTATTTATTTATTTATTTATTTTTTAGGGAAAATTATTTCCGTTGAATTAATGTTTCTGGTCACACAAAGCGCGGCTTACAAGATTGGTCGTTTTGGCCGTTAGTAACACAAAACAAAGACAGAAGAGGATGGAAATCTATCACTTTTATTCACTTTCTATCGGCTGAGACGAAGTTTTAGAAACTTTTATAAGACTCATGAAAATTGTCAACAAAATTGTCTTTTGCAATCGATGGAAATACTGAGGTAACACGTGTTTGAATATTCATCGAAATGTGATACAGGCAGCTGTGCACTGCTATCTTGATGATTGTCTACGCAGGTACGATCGAATTGGAGCGCCAAGTCCTATTTCGAGTAATAACAATAATTTCTTATGGCTCAACGGCCTGGTGTAAGTCATTCTGCTGGACGCAACTTCGGCGACCTGCGTATCGTTGAGCCAACGGTAGTCCCGGGTGGTCACCCATCCAAGTACTAACTGGAACCAACGTTATTTAATTACGCTGATCAGGCGGCAACCGGTGTAGTCAACGTGGCAAGACGAGGGATGATGTTTTGCTGAAAATATGAATGTCGGACATACGTTATCAGTGACATCTCAGACATTTACAACTCATTTTGCCTTCTTGACAGTAAATTTCTATGATGCGTATTAGAAACAGATTTTCTGCTTGCACAAATCTTGATGAGTGATGTCGTTAACACTCCGATTTTAATGATACATTTTTCGCACTTGCAGCAAACAAATCGCGTTTAGCTTAAAGTGTTCTACACACGTGTTACTCTCCGACATATCTCCACGTGCCAATGGGCAAATATGCATCCTTAACATACGTTGCTATCCCTGATTTTTTTATCTCGTGTGCACACGTTCTCTGTTCTCACATTCTCTGTTAGGTATGTGAATAATGCAAAGATATTGTGCTTAATCGAAAACATTATGATAACCTTTTTAATACTGTGTTGTTTCACTTCTGAAACATAATACAACAGAGATTCTGCTTGGCATGGATTCTACAAGTCTTTGACAGGATTTCAGAAGTATGTGGCACCGGGTCTCTGCGTACAGGTCAAGCAATTGCCGCAAATTGCGGGCCGCTGGTTTACGAGCACGCAGCAGGCACCCGAGATGTGTTCCAGTGGGTACAGATCGGGCACATTTGCTGGCCAAGACATCAGTGTGAGTTCACTCTAATGCCCCTCAAACACACAATGATGACCGTGCAACACGGATAGCTATCCTGCTGGAAGATGTCATTGCGGTAGGAGGAGACCTCAAGTGTGAAACGATGCAGATGGTAGGCAATAATGTTCACGTATTCACTGCTTCCTTCGATTGCTACCACAGATGCCTTAGATTTACTATCACAGATCCCATGGAAGCACAATACCGCCCTCACCGACCTGGCCTGCATCTGTGGCGTGATGCGCGTTTCGTGCAACCATTCGCCTGGATGACGGCGTGTTAGGATCCAACCATCGGCCTTGTGTAACAAGAAATGCGAATCATTCGATAGGCGACATGTTTCTATTGATCCTCGGTGAAAATTCACTGATGCTGTGCCCACTGCAATCATAACTGATGATGTCAATGGTTCAACAAAGGTACACGTTGGGGTCGTGTGATGTGGAGCTCCACGTTCAACAATGGCCTTTGAACGGTGTGCTCCATAACACTTGTGCCTCCATCAGCATTGTACTCTGTTGTCAGATCTGCCACATATCGCTGACTGTTATGGATTACGCAGTGGGTATCCTCCAACCTCTACGTTTTGTGATGAGACGTGGTCATCCAGTGCCATACAAAGCCTACTTCTCATTTCGCCATCCTTCAACCACTTTCCGTAGGTGCTCAAAACAGTAATACGCCAACAGGCAACCGGTTTCGCCGTTTCAGAGATTCTCGTTTTCAGCCGCAGTTCCACAATAATACGCCCTTTGTCAAAACCGCTTGTATCAGTGGATTTCCGTATTTGCGGCTAGTATCTCCGCTATAATGACTGCCCTTTCGTCTCTCTTCAGTTTACATTCTTTCTTACTGATTCACATGCCCGCAACTAGAAGGCATGCAACTTCGCGGTGGGCAGTGATCATAATGTTTTGACCCATCAGTGTATATAATGTATAAAGGCCCATTAGCAACCTCAGTGTATTTTATAATTCATGTAGACAGATGAGGGATTGGTAACAGGATATTGTGTTCACATTTTTCTTAATGTCAGTAAGTAGGTGTCCCTTTGTTGCAGTTCTTAACTGCCTCTTCCTGTCTTTAACCGATTGCGTCTAGTGAGAAAAGATCAGATGACCTTCGAAGGAGTGCAATAACACCACAGCCATCGACCCTGCATGCAGGTTAAGTTTCGTTCATGCACTATGCCACGGGAGAAGGGATTGAAGATCGAGCTTGTACTTTTAACGTTCGTCGTAATGGGAAACAGAAAATACAGCACGTAAACTAACGATCAGTTGATTTACTATCTTCAGTACCATTTCTGTTGTAGACGGTTTCAACTAGCTATATCTCTCCCTTTTAACCTGCACAATATGTGGATATGATGTTCCAGCTTCAGCGGAACCTGTAAAATTACTTCTTAGCGTTGGTCCGATTTCTTCCGAAGCACATTGTATACAATCTATAGCAGCAAAATTAATTTTGATAGACTCGAATGTGATGCGCGAAACATTTATCCGCCAGAAAAATTGCAGTACTTGACATAAAATTGGTGTAGTTGTTTGCACTAATTTATACGCTTAACATAAAAGTGCATCTAATTGCTCGGTAATAGATACGCCCTTAAGTGCAGTTTAGTTATGTATTGCACCACGTGTGTAAATAACGCCGCCATTTTACTGCTAGCCGTCTGTTGTTAGCTGTCATACGACTGACTGGCCGACATAATCTCTCGACACGGAAAGTATCTTTCTTCCTTGCGCACCATTAAATGCGAGAGTTATTGAAGTACAATAAATTTTAAGCGGTCGTAATAATGAGCAGCCGGCGTCACCGCGAGATAAGGCCGCGCCGCCTGTGGGAGGAGAAGCTCGTTACACGCACGGTCAGACGGCGTGACTGGGCTTGCTCCGTGCCCCGGGCACTGCGCCCAACTCGCTCTCGCTCAGTACTCTGATGTGCCAGCCGAGGCAGGGGCCACTCGCACCTGTGATGCGGGTGTCCCTGGGGAATGGAGTACTGCCAACCGTGACGGGCAATGCTCAGGAAGTCAGTCGCGCTGTGTGGTGGACATTGTGAAGGTTGCATCGCATTTCATGAAACTTGTTAGTAACACTGTCAGAGTATTGGACCTATCGAAGCACCACATGCACCATTTACATTACCAGTTTGTGAAAACTCTTTTTGAATACCTAAAACTGTTTTATACCAATGCAGGCTGTTTCGTTTCCTGGGTGAAATACTGCAATCCATATAACGTGATAATGTTCCACCCCAATGCGTTTAACATGTCTGCCTGTAAAAGTGATAAGCTGGAAGGTATAAAGCCAGCCAATAGTACGGTTATTGGTTTGATGAGAGACAAGATGAATAGGTCACATATTGTGGAGTTTGTAGTCCTTAATTCGAAAACATACACTTTCTGTACAGTGATAGGTGCCACTGGAAAGCAGGCAAAGGGTGGGCATCATGTGGCCTCAGTGGCTCTAATGGTTGGTAATTACTTGGAATGGCACTGCAATGATGCCAGTGTTTCTCTGCGTATGGTGTGCCAAGTGACCATTCAATAATGGGATCATGTACTATTGTATCACGGCTGAAAGTCAGCAAGCTGCGCCACGATGGCAAGTAGGTTACTTATGAGTACAGAATCGAAACCCTGCTGTACTCACAGTATTCTCTCAAGTGACAGAGAGAGAGAGAGAGAGAGAGAGAGAGAGAGAGAGAGAGAGAGTGGGTGTATTTCTTTGTTGTATGTATAGGGAAAATATGTGTGTGTAT
Organism: Schistocerca cancellata; assembly: GCF_023864275.1. Taxonomy (NCBI): domain Eukaryota; kingdom Metazoa; phylum Arthropoda; class Insecta; order Orthoptera; family Acrididae; genus Schistocerca; species Schistocerca cancellata. The sequence continues at coordinate 411,457,471 of NC_064626.1, forward strand.
GCAGAGTAGTATCACATGTTTGCTGTAGTGTAACTAGGTGTGTATGTGTGTGTGTGTGTGTGTGTGTGTGTGTGTGTGTGTGTGAATTTTTTATTGTGTGCGTGTATATAGTGTATAAATGTCTAAATGTTTTCACATTATGTTTGTGTGTATATGTATTATGCAGTTTTTTCACCTGCTACTAGCCATCTCAGTAATTATTATTAGTGTCAGGTATTCTGCTTCCTCATGTAAAGAAAGTCTCTGTAATACTGAATCAGTGATATCAGAGAAAATGTAACATTGCACTAGCTATATGTTAAAAAATTATTACAACTGCAACAATTGTATAAGGAAAAATGAATGAGAACTTTAAAGTTTAATAGTACCTTTTGCTGTAGTATTCTAACATTATAGCCGTTTGTTGAAAAATAAAACTGTCATGCAAAATCTAATATATAGACTATTTTTGAGTGTATATATTGGTTTTTAGCCATTATTATTAAAATATCTCTGAACACATTGCACAAAAATTGCTGCCTTGTTCTTATTTACAAAAACCCAGTGTATGTATTGTGCCTGTCGGGCAGATTAATTCTGTATAGCCATGGGCTAGCTGCTTCTCCAGCTTTGCTCCTGGCCAGCAGTAGTTATATGAGGGTATGTGTGATTCTACAAGTAACTTGTTGGGAATACTGCCATTACCACATATGATATGCGTCCCAAATGACATATTAAGCTACTGTGGGTTGAGGAGTTTGCACATCTTATTATATATCACATGTTTAGCATTCATCAAGCTCATGTGTGATGAAAAGAATCCAAACCATTTAACCAAGACCTTATTGCCCCATTGTCTTATGGCGCGCTATGAGAAAAACGTCTGGTTCACTGCTTGTCTGCATTTCTTCTATGTAAAAACTACCAGCTACTTCACTACCACTATTCTGGGGTTTGTTTGTTACACTGTGAAAACTGTAAATATCTCCATTAAACAGTTTAGCAAGTATGAGTTCTCAAATGACGTTCTATATTTAGAAATATGTACGGAATTGCCTATATTAAATTTCTGCTTGTGTGAATTCACCATTTTAATACAGCTGTATACCCTCTTCAGAAGCTCATTATCAAGTGGTTTCGTTTTTGTTGTTCCGTGTGTGGTCGAATTATTCTGCCCCATTACTTTCAGAAAAAGTATTTCTATTTCTGTGATCCATAAAGATTAAAATGCGTTCACATACGGATTTTTATCATTGTTTTCAAATGTTTGATGACACTTGCCTTTAACTGGGAGAATGCTGAATAGTGGCATGTTCCATACCAACTCATTGCTGTCTTGAAATATCTATTACAAAATTCGCCACCATGATCAGTTTGAAAGTTTATGGGACATCCATTTTCCCCTCTCTGCAGCAAATGTTCAAACACCTGTGCTACTTCCTTCCCAGTCTTTGCTTTCAGAGGTAGAGCTCAGGCAAATTCTGAGTTTTTATCAATGAGCATTAAAACATATTTGAAAACTTAATTTGCTCATGAATATTGTCTCGTAACTACAAGATCTACCTCTCATAAATTGTTCTTACTTCGAATTATAGTGTACCTGTGTGGGAATGTTTTGTGTGCAGGTTTGTGGAGTTTTAAATTATTGTCTCCCTAATTATGCCGTAATGCATCTTTCGCAGAGTCCTCAAATGATTAATATGATTTCATTTATGAGGGCGGTATTCCCACCAGCAGCTCATGCTGTGAGCAGTCATAACCATTCTGTTATTTCATTTGGGTTGTCACAGTATATATAATGCAGAGATCAGATTTCATTTTTTTATGCTGAATGGCAGTCCTTTGCTTGTACTATTATAAAAGATAATGCAGGTGCAATAATATCTTTGTTTTTTTTCCACCGCTCAGGCTTTTAATTTGTTCATCTGTAGCGCTTTTTTTTTCCTATGTGTGTTAGTTGTACATAATATTTCAGCATACTTTTCTATCTCTTTTGGCATATACTTGTCGAGTTTTGAAATCCTCTAAGGATATTAGATCAATTAAACTAGGCATTCTTTTAAATTCTCTATCCCCATGCGTTATCTTGTACTTGGTTAAACAAATAGGGTGGTCACCCAGTGTATACTGTTGACCCCTCCTGATCCCATATATTCCATCTGTTTCACTGTCACTGTCATGTTTAATGAAATCAGTAATAACATATCTTTCTTCTTCTCCTCTTCTACATCCATCCAACTTTCACGTATGTGCAGGAGCTGTTTAAGACTTTAAGTTACACTCTTAATCGTTTCTGAGAGACAATAATTTCGTTCCAACTTCCCTAATTTTGTCCGTAATTTATGCCGAGTAATCTTCAGCACCTTGCTAACTTTGCATTTTGTAGACAGGCTTTGAGATTAGTATAAACGTACATTCTTTTGGAATAGCAGTAGTGATGGTTTTTTCTTTTTCTTTTTTTTTAAGTGTTGTATCTCAGTAACAAGTCGTGGATTCATTCATTCATGTCCTCCATCAGAGATTCATTGAGCTCAACTTTCTCAGATATTCCCTCAGTGAACCTGTTCAATTCAATCCAATTCAGTCTTGTATTGAGGCTTTCGTTGATTGAGTTCTACAGATCAGGATTAATCTTTTGTGAAGTGCGTACATTAATTGCCTTCTACAAACAAGCTGTTGTTGTAATTTATATCGAGATTGATGATATAAAATAGATTTGATGACTCTACAATCTTTACTGGATATTTCCTTTACGACTTTCATTCCAGAAATTTGCAAATATTGAGATTAATTAACGTCACTATGTCAACATTATTTAGATGTTCAAGGAAAAATCAGTATCGCTGATTGCTTGTTTATAAAACTGGTGGCCAAGGACAGAAGTGTTTTTGCATGTTTTGTGTTGGAATTTGCAATAGTCGATAATGCTCAGAGACTGCGTTATTGTATGCACCAGAAGTTAACTGGACAATTTAGTTGTACTGTAGGCAGACATCTAAACCTCATTTAATCTCTTGATATCTGGGGAAGCAGTGCAAGACAAGCATTTCGTCAAACGTCACGCTTTTTACCCACACGTACATACTAGCGTCCGTGTGTAGTAAAATACAAGAAGACGAATTCGAGGTATTCTTTTCCTCAGTTAAACGTTCGAAAAATAAATTACATAGCCAAAGATAAGCCAACAAGTAGAATCAAACTGTTTAAAAGCGCTAGAAACAGAGAAAAGAAAAATATGTTTAAACTATGATTTTATGATCTTAGGCATTGTGCCTGTTGCACATGACAGAAACTGCAACAATACAGCACTTCATATTTCACGTGATTGTGCATACTAGTTCGAAAATAATTTCGACTTGTCGTTCTTGGAAAGAGAGGCATAGCCGAATAATTTTGGTAATGCCTGGGTCTAAAATAAGAACGAATATACTAGCAATTTGTAACACAAATAAAGAGCGCTATCAGGAATCACAGAAAATATGTCCATGCTTTATTAATCTCACGTGGATGTGTTATTGATGAATTTTGGTAAAAGACATGTCTACTGTACTAGTGTGTATACTCAGGCAGCTCTAAAACGTGTGTGACCGTTCCTGATGTAAGGTTGTGATGGGGGTTCTGCTACGGAATGGTTTCCATTGGTAATCAGGTGTATTATTTTCTGTGATTGTCAGTTTAAAGCAACATATAATATTCGCTTGCCGAATGTTTATATTACCATGAGCAGGTAACGCTGTAGAGTGTTCTGTTTAGTTGATTTTTGTGATTAATGAATTCCTTTATATTAGGAAATTTTGTCGTTTATGTTTTAATTTTACTACCAAAAGCGAAGCTCTAAAATATTTAGGGCGATTTTTTCCACCGTGTAGAAACTAGGGATTGTTCGATGAGAGCATACGGAACAAAAAAGGGCTAATGTTCTTGTGTCCGTAAATGCATGGTTTCCATGCTAGAGACCATTTATTCAATCACACTTCGTTGGAGAGACTGCGGTCTTACATGTGCTGTACCATCCAGCCACAATTACAGTATGCATGGGTTCCTACTAGAGGGTGGTGCTGTTCCTCATGCGTCATTCCCTAGCGCCTTCTCCTGCCATAGTAATTAGTAATGTTGTGTCTGATTCACTTCTCTTGCTGACGCACTTTGTAGTGGATGTAATACAGCATTGTACATGACTATTCCGTATTCGAATAGAGAGCTTGCCAACATGGAGTTTACTTACGGAAAGACGAGTAGCAACAGGCAGCAAGGTTGTATCAGGAGACCTATCCCCGCCGATAACAACAGCAGCATTCAGTTTTTGCAACAATTTTTCGCAGTTTGTCTGAGGCAGAGTCGTTTGAGGAAGCAGGAAATAATGAAGGATATACCCGAAATGTTCGGATACCAGACTTGGAGCAAAATGTGATTAAAAGTGTGGAAGGCGACTGCCATGTCAGTACCAGGCAGTCGGCCCGCCGGTACAGGGTTAGCCAGACGACAGTGTGGAACATACTCCGTGACTGTTATTACTACCCTTATCACTTACAGCGTGTGCAGGGCTTACTAGCGACAGACTTTCCACATGGGATGCAGTTTTGTCATTGGTTTCTTCACCAGCAACCATGATTCCAAGATTTGTGTCATCCATCTTATTTACAGAAGAGACCACCTTTACGTGGAGTGGTATCTTCAACTTTCATAACAGTCATTTGTGAGATAGTATGCAGAACCTACATGGTATGGTGACAGCAAATCATCAGCATCCGTGCATCCAGAATGTGTGAACCAGGATAATTGGGGACCATATTTTGGGACTAATCTTCCTGCCACGTCGCCTAACAGGTCGGAACTAGCAGCGTTTCTTGCGAGTGGCTTTGCCACCCCTGCTGGAAGAAGTGCCATTAATGATTCGAAAGGTTATATGGCTGCTACATGATCGTTCTCCAGCCCACTTCGCCGTTAACATAGGGACGCATCTCAATTGTCTTCCCTGGTCGACGGATCGGATGAGGGGGTCCAGTTGCATAGCCTGCTCATTCTCCAGATCTCAAACCTTGCGATTTCTGGTTATGAGGCCATCTCAAAAGTATCGCGGGCACGTACACGCATGCGTTGAGGCACGTTGAAACAATTTTCAACACTTGTTGCAACTCTGATTGCATGCTGTAGCGCCTATTAGACCGCAGTCTCTGTAATAATGTATGATTGAATAAATGGTCCCTAGCATAGAAACCATGAATTTCCAGACATAAGTTCGCTAGACCTTTCTTGTTCTGTATCCTCTCATGTGTCAATCTCTAGAGTTTGGACACGGGGGAAACAATCACCATGTGTACACAATGTCTTATATTTCTTTCTCTGCTTGGGCCAGAAATGTCATATTAGTAGCAGCATACACACAATTCTGTACTCCATCTGTAATTCCTTCGACATAACTTCCAATTTCTTTTCATGAACTCTTTTGTTCTCGTGGTAGAGAACATGTGATGTAAATGAAAGGGGGAAAGAAGGATGTTGGTATAGAGTATCTGCCTCACGTACGGTGATGCTTCACGTGAATACAGTAACATATTCATGTTTCGAACAATATATTTAAATACATGGATGATACAGCTAAAAGTGCTACCACATATATCTCAACGTAAAATATATAAACGTCATTACAAAAATATAAATGCGATTAACTATTACGATGTGAAACACGTCGTACTTCATGGAAACTTAACGTACCGGTTTGAAAGGATCTCGGTGCAGTGGAATTGGGATCGTGAGTCACAGTTTCTGTCTTAAAACAGCAAACGGATTTCCGTTGTTTCACGTTGTGGCAGTTATAAATAATCCAGACAAAAGCGAGCGCTAGCAGATGATTCATACCACTGGCGATGGTTTCCAAAATTAATGGCGGCTGTAGGCGGGGGTCCATCGCCGAAAACAACGGGCTATGGGACAGGTCGGAACGAGAACAGACGGAGACTTATTGCACGATGTGGCAGGGGGGGGGGGGGGGGGGCATTGGCTACGGCTTTAATATTCGCAGTGGGGGCAGACAGTGCGTCGTGCGTCACGTAGGTCGTGACGTCCCCCCCCCCCCCCCCCCTGGACCTGACCCCGCAGGCACAATCGAGGTGCAGCACCACACCAGACACTTCGCCGTTTCCTCCTTTGTGGATGGCAACCTATCGGGTCGCTCCCGGATGTTCGGCCTACGACTGCTCTGCGGCCGTGCTGCGCATCCCAAATCCTCTGGCGCCACCTCTCTCTTGTACCAGGAATATCTTAAGACTGAGGTTTACGGCTGTTGCAGTATTGTCAGTCCGCACGATATTCATTGTTCTTGTCGCTTCAGAAAAACCTCTTGGCTCATCTTGATTTTTATGAACTGTAAGTAACATCAGCCTCATATTTTGAATACGTGGATGTTCATGTATTCTAAAGAGGTGAATCATAAAAGATACACCCCATTGTAGAATGGATTTTGCGAAAACGCTGTCATCCATGTGTCGAACTGTTGGAAGGAGGATTTTTAGTTTTCCTATAACCCATATAAACCACAGGAACTGTGGTAATTTTTCCCTTTCTAATTTTCCGTAATATTAAGTCATTACATACCCAAGTATTGATAGGAAGGATGCGTTGTATGTAACTCCTCCTGCAAGCCATATATCAGAATTTTAACAGTTTGTTTTCATTTATTTACTTTAGATATATTTGTTGGCGTGAAATTGTCAACGTGACGAAAGTGAGGGATCAAATTTAGTGTGTGCTATTCTGCATTTTCTGCTCCAACTATCTTTTTGAAGAAGCAACCACTTTAGACTGTGATGTTGGTTAAAGAGTCAGTTTATCATTCGTCAGTATCCAACCTATTTTACAGATTTCGAACCCGGATAGAGATCATAACGTTGATTTCTTTGCATTGTATCAGTGCGATAACAGTTAAATTACTTGCCTTTGAGGAAAGTAAAATCATGATTACGATACATTTCATGCTCCGATAAAATATGAAGGTGATGAAATGCGTAATTTAGGAGTATTCTAATAGAACTAACAAAATCAGAGTTTAAAAATGACTATTGTAACATCATCAGCATCGTGAAGATAGTTCAATAGATTTTATAAAACGATCTGTTTTATAGTAAGATTTTTTCTCTTCAGGACAGTTTTTATTGTGAAACCTCTGATGTAGACATGTTTTCTCTATTTGTACGCAGTCAAAGCAGGTTATATAAAGTGAGCCTTTATGGACAAACAGTCTATAGCTCCGGATTCAGTTTCATACATCCGGGTAGAATGATTTTGCAATTGCCAGAGAACTGAACCGTATTAGTTCAAGCTTCCCATTTCACTTCTGCTGTAAAATAGCCGTAAATGTTTGGATCTCTTCATGTCTGGTGCCAAACGATAACGCTCGCATGCGACGGAAGACGATTTAATTTGCATGACATTGGAATTCGCTGCTGCAATCTCGCTACGACTTGGCGTCAGTGCCACTTGGCTGTGTTTCCATTCTCGCAGGGTCCTCACCGCTCACATCGTCCTCCTAATTTCAATGTTTTATATATTTCACATGTGCACACTACGAGATACATTTCACTCGCAGGAACGACTATTCCCTCATTCACATTCCGTTTTGAAAATGGAACATTTGTCGTCATACATGTTTTACATGTTCAGGCCTGGGTGAACTGCAGGATAAGTGTTCATATGTTGGTCGAAAAAAATACATGCTCTCGATAGATGCCCAAAAATGGTATACGACGATTACAAAAGAAATCGCTTTCAATAGCTTCGGGATTTTCTCGCCTGTTATGGACGCGAGGGTGCAGGACTTACCCTTTCGTGACTAGAAGTGTACCTGAGGCGCCCATTACGCACGAAATTGAAAAGGCAATCGATGCACTGTCAGCTTACGGTAAAACGGATTTTACTTATCAGCTAGCAAGATAAAAGTGCAGACGAAGAAGAAGAAGAAGAAGAAGAAAATGTACAGCATCTTGGCTGAGGACGACAGACCTAGAGGATATGAAAAAAGTATGTAGAAATTAGCAGGGGAGTTAAAAAATTATTAACAGGCAAAATGAGAAGGAGCCTCGAAAACAGTGAAGAACTGAATAAGAAATTTGAAAGAAGAAATGAATATAATAGTCAGAGAATGAGAAAATCATTTCAAGGCACTGCTTACGGAAGAGAGGGAACACAGATATAAGGACACAGAACTGGATTTCGAGAATGAATCATCTGTGAAAAATACCCAGTAACTATAACAGTAGTAGGAATATCTGTGGAAGAAATGGAAACTCTCACGGTCCATGAAACAAATGAATGTTGTTAGTGAAGTACGGACCGAATGTGTTATGGGAATGCTTGAGTAAGCTGTTTCATGCATGCATGTTAGAGAAATAAGCAGTGCCCAAGAAATGGAACTTGACATATCTAAGTCCAGTTTATAAGAGAGATAGTAAGAAGTAAGTGGAAATCATCGCGAAGTCAGTGATTAACTATTTGGTTGGGGCCTAAAAGACATGATAGAGAGGACTTCAGGAGGGCAGATCCGCAACATTTTTGCATAAAGGCAACTAACGGCAAAAAACTTGAAGAGACTGGATAGGAAACTGATTATCCATTTACTGTTCATACATCTCAAGATGGCATATGACACAACGCCACTTAAGAAATTGTTTACGTCCTGAACGCGAATGGGCTTGAAAAGACATATGTTAGAGGCATATGCAACCTACACAAGTTTGCAGAGTGTGTAATCAAAGTGAGGTATAAAGTTTCGTTACAGCCTTTCAAAATTACAAAAGCATTGAAGCGGGGTTGCTGCTTGTCTCCTGCATTGTTTAAAATATACATAGATTTGTGGAGCAGGAAATGCGTAGGAATTTAGATGAAGGATCAGTGTATGTGTACCTTGTCCTTCGCAGATGATCAGGTAGTTGTTGGTTTTTGACATAGACTAAGTCAGAAGATCGTGCAGAATATCAAAAAAATGTTCAGATGTGTGTGAAATATTATGGGACTTAACTGCTAAGGTCATCAGTCCCTGAGCTTACACACTATTTAACCTAAATTATCCTAACAACAAACACACACAGCCATGCCCGAAGGAGGACTCGAACCTCCGCCGGGACCAGCCGCACGGTCCGACTGCAGCGCCTCAGACCGCTCGGCTAACCCCGCACGGCTGCAGAATATCTCATCGAAACCAAATAAGAAATACAACGATTGAGAAAATGACTCAGACTCAAGAAAGTGTCACAGACAGAAGAACATCAGCTCGCCTGGTTTAGACGTATAATGCGAATGACATATGACAGATGGCTAAAGAAGATCCTGATGTACCATCCTGAGGGAACAAAGAGAAGAGGAAAACCGATTATGGCCTGGTTAGGTGGGAAAAAGGGGGGGGGGGCGGGCTTCAAGAAAACAGAAATAGAAGAAGACGAGGAAGGAGGGAAGATAGAAATCGATAGTGTTAGATAATAAGTGGAAAGTAGTGACAGCTGTAGGAACTCATAGTAAGAATCTAGCAGTAATTTTGTACCTCTCAACAGTTTTCTACATCTACTCACCTGACGATGTGTGGTGGAAGTCACTTCCATTACCTTTAACTGTACCCCCTTCCATGTCCACTCCTGAATGACACGTGGGAAGAATGACTGTCCATAAGTTCGAATTACCTGCTCAGTGCACCACGTGATACCTTTTTTATTTTATTTATTTATTTGTCTTTTTTTTCGATGAGATGTATTGAAGTTCAACGATTAGAAATGTGAAATATGCTCTAACACTACTTTCAGTACACACTGTACACTATGAGGCTAACAGATCATCCCTGAGGCTACTGAAACGTGAGTTGGGAGGAGTAATTATCCGATCTGGATTGTATCTGGAGCAATGGTTCTACGTTAATTTGAATCTGAATCGTTAAATGATTGTGCCTTGTTACATGATTTTAGCTGCCAGAAAAGCAACAATTGGCATCTGTTGCAAGTTATCACGGGAGACATTGGCAAGCCCAGTGGGCCTGAAGTATTGATCTTTGCCTGGGGTCAGCAGCTGATGGGCTGGCTTTCTTTGACTTCTTAAAGTCGTTGAAACGGTGATTCACAGTTCTGAATGTTGCAATCAGGCGCTATCAGGCTCGATTATGTATTAGCAACTATTTGTTGACGTCACGAAGTCTCTCAGTCTCATTAAATAGGAAAGAGTAACGCTATAAATCTTGTCAGGAGACGCCACTTGGCAATACGAGAATGTTATTACCAGGAGATAGATCATGATCAGTGAGAATGTATGCATTGAAGTCAAGAGCCTATCATTCTACCTCTCATGTGTGACTGACTGAGAAGCTTCAATATTTAAATAGTTACGGGATTAACTTAGAGATCACGATCGGTCCGGAGCCCTCTTGCCGAATACAGGCGCGTCATCGATTGGCCTTCCAGGCGGGGGTGACATTTGTTATTCTTGCTTGTTGTTGAGATTAACCACAGTGATCAACAACGTTATTCGTACAGCAGAAGAAGTCCTAAAAGATTTTACAAGTGAGTCGTACGCGTGAGAGAGTGGAGCTATAATTTTTTTAGGCGGGTGTTGAGTCTTAGTGCGTGCTCTCGTTATTGGTAGTGACAGAGCTTGTATTAAATCGTGTAGATGTTAACTGATTGGCGTTGAGGTTAATGAAGAGACGGGCTTGGCGATGTGTAAGGAGAGTAAATGAACTGTACTTTTTTTTCGTGAAAACTTGGGATGTTTCGATTTTTGGTGAAATTCTTGGCCTGTGTATTTCAAACTGTTATCTTATTATCTCATAGTTCAAAGCGACGCTGGCGACTTTTACTAACCTTTACAAGTGTGACAGTGCCTAGAATGATGCAGATCTACCGATAAAACGTCCTTTGTTAATGTGTTTTGAACCAAGTCGTATGATTTGTCTTGCCCGCCTCACATCGAAGCAATTGTATCCCGGCCGGCGACATGCACGACACATCACGTGACGCCATGGTATCGTGGAGGATAAGATCATACATTCTGATCATAACAGAGTGCTTGTATCTGGTAACAGAGAAACCTTCCATCTATCTATCTGTAGAGACGGACATACCATCGCTAACGCCAACAATTTCAAATCTTACAAGGGGAGGCCACAACGTTTGGAACGCGAATTTACTGTAAAATTCGTACACTTGTAGTACTTCACGAGGACAACAAAATGTGTAAGCAGTAGCGCGTACTTCTCAAGCGTTACTGAGAAAATCGCAAGATAATTTCGGTCGTCAGATATATATCTGTGCGTGGCCATTTTTACCACGCACGTGGCGGCACGGTAGCTCAGCGTGTTCGGTCAGAGCGTTAGCTGCCCTTTCTAATAAAATAAAACTGAGTGAACGGACCAACGAACGAACTGAACGAGTGACATCGGACCTCCGCCCTGAACAAATTCAACGAACAATATAGAACAATTTTTTTTTTTTTAAGTGGTTGGTGTTCAAGCCGCTGGATCGAGTTCCGCTCGTCAGTTTTCTTTTTATTTTCAACAGTCATTTTCTTTACTATTTATATTACAATTTATATAATGGGAAAATACGTGTAATCGGATGAACTTTTATTAAATTTACTATGTTATTTGGCAGTCTACTAATTTTTATTATCACAAATAATATAATATTCGTAACTATCGACTAGTAAACGACCAAACACATGAAGTGATACTGAAAATGTATGCTTGTCCGTGTCTTCAAAACTGTTCGTATTTAATCGTAAAAGAAGGAAAAATTGCTTCTCGGAAGACGCTATTAAAATACACTCGATGCTGCATAACCAATTATCAGCGCCGACTTTTAAGGAAATACTGCGTTATGCATGGTTTGCTTCCAAATTATCGTCTGAAAGAGAGGTTTTTGAAAATGTTTAAGAGGTTTGGTGTTCCACGGAAAACGTCAAAAGACCTTGCGTATGCGGGAACATAGTATTTATTCAATGCAGCTGGTACCGTTTAACTTTCTGTTTTCCATGTTTTTACGAAAAATACCATCCTCCAACTTGTATTTGTAATGTCGAAATCGACGATTAATTGTACATCTTTCGAAAGAAATCTGTGTCGATCAAAACTTGGAGGTAACAAGTCGTTTCGGGCTCCTTCCACGTATAAGGGATTTCTCAAATCTCGGACAAGCATACATTTTCAGTATCACTTTATGCGTTTGGTCGTTTACTAGTCGAGAGCTATGAATATTACATTATTTGTGATAGTAAAAATTAGTAGCCTACCAAATAACATTGTAAATTTAATAAAAGTTCATCCGATTACACGTATTTTCCCCATTATATCAATTGTAATATAAATAGTAAAGAAAACACTCTGTTAAAAATAAATTAAAAAAAAAACACAGACGAACGGGACTCGATCCAGTGATTAGTGGGCTTGAACGCTAACCACTCGGCTGCCGTCGCTTCATGGTAAAAATGGCCACGCACAGGTATATATTTGACGACCGAAATTATCTTGCGATTTTCTCAATAACGCTTGAGAAGTACGCGCTACTGCTTACACATTTTGTTGTGCTCACGGAGTACTACGAGTGTACGAAGATTGCAGTAAATCCGCGTTCCAAACGTCGTGGCCTCCCCTTGTTAGACTATTGAATTCGAAACAGCGTTACGGGGTTCTAGAAAGTGCCTTCCATAAAAAAAGAAGAACTTTGAATTTTTTGTAAAGCGAGCGTCGTTCCAATGTGATGCAAGCAGCAAGCCAACAGCTGTGTCCGCGTGCATCAAGGACGACTGAGAAGATGGTTAGGACGCGAGAAGTGAGCGTACGGTCGGGCTGTGGTGGGCCGCAGGATCCGCCCACGGCGGGCGGCGCGTCACTGGCCCCCGGCCAACGTTCTGTGAGCGCTGATCACCAGTCGCTGCAGAGGAAATCGAGACAGTGCAGTGTCCTGCCATTAACAGGAACTCAGATAAACAAAGAATAGTTCATTATAAGTATCTTTCATTTGCAATGCTTCCACAATTTCGCAGTCATCACATGGCATATTATATCTACATCTACATCTGTGTACAGATTCTGCAAACCACCGCGAAGTACATGGCGAAGGATACGTCCTATTGTACCAATTATTAAGGTTTCTTACCTTTCCATTCAGGTATGGAGCGCAGGAAGAATGGTTGTTTGAATTCCTCTGTGCGTGCTGTAATTATTCTAATCTCGTCCTCACGATCCCTGTGTGAGCGATACGTAGGGGATTGTAGTATGTTCCTAGAGTCATCATTTAAAGCTGGTTCTTGAAACTTCGTCAGTAGACTTTCTCAGGATACTTTACGTGTATCCTCAAGAGTCTGCCAGCTGTGACACTCTCCCATGGATCAAACAAACCTATGATCATTCGTGCTGCACTTTTTGTCTACGTTCAATATCCACTGTTAGTCCTATTTGGCATGGTTCCCTGACACTTGAGCAATATTCTAGAATGGGTCGTACTAGTGGTTTGTAAGCAGTCGCCTTTGTGGGCTCATTGCGCTTTCCCAGTAATCCTCCAATAAACCGAAGTCTACTACCTGCTTAAGCGTAGATATGGGAGTAGCTTTTACGTGAAACTAGTGCTGTGTCTGTGGTAACTACAGTCTGTATAATTCAGCAGTTAAATATTTCTAAACATAAAGAAACAGAACAATCGATCAGAGATTTTACAAGTGTATTTTGTATCGGTATTGCTACTTGTATTATGTATTGGTGTTGCTATAGAATACTGGGCACACCAGACAAAAAAATTAGCCACTTCCAGAAGTACCATGTAACGTTGCCTCAGTTCAGCGAGTAAGAGTCCGCAAGCTTCTTCATGTAATATCCAGTTTAATCACTCACTGCTGATTAGTTCCCGTAGAGCAAACTATTTGCGGGGATACTGATCGTAACATTTCACATGCTGTTACAAACTGTCCCCTACATTTTCTGTGGGGTTACGATCGCGAGATTTACGGCGTCAGTTGAAGATTGCGCGATAGGGGGCCCGAGGGTTCGTCAAACCTGAACGTACGTGTGCAGCCCTGTGAATACGGCTGTTGTCATCTTGGAAGACGGGAGTGTCCGCAGCACACTCATCATGAAAATGTAGGAGACAGTGCAACACTTGGTCACCGAGAATTTATCTCAGGAACCCCTCACTAGGCCATCTAGTACTCAATGCTACATCATTTGTAAAGAAGCAAACTTACGACTCATCGGACCGCACTGTACGCTTCTAGTTAGCTTCTGTCCAATTTCTGTGTTGTTGGACAACTTCATGTGCCGCTGTGTGTAAATACCTTTTGTGACGTACCCGATTCAGATATTTTTATGACCAATGATTTCACGCCATGTTCCACGGCTGCGAGCGGTACATCATTCTTTGTAGGATACGTTGGAAATTCCCCATTGATACATTATCAAGTCAGGCAGCTTCATTCAAGTATGTGGTCACGTCTCCATGATGACACTCGTTATTATGCTGATTCTATACAACCGTTTGGCGCATATTCGTACACCACTTCACAGCTATGCCCTACCTCAGCGTTGATACGAGTTCTACTTGATCTACAGTGATTCAAATGGGTCTATGTACTCTGTTAAGGGGTTCGTGATGTGTCATCCGCACTCAGGGGTCGGGTCTAGCGGGTTTTTATCCCCCCCCCCTCCCCTCTCCCTAAAAAAAGTCACTTTCCGTCTCTTTTATGTTTAGTGTGCCACAAATGCCTTGAACTTGAATAATAATGAGAATAAAATATATCAAATGTTTTGGTGTGATGATAATAACTTATTTACATCAGTGATTAGTGCAGTACTTTTGATATTAGCGTTACATCTGTGTACATTTTCAAATATTATCTTTTCTACTCGATAGTGCGTGCTTCAATGCCATTCATGCAGGATTGTACGAAATTTGTATACTCATCCGACTTAAGTTTATTACGACTTTTCATTGTAAATGGTGTCATGTCAATATAGCTTAGGTAGTTATTTCATTTCGTGTGGAGTCGTTAGCATATTACCATCTGTTTTAGATATGTAATGTGTTATAAAATTCACTGTTCTACTATCTTCGCACTCTTTTGTGTTTCGTGTTCACGATACTCGGTCCCCTTCCATTGATTTCAGGAAAAACTTCCACTTTTTGTAAATTAGAGGAACGCTTATTACAGGAGATCATGTTTCAGAGATGTCTTTATTGTTTGATATTGTTTGTAGTATTCATTTATCTTACTTTCAACAGTTCCACCCTGACCGCAAGGAATCTCGTTCTTGAATTCTTTTGCGATACTTTTGTCTGGTGAGACTTTTCCTCTGATTAAGTGTGTACCTCCAAAGAAAGTAAGCAAACTTACACGTTCTTTCTACGAAATACGATGTAGTCCTATATTCTCAAAAATTGTTACTCTTTGTCAGATATTAGGGAGATGTTTGAATCTGTAAGCAGTGCTTCGTAATAGATGCACTTCTGATGAATCTGACACAGTAACTAAGTACACAACCAGGAACTAATGCATTCATAGAATCTTGTAAAGAACGTCGCTACGGTGCGTGTAGCGGTGTAGAGTTGAGTTAAAAGCTACTCCGCATCCCTAGTTCTTCATATTCGCAGTGCGTTGGACGCACCATTGGATACAGGAACTCTTCGCATTCGAGTCACTGTACCGGGCGCCGTAAAGGAACCCACTGTGAAATGACATCAGCGTCGCAGTTAGCAGGGGCCGCGTTTCCCCTTTGCGGAGGCTGTGGACATTTTTGTCGGCTGCTGCGACTGGACAAGATGCCGGGCTGTCTGGCAGGATGGGATGAGCCGGAGACGTGTGGGCGACCCTGCGCCTGCGCACGCGCCCTATGGCCTCGACTGTGTCACGACGCACAGCACCGTGCCTTACCCCACTTATTACTCATTTTACACCTAGACTGACGAGAAGAACCGGCAAGTACGATAACCCGATTTCCCAGAAACTTCACTCAGTGGAAGAGGGGCCAAAACAAGCGAAGACATGTCTCGGCTTATCTGTAGATACTCGACAGTTTCTAAAAAACGACGGTCAAAGTTTTCGAGGTATTTCCAGGTACTTTACGTGCCTTTTACTGCGCGATATTCTCAGACGAAATGGTAGTACAGTGGTTAGCGTCGTGACTTCTTCATTTTCTGTTTTTCATTTATATACCCAAGTCTGTGGAAGATAACTACATGAATGTTTTCCAGTGTACAATAATATAACGTTGTCCTTATTCGTCTACTAATTGTATGTCAGATAAATGAATTTTAAACAAATGAGAAAATTGTTTGAAATTGTTTTCGGTGAAGTTCCTGCAGTAAATCTAGATTCATAATCAATTTCAACCGCCAGTTTTCGGACAAGTTACGATTATCCGTTATGCACGGTTTGCCGCGAAAGTATTTCCAACGTTCAAAATCTTAATAAGTGTTAACGACGTGTCTTTCTCGTGTGAGATTCATTCGAAGAAATGTAACTGTGACAAACTAGTCTTCTCGCAATGCTCGTGGTGTCCGAAATATCTATGTTTCAAATGTTTCTACGGTCGATATCATCCAACGGAACGCCCCAAATCCAAAAGAAACGAAATTTCTTAAATGGTGCTAGGAATTTGTTAAAGAGAAGACAATAGTTTCAAGCATATAACCTATCAGATCCTTCCGTAATATTCACAAAAATCATCATCAAACACGTTCACATTTCAATCAGGAAAATGAAAAGGCCGACTTTAGAAGTGGATTATTTAGAAGATGTGAGAAAAGTTATAGAATGGACCAGTCATTGTGAATTATCACTTTTCTGAGATTCATAGATTTTGAGAAAGCTTTTGACTCTCTAACAACAAAATCTGTGCTAAGAGCGATGTTAACAGCGCTTGAGAAAGAGGGTAGCGACCCGTCGTTTGTGACTGTACCGAAGAATACATACGCCAAAGCTGCATCTTCAATTAGAGGTCGTCAGGATACTGAGAAATCTAAAACTGGAGGAGGAGTCAGAGATTGTACTTCACCAAAAATATTCTCAGCAATCCTAAACGAAATTTTCAGATCGAGAACTCTAAGACACTCATATCTGTACTAAGTCGCTAAACGGATATTATAATTCTGTTAACGTTAGTGAAAACCACAGATCGACTTATGATTAATAATTTATTTTACGAGGCCTGCTGTGTTCTGCATAATGTACACATTCCATAGCTTTGTGAGGCAATAGGTACTAATTGCGATCATCATTTGCCTACCGTTCTATTCATTTTTAGGGACCGAAACGACGACTTTCTGCTGATGCTGACAAAGTGTTTTAGGAGATCAAACAGCTAAGGTCATCAGTCCCCTCTTCACCCACCAGGACAGAAGCAATGTACCCAGTCTGTCATCGTGTAGAGTAAACTCTGTGTGCAAGTGTCGGAAAGTGTTCTAAATTTTTGCCTAGCGTGTATCTGAGGCAGAACATGGGAATCAGGCCGATATTCACCTAGTGGGATGTGGGAAACCGCGGGAAAACCACATCCAGGTTGTATGGCACACTCACCCTTCATCGTCAATCTGACGAGCGGATTCCATCCGGGGCCTGCTCATCTCCACGACCCAGAGACGGTCGTGTTAACATGCATGGCTACAGACAACAGACCATAAATTGCATTATTCACTTTGCAGCAATAAACGAACTAATCTATGCACAGTGCGACAATAACTATGTAACGGCTACTACACCCCTGTAGTGCCTATAATGTGTTATTTTTATTATTATTATTAGTGGCAATGTACAGGCACAAAACATTGGCAGCCTGAAGTCTTCCAATTGCTGACGGTTCGGAAGTAAGGAGTCCAACAATAACGAGATTTACAAACAGTACAAACACATTTCAATTTCGTTGAAGCATGTGTGACTAGGTAGAAGAATTGTGCAGAGGAAGCATGTTTTGTTACAAGTTCCTACCCTCAATGTGGATAGTTAGCTTTCTTTTCTGAGAAGTAGCTGTAGGCAGCATTCTGATGCACTGCGAATTGCTTCATCAGTCTGTAAGAATTTGTTGTTAGAAATAATTGGCACCAGTTGGTTCATTAGTTCATGGTTTAATAAAAAAACTACAAAAACTAAAGTATGTCTTTCCTTTTAAAACTGTAAGTGTTCAAAAAAAATTCTTTTTCGTTCTAAAATTTATTTGGGCGCGAATATAGATCACAGTGGGGGTAGGGAGGGCGGTGGGTTCTAGCTCATATGTGACTGCATTCACCGATAACAGTCTCAGAAAGGTTCGGTACCAGTGCTTTAGAGGAAGAGAAGTCAGATAAAGATCAAACTTGGGGGCTGTTTATGGACTATTGATTTGGTATGCCATTCACACCAGTATCAATTACAGCTGCTTTTGCGCAGTCAGTCATTTGAGCGCAATTCTATTCCGCTTTTTCCTCCTGTCACTGCGGTTACACAAACATCTTGGGTATGAAAACACACAAAAATAGTTTGTCTGTAAATAAGATATAACTTCTTGCCTATACTGTTCTTCCGTAAGAATGAAAATATGTGTCGTCAGCAAGTAGATGATAGTTAACAACCGTACACAGGCAGGGTGACGACTCCAGCGAGCGACCAAATGGTGTAAATTGCCCTGAAGATGACCACATCGCGGGTTGAAACTGGTTGGCGGCGAAATAAATAATGCGATTGTGACTGTCATTTTGAATAATTGATTATAAGCAAACCAATCGCTGTTATCTCCACACAACTATGTTGTCTAAAAATTTAAGTAGATGAGGTTCCAAAACGACTTCTAGAGCAATTCGAAAAGCGCACCAGATAGGGACATCGAATGAAGTGACGTATTTATACCGAACGTGGAGGCGCAGTGATGAGACTGCTCTCGCATTTCGGAGAAAGCAGGTTCAAATCCCCGGCCGGTCCTGCAGGGTTATGTTTCACGGTGGTTACCCTAAAACGCTTAAAACAAATACTGGAATATTTCCTTCCAAAAGGAACTGGCCGATTCTCTTCCCATGGTTTCCTAATCAGAGATTGTACCCCGTCTGTAATGGCCTCATCGTCAACAAGGTTCAAAAATGGTTCAAATGGCTCTGAGCACTATGCGACGTAACTTCTGAGGTCATCAGTCACCTAGAACTTAGAACTATTTAAACCTAACTAACCTAAGGACATCACACACATCCATGCCCGAGGGAGGATTCGAACCTGCGACCGTAGCGGTCACGCGGCTCCAGACTGTAGCGCCTAGAACTGCTCGGCCACTCCGGCCGGCATCGTCGACAAGGGGTTAAATACTAATTTCTTTACTTTCTAATGGTTATGACACCTGCTCAGATGTCTAAAGAAGTCTGTTTCATACTCGAGTCTAGCTGTTTTCAAATGGCTCTGTTAACTCGTTACTGAGAAGATACCATCAAGAATATTACGTTCTCATTTGTCCTCGCTGGACCGAGTCAGCCTTCCCTTTGTAATTACATTACTGCCAGTCTGAGTTAAAGAAGTAAAAGAACAAGAATAGGAAGGAGAAACAAAAGACCTAGTCGAATAATCGATAATAACTTTAAAAGTACATCTTTCAACGTTTCCAATAATTTTAGGAACAAGAGCGGTGGTAAAGGGAACACAGTTACTTGTATATTACAGCTCTTCTCAGTTTCTACGCTTGAAAAGAAAAATGAGACAAAAATTTCTGTGTTATACAGGACACAATTACTTTATACGAGGTGTCCCAGAAATTTTACGCCAAATTTTTAGGGGGGTGGCTTGAGGAGCAAATCGAAGGTAGGAATTCGTATCCGGAAACGCCATCCAATGACGCTACGGAGCGTTGAAGTTAAAGGTGTCAGCGCCTTCCACTAGGCCATTCCTTTGGCGCAAACGTGACCCTGTACGCTGACCGACCGTTGACGGAATGTCTCGCTATGTTGTTTGTTATTCAGTGACCGCGACTGATTGCCACGATCGCCAGTGGAGAAGGTAGAGCTAGCTGCTGTGTAGACAGGCCTGGTGTCCTGTGAATGTGGTGCTCTGTTGCGTTGGTGGATGACGGTTTGAGACACGTGTTTCCAGCTGCAGTTTATGTTTCTCTTGTATACCCAAAAATATTGGAGATATTATGGAGTTCCAGGAGGAAAATAAACTGCAGATGGAAAGCCTTTTCTGAAACCATCATCCACTGAGGCAATATAGCATCACATTCATTGGCAATAAGGCCTTTGTACGCAGCAACTAACCCCATTTTCTTTGCTGGCGATAGTGGCAAGCACTCGCGATCACCGAATAACGAACAACATTGCGAAATGGTTCCGCCTACGGTCCGTATGTGCACAAAGTCACATTTGGTGCCGCCGGCCGAAGTGGCCGTGCGGTTAAAGGCGCTGCAGTCTGGAACCGCAAGACCGCTACGGTCGCAGGTTCGAATCCTGCCTCGGGCATGGATGTTTGTGTTGTCCTTAGGTTAGTTAGGTTTAACTAGTTCTAAGTTCTAGGGGACTAATGACCTCAGCAGTTGAGTCCCATAGTGCTCAGAGCCATTTTTTGAACATTTGGTGCCGAAGGGGTGGCCTAGTGACAGGCGCGGGCGTCTGTAACTTCAACGCTCTGTAGCCCATTGCATGGCGTTCCTGACAAAGGTTCTCATCCTCAATTTCTTCCTCAAGACACCGTGTACAGGCCCTCTAAGTTTGTCACAACATTCTGGGACACCATTTATTTATTTCACTTATACATGTTTCATCACTATATGTACTACCTTCAGTGGATTTGTTGTTATTGTGCCTCACGCTAATATTCTTAACTGAGGCAGAGAAATAAAAAGACCACTGGGGATATCACATAAAGTGCAGAAACATGTATGGATGAAATAAGTATACTAGCCTTCAAAACTTAGGGACGAGATAGATGAAGCAATATAAGATATTAACGACTCGGCGGAAATGATTGGAAGTGTGGGAGCATTTCTCCAAAGACGTGCGAGTTGAGCACAGAAACCTGGACGTCATATAGCGTGAGGTGCCATAATTATGTTGCTGGTTCCGCAACATGAAGGAGTTAAAGAAACGGTAAAAGACAGTGTGTGTCAATCAGCGAGCAGTTACGGTGCAGCGCCGTGGTGTTCTAAATTACCACATGGCCCGGAGGCAACATTTGGAGGATTTTACACAGGGAAGAAGCGTCGGGAAACTATAAGAAGGACGAAACGTGACGAGTGTAGCCCGGAAGTTCATATTGCTCACAACATTGTTTCACGTACATGTAAAACTTTCCGAGGGACAGGTACTGCTGTCCGAAGGAGAGGACGTGATCGACCATAGTCTGCTGCAGCAGCAGATGACTGCTACATTGTGCTCTTGCAACAGGCAAGAAAGGACGCGCGTCAAACGGCGTGTGCAGTTGCAACCACGTTTAGCAGGATTGCAGCGCACACAGTCTCATGGTCTATTGTGGCATGGTGACTGCATAGGGGTGGTCTCTTTGCCCGGCGACCAGTTCGTTGTATTTCGTTGATACCCTCACATCGGCGGCACCGTCTGCGATGGTGCCAACAGCATAGTGGCTGAACCATGAGGAATGGGGTCACATGCTCTCAGACTTAGTCTGGGTAGTGATTCTGGTCGTACCTCACAGGCGAGAAACATTGTCGAACATGGTTTTGAAGATCCAGGTGGCCGACCGGTGTGGCCGTGCGGTTCTAAGCGCGTCAGTTTGGAACCGCGTGACCGCTACAGTCGCAGGTTCGAATCCTGCCTCGGGCATGGATGTGTGTGATGTCCTTAGGTTAGTTAGGTTTAAGTAGTTCTAAGTCCTAGGGGACTGATGACCTCAGTAGTTAAGTCCCATAGTGCTCAGAGCTATTTGAACCATTTTGAGATCCAGGTGTTATGGTGTGGGGAGGCATAATGTTGCATGAGCGTACTGATCTCCACAACTTTGGATGGACTAGACCCATGGCGAACGTTATTGTTACATGTACTCCTTCCCTATGTGCGTCGTTTCAGGGTTTGCGTTGGGGAGACGTATTGCAGCACGTCCACACGCACGAACGACCACCCAGCAAGAGCTACAAGAAGTCCCTACCAACCTGACGACCAGCACGTTGCAGAGCATTGCATTGCCTTCAGTGGAGATCACGCATCCTACTGAGAATCATGTCCCGCTTTTTGTAATGTTTAGGGGACCATTATAAATCGCAGTGACTTTGAATAAAAGTGTGATTTCTGTTCGTCTGTCCTTAAATATTGAACGTCACCGAACATAACTTAATTGTGTACTGCGTAAAACAGAAATTCCCTCCAATGGAACGTAACTAAACTGTTAATAATGGAATTTTAGAATTTCCTCCAAATGATAATTAATTATAGCACAATGTGGACTATTTGTCAGTTTGTTGTTATTATTATTCAAAATGCTTTCTCTTACTTTGGTGTATCCTTTCATACAAGAATATGGTTTAAGATGATGTACTAAGTGAACGACACCTTTGAAGATGAAGCAATCACCACTACAAGTCACTATTACAAGTATACTATTGAACAGAGAGAAAAATAGATGGGCGAGTGCTCACATATTTGGAAAATATGGAGGCACGTCCCTATCCCAGCAGTTTCATAAATATACGGGGCGATCGCAAATTTTCCTATCGAAGTCCGTACAGTCCAGAATCGGTAAGCCGATCAGGGAAAATCGCCCTGAGCACTGAGGTAGTCATCCCACTGACGCCCAAGGTGAAGATACCCGTTTGGCGAAACAGCGTGTCCTACTGTGTAAAGGAGCCGAAGGCGTGATACTCGCATGGGGAAAGCCAGGGCTGTAGGACGTTGCTCGAGTGTCGCCCACTTCAGTTGGTCCTCTTGAACTGGCCTCCCAGAACGACCGGCGTCTTGTGCCGAACCACGACCAGCACGGAGGACGCATTTGCTAATGACGTCGCCAAAATTCACGTTCCCGCGTTTACCGCACGCACGTCGGAAAGACAAGAATACCACAATAATCCCTTGCCTACATATCGATATTTATATACCCGTATCGGAGTCGCACTACTTTTCATATACGCTACAGCAACGCCCCCAAACGGAAACTTTTGATCGCCCCCTTATATTTCCAATAGTTTTCAGCATCACAGGATGTCTTTCAACACACTATTCTGTTATTGATGGCTTGTCTATAAATCTCATTTGCACATTAATGAAGACGCCATTAGGAGATGGTTTCGACTAGTTTATATGCACTGGTGAGAGACAAAAAATTGCAGACACAGCGTTGTTGTTGGACAAACATTTCAAGTAATGCTCTTTATGAGATGATTTATGTAGACTCGATCTCCTTTTCGTGAGTCTCTTATAAAGAAGGAAGAGTGCCTAAAGTTCTTACGCTGGTACAGAACAATGGCTCATTGCATTACGCATGTAAGGCGATTTGTGGCGGTGCGCCGCCTTGGAATTTGACTGGGCATTCAGCTACGTGGGTGGCGGACTGAGTACTGCATTACCTGTCAGGATCGGTCAGATGTTAGGCTGCAGACTGCAAGAAGTGGCGACGCAATGTCTTAATTGAAGGCTACTCCCCGCCTCCGCCCCTTCCTCCCTCTCTCTCTCTCTCTCTTTCTCTCCCCCCCCCCCCCCCCCGCTCTCTCTCTCTCTCTCTCTCTCTCTCTCTCTCTCTCTCTCTCTTTCCTTCCTTCTGTGAGCCACCACAGATGTTCTCAAGGACATTTTGCGTTACATAAGGTTTCCTGTCCAAGCTGTCACATTAGCCAAGTCTACGTGCGTAGATCCGGCAGTTGTAACGTTGGAAATATTCATCAACTCATTTGCCATCGTGACTCGTATCAACTGATATCACATGTGTATGTGCTAGGATTTTCAAATGGCAGTGACAGGAGTGAGGAGCACAGCTATTTGAGGTGCCATTGTACATGACCGTTTCGTTGGATGGTACCGTATGCCGATCACGCTTAGGGAAGGATTGTTACTGAATATCCCGTTGGCAGTTGGAGATTGACTATGTTTATAACACGAGGGTGCACCAACTCATTTTGGCTTTTGTATTACGAACTGACTGCATGAAATTTTCATCTAACAGTGGATTGAGTGTAATGGCTCGTGGCATACCCCATCACGATCTCCCAAACCAAAGCCCACGGATTTCGTTTCGTGTAAGGATAAAAACGCGTAAGCGTCACACAATCTTAAAACAACGGAGCAAATTTACTATTGTAGAACGTTACCTAGATGCCGGCCACCCTATGGAATATAACCACACAGAGATTTTAGTGTGCACTTCCAGCTTTTGGGATAGTGTTACTAACGAAGCAGATGGGATTAAATTTACACATGATCTTATAGAGACGGTAGTTTGTGACTAAATTCTGCTTGCAGTTCTGCTCTCTCCCATGTCGAACAGAGGGAATAGAGGGACAGAGTTAATGCTACTTGCTCACCCGTTGATATAATTGATAACTTCTGAATTCATCATTTTATCATTTTTGTTTGTGTAGCGTCGCTAGTTGATTACGGTGTGTGTGTGTGTGTGTGTGTGTGTGTGTGTGTGTGTGTGTGGTCTTTCTTCATATGCCGTATCATGTTTTTGTCTCTTCTTATTTTCACCTTAAAACTGACGGGATGTTCGCCTGTCGAAATACCGGTGGTTTCCGAAGTCATCATCCGACTGCACCTTCATAAGTTTTTTTTAAATGGAAACTACACGGTTTGGCAAACGTGATTACTGTAATAAAAATGAAAAGTTGAACAGAACATGTATGCAATCTAATGATTGTTAGCGGGGCATGGAAGTTCATTACCGTTTTCCAAGAGATGATAAGAAATTGAGACGTATACCCGAAGGAGATTCCGTAGATTACATGCAGAAGTAGCATGGATGCATTTTACACAAGTTCTAATGCAAGAAGAAATCTGGAGGCCTTTATGTGACATTGGGTGCCAAGTGGCTAGCTATAGCGACTAGTGAAAACAGTGGAAGTAATGGATGTATTAAATTGTTTTTGACCTTTCGCCACGGGCTAGCGTCGCTGAAAAATAAAAAGGACAAAAATGTGCATATATTTCCATACGATAAGTTGCTTCATTAGTCAAAATATTTTACAAATGTACTTTAATTTCGACAGATTTGTTTTTACATTTGTTCTGTTTCAGTGATCTCAATAGTTGACATCGCTCTTCCTACTTTCAGTAAATATTTTATTATATCTATCCATCGAATGAGTTGGCCTGATGGTAAGTAACTGGATTCGCACTCGGAAGCAGCGAGTTACAAACTGCGGTCCGGGCATATGGCATTAGTCACATGAATAATTACATTAGAATTATTTGCTAATTCATTGTTGGAGAATGAGATAGTTCAACGTGTCACGTGTCTGGAATGTCATTAGTCCTTGTATGGTTCCACCGTGAAAGTCTAAGCAGTATTGCTAATACGCGCTATATTTGCGCTTTTAATGCAACCAGATCGTGGATGCTTGATGCATAGAACACTCCACCATGAAGGTCGTCTAGTCACTGGAATACTCACACGCTACCATGTCAAAATGTACCACATCATTTAAAAAGAGTCACCCCCACACAACCGCGGTTGATAAAAATGTATTAACAACAGAGGTCGCTGTCGACTACTGCTGATTGTGACAGTGGATAGACAGGCCACAGTGCAGCAACTTACCGCTGATTCAATGCTGGATCAGTTTTAAGCCATACCAACCAAGACTACCTCCTTCTTACAGGATACAAGCACCAGCGTCGCATACGTGTACGTTTTCCGCCGCACATCTCATGGCAAAGAAAGTAGCACGTACGCAGCAAAACCGTCTCTGGACTTGTTACTCAGGGCCATTCTTTTGCAGGGATCTGTGATAGTCAGATTGCGTTGCGCTAAAAATATTGTGTGTCACTTTAGTGAATGTTTGAGCACGTTCAGTTTTGCTCAGTTGTTTGAAAAGCAAATAGTGTAAGAGGTTTATCAACACAGTCGTGTTTAATTGTTCTAAGGGGACGTTTCAGACTCTCAAATGATGGAAAAAGATCGCCTTTACTGACGACTCGCGAAGTACGATGGCATGTTGCAGGCAATCGTAAATCACATGAAGCTATGAATCGTGATTGGCAACGGAACAAACAGTTCAGGCAGGTGGTGGACGAATGCTTTTGTGACAGACATGTTCAAGGAGTATATGGTTTCATGACATGTCTTTCATCTTTTCACACTGGCTAACCATACTGTTCAATCATGTGCATGCACCTAGTCAGAGTATCGCCGTAGCTCTCATAAATTATCAGAATGGTTTCAAGAACACCCCACCGATACAAGGGTGGCCTGTTTATAACTATTTCTTAAGATTGTAATACTGAATACATAATTTAACAAAACATTTTTTCGATAACTGGCGTTAATGAATGACACGTTGTGGTGGAGGTTACAGCCTGTGAAACGAATTCATCAACAATATCTTCCTCACATAGTCACCTAATACGTAGTTACTTTGTACTTTGTAGCATGTAGCTATGACAGTAAAACTGAGACATATACATCACATATGATTAAATGTCTCATTAAAATGCGTTCTTCGAGTTGTAGGTAGTTCTCGCAATAGACTACAGACTGCCTCATTATTCACTTCAGAATTTAAAAGATGTAATTACCAGCACAACACAGCAGTAACGATGTAATGGATACTACATTGCTGTGGTTCCTACACTGTAGTATTATTATTATTGATCGGGACTTAAATAATTTATATTTTCTTTATTTTCTCGTTTCTTTCTTTCCAGTAGTTTTTCATTCTTTCTTTATGTTGTTCTCTTCTTTTTTCTTTACATATTGCGACTGTCGTTTTCTTTGTTTTCTTCTGGAAGTCCTTGAAACGATTTACTTTTGCTCTGAACTTTCCTCTTTCTCTGATTCCTCCCTCCGTTATTTCTATTACCCTCAGGTCTGCTTTAACTTCTGTGATCCATGCTATTGATGTTCTAGGGTTCCTGTGAAAAAAGTTTACAATTCCTTTTGTTAGTCTTCTTCATGTAATCCTTTTGGATGACCATGGAATGAAACTCTTTTCTTCCTCAACGTGTCTAACATTCAGCCTATTGTTTCATACATTTTTTTATTAGTTCTTAATCTTCATTTCCCATTATTGTGTTTTGGTCCCAATATTTTGTTGATTATTTCCCTTTCCTTCTTTTCTGTTTCAACTAATTGTATGGCTTTGTTTAATGAAAGACATTCTGAATCATAATGGCATTCTGGTATATGACAGTGTTACAGTGCTGGAGTTTTGCAATTACAGTAACAAATTTTTTTGTTGTACTGTTTTTTTGTCAATTGAAATGCCACCTGCACTTTCCTTTCCCTTGCTAAGTTAGATTTTTGTACAATTTTACTTACGTATTTTAATTTTGTGTTACTCTTATTACTGGTAAAGCAGTAGTAGTAGTAGTAGTGGTAGTAGTAGGAATAGTAATAGTAGTAGTAGCAATGTTCAGACACAAGACATTGTCAATCTGAAGTCTTCAAATTTCTGGAAGTTCAGAAGTAAAGAGCATAGCCATGAAATGATTTACAAACAGTAGGCCTAAGTGTGGTGCACACATTTTATTTTATTTTATTTTAAATGAGGGTGCTGGGTGCGGGTAAAGAAAGGGTCATCTGGCCACTGTGACCGAGCGGTTCTAGGCGCTTCAGTCCGGAACCGCGCTGCTACTTCGTTCGTAGGTTCGAATCCTACCTCGGGCATGGATGTGTGTGATGCCCTTAGGTTAGTTAGGTTTAAGTAGTTCTAAGCCTAGGGGACTGATGGCCTCAGATGTTAAGTCCCATAGTGATTAGAGCCATTTGAACCAAAGAAAGTGTTGCTAGGGAGAGGAATGGTGCAGAGAGGACATGTTTTGTGAAGTGACTACCCTCACTATGGATTGTTAGCTTTCTTTTCAGAGGTTTTGCACTTAGGACTCACGATCCACTAAGAACTGCTTCATCATTCTATTTTTAAAAAAAAGATTGTTGTAAATAAGCAGTAGACTACCAATTGTCTGATTAACTTACTAGTTCTTGGTTTAATAAGACCGATACAAAAACTAAATATCATTTATCTTTCGTCATTTAAAAATGTGTTCAAAGAAAGTTCTTTTTCATTATAAAGTTTCGATGGACGCTAATGATGAGCATGGGGGGAGAGGGAGTGGGTGGTACTGGTTCAAATCTGATTTGCACTCAGAGGTAACAGTCTCAGAAAGGTTGGGAGTCACTGATTTAGCACTTCTGTAATACCGTAGATCGAAATGCATGAATGCATGATCGTTGGACTCAACTGCGCCCGGCAGCCGATCACAAATGGTTCAAATGGCTCTGAGCACTATGGGACTTAACATCTGAGGTCATCAGTCCCCTAGAACATAGAACTACTTAAACCTAACTAACCTAAGGACATCACACACATCCATGCCCGAGGCAGGATTCGAACTTGCGACCGTAGCAGTCGCGCGGTTCCGGACTGCGCGCCTAGAACCGCTAGACCACCGCGGCCGGCAGCCGATCACAGATCATGTACTCTCACACATGCTTTCGCTGTCTTTTGGAGTCTATACCACATTGCGTCGTCGCTCTCTTCAGTTATAAGGAGGCGCTAATTCCGTAATTTGGATCACGTCCGTGATTTAGATCGCTTATGGTGATTGACAAGGTGGTCCCTGTGCACAAATCAACCGCTGACTTCGTTTCTCATTTTCGTCTGGAATGACCTCGTTGTCGACGAAGAGTTGAAATTTAATCTTCCTTCCAATTCTTTAAATATCTAACGTTTACATAAACAGTGCGATTGTGATGAAGTTCTCCGACGCTTTTAAACTTAACGGCATCATTTCAAAGCCAATAAAATATAACTGTCTCTCTTGAAGAAGTAATACTTTGTGATTTTAGATCTAATCCAACAATGTTGTGTGGATCATTATAAAGTATACCAATTCAGTCTCTCATACACTTATGCCACGAGTTCATACTCTCTGAACGGATGTTTTTTTTTTCTCTATTTTACGTTTGCCTTCAATTAAAGTACCCTGGCCATTAAAGACATTATAACTGATAGCTGCTTATAGCAAAAAAAAGAAAGAAATTTGCATTATCTTGGTTGGACGAACCTCCGCTGGACATTATTAATTTTATTTTCATAATTCTTTTGCCCTTCAACAGCAACAAGAAACATTTTGGTTATTTAGATTTTGCACTCCCAAGAATCCTCTCAAATTAATAATTTCTTTTGTATCGGCCCATGAAATTATATCATTCACGAAAGTAGTGTAAAATATTGTGCCACTTCGACATTTACAATCGGCGTGATATCTGAGAATTTTTCCGTCGCTTTGTGGCGAGCAAGCCGTAGGGGTAATTGGAGAGTTTCAAATATATCTACGTCTATTATAAAGAGACCTGAGTAAGGCATCACACCATCTATTCGGTCCGAGTAAGATATATCAAACAGTGCCACGTTTGATGTATGTCTGTGTTGTGACTTGAAGGGGGACCTGGAAGCTGGAGCGAGGAGAAGCGCTGTGTCACTGGCCAGGACAATGCGTCGGAGACAGAGTGTCTGGCGCGGCGGAGGCCTCGACCTCGACGGCGAGCGGACGGCCAGACGGCCCCCAGCCTTGCCTGGCCTCGACTGGCCTGCCTATTGCGTCAGCGTGGCAGCTTTTTCTGCATACGCTCGCCCGAGCACCGCCAGTTTTCAGTCTTTGACGCGGGACCGGCGCGTGGGCGAACGCTGTTGGGTTCGCGCCTACCGTGTACCGAATCTTCAGATTCTCTCTACAAGCAGTCGTGATAAATACGTATTGCTTTTCAAATAAATTAGCTCAAGTACATTGCAGGATAGTTGCTGCATTTCCATTCAAGACAAATAGCGCACGAATTTGTGAGCTGTAGAAGAAGAAAGAGGCAAGAATCAGCAATAAGCTTTAAACTAGCAGATAATCGCTCATTGCTGTCAAAAACAGCGTAACATACGTTATGATGAAACGTGTTGGATGCGATACGGATCAGTATAAATGTTACAGTGTATCTGCAAGCCAAAAATGAACTGACAGACTACACACTTCGTCCTCAAGCCTTGAAAACGTCGTTTTGGCACTAGCTGACTATTCTTTCAGCATCATCCTTCCGAAAGAACTTCGCGCTGAATTAATATCGATTTTGAGAACCATGACTCTTTAGTAGGGGTCCACGGCTCGTGGTTATCGTTGCTATCTCTGGATCAGGGGGTCCCGGGCTCGATTCGCGGCCGGGTCAGGGATTTCCTCCGCCCGGTGACTGGATGTTTGTGTTGTCGGCATCATCTCATCATCATTCGGGAAGTAGTGAGATTCTAACTGTAAAGATTGGGTACTTGTGCGGGCGCTGACCACGATGTTGAGCGCCCCACAAACCAATATCATCATCATCATCATCATCATCATCATCTTCAGTACGTAGTCCAGTGAAACTGTCAGAAAAAAAGCCTGTACCTTGCAAAAGGTGGGGTAGAAGATCTTATTTTCTTAATTCGTTCATATTGTTGGAAAGGTTAGAAAACCAAGTTTTGCCAACAAAATTTCTCCTGGGAAAACCTTCTGCAGTCCAAAAACATCGAAAATTTCGGACTTTTTTCAGTTTTTTCAAAATATCTCAGTTTCATTTGCTCCTATCGCTTTGAGGTCTAATTTCTTTTTTAAAGAGCACAAAATTCTCTACAAATTTGATTGTTACCATTTTTTTCTACTCCCAATATCTAAGGCGCTACAGCGCGTCAAAAAATACCAATTTTTCAAATTTCGAGCAAAGTGGCAAATTACCTAATTTTTGAACACTGTTATTTCAGTTTCTATTTGTGTGGTATAAACATATTACTCATCATGTTATTAATTGGAATTTAGCATCTCACTCTGTTGCAGGGCCAGGACAAACAGCATTATATTCAGTAACTACAAACACAATCACGTCGGATTGCGAGAAGTTTATTTGTGTTACAATATGTAATACGATTGCATGCAGCTGCCGTACATTTTCTACAGTTGATTGAAGTTAATGATCAGTTATAAGAAAAAGTATGTAGGAATTGTTCTTTAGTGGACAAAAGCGTATTTATTCTTTGGCAGGGCGGAAGGCAATTATCTCTAGTGATTGTTCACAGCGCGCTGACAGCTATTAGCACACAACAATAAGGGTCCTACAGTTTGGAGTCGCTTCCATTCAGTATATGTTGTGGTGCTGAAAATGAGTATGTCTGACATGAATTTGTGTTTCATTTGCGAAAAAACTGTGGTGAGTGGTGGATGCAATGTGAAAAAGAAAGGACTGAGCACACTCATCGATTGTAATGCTAAACGCAGGGACTCTGCTCACACCCGTTTTTTGAAAACGCTCGGTGAAGTGATGGTGCATGAGGCATGCTTCAAGAAGTACATTAATGAGAGAATGATAGCAGCTAGCCTTCGACATCCTCAGGAACCAACAGGAGTGCTACGTCGGTGGCAGGAAAAAGGTCAGTTCAAGTTCAAAGAGAAATGCTTCTTATGTGCAAAAGGGAATTCTGATGACTTTTTAACCAAGCAGTTAAGACTGCGATATGCCAAACGAATGGAAATGGAAATGCCGTGTGGCTAGGGCCTCCCGTCGAGTAGACCGTTCGCCTGGTGCAAGTCTTTCGAGTTGACGCCACTTCGGCGACTTGCGTGTCGATGAGGATGAAATGATGATGATAAGGACAACACAACACCCAGTCCTTGAGCGGAAAAAATCTCCGACCCAGCCGGGAATCGAATCCGGACCGTTAGGTATGACAGTCCGTCGCGCTGACCACTCAGCTACCAGGGGGCTTTTGATGGAGCGTACCTTATCCACAAAGTGACTTGGACTCGAATTGTTTGCTTCAAGTCAATAGCCCAAAGCTATGTTTCTTACCTGCAACGTCAATTTGGATCTCAATTTGCTATTGTATTTGATGGGTATCCATGTGAGGGAGACAAATGTAGCACAAAGAGTGCTGAGAGGATTCGTAGGTCCAAAAAATATTCTTCGGTTGACGTTGAGGTTGAATCAGAGATGGTGAACCAAGTCCCTCAGGACAAGTTCTTGTACAACGAACGAAACAAGATGCGTTTGATCACACTTCTTAAAAAGGAATTTCTGGGAGTGTAGCATTGAAGTGCACCAGCCACAAGATGCTGACGTTATGGTTGTAACACCTGTCATTTCAAGAACCAAAGATTTTGGAAGTGTTGTCATTGTAGGAGAAGATGTTGACCTACTTGTGCTCATGACCGGTTTGGGGCAAGGCATTGAAAACTTATTTTTCTTAAAGCCAGGAAGAGGAACTGCAGAAGACAAGTGGTTTTCCACTGCATCTTACAAGTTTGACAGTGAATATATTCTGTTCACTCACGCCTTTAGCGGATGTGATACAAAATCCGCTTTTTTTCGTCAAGGAAAAATTAAGTGCTGCAATATTGTTGCGAGAAATGAACACCTAACCTCAGCGCTTTGCACGTTCAATAAACCACATGCTACCCGTGAAGAAATAATAACAGCAACAAAACAGGTTACTATCGCATTGTATAGTGGAGGTGTCAGCAGTTCCCACACACTAGACCATTTGCAGTACCAGCTATTCGCCAAGTCTGCCACAAAAACCAAACTGAATCTTGCACGGTTGCCACCTACACTAGATGCTGCACAACATCATTCGTTGCGGACGTACCAACAAGTCCAAAGTTGGATGGGAAACTGGAAACCTCCTGAGAAATGGGGCTGGAATCACAGTGACCACGGTCCAATACCCGTTATAATGAGCCACGATCCAGCACCTGAAGCACTTCTTCAGATTGTTTCATGCTCATGCAAGCTGAACTGTGACAGAGCGTGCTCCTGCAGAAAAGCGGGTTTGAAATGTTCTTCAATTTGCAAGAAATGTATTGGGGTCAACTGTGAAAACGTGCCAAAATTTTTATATGAAGACAGTGAAGAGGATGTTATGGAGGATGTTGAGGAAACCGCTGACGAAATCAACGAACTTGCTGAGGCTGACTCGCTGTTTAAAGAAGAGGTCAATCTGGGATCAACTCTAGGTACAGACCCTGAATCCGTAACTGAAGGTATTTCTGGTGACACTGAGGAACCTGGCCCATCAAAACGTTGGAAGTGATGCTCATATCTGTCTCAAGTACGCTAATGTGCGATATTACAAGTATTACACACCCAGAACTGTCAACATTTTTTAGTAACTGACAATGCATTTTAATTGTAATAAAGCTACTTATTTTTAATGTCAACTGTGTGGCTTTTATACACAAGAATAATTACCTACCTAATTAGGTTGCCTACTGCAGCTAATAATAGTTCAGTTTCCGGAGACAATTTATTGTGTGTGCGTGTGTGTCTATGTCTCTTAATGCTGAATTTTTATATTTATAGTTTTACAAATACCAGGGCTGAGGTGGCCCATAGTGAACTTCAGGTAGTGATGTAAGAATCACAATAGTTGGGTGCCCAGCAATCCTCATGTTGCATACAGAGAAATTGAATACTTGAAAGTGAGGTGGTAAATTCCAACATATAACATGATGTATAATGTATTTATACTACACAAACTGAAACTAAAAAAATAGTGTTCAAAAATAAGGTATCTTGCCACTATGCTCAAAATTTGAAAAACTTGTATTTTTTGAGGCGCTGTAGCGCCTTAGATATTGGGAGTAGAAAAAAATAGCAAGAATCATTATTTGTAGAGAATTTTGTGCTCTTTAAAAAATAAAATAGACGTTGAAGCGATAGGAGCATATGAAACTGAGATATTTTGAAAAAAACGGAAAAAGGCCGAAATTTTCCAAGTTTTTTGACTGCAGAAAGTTTTCCCAAGCGAAATTTTGTTGGCAAAACTCGGTTTTCTAATATTTCCAACCATATGAACGAGTTGAAAAAATAAACTCTTCTACCCCACCTTTTGCAAGGTATTTCTGCAATTTGAATGGACTATACGGCTGTCTGACCTTTCTTGCAGTGGCCATGTAACTTCTTATAATCTGCACATTATACTGACAAATACTGGAGGGTCCTAAGATCGTTTTGATGGACCTTCCAACGCTAGTCTGCTTTGTGAAGGTATCTTTGCATAGCTGCTGCAACCGATATGCTTTTGAACCCGCGTACTGTTTCCATTCCTTGGTTTCCGTCTCCTCTTTTTACCCTCTACACTTCCTTCCATTACCAAATTAACTTTTTTTCGATGCCAAATGATGATTTCTATCAACTCATACCTTCTTTTGCCAACTTGTTCTACTCTCCTTGCACAGACTCCGAACATCTCTAACATTTATACGTTAAACCCATATAATTTTCAGAATTTTTCCGTAACACCACATTCAGAGGTTTCTCTTACTGACCGGCCGATTTCACTTCCATACAAGCCTACGCTGTAAACAAATATTTTCAGAAACTACTATCTTCAATTTAATTTATATTCAATGTTCTCTTAGTCAGAAAGGCTTTTCTTGCTATCACCAGTCTGCATTGTACATCCTCTTTTCTTCTGCTATTCTTAGTTATTTTTCTGCCCAAATCGCAAGAGTTGTCCGCTACTTTTAGCGTCCATTTGCTAATCTGATTCCCCAACCATCACCGTGTTTTGCAACAAGAAAACAAAGACCTGTTCTATGCTTCGTCCAAAACCATGAACGCAGATCGTTAGCCAGCTATGTAAAATAAAGGGGAAAGTTATATGTGAAGTTTCTAATTGGGGGAGGGAGGGCGTAGGGAAAAATGCACATTATTCAAATTCGAGCTCCATACTGCTCGATCGATCGTGTATGTATGTTGATTAGGCTGTATTGTGAAATGCTGTTTTAAGGGGCACCGCAAACAGTTTGTTGAACTCTGAAATAATGGA
Source organism: Schistocerca cancellata (assembly GCF_023864275.1). Classification (NCBI taxonomy): domain Eukaryota; kingdom Metazoa; phylum Arthropoda; class Insecta; order Orthoptera; family Acrididae; genus Schistocerca; species Schistocerca cancellata. The sequence goes on from NC_064626.1 coordinate 411,492,356, forward strand.
AGCTAATTCCCTTGTCATCTTAATCAAATTTCCTATTGAGCTGATAGTCGTGTCCTTGGCAAACGTCTACTCGAGTCATGTAAGACAGGTCATACACAGATTTAGAGTTGGTGGCAGTATTTTACCCCAGAGGGATTGTTTGTAATGCGAGGCACCATGAAATCTGTGGTCTGCGTCAGTGTTATTAATGAGCAGTCACATATAGGACTATGCATCGTATTCCAGTGTGATGCCCTACTTTATGTTGATACGCTGTTCTTCCTTTTAGGAATAAGTGAGTGCCCGGCGTTTTTCGGGTATGTATTTATTCCAACTGTGTTAGTCTATCTCTTCCTTCCCCTCTACCTGTCCATCTCCTCCGTCCTCCTCTCGGTCCAGCTCCTTCTCCCCCGCCCTCTGCCCACCTCCAGCACGCTAACCCTCCCCCTCCCCCACGCTCTACCATCTCCCCTTGCTCCTCTCTCTGTCCATCTGCATCTCCTCCCTCTGTCTGTGTGCTTCTTCCCCTGCTGTCCAACTCCTCCCCTTTTATCTTCTTCTCAACCCCTCTATCTCCTCCTCGTCCCTCTTTCTGTGTCCATCTCCTTCTCCTCCTCCCTCCCTCTGTCCGTCTTGTTCTGCATCTTTCTCTCTCACTTCCTTCTCTCCCTCTTCTTTCAGTACATCTCGTCGTCTCTCTTCTCTCTGTCCATCTCTTCTTCGCTTTCTCTGTCCAATTCTCCCTCCTCCTCTCTCTGTCCACTTCCTCCTCTCCCGTATCTGGGTCGATGTTCTCCTTCCCCCTTTCTCTGTCTATTCATCTCTACCTTCCTCTTTCTCTCTCCATGTTATCACCCCCAACCCAATAGGAGGTTGCTGGTTCTTACTCCCAAAGTATTTCTTTCTGGATAGTAAGTAATATGTGTGTCATGTTTGGTTGAAATCGATCGAGGGGTTTAGGAGGAGTTTCTTATCCATGGCTTTGCCCACGTACACACATGTTACATATATTTCTTATATATCACATTTCACTCGTATTTGTACACATACACTCCTGGAAATGGAAAAAAGAACACATTGACACCGGTGTGTCAGACCCACCATACTTGCTCCGGACACTGCGAGAGGGCTGTACAAGCAATGATCACACGCACGGCACAGCGGACACACCAGGAACCGCGGTGTTGGCCGTCGAATGGCGCTAGCTGCGCAGCATTTGTGCACCGCCGCCGTCAGTGTCAGCCAGTTTGCCATGGCATACGGAGCTCCATCGCAGTCTTTAACACTGGTAGCATGCCGCGACAGCGTGGACGTGAACCGTATGTGCAGTTGACGGACTTTGAGCGAGGGCGTATAGTGGGCATGCGGGAGGCTGGGTGGACGTACCGCCGAATTGCTCAACACGTGGGGCGTGAGGTCTCCACAGTACATCGATGTTGTCGCCAGTGGTCGGCGGAAGGTGCACGTGCCCGTCGACCTGGGACCGGACCGCAGCGACGCACGGATGCACGCCAAGACCGTAGGATCCTACGCAGTGCCGTAGGGGACCGCACCGCCACTTCCCAGCAAATTAGGGACACTGTTGCTCCTGGGGTATCGGCGAGGACCATTCGCAACCGTCTCCATGAAGCTGGGCTACGGTCCCGCACACCGTTAGGCCGTCTTCCGCTCACGCCCCAACATCGTGCAGCCCGCCTCCAGTGGTGTCGCGACAGGCGTGAATGGAGGGACGAATGGAGACGTGTCGTCTTCAGCGATGAGAGTCGCTTCTGCCTTGGTGCCAATGATGGTCGTATGCGTGTTTGGCGCCGTGCAGGTGAGCGCCACAATCAGGACTGCATACGACCGAGGTACACGCGGCCAACACCTGGCATCATGGTGTGGGGAGCGATCTCCTACACTGGCCGTACACCACTGGTGATCGTCGAGGGGACACTGAATAGTGCACGGTACATCCAAACCGTCATCGAACCCATCGTTCTATCATTCCTAGACGGGCAAGGGAACTTGCTGTTCCAACAGGACAATGCACGTCCGCATGTATCCTGTGCCACCCAACGTGCTCTAGAAGGTGTAAGTCAACTACCCTGGCCGGCAAGATCTCCGGATCTGTCCCCCATTGAGCATGTTTGGGACTGGATGAAGCGTCGTCTCACGCGGTCTGCACGTCCAGCACGAACGCTGGTCCAACTGAGGCGCCAGGTGGAAATGGCATGGCAAGCCGTTCCACAGGACTACATCCAGCATCTCTACGATCGTGTCCATGGGAGAATAGCAGCCTGCATTGCTGCGAAAGGTGGATATACACTGTACTAGTGCCGACATTGTGCATGCTCTGTTGCCTGTGTCTATGTGCCTGTGGTTCTGTCAGTGTGATCATGTGATGTATCTGACCCCAGGAATGTGTCAATAAAGTTTCCCCTTCCTGGGACAATGAATTCACGGTGTTCTTATTTCAATTTCCAGGAGTGTATTTCACCTGTAGCCTTTCGCCCCTACTCTTCAATCTGTACATCGAGGAAGCAATGAGGGAAATAAAAGAAAGGTTCAGGAGTGGAATTAAAATACAAGGTGAAAGGATATCAATGATACGATTCGCTGATGACATTGCTATCCTGAGTGAAAGTGAAGAAGAATTAAATGATCTGCTGAACGGAATGAACAGTCTACTGAGTACACAGTATGGTTTGAGAGTAAATCGGCGAAAGACGAAGGTAATGAGAAGTAGTAGAAATGAGAACAGCGAGAAACTTAACATCAGGATTGATGGTCACGAAGTCAATGAAGTTAAGGAATTCTGCTACCTAGGCAGTAAAATAACCAATGACGGACGGAGCAAGGAGGACATCAAAAGCAGGCTCGCTATGGCAAAAAAGGCATTTCTGGCAAAGAGAAGTCTACTAATATCAAATACCGGCCTTAATTTGAGGAAGAAATTTCTGAGGATGTACGTCTGGAGTACAGCATTGTATGGTAGTGAAACATGGACTGGGGGAAAACCGGAACAGAAGAGAATCGAAGCATTTGAGATGTGGTGCTATAGACGAATGTTGAAAATTAGGTGGACTGATAAGGTAAGGAATGAGGAGGTTCTACGCAGAATCGGAGAGGAAAGGAATATGTGGAAAACACTGATAAGGAGAAGGGACAGGATGATAGGACATCTGCTAAGACATGAGGGAATGACTTCCATGGTACTAGAGGGAGCTGTAGAGGGCAAAAACTGTAGAGGAAGACAGATATTGGAATACGTCAAGCAAATAATTGAGGACGTAGGTTGCAAGTGCTACTCTGAGATGAAGAGGCTAGCACAGGAAAGGAATTCGTGGCGGGCCGCATCAAACCAGTCAGTAGACTGATGACCAAAAAAATTTCACCTGTGTTTCTATCGAATTTCACACTACAGTTTCGTTTTCACGTAGCTCAATATTTCTGACGTCATACCACCTGAATTGTGTGTCGTCCAATGAAATAATTTTGCAAGTACAGTCAGTATTATATGTGACTACAGTCTGCCGCCAATAAAGTTAGTAGAAAAGAATTACTAAATTAAAATGTCATGCGTGATGCGGCATTTTTACGGCGAAAACAGCAGACTGTTGTAAGCGATAAACTCTTTTTCTTTCATCATTTTGTGATTCTTGTCAGCAAGCAAAAGATTCGTGAAAGTTTGAAATTATGTGAAAACGATTTTGCAATTCGCTAGGTGTTTCATTCTCAGATCCTGGATGAGTATAGTCTTGGTATTTGCGTGTAGTGGGCTGCACTACTTTTTCACACCCGCCCGACCCCTTTGACAGGCAGGTGGTTCTTACCCCCATAGCGACTGTTTCCAGATCCTAAGTGATACGGTACCAAATTTGGTTGAAATCTAGGCAGTGGTTTAGGAGGAGATGGGGTACATACATACATATAGAGATACGTTCGTTTTAATAATATGTATCGATTTAATCAGTTCAGACACTTCGATCTAATTACTGAGAGCATTGCCCATGAAAGGAAAAGCATCGGCTTCAGGTTTCAGTCAAAATAGGGCACGCGGCTGTAATTTGTCAGAAAGTTTCACAATGAAGTGCAGTCCGTTGCAGAGTGAACGATGCTTGTCTTTAATGTATCTGTTTTTCAAAAATTGTCATGCGTGTTTTGTTAATATTTGTGGCAGTTATCTGAACTTTCAGCGACGTGGTTGATTCCTTCCACAGATGGCTGCAGAGGTTTCTGTTTCTTATATGATTATTGCTAGGTTTTTCTGTAGTGTTATTACTGATAGTTGTTTTGAGTTGAGTGTGGAGGCGATTGGAGTATGATCCTGGTGTAAAAAGAGAGCTTCATTACATATGGTATGGTTGGAAAATGAGTGGAAGTGGGCTGATGTGGCGTGGGACACATGATGAAATAGAGCCACTGGCGATGCTTCGTGAGGCCACCACGCTCTTGTAGACCTCATTGTTGGTACTAATCTCGTGAAAACGCTATTACTGGCAAGCTGTTAGAAAGTACTATGTGAGCTGCAGGAAGATGGTAAAGGATACAAAAATGTTAAAAAAGGAAAGCTAAATTAAAGATTTCATATTTTGTAGAGTATGTGTTTTGTTTGCTGATTGGGTCAGTTCTACTCGTTTTGCTGTTACCAGAAACATATAAGTGTCTTACCCTTGGGTGCGAGCCGGCCAGTGTGGCCGTGCAGTTCTAGGCGCTTCAGTCTGGAACCGCGTGACCGCTACGGTCGCAGGTTCGAATCCTGCCTCGGGCATGGAAGTGTGTGATGTCCTTAGGTTAGTTAGGTTTGAGTAGTTCTACGTTGTAGGGGACTGGTGACCTCAGAGGTTAAGCCCCATAGTGCTCAGAGCCATTTGAACCATTTTGAACCTTGGGTGCGAGTCGCAAAAGGCCAGTGATGTTTACGATAGTCGAGGCACCACCTATTGTCTACCATGCAACCACAATATTGGCTGTTAATGGCAACAGGGGACGGGAGGGGGGGAGGAGTTACAGTGATTTCAAGGGAAGCAATGGATTGGTTTCAAGGGAAGCAATGGATGGCTGCATAACTTCAAACAGTGTTTCAGAATTGGAAGACGTAAGATAACGATATTTCAAACAAAACTTCAACTTGCCAATGCACAGAAAACTGCGGAATCCGCTCGAAAATCTGTAGATGAGACACACCTTTCCTCATCATTCAGTACGGGATTTCTTTTAAAGTCCGACCAATCTGGTTTTGAAGAGGAAAGGAATGAAACGAACCTTGGAAATTAGAGGTATCAAAAGATCTGTATCAAGATCAATTAACATCAATGCCTTAACGCATTCGTGTACAAAGACTGTTAATCTAGATGCTAAATTGGTCGGAAAGCTATTTATTACAAGAAATTGGAGGTACTCTGCCCCCTACGATTCTTTCTCGTGTGCGTGATCTTACAAGGACAGTAGGAAATATTTACGTCACAGAAAGAAAGGGTAGAAAAATTGGCGTAAGATAACACAACTGTTGGTATTAGCATTGTTTTACAGCAGTAGGTGGCCAAAATAACTTACGTTTGCTTGAGTCCAAGTCTGCGTATAAAAATTTTACTTCTTTAGAGCAAATTATTCCTCCTTCAGAGTCTGTGAGATTGCAATTCATGCCACCTGGAACAACTGGACAAATTCAGCCCTTGGATGTTTGTTTTTTCCTTGTCTATAAACTGCCTTATCTCACTATCAAAGGATAGCTATTTTCACGATAAGCACCGCGAGAGACTGTGCGCATTCGGTTGCATCCCATCACATTCCGTCAGTTCCCACCACACAGTACACGAATATGATTGTGTTCTATATGCATTGTTTATGAGTGGACCGTAGATAAACGTCTTGCATCATTTGTAACTCCCAAGAAGTTCGCCTTCGATCTTGATGGTGCGAACCTTTGTAATCAGTGTGGCACGTCATTTTTCATTCAGTGTTCATGGTGCAACTTAATGGTTTGTTTCGAACATTTCTCGAATACAGACGAAGTCCATTTTGTGATGTGTGATATTTATACATCCCAGAGAAGGTTGATCTCTGCTCCTCCCGGACACTCATTTTCTGTCGCCCTCCTGATGCACATGGTGAGTCATTACCAGCTAACATTTTTTTCCTGCGTGATTTTTAACACAATACTTTCAAATGAACGTTACTAAAGATTGAACTTGTGACCCCGCACTCAAGGAGTCCCTTGTCAGGAATGAGCTCATGCGGCAATGGCAGGTAACTGTATTTCATAATATCGGTCATTTTTGTAATGAAGCGGAACATGTAATAGGTGATGAATGCAATATGCGTATAAATAAAAAGGACACTAAAATAATGGCGTGTGCAACAGGAGGAAATATATGAACATGTATGAAGGCCAAATGATAAACTCGGACTCGGTACTCTTCAAGAGATGGATATATTTTGCTATCTTGAAAATAGAATGGATAAAGACCGAAGTTGCAAGAAAGACGTAGCAGCAAGGATTGAATGGTTAGACACATTAAGTGGAGAGAATCGCAGGGACAGGCCTAGATATAACCACGTAAGACAGATATGCGATGATAGTGGGATGCAGTGCTTATGCTGAAATAAAAAGGTTATTGGGAAACCTTGGGGTTGGATAGCTATATCAAACCATTCGTACGTTTAATTGTCTGAATATCAACAATAGTACAAGAACATAGATCACCAAGCAGTATAACCAAGTATCCTCATTGTTTCAAGAACAAATATAGAATGCCACAGTTGCGTGGAAAGTTCATTGCGCAGTAGAAATATGGTAAACAAGGGGAACAGGAACGGAATGGTAGTGAGCGTGTAGCAGACTCACGCCACGCCTGACCCCTAGTCTCCTTGTGCTGTTGATTTACGTTTGCGAGTGGCGCGTCTCCGTTTATTACTGCTATAGCAGAACGCCCGCGGCCACCACCCAGACGTTTATACACGCTGGAAGAGCGTGCGCCGTAAGCCCAGCACCCGGCTCGCCATTGACCCTCACCGTTCGTTATCCTACAGCTTCGTGCGGCATCTATCTTCCCTTCCTTCTCTTCTGTCGCTCGACAGGTTTCCGGGATTAAACAGGGCGGTTCTGCGACACGGTTAATTTGCCTTCGATGCATGGATTTGCCGCGCAGGCGCTTTCAGGTCCAGGTGACCTCTATAATGAACTTACGCTTTAAAATAGAGAATTTCTCTGTTACTAATCTAGGTCTACAGAAAAAAATTGGTCTTATGCCTATGTTAGTTTTTTACATGTTCCATAGATCATCTGAACGATTATTTTATCGAAATGATGTGAAAGGAGTCAGTTTACGGGATATGTATACGTGATTACTGTTAATATTAATGAACACATTATCATTTTATTCCTGTTCATATCACTACAATTAAAAACAAGGTGTTTTTTTTCTTCTTTTTTACTGGCTACCAGCTTTTAAGTAGATTTTCGTCAATGGAATACAAGGAGCTGTCCAGGTGAAACAATTATCAATTAGATTAAAACTTGCTTCACTACTTTTATTAGTGCTGCATATTGAACACTTCTCTGAGCCACTGACAGCTTTATCAATGGGTGATAGAGGACATTTGATTCTCCATACATAACATGCGACCGAAAGATTTGTTCATAATTTGTTCGGAGGAATGTTGCACACTAAGAATTTAACTGGCATAAATTAAAAGCTACGAAATTAATTCTATACCAGAATTTAGCTTTTTCAATAAAGGTTTTCCACGGGTATGGAATATCTGTGTTAAAATATTTGCCAAATATTGAAATAGTGCTTTTTAATTGTTACAGAAAATTAAAAGCAAAACTCCTTGATTGTTGTGCACCGCCGGCCGCTGTGGCCTAGCGGTTCTAGGCGCTTCAGTCCGAAACCGCGGTGCTAAACTACGGTCCCAGGTTCGAATCCTGCCTCGGGCATGGATGTGTGTGTTGTCCTTAGGTTAGTTAGGTTTAAGTAGTTCTAAGTCTAGGGGACTGATGACCTCAGATGTTAAGTCCCATAGTGCCTGGAGCTATTTGAATTTTTTTGGTGTGCATCAACTAATTTAAAGTTTTGAGTATCGTCCGACTAGTGAATTTCGACGCAAATTTTGAAAATAAAAACAAAAAATAGCAAGATAAATAAATAACACTCACGCAAAGACGATAACAATAGCATTCATTGAATATCTGTGCTGCATTTCACCTTCCACTGAGTCGATTGTGAGACGCTCATAGTTTTTTTCACTTCGTCATCATTTTGGCATCGAAGAATGTAGGGCCGAAGGCAGAACTGACATGAAAGTTATTGACTGCTCCATAAGAGTGGATTAAAAATTGATTTTGGTCTGAACTGTTGTTGCCACTAGAATTAGTGTCGGTCAGGAGAAGACAGGTACACCGTTGTTTGTTGCCCCGCCGCTAATGACCTCGTCGTAGATGAGGATTTTTTTTAAATTGCTCATTATATTTAAAAATAGTATGATAAATTGATGGTGTTAGGACAGCAACCAGCTGGTTGCTGTCCTAACACCATCAACATTTGTCTTCAAACAACAGTCACGGTCTCCATCATGTCATCATATGACAAAATTGCAGTATGATAAGTACTTATGAAGTATTAAGTATTTTATAAGAGTACAGAAAACTTTAAAATGTGCCAAAAAAAAAAAGAGCCGCGCGAGGTAGCCACTTGGTTTAAGTCGCCTTGCCACGGTATGCGCGGCTTTCCCCGTCGGAGGTTCGAGTCCTCCCTCGAGCATGGGTGTGTGTGTGTTGTTCTTAGAGTAACTTAGTTTAAGTTAGATTAAGTAGTGTGTAAGCCTAGGGAGCAATGACCTCAGCAGTTTGGTCCCACAGGAACTTACCTCAAATTCTGTGCCAAAAGAGAATTATTTTCGTTTTGTGGTAATAAAACCACATTAGGAGAAGGATAGGTACCTAATTAAGTAAATTCAAATTTCTGATGTAATTGTCTGATGTTGAAAAGTTCTAGTTGTCTTCATGCCTGTAGATGATTGAACTATAGTCTTGTTTCCTTCATTTATTGCCTACTGTGATTTCAGAATATCATATGCTGCTGAATCTCGTTTACGGCACCCATTTCATTGTATTCGTCCTTATAAGCACCTGTTGCCACAATCAGTCAAAACAGCTGTCTTTGCGTAATACATGAACTACACTGTCCGCGCACAATAATTGGACGACCTTTCAAAAGGCCAAATAACCACGTTTTGTAGCGCTGACATACAGAAAGAGAGTCAGTGAGGTTCTGGAAGGTAAATACAGGGATGTAGAGCCATGTCGACTCGAGTGCCGTGGCCATCTGCGCTAGGTTTCTTGGTTGAGAATCCATGGTGCAAACAGACGGTCCCACAGATTCTCAAACTGGGAGATTAGTGGCCATGGGCGAACAGTAAACTCATCCTGGTGCTCTCCGAACCACGCACGTATACTGCGAGCTGTGTGACACGTCGAATTCTCCTCTTGGTAGATCTCATCGTGCCGAGGAGAAACAAACTGCATGTAGAGTTGAACATGGTCCCCGAGCATAGCTGCGTAATTTTGTCGATCCGTTGCGCCTTCCAGAATGACGAGATAACCCAGGGAGGACACTTCCGACTATTGTCGCAACGTGTTTGCTTTCACGTCGTACACACCAACAGCCACCTGTCTGATGGAGCATAAAACGTGATTCATCTGAAAAGGCGACTCAGTGGAGATCCAGTCGCTGTATTGGCGTGCAAATTCTAATTTTCGTCGCCGACGAATAGCAGTCATCATGGTTGCACGAAGCAGGTGCCTGCTGCGGAGGCCCATAAGCAGCAACGTTCGCCGAACGGTCGTCAAGGATCCACTGTTGGTAATCCTTGCTCCATCTGGGGGTCGTTCAGTTGTTAAAAGTTGCAGTCCATTCGCTCGTTCACGTCCCAGTAACTGTCGTTCACCTATGTCGTTTATGGCACGGGGAACATCACAGCTGCCTCGGCGCCGGTTTGAATAGCACCCATTTTGCCATGCACGATGTACTTTATCCACGGCGGCACGCGAACGTTTAGCAACTTAGCCGTATCGGAAATGCCTCCACCTTTGGTCCGAAAACCAAAGATTATACCCTTTTAGACGTGAGATAGCCGGCCACGGTGGCCGAGCGGTTCTAGGCGCTTCAGTACAGAACCGCGCGTCTCCTACGGTCGCAGGTTCGAATCCTGCCTCGGGCATGGATGTGTGTGATGTCCTTAGGTTAGTTAGGTTTAAGTAATTCTAAGTTCTAGGGGACTGATGACCTCAGATGTTAAGTCCCACAGTGCTCAGAGCCATCTGAACCATTTTTTTGACGTGAGATAAATGGCTCTGTTTCCGCATCACCCCAACGACTGCTCTATTTTTCGCGCTCCCACCTGCCCTCGAGACGCTTTATATATCCTTCTCTGCTAGTGCTACCACTTGTCGTCTATGAGTGATTATTGCACGTTGACGTCGAACATAGATGCTAGTTACATTATGTGTCTGAATCGTGTAAATGGCAGGCCTATTGCTGCGTCGGTTGGACACCAGCGCAACTTACTTTTCGGACGATGGAGTATGTGTTTTTCAGCCAAACGAACACTCCTGATGCGCAGTGATGGCCAAGCCCCGTGACATCAAGGGCTATTAGCCTCGCTCGCGTATTCGCGTATCAGCCTTGGGTGTGGACGTTTTAATCCGAGCATATAAGCTGCTCCTTTTCGAGGCGACATACTTTTTTTACAGCTCTACACGTGCAAATCTGGTACCTTGGATTTGGATGATCTCTGAGGCCAATGAAGAACAATACCTGTTCCTAGCCCTCTGTAGTGCATCATGGATTGATAGTATTTGGCTTATTTCTTCATGGAGTTGGTTTGAAAAATCAGCCAGAAATTGTGTATGCAATTATAATTTTATTAATTATGATACTCGATACTTCGGGGACGGTTCCACATCAACAAACGTCAGCATATATGCGTACAAATACCACACCCAACAACTGACAATACTTTCTCCTCTGAACGCGAAAGTATTTTGCTGACGCCAGACTGCAAAGGAAGAAATGATCATCGTAATAAAATAAGGGAAATAAGAGCTCACACGGAAAGATTTAAGTGTTCATTTTTCGCCCGCATCTCGTGGTTGTGCGGTAGCGTTCTCGCTTCCCACGCCCGGGTTCCCGGGTTCGATTCCCGGCGGGGTCAGGGATTTTCTCTGCCTTGTGATGGCTGGGTGTTGTGTGCTGTCCTTAGGTTAGTTAGGTTTAAGTAGTTCTAAGTTCTAGGGGACTTATGACCACAGCAGTCGAGTCCCATAGTGCTCAGAGCCAAGTGTTCATTTTTCCTACGCACTGTTCGGGAGTGGAATGTGGGAATTAGTCTGAAGGTGGTTCGATGAACTCTCTGCCAGGTGTTAAATTATTGAGTAGTCATTTAGATGTCGATGTAGAAGCATACATACTTAAAACGTACCGTACCACTTGCGCAAGGACCACATCGGCGTAAGAAATCTTGGGGCTGTTTTTTCACTCGGTAAGGAATTCTTTCTTTCACTTATCGATTTTTTCAGCTCTGGCAATGATTTGTTGATAAATAAAATGCCAAGTTGTACCATGGTTCCTAGTTTACATTAAACTTTAAGTAAACTGTAAATGGTTGTATAAGTCATGTCAGCGATGGAGGAAGGCACGACCATACTACCTCCGATAGAACCATGCCTAGTTACGAACTTTGGCGTCCTGGCCAACATTAAGACAGAGGACAACTCCATTCAAAATATGTGTGTAAAATTATTTTTTTATGTTGCCAGTTTTCCTAACATACTGTATTCGTATTTTTTGAGCATACGCATCTACAGCCATCTACTGCGAACAACCGTCAAGTGTGTGGCAGGGAGTACTTCTAACTGTACCGTGTGTTAGGATTTCTTCCCATTCGACGCATGTATGTAGCGCAATAAGAATGACAGCTTGAATGCCTTTGCGCGCACTGTAATTGGTCTAATCCTACCTTCGTGGCTCCTACAGGAGCAATATGCCTTTGTAAGGTGCCGTAGTATAATCTTAGATTTCTCTCATGATATGGTACTTGTAACGATGTAAGCAGGCTTTTAGATTCCTTTAATCATACTGGTGAATGCATATTTTAGATAACTGCGTTATCTGCCAAAAGTCTGAAGTAACTGTTTATATTGTATGCCGCGTCACTGATATGCGAACATGAACAGTAAGGATCGTAACTTATTTCCATATGGTACTCCTAAAATTACTTCTGTGTTCTCAGTGCATCTCCATCCAGGACAACATGTTGAGTTTTTCCTACTAAGAAATATTCAGTGCAGTCAGACATTTCACACCTCTTGAGCACTTTAGTCAATAAGCGTTGGTTTGGTACTGTGTGGAAAACTTTTCGTAAGTTACAAAGTAGTGCATCACTTATTCGCCTTGATCCATGACTTTCAGGATATCATGTGACAAGAGAACATGATATTTTCGAAATCCATGCTGGTTGGCGTGGTGGAGGTTATTCTGTTCGAGATACATAGAAATACACTCCTGGAAATTGAAATAAGAACACCGTGAATTCATTGTCCCAGGAAGGGGAAACTTTATTGACACATTCCTGGGGTCAGATACATCACATGATCACACTGACAGAACCACAGGCACATAGACACAGGCAACAGAGCATGCACAATGTCGGCACTAGTACAGTGTATATCCACCTTTCGCAGCAATGCAGGCTGCTATTCTCCCATGGAGACGATCGTAGAGATGCTGGATGTAGTCCTGTGGAACGGCTTGCCATGCCATTTCGACCTGGCGCCTCAGTTGGACCAGCTTTCGTGCTGGACGTGCAGACCGCGTGAGACGACGCTTCATCCAGTCCCAAACATGCTCAATGGGGGACAGATCCGGAGATCTTGCTGGCCAGGGTAGTTGACTTACACCTTCTAGAGCACGTTGGGTGGCACGGGATACATGCGGACGTGCATTGTCCTGTTGGAACAGCAAGTTCCCTTGCCGGTCTAGGAATGGTAGAACGATGGGTTCGATGACGGTTTGGATGTACCGTGCACTATTCAGTGTCCCCTCGACGATCACCAGTGGTGTACGGCCAGTGTAGGAGATCGCTCCCCACACCATGATGCCGGCTGTTGGCCCTGTGTGCCTCGGTCATATGCAGTCCTGATTGTGGCGCTCACCTGCACGGCGCCAAACACGCATACGACCATCATTGGCACCAAGGCAGAAGCGACTCTCATCGCTGAAGACGACACGTCTCCATTCGTCCCTCCATTCACGCCTGTCGCGACACCACTGGAGGCGGGCTGCACGATGTTGGGGCGTGAGCGGAAGACGGCCTAACGGTGTGCGGGACCGTAGCCCAGCTTCATGGAGACGGTTGCGAATGGTCCTCGCCGATACCCCAGGAGCAACAGTGTCCCTAATTTGCTGGGAAGTGGCGGTGCGGTCCCCTACGGCACTGCGTAGGATCCTACAGTCTTGGCGTGCATCCGTGCGTCGCTGCGGTCCGGTCCCAGGTCGACGGGCACGTGCACCTTCCGCCGACCACTGGCGACAACATCGATGTACTATGGAGATCTCACGCCCCACGTGTTGAGCAATTCGGCGGTACGTCCGCCCGGCCTCCCGCATGCCCACTATACGCCCTCGCTCAAAGTCCGTCAACTGCACATACGGTTCACGTCCACGCTGTCGCGGCATGCTACCAGTGTCAAAGACTGCGATGGAGCTCCGTATGCCACGGCAAACTGGCTGACACTGACGGCGGCGGTGCACAAATGCTGCGCAGCTAGCGCCATTCGACGGCCAACACCGCGGTTCCTGGTATGTCCGCTGTGCCGTGCGTGTGATCATTGCTTGTACAGCCCTCTCGCAGTGTCCGGAGCAAGTATGGTGGGTCTGACACACCGGTGTCAATGTGTTCTTTTTTCCATTTCCAGGAGTGTATATTCTAAGATTCCGCAAAAAATGTTGTCTCTGATCTAGGAAGACCGAGAAAAGATAAATAGCCACCACCGAAAAGTTATAAACAATCTCTCTCAGCTCTAGCAGTACTCCCGTGTCTTTCATCGTCAGGGAACTTTTGGAAATGAAGTTGAACATTTATGCTTTTGCTTTGCTTCCCTCAGACCCACTTCCTGTGTCATCAACAGAAGTCTGGGCCCTATCTTTGGTGCCACTGACTGCCTTAACATATGACCAAAATTGATTTAATTTTTGTCAGAGGTCTTTCGATGAGATTCTGTTTTGATAATCGTTGAAAGCTTCACGCATTGCCTTTTTAATACGCGGACGCATTTCATTCACCATATATCTCTATTCATAGCTCCATGCTTTGTTTTTTAACTATTGTACAATATTTGCTATTTCTTTAAAAATTTCTGTACAGAGACGATGTACATGGAGGGCCTCTCCCACCATGGACTGCTCCACAAGCTACGTAATTCTCCAGTGCTTGTTCAAATATTGTTCTGAACTTGAACGACAGTCTCTCTACATGCTTGTGCGCACGGAAAAGTGTTACACGTTTTTCTCTTGGGTATAGATGCATGACACTACTGTCTCTTTATCTAGTTATTGAACATATACACTATGTGATCAAAAGTATCCAGATACCCCCAAAAACATACGTTTTTCATATTAGGTGCAGTGTGCTGCCACCTACTGCCACGTACTCCACATCAGCTACCTCAGTAGTCATTAGACATCGTGAGAGAGCAGAATGGGGCGCTCCGCGGAACTCACGGACTTCGAACGTGGTCAGATGATTGGGTGTCACTTGGTCATACGTCTGTACGCGAGATTTACACACTCCTAAACATTCCTAGGTCCACTGTTTCCGATGTGATAGTGAAGTGGAAGCGTGAAGGGAAGCGTACAGCACAAAAGCGTACAGGCCGACCTCGTCTGTTGACTGTCAGAGATCGCCTATAGTTGAAGAGGGTCGTAATGTGTAATAGGCAGACATCTCTCCAGACCATCACAGCGGAATTCCAAACTGCATCACGAACCACTGCAAGTACTATGACAGTTAGGAGGGAGGTGAGAAAACTTGGATTTCATGATCGAGCGCCTGCTCATAAGCCACACATCACGCCGGTAAATGCCAAACGACGCCTCGCTTGGTGTAAGGAGCGTAAACATTGGACGATTCAACAGTGGGAAATCGTTGTGTAGAGTGAGGAATCACGATACACAATGTGGCGATCCGATGGCAGGATGTGGGTATGGCGAATGCCCGGTGAACGTCATCTGCCAGCGCGTGTAGTGCCAGCAGTAAAATTCGGAGGTGGTGGTGTGCTGGTGTGGTCGTGTTTTTCATGGAGGAGGCTTGCACCCCTTGTTGTTTTGCGTGGCACTATCACAATACAGGCCTACATTGATGTTTTAAGCAACTTCTTGCTTCCCACTGTTGAAGAGCAATTCGGGTATGGCGATTGCATCTTTCAACGCGATCGAGCATCTGTTCATAATGCACGGCCTGTGGCCGAGTGGTTACACGACAATAACATCCCTGTAAAGGACTAGACTGCACAGAGTCCTGACCTGAATCCTACAGAACACCTTTGGGATGTTTTGGAATGCCGACTTCGTGCCAGGCCTCACAGACCGACGTCGATACCTCTCCTCAGTGCAACACTCCTTGAGAAATGGGCTGCCATTCCCCAAGAAACCTTCCTGCACCAGATTGAACGTATGCCTGCGAGAGTGGAAGCTGCCATCAAGGCTAGGGGTGGGCCAACACCATATTGTATTCCAGCATTACCGATGGAGGGCGCCACGAACTTGTAAGTCATTTTCAGCCAGGTCTCTGGGTACTTTTGATCACATAGTGTACATACACACATCAAAAAAAGTTTTGCATCACCTAGGTTCCGAAAGTTCCGGAACCTGTACAGAAAATTGGAATAGACATCAACATAAACATCATTTCTGCACTTTTTATTGCTCATGAAAACCACACATTGCATGTTGTACCACCATACGGCGAGACCTTCAGAGGTGGTTGTCCAGAATGCCATACATACCCGTGCCTCTAATACCCAGTAGCGCTCTTTTCAATCTATCCCAGGCATGTTCGATAGAGTTCATGTCTGGAAAACATGCTGGCCACTCTAGCCGAGCAATGTCGTTATCCTGAAGGAAGTCATTCACAAGATGTGCACGATGGGGGCGCGAATTGTCGTCCATGAAGAATGCCTCGCCAGTATGCTGCTGATATGGTTGCACCATCGGTCGGAGGATGGCATTCACGTATCGTACAGCCGTTACGGCGGCTTCCATGACCACCAGCGGCGTACGTCGAACCCACATAAAGCCACCCCAAAACACCAGGGAACCTCCACCTTTCTGCACTCGTTGGACTTTGTGTCTAAGGCGTTCAGCCTGACCGGGTTGCCTCCAAACACATCTCTGACGATTGTCTGGTTGAAGGCACATGCGACACTCATCGGTGAAGAGAGCGTGATGCCAATCCTGAGCGGTCCATTCGGCATGTTGTTGGGCTCATGTGTACCGCGCTGTATGGTGTCGTGGTTGGAAATATGACCTCGCCATGGACGTCGGAGGTAACGTTGCGCCTCATGCAGCCTATTGCGCACAGTTTGAGTTGTAACACGACGTCTGATGGCTGCATGTAAAGCGTTTTTCAACATGGTGCCGTTGCTGTCAGGGCTCCTACGATCCATAATCCATAGGTAGCGGTCATCCATTGCAGTAGTAACCCTTGGGCGAGCTGAGCGAGGCATGTTATCGACAGTTCTTATCTCTGTATCTCCTCCATGTCCGAACAACATCGCTTTGGTTCACTCTGAGAAGCCTGGATATTTCCCTTGTTGAGAGCCCTTCCTGGCACAAAGTAACAACGCAGACGCGATCGAATCGCGGTATTGACTATCTAGGCATGGTTGAACTACAGACAACACGAACTGTGTACCTCCTTCCTGGTGGAATGACTGGAACTGATCGGCTGTCGGACCCCTCCGTCTAAAAGGAGCTGCTCATGCATGGTTGTTTTCGTCTTTGAGCGGTTTTAGTGACATCTGTAACCAGTCAAAGGGACTGTGTCTGTGATATAGTATCCACAGCCAACGTCTATCTTCAGGAGTACTGGGAATTGGGGTGATTCAAAACTTTTTTTTATGTGTGTGTTTTCCCTTGTTTTTGGTTGCCCTTTATACTTTGGTAGTCTTTGTTACTATGTACAACTGATTCATGAACACTGATACAAGTTTCAATGTAGACATCCTTGAAGACGTTAGCTTTCTTCTTACTTGCAGTTAGATTTCAATTCCGTCGTGAGTGGGCTTTCGAAAAATCTAGTCGAAGTAGTTTTCAGAAAAGGCATTTGGTATTGTTCCGCAGGATGTTTTCTCATGCCCAGCATTTACAAAACTGTAACTGTCTCAATGGATTCTTGAATAATTAAGCAACCGGGGTGAGTTTAATGGTCGCTTGAAGGCCCCAGTTGCAATGTTGTACCCATCCTTGGTACTGAGTCTTATCCGAAACGATCTCGCATAGGCTTCAGTTTCTGCCTCATTGAATCTGAGTTTCTTACCCACTGCGACCTTTACACAACCTTCATTCCCATTTCGCTATATTCCTAGGTTTACCCAAAACTCTCACAGGTGCCAATTTCAAGTTTCAGCTAGCTCTCTATACTTACTGTTAGGTAAGCTGCATTACTTGTTAGAATTACTTAATACTCTGGCACTTGTTGTAAATACTTCGGCAGCTGATTACCGGGATTTTAATAGTTTCATCTGTGGGGGACATTTCTTTATGTCTTACATGAAAACCTCGGGTTTTATGCTCTTATCGCTATCTCGATTGTCGGTATGGCGTACTCAGAACCCTAAGCGCCATAAGACGTGTATTGTTCGGAATCTAAGGAGTCTAAGATTTCCTTACCCCATGAAGCGTAGCTTTCTACTTTACCGTGTGTCATGTCTTCAGTACTTAAAGTTAAAATCAAGCAACAAGACCCGCAAAAAATAGGGAATATAATTCATTATTACACTAGTGCGACTACAGTAATCACACGCGTTTGACTATGAAAGATATACAACGGTGATAAAAGGACGATACAACGTTTACGTGAGTGCATTGACAAAAAAATGGAAGATGTACAAAGCTTTTCAAGGGATGTTTCAGTAATGCGTAACGAAGGGGATTACATAATACACCAACAGTTATTTCATAGAGATGGAGTGCACAATCTACGTGTCCAGCAAAAAAGAGAGAAACAGTATGTGGATAATTTCTGTTGGCCATAGAGTTCTGTTTTGTGTATTGTAGAAGGTAATTCTCTTTACAGTTTGTGGTAAGCGCATTACGTGAATGAACACACACACACACACACACACACACACACACACACACACACACTCACAAATATATGGTAAATTGCCATATGTAGCACGCAATCGTTTCTGTGTGTGTCTCTTAGAAGCCTTAAATTTCGTTTATTATTGTTGATATTAACGCCCCACCACGTCAGTGAAACCGCGGTCCATTTACGCTGCAGCCTCCTGCGCGTAAAAGCGCTCAGTAAGGCGTCTCCTCTGGCTCTCTATGGAGAAGGGACCATTCACCTCGGCTGAATGTAGTGGCCTTGCCATAAAGTCACGCAACCAAGGTTGCTCGTGACCTCCGCGACAACGGTTACACAACACCGTGTCGCGCTGGTGTTGTGTTTGCAACGCGATCAGTTACTTGCATATTTTATTTGCTGCTTGCTCCTTATGTCGCGGGATTATGATTCTATCCTCCAGAACACACTGGTTATGAGGAATTAGTAAAGCAACATTCCTTAGAAAGAGTGCGTTTCATACTAACCGCGGAGTATAAATAAAAGCTTGGCCGCGCGGAGTGGCCGCCCGGTTTGAGGCGCCGTGTCACGGATTGCGCGGCTCCTCTCGCCAGAGGTTCGAGTCCTCTCGCGGGCATGAGTGTGTGTGTGTGTTGTTATTAGCATGCGTTAGTTTAAGTAGTGTGTAAGTCTAAGGACTGATAACTTCAGCAGTTTGGTCTCTTTAGGAATTCACACATACGCACACATACGCGCGCGCGCGCAAACACACACACACACACACACAGTCACACACACACACACACACACACACAAATAAAAGCTTGAGCCTTTAAAATTAATTATCATTATCTTTTCTTAAAATTCATTGATATGGCAAATGAAACATTCTGTGTATTTTGTTAATACAGGAACGGTTGTTGAATGTCGTTTGTTCTGCACACAACGTCAAACTCAAGCTATTATTCCCAATATATTTAGGCTTTTTGTGAACTCATAGTCTACCTGTGGTGAGTACTCCTAACTTGATGTACTACTCTTGTTGTTGTGATCTTCAGTCCGAAAGCTCGCTTGATTCCGATCCCCACGTCACTCTATACTGTACAAATCTCTTCATGTCTGCAACCAACATCCATCACTTGAACTTACGTACTGTAATCAAGGTTTGGTCTTCTTCCACAGTTTCTACTCTAACCCTACCTCCCCCCCCCCCTTCGCCCACCTTCCCAGACGCGCTCTTCATTATCAACCTGACGATTCTTTGGCGCTTCTCTTCATTACTTATCAGATCTACTCATCAAGCCTACATTATTCTTCTGTGGCACCACATTTCTGAAGTGTCTCTTCTCTTCTTGTCTGAACTGTTTATCCTTCACGTTTTCGGTGCGAGGCTACACTTCAGACAAGTTCCTTTAGAAAATACTACTCTATAAAATTACCTGATGAATTCTAGAGATTGTCTGCCGCCCAATTCTTCTTCAGGAGCGTATATGCCAACTGTAGTAGGCTGCTCGTATAATCTAGTTTTGCTACTCCTAGATATTATAAATGATTTTGTAATCATGAGCATTGCTTATTGTAATCAGAAATCCATTGTCTGAAACCAGCATTATACAAAGTTAAATTGTTGTTGTTGATTGGGTTTATGGCGCTCCACGTCGGGGAGTTCGTAAAACTGCATTTAATTTAAATAAGTTTATATCATATAAAAATTGAAATATACTTTTTTGCAGAAATAACGCTCACTGGATGAAAAAGTATTGATTATGCTGTGCTCCTAGCCACAATCCAAAATAGGGGAATATACTCGCTTTAATCGTCCAACGGATCTCTGTCTCTTAAATGCTCCCCAGTGTACGATAAATTATGCTTCTCTGAAAAAGCTGAAAACGTGTGTAAGACATCAACAGAAATGATCACATAGCTGCGAAGGCGTAAATGTAAGATTCTAGCAGAAGCACGAGGAGTTTAACATAAGTTTTCGGTTACATTATGGATCATATGTAGGCGGAAGGCAATAAGCTGTTTTTTATATTTTGTTTATTTTGGTCCTTTGTGCATATTATGTGTACTACGTGCCGAACGACGTAGCGCTTTGACGACGTAGATGGACTCGAATCCGAATGAGCTGTGTTCCATAGTGTCCCATAAATTCTTTGGGTAATTTAAGATTTCTTCTCCAGTCGTTGTCCAGTTCGATATTGTGCTTCGCCGAAACGATTTCATCTTGCATGGAACGTTGAACCCTAATCTTCCTTCGTTTCTGTGTAACCGTCTTGGTATTACCATTAAGAGTAGTGGCATCTGACAGCCTTAGCTTATCATGATCGTGCTTTATTGTATGCAAATATTTAGTGAATTTAATATTTCCCCTTTTTGTTACTATGTAGTTTCCAAATTCAGATTATTCCACGCAAACAGAAACATCCCGTAAGTATAGATGAGAGAAATGTTCTTCACTAGTGTTTTGCATTAATCAGTCTTTCATGAGGTTCACCCGTAAAGGCAAATCACTCATCCTGTAGATATTACAATTTTATTTTTTCGTCGATATACTTCATTTTTGCTGCCGTAAAATGTGCTAGATATGGAACATTAATACAAAAAATAATTTTTATTATTAAGACCATTGCTTTAAAAAGTTGAAAAATTAATTCTTTCAAATTGTTACGATTTTCTTTATTCTTCTCGATATTGTCTTCGATTATTATACAATAGCAGATATACAATTTTGACCGTAATATCTGTATGTGTCAAATTGTTACGTAAATTGAATGTGATGTAGATAAAACATCAGTAGAGTGAGTTCCCAGTAAGCTAATCTTTCCATCTGCTAATGTGAGCCGTTTGGATATGTTACCTTGTAAAAGCTCTGCGTTAGCTGTCGGCAGTCTGTTGGGCTGTGTTGTTGGGTCAGTGTCCGCTGCTTGCGATTTTTTTCTGTTATTGTTCGGATGACGTATACACGAACCGTGTTTGAAAAGGCACTTAGGCTACTGATGCGAACATTATTCATTGGTGACTGAACCGTTACAAGCGGATAAAAGGAAACGGTCGTGAGGGAGATAGCGTATCTAATAGTGTTCGCAGAACGAGCCACAAAATACGTATGTCATTCAAGCTTACGTTTGCCTCTTGTCGTTCATGCCCTCACAGTCGCTTTGTCTTGAAGTTAGCGTTTGGTATCGTAGGTTACAACAGTCACTTTTCACACAGTGTATAATTCATAATTCTTGGCAACAACAATCTAGCTGTTAGATCTGGAGTAGTGCGTTTGCTACAGCTTGTTTGTGTCTCATCTTAATAATTATAATTGAAAACTATATAAAAAAAGCATGATAAAGAATTACACCTAAGGAAATTATACCGTAGATATGGGTTTAACCTTTAGTCTGTACGGCCTGTGCTTACGCGCCTTCTTTAAATTAATGTAGTTTTATTTTAAGTCTTTCAAAACGTTGAGATACTCATTTTTCAGTAGCGTATGTAATGTTAGCCTGTGTTTTGCGCAAGGAAACTTTGTGGGACCGGAGATGCAGAATATCGCGAACCTGTGTTAAGGTCTGTATGTATAACATGAGCGTCACAATATGCCATCTGTCCCATTGAATGTCAATTTCATTGTAACATGTTCATCCACTATCTATTCTCCGATCTTTAAGCCAGCAGAAGATATACATTGTGGTTTCAAATTATGTTATTTTAAGTCTGGCTCACTTTTTGTTTTTTTGAAAGAACCAAAAAATAAAAAAAAGGTTCACACACCTGTGAAAGAAATTGGCTCATCTGGTCTCCCAGTATCAGTTTATTGCTACGGGAAGAACGCAACAGAATAGATTGATTTAAAAAAGAAACATGTTTAATTGAATGTTGTATAATAGTTAATGGTTGAAACCATAAACTATTTTTACTCATTGCTTTAGAAAAGGATGTATCAATTTAGGTAGCTATTTGAATTATAGGACGTTTAGCGTTATTTATTAACTGTTAAACTGCTGGTATTGTCAGTTTAAAACTTGCAGAAATGCAGCGCGATAATTTCTCTTTAACCAGTAGCGTTAAAGCATTTTTCATACAATGCGTCTACAACAATAGTGACTTTTGCTGGAATGGCAGCAACCAGAGCACCGAGTCTATTATCTGTCATAATAAGGCGAAGAAAATGGTTTCAGTGTTCCGCAGCCATAAACACAGTTTCCACTTTCACTGAAATATTCTATTTAGCACGGAGCTGTAGAATATCGCGAACCTGCATTTAGGTCTGTATGTATAATATGAATGTCACAATATACCGCCTGTCTTGTTGAATGTAAATTTTATTAAAACATGTTCATCCGGTTCCTTTTCTCCGATCTTTAGACCGGCAGAAGATGTACATTGTGGTTTCAGATTATTTTAAGACTGGATTACTTTTTGTAAGGACCAAAAATAAAAAGAGATTCGAGAGAGTAACCTTAACCTTTTTGTTACTCACACCCAGCTGACCCTATGATCGTTCCGATCATAATCAGTAAATTTTTGTTACGTATTGTAATACCTGTCCCATGACCATACACATTGCCGAAGTGGGGTGGCTTGCGCGCCACAACGATATAGACAACGTAGGGGTATCTGTGGAGAGGCCATACTAACATGTGATTCCTAAACAGGGGAAGCAGCATTTTCAATAGTTGCAGGGGCAACAATCTGGATTATTGACTGATCTGGCCTTGTAACATCAGCCAAAATGGCATTACTGTGCCGGTACTAAACCGGCTGAAAACAAGGGGAAACTAAAGCCGTTACTGTTCCCGGGGACCTACTGCTCTACTGTATGGTGAAATGATGATGGAATCTTCTTGGGTAAAGTATTACTGCGGTAAAATAGTCCCGCGTTCAAATCTCCTGGCGGGTACTATGCAGGTGGATATCGGCACTAAGAAAAACAAAACAGGCATTCTACGGATCGCAGCGTGAATGTTAGAGCCCTTAATCGGGTAGATAGCTCAGTAAATCTGAGAAGGGAAATGGATAGATTTAAGTTAGGTACAATGGAGACTGATGAAGTTTAGTGGCAGGATGAGCAGGACCTCAGTCCAGGTTAGTAAAGGATTATAAATACAGAATCAAATAGAGGTAATTCAGGAGTAAGTCTAATACTGAATAAGAAAATAAGAATGCGGGTAAGCCACTGTGAGCAGCATAGTGAACGTATTATCGCAGTAAAGATAGGCAGAAAGTCACCGCCCACTACAGTAGTATAGGTTTATATGTCAACTAGCTCCAGAACTGATGAGGAAGTTGAAAGAACGAAAACTTAATTGTGATGGGTGACTGAAATTCGGTAGTAGGACGAGGAAGAGACGGAAAAATAGTTGGGATATATGGGCTGGAGGAAAGGAATGAAAGAGGAAGCCAACTAGTAGAATTTTGCACAGAGAATAGTTTAATCATCGCTAACACTTGGTTTAAGAATCATGAAGTGGAAGAGATCTGGAGACCGTGGAAGGTTACAGCTTGATTATAAAATAGTAAGACAGAGATTCCGGAAGTAGATTTTAAACTATAAGACATTTCCAGGGGCAGTTGTGGACTTTGACAATAATTTATTGGTCATTAACGGTAGATTAAAACTGTAGAATTTACAAAAAAGTAAAAAGTTAAGGAGATGAAACTTGGATATTTGAAACAACCAGAGGTTGCTGAGAGTTTCAGTGGGAGTGTTAGGCAACCATTGACTGAAACGGTAGAAAGGAATACACTAGAAGACACATAGGTAGCTTTTCGAGATGAAATGGTGAAGGCAACAGATAATCAAAAAGGTAGAAAGCAAAGCCTAGTAGAAATCCTTGGATATTACTGGAGGTATTAAATTTAACTGATGAAAGGAGAAAATGTAAAAATGCATCAAATGAAGCAGGCGAAAGGGAATACATACGTCTAAACAATGGCTAGAGGACAAATGTAAGTCTATGCAAGCATTTATAATTAGGGAGAAGATAGATATCGCCTACAAGAAAAGTAAAATACTCTATGCCACCGAAATATGCTAAAGATTAGATCGTTAAATCGTGTAACTAATGAGGAGGTACTGAATAGAATTGCTGGGACATCAGCACAACATGTCGTATGTTTTAATTATGTGTTATGTTGTTTGTGAAGTGCTGATGTTCCTCGCCACATTTTATTTGACATCACAGTGTTACTTTCAGTATTGTAACAAGCACGTACAACTAATAATGTTACACGATTTGATGATGACAGCGTAGATATGTCGAAAACAGTCGTAGTAATAAAAAGAATTTCTAGCGATCCTGGCAGACATGATTCTTCAAGAATAATACATAAATTTTGTATTGGAATAAAGTGACGTTGGTAAAAATTGCAGAGGGAAAGCAAGCGATGAATACAGTAAACAGATTCAAATAGGTATGTGTTGCAGTAGCTATTCGGAGATGGAAAGGCTTGCGCAGGATACAGAGTAACGTGGAGAGATGCATCAAACCAGTCTTCGGAGTGAAGACAACAACAACAATAACACTGTAACACAACAGTTGTACAGTTGAAATTGGAGGCGCGCGTGCACACACACACACACACACACACACACACACACACACACACACACACACACACACTCTCTCTCTCTCTCTCTCTCTCTCTCACACACACACACACACACACACACACACACAGAGTGCGCGAGTGCGTTGTCGTGGTGGCGAAATCTCAGAGGTGGTGGCTCGTCACTCCAGCAAAACATATTTTCAGAGTCAGGCTCTGTTTGCTCCTTTACTTTTTCATTTGCCCACAAAAGGCGTATCTTGTTTTCTTGAAAAGCACGTAGTACAGAGACTCAGGAGACATTTCCTCAACTATTTTCTTTAACTCTGTGAAAATGAAGTGGTATCCTCCTATCGATTTCCTCCTGAGACGAATTAAATTGCCATGCCTCGTCGAGTACTTCGACCGACTGTGACCGTCTTTGATATTTAAAATAATGGAATAAAATACGGTCATGGGATTAATGTTTCCCAACGATTCCTGTGATAGGGCGAACGCCCACTTTAACCAAATAATGTTCACAGAAATTCTCTGGGTCAAAGAACATGGGTCGAGCCTGTTGGCAAGAGAGCTGACCAACATACTCCCATACTCCCCCCCCCCCGCCCCCACCCCCCGGCCCCTCAGTGAAAAATAAGTCATCTGCCGAGAGAAGAGCGCACTTCAAATGCCGATTCGTGGAGTATTACATATTACGCCAACCTAACAGTGAGTGAGAAATTTGCATTATTTTAGATGTAATTCTCTCCAATGAAGCTGTCCTTGTTGCTGAAGCAAAAGACACTGCTACCATATCAAACATTCATCGAGGAGCCTCCCACCCATCGTAGTAGCGGCAAACTGGACACAACATGCCAGCGTCTATGCGGAAATCTGTGGCCTCCTTTGCAGGTAAGTGTCATCACCTACCCCCTTTCTCCCTGGAGCAATCAGAATCAAGCTCCCCCAACTATCCTGCTTTCGAAACTAGCGCTTATGTATGGGCGGCGTCAATCTTAGTGAGCCAGAGATCCCGGGAAGAATAAAAAGACATGGAACGTACTATAAGACGCTATGAACTATTGCTGTATTAGCGAGTTTTGGACGACATTGGAAGAGCCGTAAATAACTACAAACAAAAAATCAGAGTAGGAGCGCTACCAATCCTTCTGTATCCATCGCATTGGTAAGATTAGCCAGGAGTTTCCTTCAAACATGGGCAGCTATGGTGCAATGATATGAAATAGCTATATTCCTCTAGCACGTGAACGATACTGAGCGTATCGAGAAAACTTTGGCTACAAATACACTAACGCTGGGCGAAATCTGCGCGTTCTCCCAGCTACGATAAAAAGACTTGCAACACGAAATAAACTCTTACAATATTAGTGTGCAATGACACAAGTAGCCTGGTAAATACGCATACGAAAAGAAACTGAAGTATACGTAAACGTACTCGCCGGCCACAGTGCAGTAAAAATAAACTATTTTCGCATACCAAGTCATTGGCTCACAGAGATCACAAAATCTCTGCTGTGATACGACAAAACGCGGCCATAGCGAGCTGCAGCGCTCACGCGTTGTCTGTCGATTAGCCAAAGCGATTAACAATTTCATCGACTCTCAATCAACAACATTCCAAAGACGTGCTTAATACGAAACCGGATAATTAAGAACAAGGAATTGGACCACAAACATTTCTGCAGGAGTTGCATCCGGCGACTCCGCCAGAGCTGCCGCAGCAGCTGACTCTGGGGTCACAAACAAGAGACTCCATATGTCTACCCAACACTACACCAGCCGGCTGCGTCCGACACCATTGCCACTCGCCTCCATCCCGGACACCGCCTTTGGCGCCTCGACATCTGAGCTCACTGCTTCCATTGCTGTGAGCCTCCAGCCAGCCCTGGAATACTGGCTAGGTCACGACCGCCTAACACCTCTCCTTATGTATATGCAGCTACCTGACCAGGCGAATAATAACGTGCGTAAAATGTCACCTCATTGATTCAAGTTACTACGGAAAATCTTCATATGCAGCAGAGATTCTCCGCCCTGTGTGTCGCTCGCTGAAATAGTCGAATTTCTTTCTCTACCACATCCATGTCCAGCGGAAACAACACAGAGGCTGGCTGCTCAGCGACCAGTAAACGAAACAGAGCTGAGTTGTGTCCCCGCACTAGTGGCATTTGTAATCATCGGAAGCTGGTGCTTGATAAAGTGCCAATGGATCACCTGCCAAAGACATGTAGCAGACATGCATAAAAAATGCAGGCATCTGTAACACACACACACACACACACACACACACACACACATATATATATATATATATATATATATATATATATATATATATATATATATATATACAGGGTTATTACAAATGATTGAAGCGATTTCACAGCTCTACAATAACTTTATTATTTGAGATATTTTCACAATGCTTTGCACACACATACAAAAACTCAAAAAGTTTTTTTAGCCATTCACAAATGTTCGATATGTGCTCCTTTAGTGATTCGGCAGGCATCAAGCCGATAATCAAGTTCCTCACACACTTGGCGCAGCATGTCCCCATCAATGAGTTCGAAAGCTTCGTTGATGCGAGCTCGCAGTTCTGGCACGTTTCTTGGTAGAGGAGGTTTAAACACTGAATCTTCCACATAACCCCACAGAAAGAAATCGCATGGGGTTAAGTCGGGAGAGCGTGGAGGCCATGACATGAATTGCTGATCATGATCTCCACCACGACCGATCCATCGGTTTTCCAATCTCCTGTTTAAGAAATGCCGAACATCATGATGGAAGTGCGATGGAGCACCATCCTGTTGAAAGATGAAGTCGGCGCTGTCGGTCTCCAGTTCTGGCATGAGCCAATTTTCCGCGGGCTACGCGTGAAACTTTCCCGCACGCGTTCAAACGTTTCTTCACTCACTGCAGGGCGACCCGTTGATTTCCCCTTCGTCCTGAAGTTGCACTGTTATGACTGACTGATGTGAGTGCATTTCAACACGACATACGGTTTCTCGGCTCCTGTCGCCATTTTGTCTCAATGCGCTCTCGAGCGCTCTGGCGGCAGAAACCTGAAGTGCAGCTTCAGCCAAACAAAACTTTATGAGTTTTTCTACGTATCTTTAGTGTGTCGTGGCCATATGTCAATGAATGGAGCTACAGTGAATTTATGAAATCGCTTCAATCATTTGTAATAGCCCTGTATATATACAGGGTGTTTCAAAAATGACCGGTATATTTGAAACGGCAATAAAAACTAAACGAGCAGCGATAGAAATACACCGTTTGTTGCAATATGCTTGGGACAACAGTACATTTTCAGGCAGACAAACTTTCGAAATTACAGTAGTTACAATTTTCAACAACAGATGGCGCTGCGGTCTGGGAAACTATATAGTACGATATTTTCCACATATCCACCATGCGTAGCAATAATATGGCGTAGTCTCTGAATGAAATTACCCGAAACCTTTGACAACGTGTCTGGCGGAATGGCTTCACATGCAGATGAGATGTACTGCTTCAGCTGTTCAATTGTTTCTGGATTCTGGCGGTACACCTGGTCTTTCAAGTGTCCCCACAGAAAGAAGTCACAGGGGTTCATGTCTGGCGAATAGGGAGGCCAATCCACGCCGCCTCCTGTATGTTTCGGATAGCCCAAAGCAATCACACGATCATCGAAATATTCATTCAGGAAATTAAAGACGTCGGCCGTGCGATGTGGCCGGGCACCATCTTGCATAAACCACGAGGTGTTCGCAGTGTCGTCTAAGGCAGTTTGTACCGCCACAAATTCACGAAGAATGTCCAGATAGCGTGATGCAGTAATCGTTTCGGATCTGAAAAATGGGCCAATGATTCCTTTGGAAGAAATGGCGGCCCAGACCAGTACTTTTTGAGGATGCAGGGACGATGGGACTGCAACATGGGGCTTTTGGGTTCCCCATATGCGCCAGTTCTGTTTATTGACGAAGCCGTCCAGGTAAAAATAAGCTGCCCACATGCATATCGCCATCATCAATCCTGTGCACTACATCGTTAGCGAATGTCTCTCGTGCAGCAATGGTAGCGGCGCTGAGGGGTTGCCGCGTTTGAATTTTGTATGGATAGAGGTGTAAACTCTGGCGCATGAGACGATAAGTGGACGTTGGCGTCATGTCCAGATAGCGTGATGCAGTAATCGTTTCGGATCTGAAAAATGGGCCAATGATTCCTTTGGAAGAAATGGCGGCCCAGACCAGTACTTTTTGAGGATGCAGGGACGATGGGACTGCAACATGGGGCTTTTGGGTTCCCCATATGCGCCAGTTCTGTTTATTGACGAAGCCGTCCAGGTAAAAATAAGCTGCCCACATGCATATCGCCATCATCAATCCTGTGCACTACATCGTTAGCGAATGTCTCTCGTGCAGCAATGGTAGCGGCGCTGAGGGGTTGCCGCGTTTGAATTTTGTATGGATAGAGGTGTAAACTCTGGCGCATGAGACGATAAGTGGACGTTGGCGTCATTTGGACCGCAGCTGCAACACGGCGAACGGAAACCCGAGGCCGCTGTTGGATCACCTGCTGCACTAGCTGCACGTTGCCCTCTGTGGTTGCCGTACGCGGTCGCCCTACCTTTCCAGCACGTTCATCCGTCACGTTCCCAGTCCGTTGAAATTTTTCAAACAGATCCTTTATTGTATCGCTTTGCGGTCCTTTGGTTACATTAAACCTCCGTTGAAAACTTCGTCTTGTTGCAACAACACTGTGTTCTAGGCGGTGGAATTCCAACACCAGAAAAATCCTCTGTTCTAAGGAATAAACCATGTTGTCTACAGCACACTTGCACGTTGTGAACAGCACACGCTTACAGGAGAAAGACGACGTACAGAATGGCGCACCCACAGACTGCGTTGTCTTCTATATCTTTCACATCACTTGCAGCGCCATCTGTTGTTGAAAATTGTAACTACTGTAATTTAGAAAGTTTGTCCGCCTGAAAATGTACTGTTGTCCCAAGCATATTGCAGCAAACGGTGTATTTCTATCGCTGCTCGTTTAGTTTTTATTGCCGTTTCAAATATACCGGTCATTTTTGAAACACCCTGTATATATATATATATATATATATATATATATGCCATACTATTAACGGTAGCTGAGTGTTCCTGTAAGGAGGCATTTATTAAGATTACTGTGCTGAAAAAGAAATGGTTTGAGACATTAGCTATGATAAACAACAGTAAGTTGTATCTTGTTGACAACCTTCCCACCATGATGAGATCGCAAATGTATGTTTTGTTTATTTTCAAGAGGTGAACTATGATCCCTGCATCATTAGACGTGTCCAGACGTTGATTTCTATAGTGTTTTATGCAGTCCTGTTGCCTAGGAAAAAAAAAACAGTGTCCGAAATAAAATAATAAAACGTTATGGTCACTCCGTTCCTTTTGTAATACCGCTTTCACCACATCGTAAAAGTAAATTTTTACAGTCAGATTCTATTAACATTTGACAGTGATGTGAACTCATATAGCGTGATGTTCTTTCCGTGAAATTTATACGGAACTTGTATTCATAGCCAACCTGCACTTCGCGTAAATAAGAGAAATGATGAGTCATATAGACAACAGTTTTCTTCCATAGCTCTGTTTTTGCGAGCAGTACCAGACGAAGTATGTATGAGCTGTAAAGCTTTAGTTAGATGTTCTTGATCATGTGACCAAATTACAACCATACCGCGACCTAGAGTTTGGACGAGTATTAAATGACAGAAGAATCTGTGACATATTTGCGGAATTAGCGGCAATGTATAGGTTTCATTGTCCAGTCTGGACACATACATACGTACACGTTCGACTGGCAGTAAAATAGGCTTCTATGTAAGAACTACAACATAGTTCTGAAAAAAGTGAGTCATGTAATTTCTGGGCAATATACGTTTCCAGCCCTGTAAGTGTCTCGGGCTTTGTAGCAAATTATTTACCTTTTTGTGTAACACATCACAAAAATTCTAAACATGGTGACACAGTAATACATTTCCACATACACAGTTGTCTGTTGCAGTGTTAGAGCGTTAAACTAGCAGCACCTCTACGAAGGCAATGTTTCTGTCAGTCATAATTGCGAGAGCATAAAAATAAAGCCTGTTTCCCTACCTTGGTTCTACGGGAAGTAGCCAATTCCTGTAACGTAGCTGACGAAGACGAGCAACCAGTTATCGAGAAGAGCAATATTGAATTCCACCAACAGGTACTCTAGAAAACAGCTGTCTGTATCTCTGTTTGCGTAATGGATTTCCACGTTAAATAATTAAGATTATAGGCATACAGTGCGTAGTTTTATAATCTATTATCGATCCCGATTGCCATTTTTTAAAGAAAGTATCAAGGAATGGTATTTCATCCTGCCATTATCGAATATTCCGTTAAAAGTCTTCCACAGCACGTATTTTAATTTTACTAACCATAACAGGAAAATAAATCATGATTGCGCAACCAACATATAAGCTCACATTACTTGCAAATAGACAAAATTACAGAATGATAGTAGGACTACAGAAAATTTTAGTAGGTAATAATATGCATCTGCTGAATTTAGTCCTCTATTAGGCATCTGTATTGTTACCAGCAAAACAGTTAGTCCTCTCCGTTGGATAATCATAACTAGTATCACTAGATCCTTCCATATTTTTGACACACTAGCAAAAAAACCTCTGGGGAAGGTCGCGTTTTGCCAGTCGTAGTAACCGTAAATAGTAAAATATGTTTCCCAGGGTTGATTCTGCAGCTGTATCCGACACCCGTAAAGTGGCTGACGAACAGACAGTTATCCCACCCGTTCTGCCATTAGCAAATGCTTTGTTGCTTTGTAAAAACTGAATTTATGTAATGCATATACGCCCCATAATGATTTAGAAATTTACTTATACCAGATAAATAGCAGAACAACATAGTATTCAAACCAGAGACAGTCCATAACACGACTGTCAGTATCCCTGTTTGGTAGTTTCTGTCCCCAACTGGCAGAAGGAGCTATGGGGCCAAACGGTTCAAATGGCTCTGAGCACTATGGGATTTAACATCTGAGGTCATCAGTCCTCTAGACTTAGAACTACTGAAACCTAACTAACCTAAGGACATCAGACACTTCCATGCCCGAGGCAGGATTCGAACCTGCGACCGCAGCAGCAGCGCGGTTCCGGACTGAAGCGCCTAGAACCGCTCGGCCACAGCGGCCGGCGCTATGGGGCTACCCTGGCAATTCAGCTGTGACAGACGTAACGTTCCTCACAGCAGCGACGAGATATTGCAGTAATTGTGCTGACCATATCTCTGGCCGTCTGCCTCTTCCACAGGCGTTCACTCTCGATGCTGCTGGAGAGAACAATTGAAAAAAATGGTTAAAAGCAAGTTAAACGGTTTGAAAAATTAGACAGACTCCGAGGAGCAGTATAAAATGTTAGCCAAGTCATGTAGTTAAAGTGTATGCTACCTGTGATGAGCTGCCTTCTCGAGGTATAGCCTGTGGTAGCCTCAATATGTGGTCCATATGTATTGCTTTTTGTTTATGGAATCACATCACTTCACACTGCATTAAATACTTTCATGATTCCCCGAATAGGAGACTCCCGGCCCACAATGCCGTACACTCATTTCCACTATGATTCGAAATAAATGACTTGCAGGTCTCATGTAATGGGAGAGAATACCACAGCATATAGAGTCTAAATAAAAGAAAACAAAGGCTCACTGTATACTCACACACAAAGGACTAGGGGGAGTATGACAAGTGCTTCTTTTCGCCCTGTCTCTCTAGAATGCACCGTCTTTCCACTATTAAAGGATACGTATTGTCAGTCCATCTCTTATATCTAGTCCTTACAATTAGGACCTACAGCCCCTCTCTACCGATTACTCCGTCTGTATAATTCTTTCTTATTCCCAAGTGTATGTGTGATATCATATCTTTCATCTCTCCCTCTCTTTGTATAAATAATAAACTCCATTTTTTTTCAAGAAGTCTACAGCTCTCCTACCCTCTGGCACAGATCTCCCAATCTCTCTCTCTCTTTCTCTTTTTTTCTTTTAGCAGATAGTGCTGTGATTCTAACAGTTTTCTTATTTGGTATAAACTTGTAGCTTTCTAGGAGAATATCCATGACATCTGCAGGCACTTTCACCTACTGCTTACGTCACAAATTTCAGTATTTCCAGTAGGTAAAAACAGATATCATGTATGACAACGTCGTATCTGGACTGCACCACAGTTTGATATTTTTTTCATCACTTTCTACTTTTTCATTTTTTCCATATTTCCCATTTTTCCGTATTTTTCCGCATTCTACAGGGTGATTATAGTTAAACTTTCAAACCGCTGTAGGAATAACACCACTGCTCAGAATGGCGTCAAATTGCAACGGAATACTATCGGAAAAGGGGGAAAACGTATGACAGAAGAAAAATAAATAGTTACAAAATGTAGCAATAGATGACGCTGTAAACATCATAATTTAATAGTGGTCGACTACAAATGACAAATGAACCATACAACAATGCCTAAGGTGTATGTTTCACTTTAAACAAACTGTACTACTCAGTGTGCATGGGTGTACAGTTAGTTACGTAAGCCCATCCACCGAGACAAGGTCGTATCACATCGGATGGGAAAAATCGCTTTTTAATTGTCCTAAGGCCAAAAACCGCATAAAAAGCATCATTCACATCGGTTTTTAATTGCCCTGAGGCCAAAAGCAGCATAATAAGCATCAACCACATCTGTTTTTAATTGTCCTGAGGCCGAAAACCGCATAAAAAGCATCAATCAAAATCAAATCGGATCATTAATTTCCATGTGACTGGCGTAATACATTTTCAGTATGCTGTCCACCGTTCTCTGAAACAATCTGAAATCGAGAAACAGCATCTTCCACAACTGATCGAAGTATTTCCGTTGTCACGTTCAAAATGTGTTGCGCAATGCGTGCCCTCAATGCAGCTAATTCTGCAATTGGAACACTGAGCACAACGTCTTTCAGATAGCCCCACAGCCAGAAGTCACAGAGACAAAGTTCAGGTTATCGGGACGGCCAGGCTGTAGGGAACTGGTGGCTGATAATTCTAGTATTTCCGAAATGGCGCTTCAGCAGCAGCTTAACTGGATTTTCAATGTGCAGAGGTGCGCCATCTTGCATAAAAATGATCCCATCCACACATCCACGCTGTTTGCGAGCTGGAGTGACGTGGTTGCGCAAAAGACACTCATAGTTCTTACCAATGATGGTACAGGTAATTGGACAGGAAGCTCCTGTCTATTCGAAAAACTATGGCCTTTTGATAAATGGTGCCCTAAGCCCGTACCACACAGTGACCTTTTCAGGATTTGCGTGTGGATTTTCCGACATATCCTGTCAGATGGAGGTCGGCTTCGTCTGTCCACAAAATCTTCCACGGCCAATCATTGTCCACTTCCATGCGAGCAAGAAATTTTAAAGCGAATGTCTCTGTTTCGGGCAGGTCAGCAGGAAGCAACTCGCGCACATGGGTAATTTTGAATGGATAGCAAAGAAGGATGTTTCGTAGGATTTTACGCACCGTGCTCACGCGTATGTCCAATGTTAGGGCAATTCCCCGTGCCCTACACGTTTGCACACCACCACTCGTCTCCTCCTGTATTGCTGTGGCCACTGTTTCCACTGACGTCGAATCAATTCGTTTCCACCCTGTACCAGGTTGCACACCAAAAGAGCACGTCTTTTCGAATTTCCGAATCATTTTCTCCAGACCCACGGCAGTCATCGGACCAACGCCTTTTTTCAAACCTTTCAGTGTTCGGAACTTCTGCAGGGCGACGTGTGACAGGCATCATTTTTGTAACACAGCTTTACAAGCAGAGCGCGATCCTGCATTGAGACAGTCATGGCGAACGTCGCAGACACGAAAGGAGGAAGAGCCGTGTACGCGACGTGTTCATACGAACTTCAATGGGTCGTGCGCATGACAGGTGTTTTCATTTACGTATTCTGATACATACAGCGCCATCTGCTGATAGATTTTCACACTATTTTTTTCTTCTGCCATACATTCTCCCCCTTCTCCGATAATATTCCGTTGCAATTTGACGTCATTCTGACCAGTGGTGTTATTTCTACAGCGTTTTGAAAGTTTGACTTTAATTATAATCAGCCTGTATATGTAAATATACACATGTGTATATGCTCTTACTGGTAACATTAGCAACCCAGCCAGGTTGTCTAGTAACTATATTACTTTTAAATGTTAACATACATAACACTGGGTGCCATAGCTAACACGAAAATATATGCACATACATGGATTGCCGTGGGCATAAAGTTTTGACTTTATTTTGTTGTAAACATACACAAACACACACACACACGCGCGCGCGCAGGTCATTGGGCTATTTTGTGTGTCAGTTTTCGAGGGAGACCCCATCCTACCTCGGCAACTATTGCAGTGGAACTGTTTCTATATGCTGACCTAGATCATATGTCGGTGACTCAACATTAAACTTTGTCCCAGATGATCTAGGAGATGGATCCACCCTGAAAATTACATCGGATTTTTTGCAGACTGATCCAGTCCTACCTTTATCTCAGACTTTGCACAGAAGGATCCGGCTCATACTCCACCCTATGCAATAATCCTGTACATAGCACATGGTGGATCCACCCCAAAAAATATTGTCAGATGTAGCACATTGCTGATCCATCATGGACAATATATTGTACCTAATGCAGGTGGATCCACCTTTCAGAAGCTACCCTGAACTCATCCTGGGAAACTCTGAACCCACCCAAGACAATGGGGCTCTGCGGGAAACCGAGACACAAAATAGTGTAACTGAGCTATGTGTGTGTTTACAACAGAACAACGTCAACACTCCACCCCCCCCCCCCCCCCATATCAGTCCATGTATGTGTCTGTGCTTTAGTGTTGGCTTTGTTACTTAGTGTTAAGTGTGTTGACATTTGGAAGTAATATACTTTAGAGATACCCTGTCTGGGTTGGAACTCTGTATCACAGTCAGATGGTATTCAAAAAAGTAGATGGATTTTTTTTATTTATACAGAGAGAGAGAGAGAGAGAGAGAGAGAGAGAGAGAGAGAGAGAGAGACAAGAGACGTGACATCACACTTACACTTAGAAATAAAGAAGTATTACACAGATGAAGTAATCAGTAGAGAGGGACTGTAGGTGCTACATGTAAGGACTAGATAAAAGAGATGAATTGGCAATGCATGTGCTTTAATAGTGGAACGACGGTACATTCTAGAGAGACAAGCCGAAAAGCTGCACTTGTCATGCTGTTACTAGTTCTTTGTATGTACAGAGTATACAGAGATGTTTTTTTATTCAGACTCTGAAGTCATGTTTATTTGTAATCATAAAAATATTTAGATGCAATGTAAAGTTTTGTGATTCCATAAACAAAACAGAATACATATGGATCACATGTCGACACTACCACAGATCATACGACCAAGAGGATAGCTCATCACAAGTAGCAAACATTTTATCTACAGTACTCAACAAAAGTTTGGAATACTATTGTAAAATGTCGTCTACGACACTTGGGGTCTCACTGGTCTATGCATTGCATGCATTACCCAGTTAGAGGCCATATACTGGCCGGTGTTTACTATTGGCATCAACTGTTGCTGTTTCCCGGTCATGTCAACATAGCGCTGCCACAGCAGCACACCATGAGCAGTCCAGTATCAACAACAGCTTCATTCAGTTTGTGTCCAGCACTACAGTAACAAGCCACATAGAGGCTTACAATACTTTGATAGAGTCGGGGTAGTGGCTTTACTTTCAGTAGGTCATACACAGTAAGATGTTCCCAACCGATTACATGTCACACAGAGCTGTGTGTCCGAAGGATGCAGAAAGTACAGAGAGATGGCAAATGTGAACAATAGACGTCACAATGTTCGTCCTTATGCATGACCAGAATCTCTTTAGGTTTTCTGCCAGGTTCCCAGACAGAGTTTCGTTGTCGAAATTATTAAAAACACCTCGCACTGAAGTATGCGCTATATTTCGAACTTCTGCAAAACTTTGCCAATCTTGGGGATTTTGCGTTCTTTTAAATTTGCCATGCTTTTTTCGCTGTTTCTGCGACAGCGATCTGACCTGTCTTGTTTACCATGGGGGATCAGTACTATCACTTATTAATTTATGTGGTATACATCTCCCAATTTCCGTCGATACTATCTCTCTGAAATCAGTCTACACCTTTTCTACGCTTAAGTGATCAGATAGGAAGGAGTGTGACTGTTAAAAAGGCGGTAAGGGCATTTTTATCAGTTTTTTTTAGATAGCTTTACGTTTCTTTTTGATGGTTGTGGGCGTTACGGTATTCAGCCTAGAAGCAATTGCCTTGTCGTCACTAATCCCTGCATTCGTCATGATACTCCCTATTAGTCCAGGATTATTTGTTGCGAAGAGGTCAAGTATGCTTTCGCAACTATTTACGCTTCGAGTGGGCTCATGAACTAATTGTTCAAAATAATTTCCTGAGAAAGCATTTAGTACAATTTCGGGTGACTTTTATGCCGGCTGCCGACGTTAAACGTATAATTTTTCCAGCATATCGAGGGCAGATTGAAGTCACCCCGTCTATAATTGTATGAGGGGGGTATCTACTTGAAATGAAACTCAAGTTTTCTTTGAACTGTTCAGCAACTATATCTGCCGAGTCCGGGTCGGTAAAACGATCCAATTGATAGTTTAGTCCGATTGTCATGTATAGCCTCTGCCTATGCTATTTCACAGGAACTATCTACTTCAATTTCACTACAAGGTAAACTACTACTGACAGCAATAAATACTCTACCACCAACTGTATTTAATCTATCCTTACTGAACACTGTTAGATCGTTAAAAAAATTTCGGCTGAACTTATTTCCGGCTTTAGCCAGCGTTCCGTACCTGTAACTATTTGAGCTTCAGTGCTTTCTATTAGGGCTTGGAGCTCTGGTTCTTTCCCAGCAAAGCTGTGACATTTTACAACTACAATACTGATCATTTCCACAACTACCTTACTGTGTTTTACCTGCCCACTTTTAGACGGACGCCCTTTCTGTTGTTTCCTGAGACCCTGTAACCTAAAAAACCGCCCAGTCCCTTCCACACACCGTCGCTACCCATTTAGGCGCTTCTCCTGAACTATTAAGCGGAACCCGGAAACCCACCACCCAATGGCGCAAGTCAAGGAATCCGTAACCTACATGGTCACAGAACCGCCTGAACCTCTGATTCAGACCCTCCATTCGGTTCTGCACCAAAGGACCACAGTCGGTTGTGTCGACGATGCTGCAGATGGTGAGCTCTGCCTCAGTCTCGCAAGCAAGACTGGCAGTCTACCATTTCCGCTAGCATCCTGAAACCAGAGCGACACACGTCATTGTTACCGACATGGGCCACCATCTGCACCCTATATTCTTCATGGCATCCGACAGCACCCTTTCCACATCCGGAATGACTCCCCACGGTATGCACACAGAGTGTACACTGGCTTCCTTCCTCTCCTTGGTAACCATATTCCTAAGGGGCCCCATTACGCGCCGAACGTTGGAGCTCCCAACTATCAGCCGACCGAGAAACTTCCACTGGAACAGGATGGACGGCTGCATACGGCTTAGAAACTTCGTCAGCCACAGGTAACGCCCGAAATCTGTTCGTCAAACGAACCGGGGAGGCCCTACGATCGACCCCTCGGAAAGTCTTTCGCTGCCTGCCAGACTTTGGAACGATCTCCCGCTCAACCATGGGTGAGAGGTCAATCTCAGAGCAGGCAGTACCAGTGGCGGCCACAGCATTGGACCGATAGGGGGACACGCGGGACGTGTTATGCATGATTTAAAGGTTTTTCACTGTTTTTGTTTTCAAGATGTGCGCTTAAGAGAGAGGTTGCTTTGTTCTGTACTGATTTTTGTAACTAACCAAAATCGTTCTTGTTTTCAGAGGCAATTATGTTTATTTTGTTAATAAGGTATTCTACAAAACCCAACGGGTTTACTATAAGAAGTCATTTTAGGAAACCCTATCATATTCCAAACTTTTGTTGAGGTGTGTACATAACCTAGTAATCCTGTTATACTACTGTTCGATGTTTGCCTTATTTTTCAAACCGTTTAACTTGCTGTTAATCATTCTTTCCGATTGCCTTCTCCAGCAGTATCAGTCGTAGGAAATTTACTGCTTTTGATAAATATACACTCGAATTTTATGGAGGGGAGTTAGCGCCCATTGGGGAGAGAAAGAAAGAGAGAGAGAGAGAGAAAGAAGGAGAGAGAGAGAGAGAGAGAGAGAGAGAGAGATGTGATCAGCACGATTACTGCTTGTCACTGCTGTGACGTATGTTACTTCTGTCATAGTTGAATCGCCATTGTCGCCCAGGAGATCTATGTGGTGGATCGTGACCTCCTGTCACCATCCTATTGCTTTAATGTTCAACATTTTACTGTCATACATTATTATTGTTTAAACAATCAATTAAAATCTTACTATTAAATGGAATTGGGTGACTTTAAAGTGAATTTCCTGTATTAATATGCGTTTTGGTGTGTTGATTAACACTCCGTGCGGTATCCACATCGTAGTACACAGTCAAAATAGTTACATCCACACTTAGAGAGTATGATTGAAAGCGCTGTCACCTTGCGTCTTTGCCCAAACGCTTTCTTTTGTGCTACTGGTACAAGCAATCGTCATCCAGTGTTTACCACATACATTCAAAGAAGAAATATTAGAGAAGTGATAGGTACATATCCTAAAACAGGCTGTGTGAGATATAAAACACCTCATTCCGAAGAATTAAAGTAGATATGGATGACTTGTGAAGAAATACACAAATTCCAAGAAATCATATCAGATAATGGATTATAGACCTATACTCTGCATACCTATAGTTTTAAATATTTAACGTGGAAATATGCATTCCTGTTGTTGCCCTACACAAAAAAATAATGCATATGCAAATATCAAGTCAGGCTGATTTGGGACGGGTCCAGTATTTCTAAAGAATTAATGTAAGTATGGTGACGTCTGTGGAAATGTGTATACTCTGGGCAATGAGAACAGATAATGAGTTGCATAAATTTCCAAACAGAGCTACTGAAAGTCATGTTATGAACAATCTCTTGTTAGAACACTATGTTGTTTTACTGGATTTCTATTTGTCGTAAGCAAATTGTATTTCTAAATCATTATGGGGTGTATATGCATTACAAGAATGCAGTTGATAATGGCGGAAGGGAGGGGATGATTGTCTATTCATCAGCCTCTTTGCAAGCATCAGATACATAACACAGCACCAAGACTGGAAAATTATTATTTATGGTTACTATGGCTGGCAAAAGTGCTCCGTTCCACAGAGATCTTTTTGCTAGTCTATTAAGAATACGTGTGTTCACATCTTGTTTTGACGCCTACAATTGGAATACGCAAGTGTTGTATTTTAACTGGATGTGTACATGCTGTGGAAGACTTTAGATTTAATATAATATTCGGTAATGGCAGAATTCAATAACATTCCTCAGTATTCTGCTTAAAAAAAAGACAACCAGGTCTGATAATGAGTTATATAACTATGCCCTGATTACCTACAGTTTTAATTATTTAACGTGAAATTGATTACACAAATTGCGACACTGACAGTTGTTTTGTAGACTATTGGAAGATTTCAATGTTACTGTGCTGGATGACTGACTGTCCTTCTAAATAAATTTATGAGCTACATTACTGGAGTCGGCTATTTCCATAGAACCAAGACTGAGAAACATGTTTTATTACTATGCTCTCGCAACTATGGCTGCCAGAAACATTATTCCCAGATGTGTTGCTAACCTTATGTTTTAGCGCTACCGTAGAAAGTTGATTATGTGAAAATGTGTTTTGGTTCCACCACACTGCATTAATGCAATTATGCTGTCGTAAATAAATACCGATGATTACATGATTACTCATCGAATGTATTATTCACCGTTTGCATAACACGTTTAGAATTTTCGTCGCGTGTTACACAAGAGAAACTATTGAATTTCTCGAAAGCCTGAGACACTTATCACGTTGGAAACGTATATTCCCTAGAAATTGCCTAGCTGATCTTCGTTAGAACTATGTTTT
The DNA here is from genome assembly GCF_023864275.1 of Schistocerca cancellata. Classification (NCBI taxonomy): domain Eukaryota; kingdom Metazoa; phylum Arthropoda; class Insecta; order Orthoptera; family Acrididae; genus Schistocerca; species Schistocerca cancellata. The sequence continues at coordinate 411,533,341 of NC_064626.1, forward strand.
TTTGCTCTTACATAGAAGTCTATTTTACTGCCAGTCTAGGGTTTACAGAAGTATATGTCCAGACTAAACCATGAATTCTGCACATGTCACAGATTCTTGTAATTTTTAGTAATGGTCTGAACTGTTGATCGCTCTATGCTTGTAATTTGGTCACATGATCATGACGTCTTTCCCTAATATCTGCATGGTACCACTCGCAAAAACAGAGCTATGGAAAAAATGGTTGTCTATGATTCTGTACAAGCCTTAATTTCTCTTAACCTATATGAAATGTGTGTGGGCTGTTAATGCTAGTTACATACATTATTCGTGAAAAGAACTTCATGCAATATGAGTTTGCATAATATTCACGTTAGGTAGTTAGTCAGTTAGTTTCATGTTCCACGCATCATTTTGCACAGTAAATCGTAGTAATGATCTGGTATGAGTCATTTTACATTCACATTACAAATTAATTTATAAATATGGCTTTATGCTGAACATTAGTAAGTTTTTTTGTATACACAGATGTTAGTTAGTAATTCCTATTTATTGACTTTTATGTGTTGATCGAACACACCAATAAAAATTTACTGCTACAAACTGCTGCCATCAACATTACAAATGACACGGAGTGGCCATAACTTCTTATCTTTTTGCTTCTCATGTTTTTATTTCTTTGTGGGCAATAGCATTTTATAAAACATAATAGTAATCAATGTGTGGACATGTTTCGTGCTCTGTGATCATAGTTTCTCACTGTATACCTAAAAAAACACACATTTTTAATCATCCCCACATGGGGATCAGATTTTCAACATGATGTAAGGTACAGGATATTTATCATCGGGAATGCTTTCTATTTTAGTACAGTCGACTTAATAAATTCTCTCTATACAGGAAAACTCTTCTGCCATTGCTAGAATGTTATTATTGGAATTGTTCTTAGAACGTTTTACAGGTGCTTGCCTTCTGTATGTGTGACTGCTGACTGCTACATATCTTCAGCATGTAATGCTCTAGCAAGTACCAGCTTCTTCCGATTACAGATGCTATCGGTGTGTGGGCCTGCCTCGTCTTCTGCTACATTATCTGGTCGCTGAGCGGTCTCTCGCTTCTGGATATTGCGATCGGAAATTCACTGGGCAGGGATATGGTAGGATAAGGACTTTGACTATTGCCGCGAGCCAAACACAGTGCAGGAATCTCTGAGACTTAGGAAGGCTTCCCGTGTTAATGTAGATCAACGGGATGGGCTTTTTATGCATGGTGGTATTACCATGGGCTAGCGGTTGCAGAAAAATAAATAAACAGCGGTGTTGATCGGTTGTGGCCCAGCCTGTATTCCCAGGGCTGACTGGAGGCAGACAGCGATGGAGACAGTGGGCGCAGATGTTGAGGCGCCAGAAGAGTGGAGGCGGGCAGCGGTGGAGTCGGAGGCGGCCGGTTGGTGTAGTGTTGAGTAGACATGAATGTCTCCCACTCTTAGCTTCGGGGTCAGCTGCTGCGGCGACTGTGGTAGAGGCATCACCTGCAACTCTTGTAGAGATGTGTATGGCCCAGTTCTTTGTGTGTAGTTCTTGGGTTACATATTTTTATTTTTGGTCTGCTTGATTCGGATTGGTCCAGAGAGAAAAACAGGAGGGGGGGGGGAGGGAGAATGACGCTTGTTTACAAAGCAGGCCTAAGCATTTTTGTATAATGAGTCGTGAGCCGTTATTACCATGGGTGAGAGGCTCCTAGCTGAACGCTTGATACAGGAGCAGTGACTTCTGTGCTGCAGCCAGGTAGCTGTGCTGCAACCAGGTAGGTCGCCTTTGAAAGAATCACATCTAAAATAATGCAAATTTGTCGGTCATTGCTGGGTTGGTGCGATAAGTTCATGGCCATACTCCCAGTCTGTGCATTCAGAGTGTGCTCTACCCTGCAGCTGACTTACTTCTTGCTTGCTGAAGGATGGCTGGAGATACTGTTCAGCTGTATAGGTGCATATTTCGTAGCGAAAAATTGTAAAAAATGTGGAAATTCGTAAACCTTAGAATTTTTCTGTGACGTCATAGATTCAATGTGACCCAACTATTTCCAACAACGCGCTTCTTTTAATACATAAAGTATGACATCACAGAATCTAGAAATTTAGAAATGGCTTTGCAGGAGTTTATCTACCACATGGTATTTGTTATACATAAAGTATCTTTGGTTGGCAATCGGTAAAACAGTGGTGCTTATAGAATTTGCTATGACGTCATGAATTTTGCAGAATTTGGTGTGATGTCATTATTTCTACCAACAGGGGAACATGTTCATTTCTAACACATGTAGTATGACGTGACTGACTAACTGGTTATGTAGTGGTGTCTTAGCAATGATAAATAGTTCAGATGCTTTTGAGCACATGGTGAATTGTGATTGACTGAGAGCTTCATGAAGTCGACATGACGCGATGCGACGATGGTGTGATGTCGAGAGCATCCACAACTGGATAAAATATGTAAAAATGTGAAAAAATTGTAAAAAATGTGAAAAAGCGTAAGTAAGTGGACTGTATGGAAAAATATGAAAAAGTACGGAAACTTGTAAAAAATGTGGAAAATACAGAAAAATACGAAAAATGAGAGTACTTACATATTTCCCTCGGTGTGATTTCTCCTGGTACGTCAAACGATGAAAATTTTATAGTATAACTTTAATTTGTTATTAAAAATTACCAGACTCTTCTCCTGTCCCTGTGGTGCACGGCTCAAGAATGAACACACCTCCTAAAGTGCTCTAGTTATAAAAGCAGGAAGGACTGAGGGGATGCTTGAATCTTATTAGTCCAGGGTTGGACTGGACGGGGAGAGGGGTACTTGGTGAGGGTGACCTTCATCAGTTACCTGGGAGTAGGTGAAGGGGAGACCTTGAATACATAAAACCTAGCACCGAAATTCCTTATCAGTGACCTTGATAGTTGCTAAATAAAATTTCTGTTGGTTAATAAATATAGTATTTTCAAAAAGTAAAAGTAGTACTAGCAAAATTCAAACCAGCAACTGTACTATTAGAATTCGATCACGCTACTCGTTCAGCTGCCCACGAATTCGATAGTAAAATGCAGGTGTTTTGTACTTATCAGTGCTAGGGAATGTCCTAATCCTCAAATGCGATTTTTCCGCGTCTTTCTTTTTCTTTTTTCTTTTTTTTTTAATAATTGCGGCAACTGCTTGAGGAAACTGACGACTGGGCACTAATCTTGAAATGCTCTAAGTACGAAGAAAGCAGAAGATGACCTCTCTGCAAGATCCGATGAAGGCGCTGTAGCGATTCCCTGCATTATAGGTGACGCCAGGGCGAGGATGCTGCGAAGGACGACACAGAACGTGCTGAGTTCTGCTAATACCTCTAGGAAGAGCGTGGCGGCGACGTTTGCTCGTTTTCAGGCTACGGTGAGGCTGTCGCCACTGGGGTATTATGTTCCGCGATTGTCGGTGACCACTACGTCGAGGCTGCAGTGTGCGCCCCGGCGCTATCTTGTGTCGCGGCGGCGACGCGCACGGCACGTGTAACGTGAGCCGCGCAGAGCGGGTGGCCCGGGATCGTGACTCCTCGGCACAGCAGCAGCAGCCGTACGCAGTAAAGCAAGCCCGCGTTTACCGTTGCTACGCCAAAGCCAAAGCATCAAAGAATGCCTTTTGTCTCCAGTTTACTCACAGGGCAAGGAGCGTGTTCAACATCTCGAAGGGGCGTAGTTGGACGGTAACGTTAGTTACGATCCCTGTTCTGGCAACATTATGTTATGACTTTCCGAAGCCTTTACCCTGTGGTACATCATTTTCACTGCAGTGGACAGCTTTTAAATATCATTTCTCTGGCGCTTTCAATCAGTCATAAGGTTGCAAATGCATGCAGGGTACAATACCAATGTGGAGTGCCTACCACAATGGACTGTGTGCATTTGCAGTCTTAGGACTGACTGAAAACGCCAGAGAAGCGACCATTAACAGCTGTATATTGTAGTGGATGCTATGCGCTGCCCATACTTAAAGCTGCTCTATATCCTTTGTAACCCGCGACAGGTTCCTTAAAAGAAGTTTTTGGAGCAAATGGGTACTTTGCACAACAGGTAGGCATGGCGCTACAGATAAATTATGAAGTGGACTTAAGGAATAAGGGGGACGAAGTCGTATCCTTCCTGTCATTTGAGAGAAACCTGTTGTCGAAATCAAATCGGATCCTCATGAAGCATAAAATTAATGTGGTCTTTGGCTCTCTATCGAAGATAGCAGCATTTACGGCTTCTCTGATTTTCCATAAAGCTGGGGCTTACACGCTACTCTGCGAGCGTGGTCTTTCGTAGATCAGGGATGCGCACAGTTCATGAGAGATGTACGAAATGTGGAAGACAATCTGGCTTTTCCATCTCAGTCAACCGGTTGTGGCTGAGCACTGCATCGATACTGGCCGTTTTATACAGTATGGCAATACCGAAATTCTCTTGCGTCGACTTCATCATTCTGGGGCTCGGTTTGCGAAGAAAGCAGCAGGAATTGTTTTCATAAAGGGTTTCATTAATATAGATAGTGATTTTAGACTGAACAAAACGTGGACTGTGAGCATACCAGTTCAGCAAATCCCCCAGAGTGTTTTGGAAACATGATTAGTGGCCATTGCTTTGTCTACATGAACAGTATCATGCTGTTACGAAACTCGCGACACCAGATTGTTGGTACAGTATGGAACGCATGTGATTTTGTAAAATATGTTGATAAGCTTCTGCGCCGGTCGCGGTGGTCTAGCAGTTCTAGGCGCTCAGTCCGGAACCGCGCGACTGCTACGGTCGCAGGTTCGAATCCTTCCTCGGGCATGGATGTGTGTGATGTTCTTAGGTTAGTTAGGTTTAAGTAGTTCTAAGTTCTAGGGGACTGATGACCACAGCAGTTAAGTCCCATAGTGCTCAGAGCCATTTGAACCATTTTTTTGTTAAACACTGCGCCATCTCGATGGTGACCTACTTTGAGCAGTGGTCAAATATTTGAATTTCCCAAAACCTGGCTAAGTATATGTTTCTACAGAATTTAGAGGAATGTTAGTAACGATCTACACGACCCATTTAGCGAATACGAAAGTGTTGCGAATATGGTGCAAGAAAATTATGGAAAGGAAGACAACATTCTTCTAGCTAACCGCTGATAGTTTTACAGGACTAGTTTCCGGGAGGGCAGAATGAGTCTCTAGTCATTTGGCGTGTTTAGCTTAAGAACCAGGACGCTATCAAATCACATATAAGATAATTTTCCCTTCACTCTTTAATTTTTCAGCCTCCACCATACACTCTACAGTGGCTTGCGGAATATTTGTGTAGATTTAGTTGTGCTAGTTGCCTGCACTATGAGTCGTAACCTATTTTCAATTTCATGTTTGAAGGGAAAATCACTCTTGATTTGTATAAAGTTCTATTAATGCATAAGAGTCTCTAAGCAACAGCATCATTATCACTTTTTATCATATTTTACTTATAAACTATTTTATGTGTTTCTACAAACGAGCAACAAAACTTTGCCTTCAAAGAAAAATATTGCAACAAATGTGAACTAAGAATTGTTGAAAAGTGATTTTGTGGACTTACCATGTATCCGCAATTTGTGTTATTGACTGAACCGTGTCTTTGTTACGTATGGAACACAGGGCCATAATTTTGTGAAAATGGAAAAAAAATCGCCTTTCCTCAGTATGCTGGCAAGCGACTCCCTTTTTCAGGAAAAAATACTTGCAGTTCTGTCAACAAATGGTTCGTGTTTGGGATTTATCTGTATGAGATCTCTGAGCCTAACGTGGTATTATTTCTTGGATTTAATTTTTGATGTGGGAATATTTGCTAACCTCAGCGGTAGCGACTGATGAAAGGGGTGATTCCGTGATGATGTTAAGAACGGTGAGGGATGATGTAAATGTATCAATTTGAGGTAAGGGTCCCTTGTCTGGAAATGACCTAGTCGAAAGTTACAAGCGAAAGTCGTGCTGATGCCTCAGGCAGTGAAATACATGTACCGGTGCTGTTGTTGCTACAATTTTAGGGTGGCAGCTTTCAGATGTGGTAGTATGGACCAAACCACGAAAAGAATGTCTAGTAAATACTATAGTTATTGTAGTATTTATATCTTAAGAGCTATGAGCACTTGTTCATCTTCGATGCTGTGAGGCACTACTCGATGCTCTTTGCTTTCTTTATTTTGGGGGAGAGTAATATGAACCAAAAAAAGAAGAAGAATAAGTAGTAAACATGGACTGTGAAATGCGTACCTCAAGAGCTATGAGCAGTTGTTCGGCAGACGAGATGTGTTTCACAGTAGCTCTTAAGGTATGCATTTTAGAGTTCATACGTACTGGACGTTGTTTTCTTGTTTTGGGCCGTACTACCTCCTCCTAAAGTACGGAAAGCAAAGAGATTGCAGTAGACAGATGTGTTTCACAGCATCGAAAATGAGCAAGTGGTCATAACTCTTAAGGTATGCATATTAGAGCCCATTTTTACTAAGACATTTCTTCTTGTTATGGTTCACACTGTTGTTGTTGTGGTCTTCAGTCCTGAGACTGGTTTGATGCAGCTCTCCATGCTACTCTATCCTGTGAAAGCTTCTTCATCTCCCAGTATCTACTGCAACCTACATCCTTCTGAATCTGCTTAGTGTATTCATCTCTTGGTCTCCCTCTACGATTTTTACCCTCCACACTGCCCTCCAATGCTAAATTTGTGATCCCTTGATGCCTCAAAACATGTCCTACCAACCGATCCCTTCTTCTAGTCAAGTTGTGCCACAAACTTCTCTTCTCCCCAATCCTATTCAGTACCTCCTCATTAGTTACGTGATCTACCCACCTTATCTTCAGCATTCTTCTGTAGCACCACATTTCGAAAGCTTCTATTCTCTTCTTGTCCAAACTAGTTATCGTCCATGTTTCACTTCCATACATTGCTACACTCCATACAAATACTTTCAGAAACGACTTCCTCACTCTTAAATCTATACTCGATATTAGCAAATTCCTCTTCTTGAGAAACGCTTTCCTTGCCATTGCCAGTCTACATTTTATATCCTCTCTACTTCGACCATCATCGGTTATTTTATTCCCTAAATAGCAAAACTCCTTTACTACTTTCAGTGTCTCATTTCCTAATCTAATTCCCTCAGCATCACCCGACTTAATTTGACTACATTCCATTATCCTCGTTTTACTTTTGTTGATGTTCATCTTATATCCTCCATTCCGTTCAACTGCTCTTCCAAGTCCTTTGCTGTCTCTGACAGAATTACAATGTCATCGGCGAACCTCAAAGTTTTTACTTCTTCTCCATGAATTTTAATACCTACTCCGAATTTTTCTTTTGTTTCCTTTACTGCTTGCTCAATATACAGATTGAATAACATCGGGGAGAGGCTACAACCCTGTCTTACTCCTTTCCCAACCACTGCTTCCCTTTCATGCCCCTCGACTCTTATAACTGCCATCTGGTTTCTGTACAAACTGTAAATAGCCTTCCGCTCCCTGTATTTTTACCCCTGCCACCTTCAGAATTTGAAAGAGAGTATTCCAGTTAACATTGTCAAAAGCTTTCTCTAAGTCTACAAATGCTAGAAACGTAGGTTTGCCTTTTCTTAATCTAGCTTCTAAGATAAGTCGTAAGGTCAGTATTGCCTCACGTGTTCCAACATTTCTACGGAATCCAAACTGATCTTCCCCGAGGTCGGCTTCTACCAGTTTTTCCATTCGTCTGTAAAGAATTCGCGTTAGTATTTTGCAGCTGTGACTTATTAAACTGATAGTTCGGTAATTTTCACATCTGTCAACACCTGCTTTCTTTGGGATTGAAATTATTATATTCTTCTTGAAGTCTGAAGGTATTTCGCCTGTCTCATACATCGTGCTCACCAGATGGTAGAGTTTTGTCATGACTGTCTCTCCCGAGGCCATCAGTAGTTCAAATGGAATGTTGTCTACTCCCGGGGCCTTGTTTCGACTCAGGTCTTTCAGTGCTCTGTCAAACTCTTCACGCAGTATCTTATCTCCCATTTCGTCTTCATCTACATCCTCTTCCATTTCCATAATATTGTCCTCAAGTACATCGCCCTTGTATAAACCCTCTATATACTCCTTCCACTTTTCTGCCTTCCCTTCTTTGCTTAGAACTGGGTTGCCATCTGAGCTCTTGATATTCATACAAGTGGTTCTCTTTTCTCCAAAGGTCTCTTTAATTTTCCTGTAGGCAGTATCTATGTTACCCCTAGTGAGACAAGCCTCCACATCCTTACATTTGTCCTCTAGCCATCCCTGCTTAGCCATTTTGCACTTCCTGTCGATATCATTTTTGAGACGTTTGTATTCCTTTTTGCCTGCTTCATTTACTGCATTTTTATATTTTCTCCTTTCATCAATTAAATTCAATATTTCTTCTGTTACCCAAGGATTTCTATTAGCCCTCGTCTTTTTACCTACTTGATCCTCTGCTGCCTTCACTACTTCATCCCTCAGAGCTACCCATTCTTCTTCTACTGTATTTCTTTCCCCCGTTCCTGTCAATTGTTCCCTTATGCTCTCCCTGAAACTCTCTACAACCTCTGGTTCTTTCAGTTTATCCAGGTCCCATCTCCTTAAATTCCCACCTTTTTGCAGTTTCTTCAGTTTCAGTCTGCAGTTCATAACCAATAGATTGTGGTCAGAATCCACATCTGCCCCAGGAAATGTTCACACTATCGCCTCTTAAAGTCGCCACTCAACAATCATAGATACAACAATATATTATCCCAGAAACTTTGTAACATAATCACGGAATCACCCTGCATAGACGGCAAGAGAGGTAGCACATCGTGTGTTTTGATGAGAAGTGATATTTCAAGTGTGAATGGCCATCCTGATTCATCGTGTGTTTTGATGAGAAGTGATATTTCAAGTGTGAATGGCCATCCTGATTCATATTGTCCATGAGTTCTCTATATCAGTGTAGGTAAATTCTGGGATGGGTCCTTCTATATCGTTGCCCAGTTGTCGCGTGCTTCCCCTCTGATAATCTCTACTTAGACGGGGCTCCAGAATCTAATCCTGTCTTGCTTGTAGATAGGAACTATGCTAAAGGGAAGGAAGCCGACACACGTGTACAATCGCTAAATTCAGTCACGTCTATTGAAATCTAAGTGGTGTCTGCAGAGTCAAAGCTCTTCAAGGCGCTGTTATTTACGCATAAAATATTAACTACTCAGTCGAGTTGATCATAATATTGCTTATATCACTCACAGAAATAAATTTTAGACTTTAGTTTATGCCTAAAGCTCATGATCGTGGTGGAAACTGGTATGTAACAGTCATTACCTTTTGTTAGCAGTAAGAACAAGTTGAGCCAACCAAAGCAGTTACTACGTGCAAAAAAGCTAATAATTTCAGATTCTGAGTTTATGATGGAAACTGACATTTTCATTCTTTGTCGTTGTGTGTGTGTGTGTGTGTGTGTGTGTGTGTGTGTGTGTGTGTGTCACGGAGAGGGGAGGGATGAGCATTTACACTGATTTAGTTGTATTTTTCACAGTTGATACAGGTAAATAATCATAATTATTTTTTAGCTATCTACTACACATAGATTGTGTCAAACTTTCCCTCTGTTACAACTGTGACAAGTATCGAAGGGAATAAATTCAATTTTATATACCATTTGTAATCTGTGATGAGGGTAAAAAGTTACGGGAAGGAGTTGCTGGGAAAATCAACGTTCCCTTACCTGACCCTTGTGAGTTGTTTCTGTCGATCTACTTAGGCCATTAATGGGCACGCATATGTATGGGGCATAACTAAGGGCCCAGGGAGGTATTGGGGGCAAAGATTAAAGCGATAATCGTTGGCACTTTGTATAAAAGATCGATCCTGACCCGGCAAAGTAAAAAAGGAAACTTATGCATGGAATTCCGACTCTAGTACTCGCAAGGTTATGAAGCAGATGGATCAAAAGTTAAATTGCTTTTATACTTGTTTCCATCATAGTGATGTGATACTAAGGAATATATACCAAGAACTTAATTGATATGTGTAGTCTCCTTCTCATTTCTATTCTTGATACTGCAGGTTCCCGCCTTTGTGTATAAAGCTGTCCTTAGCCAGAAGATTGATGTGAACATAATATTCCTTAACTAGGTATAATCCTATCGAAGTGATATGTCTGTGTCTTAGGACTATCTTTTAACTGACGTTCATACCTAAGGGTTAGGTTAACGTGAAACCACGGCACATCTTGGCATTTTTCACAGCAAGAAATTATTGGTAGAGGTGAAACAATCAGTGAATGACACAGATATCGCAGGATTGACTGTTAATCGAACCCTGGACCTTCTGTATGTAGTTGGGCACTTACGTACTAAATCACCTCTTTTTTTCTGTGATGTATTGGAAGTTAGAGAGCCAAGTTTGAAATACTTGTGTTAGTTGGTTGATGGACATAGGAAACCACGGAATGCCGACGACTGGGGATGCCAGCGTTTCCTAGATTGTCAGGAAATCTTTGGTTATTGAGAAGGAGAGAAAAGGGGTAGGATCTAAGCCAACTAATTTCGCCTTTCCCTGTACCACTGACTCGCACAGGCCACTTACGATCCTCAGTCTTAAACAGGGCTTGACTCGTAAAAGTGGTAAGACATATACACTATAGTCCATCGTCAAAACAGACTTAGATCCATATGTCCATTTTTTCCGATTTGCATACCATATGGAATGCAACTGGAAACCACACCACCATTTGCGCACCGAGCGAGGTGGCGCAGTGGTTAGCACACTGGACTCGCATTCGGGAGGACGACGGTTCAATCCCGTCTCCGGCCATCCTGATTTAGGTTTTCCGTGATTTCCCTAAATCGCTTCAGGCAAATGCCGGGATGGTTCCTTTGAAAGGGCACGGCCGATTTCCTTCCCTCACCCGAGCTTGCGCTCCGTCTCTAATGACCTCGTTGTCGACGGGACGTTAAACACTAATCTCCTCCTCCTCCTACCATTTGCGCAAGTTAAACCCGGCGTTCAGGATTTCCCAGTGCATAACGTTTCAACGTGGCTGTCCTTACCTCTACTTTCGCATTCTGAAAATGTCTCTCAAAATGCGCTGTATATTTAGCGGTGTAGCATCTATAGTGTAATTGAAAAGACTGGGCTTTTCGAAATAAAAATGTGTGTAGCAGATGCTGCTTCCTCTTAAAGATTGTCGTTCATATTTACCTGAGAGCCCACAGTGGAAGCAGAAAGACTGCTAAAACAGTTATTTGACTTGCGGTGGGATCGAGCGCTCGGCGTGTAGTCAATTTCCGATGCGCGTGGCGTCGGCCGCCTCCGTCTGCCTGCTAATACGCGCAGACGCCGCCGTCGTGACTGCGATGCGCCTGCTTCCTGCCACTACCACTGGCTATACTCGCCAGTCGCCTCTCTTCGGAGCGCGTCATTCTGCCTGATTCCATTGTTTTTTTCCACGCCAACTTCCACAACACGGTTGACTCTCGTTTTCACCAACAATCTAGCTTCAAACACAGTTGGGTTTGCTAGTCTTCTACTTCTGTTATACCGTTGTCCTCACTCGATCATCAATATAAATTCTTCCTAGCTCGGTTTGTAGTAGCCTGTATTTCCGGGGAGAGATATCGTGAACATTCTGCGTAATACTACTATACGTGACTGCAAGGGTGAGACTTAAGTTTCACACAAGAATATCCTGTCATGTCTGTCGCAGTATATGCTTAAACATTCTCCTGTCCCTACCTTTCATTTCACTCATTTGTATCGAACACGTGGGCACAGTGAGGAGATACTGGACTTTTATTCGGAAGGTCAGCGGTTTAAATTCCCGCTTTGCCATCCGGGTTTAGATTTTCTTTAAACTTCTTGACGCAAATAATGGGGTAGTTACTTTGAAAACGACGTGGCTGATTTCCTTTCCCTTCCTTCCCCCAACCCTGATATGAAATTTATAATGACATCGTCGCCGATATTACGTTGAACCCTAATCGTCCTTACTTTCTTCCTTTACTCAACCTTGTAAACTACACTGAAGCGCCAAAGAAACTGGTATGGCCATGATTTGTAGACAGGCAGAACACGGTTCTGCGGTCAGCAACGCCTATGTAAGACAACAAGTGTCTGGCGAGTTGTTAGATCGGTTACTGTTGCTACAATGACAGTTTTCAAGATTTAGGCGAGTTTGAACGTGGTGTTATAGTCGGCGCAGGAGCGATGGGATGCAGCATCTCCGAGGTAGCGATGAAGTGGGGATTTTCCCGTATGACCATTTCACGAGTGTACCGTGAATATCAGGAATCCGTTAAAACATCAAATCTCCGACATCGTTGCGGCCGGAAAAAGATCCTGCAAGAACGGTATCGACGACGACTGAAGAGAAACGTTCAACGTGACAGAAGTGCGACCCTTCAGCAAATTGCTGCAGATTTCAGTGCTTGGCCATCAATAAGTGTCAACGTGCGGACCATTCAAAGAAACATCATCGATATGGGTTTTCGGAGTCGAAGGCCCACTCGTGTACCATTGCTGAATGTTCGATACAAGGCTTTACGCTTCGCCTTGGCTCGTCAACACCGACAATGGACTGTTGATGACTGGAAACATGTTGCCTTGTCGGACGAGTCTCGTTTCAGATTCTATCGACCGGATGGACGTATACGGGTATGGAGACAAACTTATGAATCCATGATCCCTGCATGTCAGCAGAGGACTGTTCACGCTGGTGGGGCCTCCGTAATGGTGTGGGGCTTGTACAGACGGAGTGATATGGGATCCCTGATACATCTAGATACGACTCTGACAGGTGACACGTACGTAAGCATCCTGTCTGATCACCTGCATCCGTTTATGTCCGTTGTGCATTCGGACGGACTTGGGCTATTCCAGCAGGACAATGCGACACTCCACATGTCCAGAATTGCTGCAGAGTGGCTCCAGAAACACTCTTCTGAGTTTAAACACTTCTGCTGGCCACCAAACTCCGCAGACATGAACAATACTGAGCATATCTGTGAAGCGTTGCAACGGGCTGTTCAAAAGAGATCTCCACCCCCTCGTACTCTTTCGGATTTATGCACAGCCCTGCAGGACTCGTGGTGTCAGTTTCCTCTAGCACTACTTCAGACATTAGGCGAGTCTATGCCACGTCTTGTTGCGGCACCTCTGCGTGCTCGCGGGGGCCCTACACGGTATCAGGCAAGTGTATCAATTTCTTTGGCTTTTCATTATATATAGTTCATAAACCTTGGCAGCAAGCATTGAAAAGAAATGTGATGATTCTGATACTTTTATCTGCGATAGCGACATATACGCTTGGACACCTCACTATCATCTTGGTCACCACGGGCTTTCGTAAGCAACTACTTGTGTCCTTGTGGAACTGAAACGTATAAATTTTATTGATGGGCAATCATCATTTACAACATTTTTCATAAAGAAATTTCCATTTTGTTGGGGATCCTGAAGGACAACAGCCGCTCAGTAACATTCAAATCTAGTCACTCTAAATGTCAGGTCGACAGTACATCAACACAGCGCCACAGTTATTTGCAAACTGTCTCTGTGGAAATTTGTCCTATTTCGGAACTGAATCTCAGACACAAGATGGAAACAGTTGTTTGTGAGACATGAGTTTCATCCCGCGTATGCAGTATTCAAATAACTTACGGGAATGCAGTCAGGTGACGTCGTTGACAACCGCCTTGCCTTGAAAATGGCAGGTTGTAAGTTATTTGAACAATTGTTTATGTTCTCATTCCAGTGAGTATTTAGTCAGGCTGAGGGGCGCTTTTGGGTTTGCTCGTAGTTTTGTCTTAGCGTAGAAATTTTGTCGACAATGACAGTGTTTTCGACACTATTAAATGCGTATTCATGGAATATATGAACACATCCTGTGTTTACCTGTCTGTAAATTATCCTAATTCTCGTGACATACCTTTGAATTGTACTGAGTAATCTACTCTGCATGCGGAGAATTCGCTCTATTATTATGTTTGGCAATATCTGATTACTGCCATTCTTCTTTTCACTGAAAATGGTTCAAATGGCTCTGAGCACTATGGAACTTAACATCTGAGGGCATCAGTCCCCTAGAACTTAGAACTACTTAAACCTAACTAACCTAAGGACATCACACACATCCACGCCCGAGGCAGGATTCGAACATGCGACCGTAGCGGTCGCGCGGTTCCAGACTGAGGAGCCTAGAACCGCTCGGTCACACCGGCCGGCCTTCTTCACTGAAATGCAGATTGACATTGACTAGTGAATACGTATAGTGCCACACATTCCCTGTCATCAGTCTTCAGCACTGCGTTCGGAATAAATCAATACAGCGTGTGGCGTTTTAAACAATCCTTTGGCTTACTAATCAGGTTGTAACGGACTTGAAGCGCTCTGCCCTCGAATTAGGCGCAGTCCGATCCTCCAAGCGAAGCCAGTACTATGTATAGACTTAAGTTCCTATGAACTAGTACGTCACCGCTACTACTCAGTTTGCTTTTTGTGAAAGACGAAATTATATCTCTTAATGTCATTGAAAAATCATCTGTTATCAACCGCTTTTAAATTTTTATATCACATTTGATAGTTATTGACTGGTTATTTTTCTACGTAAGGAGTTCGTTTCCTTGTTTGTCGCTAATTTTAGACACGGATTTTGATTCTTTTTAAAACTTGTCCCTTGTACATTGATTAGTGATGCACTTGTTGAACGATGTTGCAGATTCAGTCTACCCTGATCTAAAAAAAAAAAAAAAAAGAAAAAAAAAGTTCCATTCTGCTTGTAAATCAGATAAAATTATAAGTGATGTTTTCCTGTATTTCTTTAGCCATTTATAAAATTTTGGCATGCAAAGGAATGATTTCATTACGCTGAAGGAGAAGCCAACAAAGTGCTAAATTCTCAGTTTCGAGCTTGTCCCTTTGTTCAGCGGCCTGCAAATTATCCAGTAATGAGCCGAAAATCCCAGCGAATAACAGAATATTATTTCCAAGGCCTAAACGTGATGATACTTGATTCCTGTGTCATATAATATTTTCATAGCCGTTCTTTTTCATTCAAGTTCGTATAGTCGAAATTAATAGAGCTTTTCGCATTGTGGTGCTTTTTATCGTCAAAATATTGTTGGTCTGGCAGTCGGAGGGTCTTTCAGCAATTTTATCTGTGGCAGGGAGCCGAAAGTTACTGTTGGCAGAGGCTGCAGCAGCTGCTGTTGCCCCTTCACGAACTGCGTTTCTAGTTAGCGATTCCATTCGCTCTGGTTTTCCCGCACATAATTTATATTATTTTGCTGTCGGTCGCAGCACGCGCAGCCGGCAATCATGGCATTACGGAGACGCGAGACATGTGATTACAAAGTGTAAATGTATCCCCTCACATGGCCGGGGCCGCTCGAGAGACTCGGCAGCGCCTGAGGTTGATCGTGCCGTGGCCCAGTTACTGCCCGACATAGCTGCCGCGCCACTCCTAAGAGGCCCTAATGGAGCAGACAGGTTAGCTTCTTGCTGAAGAGGGTTTCATTACTGTCATTGGGTCGAGGGATGTCGTTTTCAGTGTAATATCGTTCTGCAAGACACATGTAATCTCATCAGTTCGTTTGCTATTTCCCTTATAAGGAATTTAGTTTCACGCTTTTCGTAGTTTATATACACTAACCAAGTTCTGGACTTACCATAACGGGATATCCTTACATGTAAATGTAGAACGAGTATCGTTTCATTGCTCACGTTTGTTTGAGGAGCCATAACTCGTAAGCGGCGTATTCGCCCATATTATAACACTATGCATTCTCGCCCGTTCTTTTAACTAGACAAAAACGCAGAACTGTGCGTCATGGAAAGGCAGTCCTTACTACATTGAAAATCAACAGATATCCGTAGTAATTAAATGTATGACGTATCCGCTATTTGTCACAGATTCAGCGGAATCAATTCCGCGAGATGCATTTTGCAATCTGAGTTCTTACTTTAAAGACTCGTGTATATTGAATAAGAACTTACACTGAAGAATCAAAGAAACTGGTACACCTGCCTAATATCGTATAGAGCACCCGCGAGCACGCGTAAGTGCCTCAACACGACGTGACATGGACTCAACTAATGCCTGAAGTAGTGCTGGAGGGAACTGACACCATGAATTCTACAGGGCTGTCCATAAATCCGTAAGAGTACGAGGGGTTGGAGATCTCCTCTGAATAGTACGTTGCAAGACATCCCATGTGTATTGCATAATGTTCATGTCTGGGGAGTCGGGGGCCAGCGGAAGTGTTTAAATTCACAAGAATGTTTCTGGAGCCACTCTGTAACAATTCTGGGCGTGTGGGGTGTCGCATTTTCCTGCTAGAATTCCTCAAGTCCATTGGAATGCACAATGGACGTGAATGGATGTAGGTGATCAGACAGGATGCTTACAAACATGTCACCTGTCAGAGTCGTATCTAGACGCATCAGGGATCCCATATTACTCCAGCGGTACAAGCCCCACACCATTACAGAGCCCCCATCAGCTTGAACAGTCCCCTACTAATATGCAGGGTCATGGATTCATGAGATTGTCTCCATACTTGTATACGTCCATCCGCTCGATATAATTTGGAACGAGACTCGTCCGACCAGACAACATGTTTCCAGTCATCAACGGTCCAATGTCCTTGTTGACGGGCCGAGGCGAAGCGTAATGCTTTGTATCTAACATTCAGCAATGGTACATGAATGGGCCTTAGGTTCCGATGGCCCATATCGATAATGTTTCGTTGAATGGTTCGCACGCTGACACTTATTGATGGCCCAGCATTGAAATCTGCAGAAATTTGCGGAAGGGTTTCACTTCTGTCTCGTTGAACGTTTCTCTTCAGTCGTCTTTGATATCGTTCTTGCAGGATCTTTTTCCGGCCACAGCGATGCGGACAATTGATGTTTCACCGGATTCCTGATATCCACGGTACACTCGTGAAATGGTCATACGGATAATCCTCACTTCATCGCTACCTCCGAGATGCTGTGTCCCATCGCTCGTGCGCCGACTATATCACCACGTACACACTCACTTAAATCTTGATAACCTTTCATTGCAGCAGCAGTAACCGATGTAACAACTGCGCCAGACACTTGTTGTCTCATATAGGCGTTGACGATGGCTGTGCCGTATTCTGTCTGTTTACTTAACTCTATATTTGAATAAGCATACCTATACCAATTTCTTTGGCGCTTCAGTGTATAATAATGAGAAATCTTGGACAGTCTAAATTTCGCATATTTAGGTCGGTTTTTGACGCTGCCAGTACTATGTACACCGTGGAAATACTGTCTGTGTTTTACGTTACGTGAGTAAAATTCAATATATATTATTCAGTTCATAATAATATAAATGACATTCCTAAATATAGGGTGACAGTTTTTGAACTATATGAAATAAAATTGTCATAATTTCTGAATGGTTTGCGTTAGGACGTTCAAACTGAATGGTTAGCGCGGTGCATGATGGGAATTAGTATGCGCTATATGGTTTGGTTTAGCAACGAAGCCCACTTTCATTTGACTGGGTTCGTCAATAAGCCGAATTGGCACATTTGAGGCGACTGAGAATCCGCTTTTCGCGATCGAGAAGTCTCTTCACCGTCAACGGGTGACTGTGTGGTGTGTAATGTCCAGTTACCGAATAATTGGTGCGATGTTGATCATACGATGATTACCGAACGGTACGTGAAGGTTTTTTAGGGTGATGTCATCCCCATTATCCAAAGTGACACTGATTTCGACGCGATGTCGTTGAAGCAAGACGGAGCTCGACCCCATCGAAGCAGGAGAGTGGTTGATGTCTAGGAGGAGCATTCTGGGGACCGCACTCTGTCTCTAGGGTATCCAGAGGCCATTGGCATGGGTCTCGATTGACTGCTATATTCTCCAGATATGAACACATGTGACTCCTTTTTGTGGGGCTATATTTAAAGACAAGGTCTACATCAATAACCACAAAATCGTTGCTGAGCTGAAAACAGCCATTCAGGAGGTCATCGACAGAATCTATGCTCTAACACTTCAGCGGTTCATGCAGAATATCGCTGCCACATCAGCGCCAATGATGGCAGGTATATCGAACACGTCATAATCTAAATACGGATATCTGTAGTGACGTTTACGTGTTTAATGAAGTGTGTGGATGCCGTAGTTTGTAATTAATTAACGTTTTTTTTCATATGGTTCAATAAAATTATTGAACATAATGTTTCGTAGCAAATCTATGCTGTGCTAATATGGTTTATAATAAATAGCTGTTACGATAAATTAACGCGTCCTGTAGAGATGCAGCACTTTTTTGTGTGTGTGAAAAGGCGCTTATTCTTTTCTTGTAATTGTCAAATAGTGAAGGCTCCCGTGTTTTGTCGGTCGTGGACATAATGCAAAGTCCTTATCAGTTAAGAGTACATATGGGACAAAACTAAATCTCTACTTCACTTACTCGTATTACCTCCCACGAATACTCTTTGCGTTCCTAATATGTTTCTTTTCGAGAAATTTGTGTATCAAACTTTATAAAAATCTTCATTTACATTCCTGGAAGGTGTCTTTCCTCTCATGTGTTCTGTGATGAGAGTGGGAATGAGGAGAACGGAGTAGAAACAACCGGCCGGTGTGGCTGAGTGGTTCTAGGCGCTACAGTCTGGAACCGCGTGACCGCTACGGTCGCCGGTTCGAATCCTGCCACGGGCATGGATGTGTGTGGTGTCCTTAGGTCAGTTAGGTTTAAGTAGTTCTAAGTTCTAGGGGACTGATGACCTCAGAAGTTAAGTCCCATAGTGCTCAGAGCCTTTTTTAAATTTTTTTTTAACGTAGAAACGCAGGAGTAGCAAGGGCACCTACCTGCAGCGAACTGTACCGTTTTTCAGGTACTGTGGTATGATCTTAATTGAAGCAATTTACGATTTATCCTTTGTAAATTTCTTCCATACAGTCTGTGAACTTTATGTTAGACTATGTGGCCACCAATTTTGTCTAGACTGACTCCGTTAGCAGTAACCTCTGAAGTTCTCTTAGTTTTCACATTCTGGCGAATGCTCAAGCCAATTGACAACACTGCTCTTCCATCACATCACGAAGCTATCAGCTGCAACTTATGCTGTACATCAGGCACTCATGATGAAGCAACCGTATTAAAAGCGTCACTAAAAACTTTCCCACTTGTAAAACACTTAGGGGCCTACTTTTCATGCGTCAGGAGTGCACGACGTGACATGCGTCAATTCGACTGCTGGCTGTGATCCCAGTTACATCCACCAGCTCTATTCATACTGTTACGGCGTAAAGTCAAGCGCCGGTATGCCAGTCGGAAATGATAGAGAAGAGATGGCTGTGGCAAGACATCAGCCAATCGCACACCAACCGACTGTTCTCCAGGACGAAAACGCGACAGCAGCGGCCCCTACGTGAAGAGGGCATAAGCGCCGCTCCCGAGCGGTCGCGGCCCAGTTCAAGAGTAGCTTCAAGACTAGTAATTTCGATTGTACTATGTAACATTGTCTATACTGAAGAAACTTGAGTATTTCCTATGTCGCTCTTTGCTTGCGACACATCTTTGTAATCACAAAGTTAAGTGTTATAATATTTTCCTTTTGTTAATAAAACTCATTAATACGATTTGTTTGAATGTCGTCTAGCGATCCGAGAAAGCAGGTTTCCTAGACACCCGATATTAGACGACTAGGCTGGATTTAACACACTCGTACAATGTGTCACCTCTAACCCACGTACATTTCAATGATCACGTACTTTGTTATGTCAAATTGCTCACGGGAGGAATTACGACACGATTAGTAAACACCATATGTAAGTGAGTTATTTATTTAATTATTTGTTGTGGTAAGTTCCTATGGAACTAAACTGCTGAGGTCATCGGTCCCTAGGCTTACACACTACTTAATCTAACTTAAACTAATTTACGCTAAGGACAACACACACACATATCCATGCCTGAGGGAGGACTCGAACCTCCGACGGTGGGGGCCGCGCGAACCGTAGCAAGGCGCCTCAGCCGTGCGGCTACTCCTCGCGGCGTTTTAATACAGAATGGCCCGACACAGAGAGTGGGTTCGAACGGAGCGTGATTATGGGATCCACTGATTGATGTAAAGCAATTACAAGGGTGCTGGCCTCGCATTCGAGATGAATTTGCTACAAAGTCTCTTCATGCGGTCCTTATTCAAGCTTCCCTGGTTTCTTACGTAATGTGAATTTCGGGATTCATCCTTTGAAAAAGGCACGGCCAATTTCTTTACCTATGCTTATCTTGTCCAAGCTTCTTCGTCGACTCTCATGACCTGTTCGTAGACTTGACGCTAAACGATAATCGTTGTACTACTTTTTTTTTTTTTTTTTTGGTATGTTTCACAAGTTCAGGAAAATTTCACAAGGCTTCACGTCTACATACATACTTTACAAAGTAATGTGAAATACATGATACTGGGTACTTAACGTGATACCATGTGTTAGGATTCCTTCCCGTTCCAATTGCGTATGGAGCTCGGGAAGAATGACTGCTTAAAGGCCGCTGTGTGTGTGTGTGTTGTAATTGATCTAATTGTGTTCTCACGATCCCTATGGGAGCGAGACACAGATTGCTGCATCTCTAGATCCTTCTCTTAATATTTATTTTCGAAATTTTCTCAGTAGTCTTTCACGGAATAATTTTCGTCTGTTTTCAAGAGTCTATCAATTTAAATTTCTCAACATTTGTGTGATGCTCTCACGTGAGTGAATGAAAACTGATCATTCGCGTTGCCTTTCTTTGTACACGTTAAATATCCTCCGTTCGTCTCACGTATTTGGCACGGTCTCACACACTTCAACAATTTTTGAGATTAGACACACGCGGGATCCGTAAGCAGTCGTGTTTGTAGAGTGACTGCATTTTCCAGTATCCTGCCAATGAACCCAAGTCTGCCACCTTATTCCCCTACGACTCTACGGCTGGACCTATATGATCATTGTATTTCACATCCCTAAACATTGTTACACCCGTGGGTCTGTGTGAGTTCGCTGATTCTATTTGACAATCTTTGATATTGTAGTTACAGGCACCATTATACACTTACGTGCATTACAAGAAAATTGCCAATCTTTGCACCACTCCGCAAGTTTATCAACATCTTACTGAATATCTGTTCAGTTTTTTCAGGCAGTACTTCATTCTGGATAAGTGTATCAACTAAGAAAATTCTGACGTCGCTATAAATATTGTCTGACGGGTCATTAATATGCAACAAGAACAAAGGGAGTCCCAAAAAATGTCCCTGAAGCACTCCTGAAGTTATTTCTATTTCTGTCGATGACTCTCCATAAATACTTTACTACACTGTCGCGCTGTTCACCAAGTTATTGTGACGTGGTAAATGCAGAGAAGCACTAAACCGAATCACCACTTGATAATCGTCAGAAATTAATGGCCACTGGAAGTACAGTGTGCGGCAAATAAAAGTAGCCCAGAGAACAGAGTTCCAAGGTATAAGCAGTCACAGCAGAGGAAAGGAAATACGTATTAACTTGAGTATTGTAGATGTTGAAAGTGACCACCATTCACCTCTTGGCGCTTTTGGGCCCTGGTCAGCAAGTTGCCGAAGGCGGATCGAAGGTTGACTGCTGGAATTGCTGCAATCTCATCCGAATGTTCTGCTGCAAATCTTGAAGACTATGATTGTTGTTGCGATACACCTTAGTCTTGGGGGCTCCCCACGCTGACAGATCAGGTGACCTGGGTGGTCAGCTGAGGCCGCGACTAGACTGACCTCCGCGAACAACTGTGTCAGGCGTGAAGATAGTGTAAATCTGCTCTAAGGTTCGGGCGGCTGTATAAGCAGTTGCTTGATCGTGTTGGAAGTAACTGTAGGTCTTTTACTCCTCCGTTAATGCTGCCACAAATTGTATCCACTCACCCGGGCCACTTTTATTTGCCCCACCCTGTATATATCCAGTGACTACAGTCCTCGTGAGACAGTTCGGAATACTTCGTCCCTTGAGAATGAAACACAATTTTGCATACGCATCCAACTAAGGCTCACCGTTGGCTCAACCTGCATCTTGACATTTCTTTCCGAGTTTGGCATTGTGTTAGAAGTACAAATATTCAACAAAGTTGGACATCTTTCTAAGTTTCCTTTTCAGATCAGCTTTCTGGGACATATTATTATGTTTATTTGACTCGTGAAGTTAGTGTGCATCACTAGGTGTAGATGCCTAAACGAGGATTATTTTGACGTTGTATCAGTTTAATGCGATCCTTTGCGATGCGTGATTGTTGTAAGCACATTGTATATGGTCAGCATAGATGACTATGTTGTGTGTCGTGGTGTGCTAGTGTTGTTGACGCTGGAGTAAGCACATGAAACCATTCGTCAATATGAACCATACGTCTCTTGAATAGAATAACGAGAAGTGCCAGATGTAACGTCCCCGTCAAACCGACGAGATATAATCAGTTGTCTTATACACTCCTGGAAATTGAAATAAGAACACCGTGAATTCATTGTCCCAGGAAGGGGAAACTTTATTGACACATTCCTGGGGACAGATACATCACATGATCACATTGACAGAACCACAGGCACATAGACACAGGCAACAGAGCATGCACAATGTCGGCACTAGTACAGTGTATATCCACCTTTCGCAGCAATGCAGGCTGCTATTCTCCCATGGAGACGATTGTAGAGATGCAGGATGTAGTCCTGTGGAACGGCTTGCCATGCCATTTCCACCTGGCGCCTCAGTTGGACCAGCGTTCGTGCTGGACGTGCAGACCGCGTGAGACGACGCTTCATCCAGTCCCAAACATGCTCAATGGGGGACAGATCCGGAGATCTTGCTGGCCAGGGTAGTTGACTTACACCTTCTAGAGCACGTTGGGTGGCACGGGATACATGCGGACGTGCATTGTCCTGTTGGAACAGCAAGTTCCCTTGCCGGTCTAGGAATGGTAGAACGATGGGTTCGATGACGGTTTGGATGTACCGTGCACTATTCAGTGTCCCCTCGACGATCACCAGTGGTGTACGGCCAGTGTAGGAGATCGCTCCCCACACCATGATGCCGGGTGTTGGCCCTGTGTGCCTCGGTCGTATGCAGTCCTGATTGTGGCGCTCACCTGCACGGCGCCAAACACGCATACGACCATCATTGGCACCAAGACAGAAGCGACTCTCATCGCTGAAGACGACACGTCTCCATTCGTCCCTCCATTCACGCCTGTCGCGACACCACTGGAGGCGGGCTGCACGATGTTGGGGCGTGAGCGGAAGACGGCCTAACGGTGTGCGGGACCGTAGCCCAGCTTCATGGAGACGGTTGCGAATGGTCCTCGCCGATACCCCAGGAGCAACAGTGTCCCTAATTTGCTGGGAAGTGGCGGTGCGGTCCCCTACGGCACTGCGTAGGATCCTACGGTCTTGGCGTGCATCCGTGCGTCGCTGCGGTCCGGTCCCAGGTCGACGGGCACGTGCACCTTCCACCGACCACTGGCGACAACATCGATGTACTGTGGAGACCTCACGCCCCACGTGTTGAGCAATTCGGCGGTACGTCCACCCGGCCTCCCGCATGCCCACTATACGCCCTCGCTCAAAGTCCGTCAACTGCACATACGGTTCACGTCCACGCTGTCGCGGCATGCTACCAGTGTTAAAGACTGCGATGGAGCTCCGTATGCCACGGCAAACTGGCTGACACTGACGGCGGCGGTGCACAAATGCTGCGCAGCTAGCGCCATTCGACGGCCAACACCGCGGTTCCTGGTGTGTCCGCTGTGTCGTGCGTGTGATCATTGCTTGTACAGCCCTCTCGCAGTGTCCGGAGCAAATATGGTGGGTCTGACACACCGGTGTCAATGTGTTCTTTTTTCCATTTCCAGGAGTGTAATTTCTCCAAATCATTTCAATAACATGCCAGGATTGACCACTAAAAATCCTGTGACGCTTCTTCCCTCAGTATGGTAACTCAGATCAAGCGTACTTAACGATAAAAAAGCTTAACGTAAGGCACACAAACTGCTGAACTGTAGCTGATTCGCCACTATCTTGCTCTCACCACCTCCCCACTCTCTGGAGGAAACTAGAATATCTCTTTCACCATTGGGTGCTACTTGGCAAGCACCACGACAGTAGTATTAGTAGGTGTTGCTACGTCTGTGAAAATGTGTAACATCCAACGCAATAACCGACTGCCTTAACGACCTGATTCCTAGAAGAGAGACGTGAGTAGAGCTTCGTCCGATGCCTTGAAGCGGTTCTGTGCCAGGCTGTTGGACTTCTTTTCTTTGCCTTCCTATGTCGGAGATGTGAAAACTGGGCTTATTCTTTATTTGTGCCTTGACTAACATGTCGAACAACATGAATGTGTGCAAAAAAGTCTCGAAGTAGGTAGGATATACAGTGTGAGTGAGCTAAGACATGCCACCTAAAATATACCCAGCATTAGTAAATAGCTAGAAGTGCTATTTTAGCTAAGTTGTAGTGAACAAATTGGCGAATTTTCTGACCGGATGCGAGTAAATGTAACTTTTGTAGTTGCTTAATTATGACATCGACTATGTTATTTTTATATGGCACCATATACGTATTCCTTTAGTAACATCAAACGCATTTAACTTGCTACAATATATTATTTGTTTGTGTTCCATGCACGTTTCTCCTGTTATGTTGAAGCTACCTTCAGTGGTTTTTTCTGTAATACTACAGTTTTGTTTTTATGTAGAGATTCTAAACAGTTCTCACTACAATTTTGAAAAATTGTTATGTGAACTGTTTCGAATTTATGCGTATGTATAACGTTATTTTGTTGTTATCGTTTATGTATTTCACATAATTTGAAGCAAAAAACATCCCAGTGGTGGAATCTGAAAAGTTGTTGTTATGAAACTATAAATCAGAAGCTTCATATGCAAATATTTTTTCGCATTATTTATTTGGGACTGTACATAACTTTTGGAAGTTTCAGGAATAAACTAAGATTGCCATAATTTGTGATAGCTTCTAGGTTTGAAAATTAGTGTTTTTATATTTATCTTATTGAGCTTGGGGTTGTTATACACAGTTACGAACAATTGTGGTCCCATATGTTTTTCTCATTATTTCACTTTTTACTGTTAAGTACGTTGATCGAGTACCATACTGAGTGAAGAAGTGTCACAGGATTTTTTGTGGTCCATCCTGGCACGTTCTTGAAATGAGTTGGAGAAATCATACAAAATAAATATCAGGAAGGTTGGACAAAGGGCTGAAAGCCGTCTGTTCTTTTGTCCATCCCCCTCTCCCTCCTCCCTCCAAATTCCCATTCCGGAGTCCATTATTTTAATCACTAACTCAACTTTTCTATTAGATAGACGGAAGACTATCATAAAGGGTGCATATATTAATTTCCACTTACAAAGTAAAGTACACGTATACGGTTTACGATGAGAGATTGTCGTGCTTTTGGATGTGTTTTGAGACAATAACAATTACTTCAGAACTTCATTATCATTTATCTTCAGTATCCCAAAAGTACCATTATCGAAACTTATACAGTGGCGTTAAAGAATGATGTATGTATCGCACGTAGCAGTGTGAACCGTTCTGTACATATCGTTGATTTACACAGTAAGAAACAAACTATTTTCTGATAAATAAAGACGTTATCACTCTGGAGGATGGCAGAGATCCAGGAATTATTGAAAAGGTACATTACTCTAGTTACCAGAAGCAATTTTACAATAAATGGTGGTTGGCTTCAGTCGAGAAGGCTATTTTCTATAAGCAATTAAGCCGACATGCTTTTATGTTAGCACCTTCGAAAATAACAGAACTTTGAAGATTGTCAATACCGACTGGTAATTGTCATTATTAACTGTAAATAAAGTCTGAAATGAAGTTTTCGTAACTCAAACTCCTGCCGCTGAATGTATTGACGTTCGTCTGTGCTGATAGTTCCGTGAAATAATAAAATTAGAGTAACAGGATAACTATCTTTTGTTTCGATCTGTGCACGAACTTAGAGCGAACTGTGAGCTATTAATTATTTTAGAACGGAAACCTCCGAAATAAAACTGTTTGCAAATGCTCTCATATGATCAATATGCCGCTGCATTTGTGTATATCAAGCATGTTAATTAAAAATATGTAATACGTTAACGGATTGACTCAGTACGAAGAACATAATTAAAGGTCTATCTGTAAGAAATCATACATTAATCTCCAAGACTGAATATATTCTAATCTTCTTTTCAAAGAAGTGGTGACGTGGAATACTAAAACTTAGACAACATTGACAATGAGCTCTATGATGAATGGTAAATGAGGATGGGGTAGGGGGGATAGTGGACACTAATTCTCATTTCAGTTGGTAGGGAGTTGTAGCGGCAGCATGCGCAAATCGCTCTTTTCACTGCCGTTGCTGTAATAAGTTTCGGAACAGTGCATGCCGGTCGGTACAGTCTAAACCTCCTCTCTGTTTCTGAAGGTGAATAATATACCTTCAACTGTTAAGGTTATACTGAAATTCAGTTACTCTAGTCTTCGAAAACGGCGACTAACAGGGCTTACATAACAGTACAACTAATCCTTCGTGTCGAATATTCACGTATAGTGTTTTAAAGGTCTTAGGAATACTGTCAGCGTTTATTTAACTCTGAAAATATTTAACTCTGAAAATACGTTTTTCAGATTATTAGTAAGACAGTGAAGAAATGCTATTTAATGACCACGTAAAAACTTCTTCTACGAGTTTTAATGACAATTAATTACAATATTATATGAAATTTGTATATCATCACTACTTTACTGTAAACCAGCGTCACGCCTCGGGACACGACATCTTTTCCAGATAAAAAATGCAGTGAAAGTCATGTAATGCAGTAATTTCATTATTATTATTATTATTATTATTATTATTATCATATTACACCTGTACGTTCTTAGAGGGCCACGTGAAGCGTCAGCTTGAGGTGAGATCTCTAAGTCACCACACTTCTTTCATCTGCTCACTATGCATTTTCTTCCTTTCAAACGACCAAACTATTCCTGTCTTGACTTTCCTGACATCTTGGCTCACTTTCCATCTGAGTATCTTTTGTTTAATGTTTGTCTGTTTTGTATATCGGAGTCTTTTACGCCAGTATCCTTCATGTCTTTTCTGACTTCAGTGATCCACTTCATGTTCTTAAAGCTTTCTGTGTGCTCCCAATATCTGCTTAGTTTGTCGGTTGCCACGTATTCTCTTGATATGTCCGTAAAATTTCATTCGACGTTTCTTCGAGTAATGCACTAGGTTAGTTATCTGTTCAGTCTCTTGTCCATTCCACAGCTCTCATCATTATTCTGACTTATTTACAAGTTTTTGCTGATGATTCTTCTCTGCAATTTCCTGATTTTTCTAGTGCAACTTTCCGATGCGTGACCAACGTTTCTGACATGCATAGAGCTTCCCGCTTGATGGTAGTGTTGTATTGTCTCACTTCTACATTACGTGATATGCATGATTTATTTTAGTTGTTTCCAGTCGTCCAGAATGCTCTACTCATCATTTTATTTCCCTGTTCGTGAGGTTCTTTCTCAATCCCATTTGCCCGTATCAGTTCTCCAAGATACCCTAATTTGTGAACTCTCTTGATCACGCCATATTTTGTCGTATTTTTTGTGTGCTTCTTTTTGGTTTGACATGTATTTTGTTTTCTCGAAAGAGAGCTGGAAGCCGACCTTATCAGACTTCTCTTTCAGGACCTCTGTTTGCTTTACTGCTGTTTCTGTGTTATCTGTGAATTTTGCCAGATCATCTAAATGCCAGAGAGCCGATATCTAGTCTTTTGGTTTTCCTGCATAGTCTGATTTGCTGAAAAGGCCCTGTAGCTTCAGTTCTTTTTTCCCATTCCCTGACAACTTTGTCTAATAGCATATTGAATAATAATGGTGAAATTTCATCCCTCTCTCTTACTCCTTTTCTAATCTCGATGGACTCCCCCATGAATTTAATTTCGATTTGATGTTTTTTAGTGTCTGTTTGATAATGTTCACTGTCTTCTCGTCGAGGCTCGTATCTTCCAGTTTCTGGATCAATGATGGTCTGCCTATATAGTCATATGCGTTTCTGAAACCTACGGAGGTGCACACGATTTCATCGCTTTGTATCTTAGAACTGTCTTTAAATTGAGTATTTATTCAGTATAGGATCGTCCCGGTCTGAAACCTGTTTGGTATTCTTCTACCGTGTTTCCCGAATAGAAGTGTGCCCTATCTAGCAGGCATTGTGATAGAATTTCTCGTGTGACGTGCGGTAATGATATTCTTCTATAACTGTTAACGTCGTTCCTATCCCTTTTCTTATGTAAAGGGCGTAAAACAACGCAGTTACAGTCTTTCTGTATTACTGCATTCTCCCGTATGTTGTGTATGATATTTGTAATTTCTATGATGATATTCGGCCCAGCGTCCTTTAGAAGTTCAGCTATTATGCCATCTTCTTCTGCTGTTCTACCTTTCTTCAATGTCGTGATTTGTCTCTTGATCTCCAATTCGTCTGGTGATTTGACTTAGCATTTCTTTTGATCTCTTGGGTCCTAGGGAATCTTTCAGCTGATTCAGGACAATTCAGTTGTTCACTGAAGTGTTTCACCCCTGTATTTCATTATTATTATTGTTATTATTAATTATTATTGTTATTGTTGTTATTTTATTTTACGTGAAGTTATCGGGATTCGGATAATTATCACAATTTATTGAGAACTATTGAAACCGTCTGCTAGTGAAGCCACAGTCATTTTTCACAGCTCATCTCTATTGAGCATTCTTTCCTTGTCTTTATTGATAGAGTAATTTGCATTAAAAACCTTGTAATAAGAAGTTACACATATCAGATATCGCTTATTGTTGATTATATTTTAGGAGAGTATAAGGTTTTGTTGATAGGTACCATACATTACAAATTTGGGATACGTAATCTTCATTACAGTTGACAGCGGCGCGACAGAAGTCGCCCGTTGCAGTGTCGTCGCTGTAATGAGAGTCGGAACAACGCGTGGCGGACAGTAAATCCCCTCCCGCCACCATCTCTCCGCTATCGAACCTCTTCCTCTCTGCTTGGTTTTCGATATTTTTTAACAGAAAGTGTCAACAACCTACTTAAATTGATGTCACCAAAGAGAATTAGTCTAATCTAACCTGCACCATGCATAGAGAACTGGTGTCTTTGGAATAGCTCCAGTTAGCGGTCCATGGTTTGTTACCCACCTAAGTCGATATATAATATTGGGTATTTTTGTCTATAACAGTTGACAAGACACATCTGTGTGTTTATGAGAGAAATCGCCAGATCTGTGACGGTACATTTTAGATACTTCAGGTGGTTCCAGAATGGTGCCCCCTCCACAATTGAAAATAAAAAAGAAATAAGAACAAAAATATAGTGATGTAACTAATCTTATTAGCGACGAACACTTTTCTTACACGCCATTGAGGATGTTTCCCTCTTTCAGCCATGTTATCAATAAATTACATCACTATATGATAGTATAACCCCGTAACTGTGGTCAGAACATACAATGGGATCAACATGTCTTCACCATTGGTACAGTGCGGATATAAAGAGAATGTGCTGTTTTATGTGAGATAAGAAACCATGAATGTTCCGCCAGCAGGCCTGTTCGAGATAATCTAGCTTCCTTGCTTAGTGTAAGTTAGATTATGTTAATCCTCTTTGGTGACATCAGTATAAGTAGCGTGTTGATTCTTCCCCTTAAAAATTACAGGAAGCTAAGGCGGAAGGGAGAGCTTTAATAGTGGATAGTATACCTCCATCTGCTCAGGATATTGCAAAATATTGTTACTGTTGCCTGAAACCTGTCGACCTTAAGATTTATGTATTTTCTTCGCGTAATGTTGGACATGTATATTCTCGTATATACAGCGAAGGTAAAACAGTCGCGATGCCAAGACGGAGTTGTGTGACTTAAACGAAAGTTAGTAGGTGTGTTTCTACATCTGAAAGGTGATTTCTAGTCAGATTTTGTGCCAGTCGCATAAGTGTGGCACTAGTAGTACCACTATGAGGATACAGATCAGATTTGCTTCAAATACCCGCTGTAACGGTCGTGAGCGTAAGTTAGCTCTGAGATTGGACTTTCGTGAGAATGCCTTTAAGACGACAAAGACACCATTATCAACAGCTTACTGAGTTTGAACGAAGTCGTGTCTTACGGCTATGAGAAGCTGGTTGTTTCTTCTGGGATACTGCAGAAAGGCAGGAATGTAGCCACTGTATATGATTACTGGCAGCGGTGGTGGCGAGAGTGTACAGTCGCAACAGAAGCGTACTCCAGACGGCCACGTGGCAATACCGGGAGGGAAGACCATCTTGTTCGACGTGCGGCTCTGGCGCATCGCGCTGCTTCTGCAGCAGCAATTTGAGCAACAAGCGGTACCACAGTGACACAGCAAACTGTTACAAATTGGTTACTTCAAGGACAGCTCCGAGCCAGATGCCCTGTAGCGTGTATTCCACAGACCCCAAACCACAGCCATTTACGACTTCAGTGGTGTCAAGAGAGAGCTCATTGGAGGACAGGACGGAGGTCCAATAAAAGCTGGTTCCGCTTCGGTGCCAGTGATGACTGCATCTTCGTTAGAAGGAGGCCAGTTGAGGGCCTTCAACCAACTTGTCTGCATGCAAGACATACTGGACCTACACCTGCTGCGCCTGCACTGCGATTTCGCTGACAGCAGGAGCACTCTCGTGATTATCCCAACACACTCTGGCTACAAATTTGTACATCAGTCTGGTGATTCGACCTGTTGTGCTGTCATTCGTGAACAGCATTCCAAGAAGTGTTTTCCAATAGGATAAAGCTCGCACACATACCGGTGCTGTAATTCAGAATGTCGACATGTTGCCTTGGCCTGCTCAATCGCCAGATCTGTCTGCAATCGAGCACATATGGGACATCATCGGATGACAACTTCAGCGTCATACACAAACAGCATTAACCATCCCTGTATTGATCGACCAAGTGCAACAGGCATGGATCTCCATCACTACGGCGTATCTCGCACTTGCATTAACCTGCAATGATAATCACTTAAGTACGTTACCTAGACAAATGTATTCCCGAAATTTCATTACTCTACATTAATTATTTATTGATGTTGCAATTTTTTTTCGTCAATGTATGTTCCACAAGCCGCTGTAAAATGCATAATCCTCTACCTGCAACGTTGGAAATGTGTGCTCTGGTAGGTAAGGGGCAAAGGCGTCTTTCCGATTGTCGCTCAAGGCACGTCGTTTTCTGGACGTGGAGTTTGGACGTAGGTCGGGAGGCCTCCGTCGGGACGTTAACGGCCCCGTGCCGGATCTCCCACGGGCGTGCCGCAGCCGGCGGCGGCGATGTCAGTTCATTTTCCCACGGGGGCAGCGCAGACCACCTAGCGTGCATCTAGTGGCCGCCCAGGGCCACACCGCCAAATAGCCCGGCCCCACCAGGATGCCGGCCGCGCCACGCCGCGGACAATGCGCCCTCTCCACCTGTCCGTCGAGCAACCACGGGTCTTTTCTCTGCCTCGTGCCATTTGTTTTCGTTCTTTGCTTGTGTGTCCAACGTAGCGCGTGTACCAGAAGTTTCAGTTTAGGGAAGATCTTCCTTATTCAAAGTACTTTATCTTTCTCTACGCACAGAAGAATAATCTGTAATGTGAAATGCTATGGCCCTTCCGCATGTAAAATATGCATTTCATGGTGAGTGTTGTTTCAGGAGACAGGAAAGCGCGTATCATGCGACGCAATAATGTTGCTGATGCCGAAGACAAGGAAGTAAATTTATGATACCAGTTATCGCCATATCTAGATGCTCCCTAAAAGATGAGGTTATGTTAAACATCTCTGGATCTGATTTCTTTCCTTGGTTTCTCTATTAGTCAGAACTTTGTAAGATCGCGTTATCCTGGTCGAACGAGGTGGAGTAGTATTACAATATTCCAAACACGCCAGAGTCAAATTTCTGTCTGGCTATTCTGATTCAGAATATCCGTGATTTTTGTAACTTATTTCAGGAAGATGACGCGATAGTTCTTTTCATTGAAACCACCGTCGATTTCATTATCGAGCTGGTGCTCAATTTCTAATTGCTTCTCTGTAGACGGAAGCACTGATTTTCTTTCCTATTTTATTACTTCCTCAGCTACAGTTACACCGCAAAAATATACCATTATCACTCAGTAAACTTATCAGGCCAACCATACTATACAGTCAGTCTGATAGCTAGGTGGCTGCCTATAATCAATATTTTCTTCCTAATATGTGTCAGAAACTCATTAAGGAAAATTATACAATTGCTATCGTTGTGCGTATATTTTCTGTGAAATATCAATCTATGAAGACCACGCTGATCCTCATCTTCAGATTTGTGTAAGGTTCCGTGCTGCAACCTCTCCTAACCCCACTTGGTACCATGCCTGAAGGCAAGACTTTAGAGTCCATCCAAGTAGCAACGTCATTTGTATATGCATTGTAGTCTTGCTATTTTCGTAAAATTATCATTTTTCACTCAGACGATAAGTGGTGACCGTACTGAATATCGTCTTTTCTAATTGTTTTCAGTTACAGCAACGTTCTCGCTTTTCATCAACAGGGTGTCATTTAGCAGTGAAATGCACACAAAACAACTTTAATGTTGTAGAAAATAACGTTGCTGTGCTGAGTTTAGTGCGGCACAAGTATCTGAACTTCAGTCGCAGCTCTGATTAGTTATAGTAAGCTTTTATCTGCAGGAAACATTTGTCCGTTCTCACGAGCAATAAGTTTCCTGATGATTCGACAGAAAAGAAATAACTTTATAAGATGTCCATGAAGCACAGATATCTAGGGTTACTAAGTCACTTCTTAATCCAGTAGTATCTCTCTAACTAAACACCTGTACGGTACCCTCTTGAAGACTTTTCACTGACAAGCCCCAAAATGGAATGGCAGCCATTTAAATTAATTTATTCACGTTATTAAGAAATGAACCTATGTATAGTGTTATTTACAATAGTTTATGGTATAATATTGAAATATTTGAAAGAAGTAAAGAACGTAGGAAGAAAAACAGAGAAAAAAGTTCATCAATTCGTAAATATAGTAAACAACGGGTAATTCTAAAACAAATTCTAGCCCGTTTAAAATGATGTAAATCGTTAGTTGTACTTATATGGCGACAAGTTTCCGGCGTTTCAGTAGCATGCAGCTGTTAAAAATTGTTGTGTGAAAGGAGAATAGTGTGTTCTTAACGTACCATAATTCTTCGATATAATAACAGGCAAGAAGCACAATTAGATATGAAGTCTTGCTCTTTCGTAATACGAGACAGGAAGAGAACAATACAGAGCAGCAGCTCTCGTATGCAGCGATTCCTGCGTTTCAGCTACAATTACACGCGCGGACAACACCAAAGACATCAGCGCTTGACTGTGTTTGTACAGTACGTATTCGAAAGAGTCAGGAAAAGAAAGATAATTAACTGTTAATAAACTCTAGAACTTGCTGAATCTTTTAATGTTTGCGCTAACATGGTACCGTGTAACAAGAATTATTTGTAAGGGGTAATACAAAACCGAATGTAACACGCTTAACAGACAGACCGAAAATTTTAGATGTGGAAGTGTTATGCCATTGATTTAAAAGCTATAACAATTACAAACTCACACAACTCTGACAACATAAATTACACATTGTAAAACCGAATAGTGCACTAGCCGTTATAAGTATTTCACTTAGCAGTGCACCTATGAATACAATTCCGTAGACTGTGGATTTGGAAGCGCATAAATTGGGATAATGCTGTTTCTTTCAGTCTTTCCCGTCATCGGTCGGGTAAATTAGTTCGTCTATCTGTAATTTTTTCCTTAGTAGAGGGTACTCCCCTTTTTGCCTTGGCGTACTTAACTTCCTTTGGATCGCCGGTTGCACCTACAAACTTACGAACCACGTCGGATTTGTTTGTTTTTGGCAGCAGATACGATCAGCCTGTGACTGACGCTTTACTTGCCTGAAATGTTTTCTGCACTTGGTCAGGCCGCAAGTTCATCAAGGCAAACAACCGAAAAGTATCCTGTTTTAAACGCAGATTTTAATTCCTTGCTCTCTTCATGCTACCTTACTTTCTGAAAGTTATGTCAGAAAGAAATCGAATTTTTTTCTGAACTGCTCTTTGTGTGTATGTTTGAATGTGACCATGGAGTACATGACCCGACCCTCCGCTTTCCCTTGTATCTGCGCCTGTGAAGGTCTGAACACCACCTAAGTTCGCCGCTTAAACTCAAAAGCTGCGGGAATACCAGATGGCGCATCACAGTAGAGCATTTCTTTGACTGAACTCATAGAGAGCGCCAGCTTAACAATAATACGGTTCAAAGCCTCCCTGTCCCGAGGTAACAGTTGACATCGGTATGAATAAAGGAATTAATGTCGGAAACCATTCCAGTCAACAGGTAAAAACTGGACTTAATTCAGTTTTTAACTTAATAACTGGTTGTATTTTCTCTTTTAAGATTTTAATTTTTGTCAGGCCATAGCTATTTTGCGGAAATTGATGAGTAAACCATAAAGCTGCTCAACACTTTTTCACGCTGCTAATGAGAGAAAAAGTAAAAGAAAAGGAACTGAACCCAAACAGAGGAAGGCTAACCGTTTCCGTATTACTGAGATTTGTCCTTCTCGTCCATCTGTTGTCCGTCTTTGTTATTACACTGTACCACAATTAATTACTAAGCTGGTGCTATACGATCTCATCAAAAAACGCGGATGAAATACAAATTATATATTACACTTGTGCATCCCTTTCTATGAATAGAAAAGTTTGATTAAGATGTACGTGGAGTATACACAGCTAGGAAATATTCACTAGATTTAGTAGCTAAATATGCAAATTTATTTGATAAATGTTACGACGACAAAGTTTACTTCAACATATAGCTGTCCAAAAATTACAAGTTAATCATCCTCCTATATAAAAAATAACTGAAAGGATTGTTTCACAATTGAAAGTATAGTTGAAGATTTGCAATAGTGAAGGGCTAGTCGCGTTTTATTTTTTTATAAGCAGTGAACGTTTACCACTTATTTAATAAAGTTTAGTATTTTCATCTATTTCAGACGCTTAAGTTTTATTTCATATATATTTTATGCCGATGACATTTTTATAGCAGATGCAATGAAACAATTATTTCCTGTATTTCAGCAGATATAGTTTTCATTTTGCGGTACGTAGTAATCTTACTTAAAATTTCTGGCGTTGCTTACTAAAATTTCTTGCTAAATTTGCTTCCTAAAAATTTATTTTACTGTCTCTGTTCAGACTTCATTTACTGTTAAAGTAGTCGCTATATCAATCACTGTTGACCTTAGATTTACCAACGTTAGTGTCAACAAACTGGCGATACTTCGTAGTTGATTACAACGGATCACCTGTGTTAATCGATGCCTTCATCTCATTCTATAAGATAGTCACAATAAATTCGTTGTTCTTGGACAGTTGTGTGACACACAATTGAGAGGTTACTTCCATATGTGATAAAGACTTATACGAAATAATTCTGACCAAACTACTTTCTGGTTAAGTAATGAATATATTACTTTGTAGAGGACAGGAGAGAAGTTTTATATATCAGTATACTGCTACCTTCCGCAGTACCTTATATGTTTGATATTATGTCAACTTGGATTTTCGACCCTTAAGCAGGAAAAAAATCTTACCTATTATTAATACCTCTCTTAGTAGTACGCCTATGAGATTCGAGTAATTTCTCTGCATGCTCCAAGACGTATTAAATGAAATTTGTCAGGTAAATTTTGCATACAATTAAAAAAAGTTCTGTTTTGTGAAGTGAGTATATAAACGTAATTACATGACTGTATGATGCTTTGAGTACCACGTTGTTACTGGAGTAGAGGATGGAAGATGGTCATACAGCTAGTACCAAACAGATTATGTTCAAGAAATATGCTCTAGATTTAGATATTCGATTTACAAAATTATTGTCTGGTAATAATGATTATTGTTAACAGCTTATAAAAATCTTCTTTATTCTGACACTTCAGTTATACCACTACGGTAATTTTTTTGTGAGAAACATAACTTCATTGCAGTTCTGTGCATCGAGTACTTTTTGACCAACTTACACACAATTTACTCCACAGTTTTCAGAGAGCTGAATAACTGTCATGTAAATGACTTATCATGCGATTCTTATTGCTACTGTTATAATTACGAGGAACTACTTGGAACTGGAGTTCGTTTTCTCCTCCATTTTCAAGGAAAAACCTGTAGCTAGACATAGAAAGTCAATGCTAATTCAGCTGTTCACCGGAGACCTCAACGTCTGGTCAGAGCAGGAACTTCTTTCTTGCGTGTTACAAAAGAATTTCAGACCATGACAAGTGCTATATTGTCTGTGTTTCCTTCATTTTTAACTCGTCTGTGAACTTCCCTGTGTAGACATAATATCTTTATCTGAGAATGTAGCCAGTTCTTTCTGTGTGTTTAACGAAAAGATTAACATTATTATAGAGTTTTGCGTGAGGAGCTACTTCATGTTGTTTGTTTCTTCCTAGTCTCTAACCACACGACCCTAATGCCGGTGTTGATTTTCTAGATATGCTTTATGTATTCTAATTTTTTCATCTGAAACAAATTTATTAAAATTTTTTTAGCTTCATTTGATTTTCGAGGTCTCATAAGTAAGAAGCTCTATGGTTTTTGTTTCTTATTCGGAGTGGAAGGAAACAAAATTTTACTTCGTACAGATAGATCATCTCACCGAAAGTGATGTATTTACTTTGATATTTCTAGTATCGTTGTGGTTTTCATTTGAGATACTTTCTTTCGGAACGTGTCAACTGTGAGGCACGTTTAAACATATCATCGACTTGACATTTATCATAGAAAAGATATAAAAACAATGTAAGTACACAGTTACACATTTTAGGAAATAAAATGTTTCTCTTTACTTCCAATCTTATCACCACCTAATTTTCATTTTTTGGAGATCCTAGATACCGTAGTTTCGACACCGAAACTAAATTTTTAAAGTACTGTATCAAAGTAACAAGGGTTGCTTGTCTGTGTAAACCCAGGGGGTAAGTTGTTAGGAAAGAGAGTGCACAGTGGACACCTAAGACGACTTACCGACCGTTGCTGCTTCACTGAAAGTCAGTACGGAGAGGGCAACGAGGACGAACAGGACGGTGGAGGCGACGGGCAGCGGTAGCCCCAGCTGCGAGAGCGGGTGTCGAGCGCTGGAGACGGTGGCCGCCATCGCCGACCCAGCGACCGCGCGCACTGAGCCTCCGAGCCGCGCCGGGGTCCCGCGACAGCAACACGCCGTCCGCCGAGGAGGGAGCCGTCCCCTCCCCTCCCTCGCACGTAGGGCGAGCCCTTAAACGCGTGCGGGGCGAACAACACGCCACAGCTCCCACCCACTATATCCCGGAGAGTGTGCAACTCCGCTCGCGTTTCCCACCTGCTGCTGAACGAGCGGCAGCGCACTTCCACCTTATGTCCTAAAAACGAGCTAATAATACGGAAATTTCTATTTTTAATATTTACCTTAATTGTCTAGAATAGTTTCGATATTTTGCATGAGTCACACATTTTGCTCAACGAGATGGAAAGCTCCATAAGTAAATTCAAAGACAATATTTTGGTTGTAGCATGCAGTTATCTACATCTATGTTGTGTGGCGGAGGGTATTTTGTGTACATAGTCTCTCCGCCAATCTCTTGTTCCAGTGGTGAATGGTACTCGGGAAAAAAGACTGACGATAAGCTCGAATCTCCTTGCCCTTTTTGCGAGATATACGTATGAGCAAGCAATACATTGGTCGACTTGTCTACGAATGTCTGTTCTCGGAACTTGAACAATAAATCACACCGTGAAGTACTATCAGGGGCGGATTAATGAAGTTTTATAGGTGGGGGCGGTTGCCCAGAAGAGGAGGAAGACCTAGGGGTCCTCTACTTGAAAATTAGGGAAAGAAGCCTTCAAAAATTACTGTTTGATGATGTTTTCACACTTAAAAATATCAAACAACTGCAAAAGTGTGTTTTGTTTTAGACAAAGAAATTTTAAATTTCTTGAAATGTGTAACATTCACACCCTTTTTCTGAATAACTTCTTTTATATAAATTTTAACACACAGCAACAAGCTCATAGGCCTTTTGTTAACAAAGAGTTGATACGCATATTGAAACAAAATAAACTGAAATTAGAATGAAACACTTTTAAAACTGTAGTTCTTAATTTGTTGACAGTTGTATTTTTTCCAGTTTAATATATATTTATGCAAGGTGGTGGGAAATTATGTCACGAAATTTTAACCCAGGGTAGCTGATGCCAGAAGGAACCGAAATTACTAATGTTGTGTAGGTCGACAACGCACAATTTTTAAATTACGGAAACTCGGCTCCACGCGCTCCGATTGGACGCGGGATTGTCTTGTTGGCGGATGCTCAGGATAACGCATGACCGCGAATGCTTTGCCTGCCGGAGATCGCGATGTATCCAAGGCGACCCACACGTTCGATGACAGCGCGCCAGCCTTCCACTCTGGGGGCCTGGGAGCGAATCCGCCGGGGTCCGACACATTCATTGTAGTTTCATGATAAGACGTTCTGGGAAAAAACCCGTCAACAGCTGTTAGTTCGCGTACAGAAAGTCTGTTACAAGTTGTGTTGGCCGTGAAAAGGGCCTATTTTGTAGCTTGGAGATTGTTTACTTAAAGCAGGTGCTCGAATTGGCGATCCTCTGACGCGACACAAGCTTGGTAACGTCGAACGGTGTTTTGTCGAACTCTTTCAAAGATTCCTGGCATTGCCCTGATGTGATTGGTGGCATGTTGAATGGGATCCCTTAATTCCTCTTCGTGTCTAGGTAGTTCGCGTCCGGGTGGGTGAACTAGAACCTTGAAGAATCCATACAGGAAAAAGTCCGGTGGCGTGAGATCTGGTGATCGCGGGGCAATGTCCTACGACCACCTTTGCCAATTACCCTGCCGTCGAAGAGTTCATTTAAATATCCGCGCACAGCACATCTGTTATGTGCGGGCGCCCTATCATGCTGCAATCACATCGTAGCCGTATGTCCAGAGTTTCTTGCAAAAAGTGAAGGTAATTTGCCCCGGTAAGTCGAGGAGGTAGACGGACTGGCGCAATCAGATAGTCACCCACAATGCCTGCCCAAATGTTGAGCGAAAATCGTTCCTGGTGTCCGTGGACGTACGTGACATGAGAATTTCCCCTTGCCCAGTAATGGACGTTTCGAGTGTTGTAAAGGCCATCCTGATGGAAGGTGCACTCGTCGATAAACAACACAATGGCGGGGAAGTCGGGATCTCGTGCAACACGTTGCAGAAGCCACCGGCGAAACTCTAGTCTGCATTCATAGTCCGCCACAGGATTTAGGTCTTCGACAGGATGGAAACTAAATGGATGAGTGAACCACTTGTCGTGTCCAACCGCTCGAGTACTTGTCGAAGGTACTCTTCAAATGCAGCATCCCGTCGTGTTCGAGGTCTTCCAGCATCACCATGATATCCCGTTAACGAGTCTGTTTCGCCAAGTCGCCAGTGAATTGCTGTAAACGCTTGCGGGTGTGGGTATCGTCTTGCTGGGTATCGTTACTCAGACATCCGTCGAGCTTCATGCGCATTACCGTCGGCTAGTCCATAAACACAAACCATATCTCGTTGTTCTCAAACGAATACTGTGCCGCCATGCTTACTGTATGACTAAATCACAGGCGACGTGTGTGCGCTCCGAAGCGAAGTTTACATGTGAATGCCTCTGACGTGAGGTGGAGGCAAACAGTAAGACCTATTCGACACGTCCGCGTATCGCGTTGGGGCAGTGACGTCGCGAGGGACGTTTGTGTGTGTGAACCGACAACCATAGCACTGTCCGTCAACCGACGAACGGCAACAGGGCAATTCCATGGCCAATCGGAGCGTGTGGCGCCAGGTTTCTGTAGCTGAAAAATGGTGCGTTGTCGACCTACACAAAATTAGTAATTTTAGTTCTTACCGGCATCAGTTATCAAAAGAGACTTAACATGAGACTTAGCATCTGAGGTCATCAGTCCCCTAGAACTTAGAACTATGTAAACCTAACTAACCTAAGGACATCACACGCATCCATGGCCGAGGCAGGATTCGAACCTGCGACCGTAGCGGTCGCGCGGTTCCAGACTGAAGCGCCTAGAACCGCTCGGCCATACCGGCCGGCATCAGCTATCAATTGTTAAAATTTCGTGACACAATTTTACTCAACCCTGTATATATGCCACTCCGCTCGCGTTTCCAAGATGCTGCCGAACTAGCGGCAGCGTATTTCCGCCGTAGTGCAACTTCGGTTTCCACTACCGATGTTTTCGGAATCCATACTGGTTGGGATGGAGGAGGTCGTTCTGTTCGAGATACTTCATTATATTTCGGCTCAAAATATGCTGTAAGATTCTACAATACAGTGATGTCAAGGATACTGAATATTGTTCTGTGGACCACTTCTGCTGCTTTTCCTTTTAGGTGGTTGTGATCTTTGCTTTCTTTCGACCGACAATGGGGCGCAATTTTTTGTTCGAGCGATCTTCGGTATATTTTGGTTAAGAGAGTGGCTAACTCAGCCGAAAATAGGATTTGATGAGGGTTCCATTAGGCCTGGAGCTTTTTTCAGTTTTAACTGTTCCAGCTTTTTTAACATTAGCACTAACACAAATATCTGTACCACTGACCTTCGCAGTGGTACGAGAATTAATTTGGGGCAATATTCGTCGGGTTTCTTTTCTAAAGGAACATCTCCCGTTGCTTTGCTACTCGCAGTTTCACTTCCTGTCTCGTTGTCATTAACAGCTTTTACATACGACCAGAATTTCATCGTGTTTTGTGAGAGATCTTTCGACAACTTTCTGCCATGGGAGTCGAAGGCGTCACTCATTGGCATCTTGACAGACAAACGCGTATTATTTAAGATGTTTCTATCTATCCTCTTACCAGCAGTAAACATTTGTTAATGTTGAGGGTCAACTGTCAATCCCTACACCAAGTTTCGACCGTGTAGATAAATATTTACTGAAAAATGCTGTATGTCAGATACGGAGATTAACGATCCAGTATTTATTATTTATTATTTTCATTTGATAATAAATATAGCATTCAAATAAAAATAAATTTGTTACTAGTAAGACTCGAACGTCTATATCTTTTTTTACTTAATAACACTTGCAAATGTATTAATTTTTTCTTCAAAAGGCAGTGTTTTAAAGGATAGTATTACACTACTTTAGGAAATTGATGGCCAGACACTGACCTTCAAACCTTATGAGTATCAGTGGAACAGATGAAGGCTAATGCTAAAA
Source organism: Schistocerca cancellata (assembly GCF_023864275.1). Classification (NCBI taxonomy): domain Eukaryota; kingdom Metazoa; phylum Arthropoda; class Insecta; order Orthoptera; family Acrididae; genus Schistocerca; species Schistocerca cancellata. Next base: position 411,574,718 of record NC_064626.1, read on the forward strand.
GCCACTATTGGTCCATATTCTGTGCTCAGTAGGCTGTTAAATGTGGCCACAGAGGATAGGTGTACAAATCTTGACTACATTAAAAAACTACTTGTGTTATGCTGCTACCAGTCGCATTTTTATTTATTTTCTGTTTTACTTAACATAACGCTACTCGTTTTGTTCTCTTCCTGCTCATCTTCAGATATGTACACACTAGCGGAAAATTGCTACTGTCGAGCACAAAAAGATGAATTTGTTCCTGTTTAAAAGACTCTGACTGAAAAGTGTGGAACCAGTTGCCTCATTTCTCAGCACTTTTAAAAATTTTTGTCAAATTTTGACAAGCCAACATATTCGCACTCTTTTTAACATGCAACACTCCTCTCCCTCTCGTAAGCTCCCCTAAGTATAACTCACTCACACCTATAAGTCCATCGCTGTAAGTCCCTCATACCCGTCCACTCTCACTTGCCTTTCTTACTCACTCAAACCAACTCACTGTTATTATCTTTTTGTGTCTTTCTGTCACTGCTCCTGCCTCACAGCCACAGTCTCCTTCGTTGTGTTCTACTGCTACAGTCTCCTCTCACTGTCATTATCTCCCTCTGCTCTCTCTGCTACTACTGTCTGGTTCCTTCTCACTGCTGTTATGTCTTCTCACTACAAATGTTTCCTCTTACTCTTTGCACTGTTCTGTCACTGTCAACTACGTTGCCACTGTGTCCCCCTCTTTCTCTCATACTGCCATGGTCTCCTTCGCTCTTTCTATATCACAACCACTGTACTATCGTCCAGAACTTTCGTCTCTTTCCCACTGCCACTGCCTCGTCTCTCTCAGCATAAAAAAGCAGCAATATGTTCGCAAGGCAAATTTTTTTGGAAAACTTTCAAAGATACTGAGGAAGCTAGAATGAGGAAGCTGTTCCGCACTTCTCACTTCTCAGTCACAGTCTTCTAAACAGGTGCATATTTATCTTTGTTGGGCTCCGATAGCATTCCTCCGCTGATTCCCTTCTTTTCCGAGCCACAACAGGGCATGTCACTCCTATGAAAAGAACTTTATATGTCAGTAAAATTTTGATAGGTTACTTACGTGATACTGAAATTACGCTGAACTAATTTTGAACCTCAGAACAGACTTAACGCGCACAAAAATTTTGTATGTGCTTCAGCACTACAACATGAGTTCCCCAGAAGGCTTCTGATGATAACTTTACCACTTTACAGCATATTTCTCCGTGCTATGTCATTTTGCTATCCACTATTTCGCCTCACACCGCATTTTATGTGAGTACTTGTTCATGAAGGATAACGGGAACCGCGCGGCCGCTACGGTCGCAGGTTCGAATCCTGCCTCGGGCATGGATGTGTGTGATGTCCTTAGGTTAGTTAGGTTTAAGTAGTTCTAAGTTCTAGGGGACTGATGACCTTAGTAGTTAAGTCCCATAGTGCTCAGAGCCATTTGAACCATTTGAAGGATAACGTTGAACCACTGTATCTCGGAAACGGATAAAGATATCAAGAAAATTTTCGAGTTTGTTCGAGACCATAAGAATATATCGGAAAAATTTCAGCCAGTTGTTGTTCATAGCCGTTTTGGAATCCGCCGCTCGGTTTTAGTACGAAAAAATGGTAAAAAACATTTTTGGGGTTTTATTAGGAACCGCCCATGAAGTAATGGTGCCTCCGTAAGCTCCTTAAAGCCCACTGTAGACCACATCAAATGCAAAAAGAACCAACCTATTTGCTCCATTTTCATAAGCAGGAGGAAGTGTGTAATATTCATACTTTATACTATAAGGTAGTGACACTAAGAGGGTGCTTCTGTTGGGTATAAAAACGGTGTCTATCCCGAGGACAATCCAGTGCTAATGGAGATGGGTGAAAAATGGCAAGGGTGTTAACGTAGCAACTTCACTGCTCGCCCTTTCGCCACTGAAGTCATCTATACTATAAAGCTTGTAATTCCTTGCCTCTAGCTGGTCAGGGAGCCTGAAGTGTTTTTCACGTAAGTGCATGTAGACATGTTTTGTCTGTACCACGATCTTTAGTAATGTAATCATTCAAATTCCAGTAGCGTATGGATGCGGTCTTTCACAGAACTTTCTCCTTCTACCTTCGTCCTGGCAACGATTGAGACACGAGACTATTGGGAAGGGGGGAACAGAGGGACTGCACAGTAGCAACAGCAGCTGGATGACGAGGAGGAGGTGGAAGAGGAGGAGGTGACCGTATAACTGGTTACCACTGCTTCTGTGTCCTTACCTCTGTCGTCTACATTAGGTTTTTGGAGTTTTTTATTCACATGTTAGCGCTCTACTTCCTTCTTGGTTTGCTTCTGGCTGAGCCTTGTCATTATGCAGTGAGGTAGTAGAGCTATAGCTGGGGAGACATTATCTGAATTCGGCGACTGCTGGATGAAACTGTCAGATCAAGTTAGAAATGACCGATGTGCAGCTTTAGATGTGTATTTCCCTGTTAAAGTGTTCGTACCAGCATTAGGTGCATTCGTTTGCGATGAGATTAGTCCTCAACAGCTGATTTTTGTGAGTGCAGAGCAAATGAGATAGTAAAACCAGGTAACTATATTGCTTTAAAGATCTTCTTCGTTTCAGCGTATCGCACCTGTCTTGTTATTTTAATTTCGTCGATATCCTTCTCTTAAGAGAACTCAAGATATTCCTGGCTCTGGATTGGATGCATAGACATCTGGTTAAAACCCAATTATAGGGACTTGCGTGTTCTCGTAGGTCAAGGAAAGTATCGTCGTTGGAAGATTGTAAGGAACTGCAAAAAGACTTGGACAACAATTCCACAGCCAATCATTATTCCATCGTTCAATAAGCGAATGGAATAAGTAAGAAAACTGATAACATAGCCGCGAGTTCGGGAGCAAACAGTGTGGCGGCGTGGTCAGCGTCGCTGGGGTGTCTCTCTGTGTGTTTGGGGGGGGGGGGGGGGGGCGGCGCCACTTCAAACCCGACCACCAGTAATTATTTGTTGTTTATTATTTATCATCTTCGTAAGGTTCTTGAAGTATCTTGTGCATTTTAGAATATTCGGTGTTCACCCAAATACCTATATTCGATGCTTGTATAAAAACTGTCCAGGATCTACGTTGGCATTCATAACGACGTGCTTTCAGTGCAAAGTGTTGTCTTTCAGTGACGACCCCGCTTTCGAATATGGACTTGAGTGTGGTTACTATGTGATAATACTGGTGTAATTTACCGTCCGCCATGCATTTTACAGTGGCTTACAGAGTATTTATGAAGTTGTAGATGTACATTGACGCATTGCTTACATTTCAAGGTAGTAAGACTAAATCTCTGGGATGTAAGAGGATTTTCGATAAAAGGCCTTACTTTCAGTTCAGCGAAGTCTGCCTTAAAATACTAAGGCAAGACCGGCACACTGAAATTTAACATAAATGTGGCAGTTTTCTCTAGCACTCGATCAACCTTCTTAATTACACCGCTTATAATCTTCGCCTTCTTTCTACAGTTTTGCTTCGTCTATGGCCAGTGTATCTCGGTACATCACAGCATCTTTACTCTCCAAGTTACTGACTATTTACGTAACATGTCACTTGGTGAACTGTTATTATTTCGATAAAAACATTGTCGTTTCTGAGTCCCTTAATGTGTTGAGGTGTACCAGCCAAAACTTCTAAGCCTTTATAAAAGACATCATATTTACGCCAGTGACTGTAACACTTTCATTATTTCACGATTGTTATTTCGGCCTTGGGCCATTATCAAGTGCAGATTTTTGGGGCTTTAAGCCATGTCAACTTGAAATGAGCTGTCACATTTGTATGTTGTTGTCATTACTATTTAATACAATCGTGACGCTGTTACATATTGCGATCACACATATCCATATGTCATAAAACAAGATAGTCTGTAGACAGTCACGTTCGTTAGCCCATCACTAGTCACTTATGCATACCTAAAGTTTTACCCATCACACTGGGACTGTCTTTAGTTAGAAAATCGGACCATATTTTTTTTGACGAGCAGGTATGAAATTGCACAGTGCACCCTAAGCATCACGCTCTGCCTACCCCAACAAAACATTTTTTTTTTTAAATATTGTACATTTCTCGCAAATCCAAGGCAAAATATTATGCTGTTCACAGTAAGTTCCGGATGAAAATCTGACGGTGGTCACTGATTGTAACGCATGATCACCTATTATATAGCCAACGATATTTTGTCTTGACTTCTATTTAGCCGGCCGGTGCGGCCGAGCGGTTCTAGGCGCTTCAGTCTGGAACCGCGCGACCGCTACGGTCGCAGGTTCGAATCCTGCCTCGGGCATGGATGTGTGTGATGTCCTTAGGTTAATTAGGTTCAAGTAGTTCTAAGTTCTAGGGGACTGATGACCTCAGATGTTAAGTCCCGTAGTATTCAGAGCCATTTGATCCATTTGAGCTTCTATTTACATATACAATGTTACAGTCTCTTCAGTAGACTTTGGCAATTTATTGATCCCTGTTATGAAACATTTTTCAAGTATGAGTCCCTGTGTATACAAGTGCATTGTCTATGGAGAACCTCAATAGGCTACTGGCGTTGCCGGCGGGGTGGCCGAGCGGTTCTAGGCGCTACAGTCTGGAACCGCGAGACCGCTACAGTCGCAGGTCCGAATCCTGCCTCGGGCATGGATGTATGTGATGTCCTTAGGTTAGTTAGGTTCAAGTAGTTCTAAGTTCTAGGGCACTGATGACCTCAGAAGTTAAGTCCCATAGTGCTCAGAGCCATTCATTCGCTACTGGCGTTATCTACTACGATAGCAGTAATGCGTAATGGGTAACGGTTCCACCAGATTTCCCTTGGTATGCCCGACACAATATCCGCCTATGGAAATAATGGCTCAATAAGAATGACACACTCAGGCATTTTTGCTAATAAACTTTCTGTTTGATAGCATACCCAAGTTTATTATTCTCTGAGGATGTATCTCGCACCACAGACTACCCGCAAGAGAGGAAAACGCGCTCTAAACAGGTATGACGAAGCTGTATCCAAGCTCAGCCCCAACTAATTAGGAATCAGAGAAGGGAAATCCATAACGCACAAAAACAGCGAGCGGAATATATAGTTGGGTTGAATGAGTGAGTAAGAAAGGCAAGTGAGAGTGGACGGGTATGAGCGACTTACAGCGATGGACTAATAGGTGTGAGTGAGTTATACTTAGGGGAGCTTAAGAGAGGGAGAGGAGTGTTGCGAAAATTTTTAAAAGTGCTGAGGAATGAGGCAGCTGGTTCCACACTTTTCAGTTAGAGTCTTTTAAATAGGAAAATATTCATCTTTTTGTACTCGACAGGAGCATTTTTCCGCTAGTGTATACATATCTGAAGATGAGCAGGAAGAGTACAAAACGAGTAGCGTTATTTTAAGTAAAACAGAAAATAAATAAAAATGCGACTGGTAGCAGCATAACACAAGTAGTTATTTAATGTGGTCAAGATTTGTACACCTATCCTCTGTGGCCACAATTAACAGCCTACTGAGCACAGAATATGGACCAATAGTGGCTTTTAGCAGTAGCCTTCATCTGTTCCACTGTTACTCATGAGGTTTGAAGGTCAGTGTCTGGTCATCAATTTGCTAAAGTAGTGTAATACTATCCTTTAAAAACTGCCTTTTGAAGAAAAAATTAATACATTCACAAGTGTTATTAAGTAAAAAACATTTAGACCTTCGAGTCTTACTAGTAACAACTTTATTTTTATTTGAATGCGATATTTATTATCAAATGAAAATGATAAATAATAAATACTGGATCGTTAATCTCCGTATCTGACTACTTACATCATACATACAGCATTTTTCACTAATATTTATCTATACGATCGTAGCTTGGTGTAGGAATTGACAGTTGACCCTCAACATTAACAAATGTTTACTACTGGTAATAGGATAGATAGTAACATGTCGAATAATAAATGTATAGTTTCGTAGAGTGAGACAGACTTGTAATATCACTAACTGAATTATGACGATTGCAATAGGATGTTCTTTTCAGCCTCACAGTGGCCTTTGTAGCGACGTCTGTGGAGGCACTTCTGGTTTTTATTGGCCTGTATGCCTCTCAAGCTATAGGAAGAGATAGGTAATATACGTACAATGTGTAAAAGACCCAAGATAGAGCAATTAGAATGGAAGATAAAAAGAGAAGTGTTCAGATTTAAAAGGGCGTAAGGCTGAGATACATTATTTTTCTTCTACAGTTCAACCGGGTTATCGAAAAAGCAGTGAAACAAGGAGAATTTGAGAAGAGAGATTAAAATTCAATGTGGAAGAATGTAAATGAAACGATTAGCCGATGACACTGAAGTCCTCAGTGGAGTGAACAGGGATTACAGGACCTGTGGAAATGCACCCACACAGAATGTGTTGGCCAACTCAACAATAATATAATTTTACTGTGCTTCACATCTGAACAATTACGACCACAGATACCACCGGACGTCGACTTCTGGCCGGCTCTCCCCCACATCTTCCAAATCCCTCAACAGACACTCCGCCAACAGAATATTGAACAAAACTGTAACTGCAATATTTTTTAGTTAGTTTGGATTAATTAAAAACATTTTATCACTAAACGACATTTACGTCTGCATCAGGACGTATATAATATGTCCAAAACGCCGCACATAAAAACGAGATTCTTCTGGGGCTCATACCTCGAGTCCTATTGGCGATACAAAGGTAGGATCAAGTATGTATCTCTGTTGGTTCATGCACCACGGTAATGATGTTGTGCTTTGTCGACTCATATCCTTGCAAACTACTCGACAGTCACTTTCTCAGATATCTCATTCAAGAACATTTTTCCCCTCCCTCCCCCCATCCTTCCCCTACCCCCCATCCCAATTTCCTTACCTAGAGACGTCAACGGACACAGTGCTCCTCCGAGCTCCCCTAGTGCATACCAACGGTGTTTTATAGAATCTGTTCTTTTAGAAAACTTGTATCTTCTAAGTCTGGGTAAAATTACACATTTCAGGACAGCATCAGGGTGGTTCTCATAATAAGCTCACCTGCTCTTGGAGATACTTCTTCAAAGAAAGTGTAAATGACTTCTATTCCAGTGATCAGTTCCTTGTCTCCATCCACCTAACAGAAAGCAGTATACTAGTGAAATGCTGTGGCGCGATCTTAGCGTCTGACAGCACTAGATCAGGCCGTTTTGCTGTTTCTGTATGCTGGAAGGCTTGATTCATCCCGCTAGTCTGGTCCAGAGGGATAGGTTTTCTTGCTCTCTTAAACGCTGACTGGGGCAGGTGTTCTAATACTGGACTTTCTCTAAAAAGCTGCGAATATATGTCCATCGAACATCGTCGCAGTAAGACTGGTTATGGAGAATAATTTTGTTCGTTTCGCTTAATTCGTACATTCATATCCAGCAAGAGTGCGTATAACCATGATGTTGAGTCCCTGAAAATAATCACTGTCATCGTACACAAGAACATCTTTTTTAGAATTGCTGTTGGTAACGTCTGAATCGTGAACACGTACTAACATGTTCAAAAGTATCCAAACGACATGAATTGCTTTCCTCCTGACTTGAATATAGCCCACATAACTAACTTTATTGCAGGTCCCCTACGCTGTGTTAGCTAGTCAAGTGACTACACAAAATGATTACCGAAGGAGACCGCTAGAGAATACTACTTTATGCGGCAATCAAGACAGAGGTAAATTAATACCATGATATTGCAAATGTCAGGAAACATGTTATTAGAGAGGAGGAATTCGTTAACACTTGTAAACTCAAATTTATTTCAGTAACAGATATTTCAAAAATTTTACCACTCTCATTACTATCTGTGAGAACTTATTCTCGTAACTCTGTCACGTAAATCATTCAGTTATGAATGAAACATAAAGAACATTGGTGTAATATTCTAAAACATTTATTATTTGTTACACGAACTGATTTTCGGCTGTTACGCCATTATCAGGTACGAAGATAAATGTATTTTTATGTATATAGACTGAAGCGGCGAACGAAAATTTGTACCAGGGCCGAGAATCGAACCTGGATCTCCTGCTTACAAGGCAGGTACGTTAGCCACTAAGCTACCTTGGCGCAGCAGTTCATACAACTGCACAGATTACCTTATCGTGCTTCTCTCCTCGATCCAAATTCGCATTGTGTCGTTTCAGGCTGGATTCCCCATTTCGTTGGGACCCTAGGCAACTGGGACATTTTGGCTTGGTCAGATACATCTCGATTTCAGTTGATAAGAGCTGATAGTAGGGTTCGATTGTGGCGCAGACTTCACGAAGCCATGGACCCAAGTTATCAACAAGGCTCTGTGCAACAAGTGGTGGCTGTATTTACATGAAATGGACTGGGTTCTGTGGATGTTTGGCTACTTGCAGACCGTTTTCAGCCATTCAAGGATGTCATGTATCCAAAAAACGTTGGAAGTTTTATGGATAATAATGCACCCTGTCACCAGGTCACAACTGTTCGCGACTGGTTTGAAGAACATTCTGGAGAATTCGAGAGAATGATTTGGCCACCCAGATCACTCAACATGAATCCCATCGAACAGGTGTGACATTTGCTTTCAGTGGGCAATGTTGGGAAAACAGAAAGGAAGAACTATTGGGATAGAACACCCTTTTTGCAATGAGGTCATTAAAGATGAAGCGGAAGCTTGGACTGGGAAGAAAGAATAAGGAAATTGGCTGTGCGCATTCAAAGAAAAGATCACAGCATGAGCCTTAATCGATTTAATCCAAGGAAATCACGGAAAATGTAAGTCAGGATGGCCATGGGGATATAACCACCGAATTTACCTTCATGAAAAGGAAATAATTCTTGAGTCCCAAGAACAATGTCTCCAGCAAAAGCCAACTTGAGTCCACAAAATGCAATGTTAATTTCTCTCTTACTTTTACCTCGTTTGTTTAATAAACTAACGAAAGAAACGCTACTAAATATGCCTCATACTGATCCAAATGAACTAAAACTTATCATGACAACTTTGCGAAAAAAGATTACGTTAAAAAAACATTAAGTATCCATAGCACCCGTGTGTCGAAATCGTCCCGAATTAGTAAGATATTACACACTTTTAACCTCGAAATGGTCTGTGCAGTCTTGGGTCATACACATGTAGCATCACAGGATTTCCATGTAGGTATGAGAATGTGGTAGTGAGTGTTTACAGATGAAGAAACGTGATTAACGAATCATACAATGCCAAATATAAATCAATCACATTGTGTGTTCACAAAAAACGAAATGTTACGTCGATATAAGCAGAAAAAACGCAAGTTTTAACAACAGTGCAATGTCGGAATTTCTTAATTTTTTCAGCCTTGTATCTAGGTGGTTCAAACTCGCGGTTGTTAAAAGACTTAAGACGGAGAAGTTAAGATTTCCTTCTTGTAGCTATGTAACCGAATAGGTAAAAAGCTGAAGAACCATGTACATCTCCATCCATATCGGAACCAACAGCAAAGATACTTATTCTTCGCTAAGCGAGTGTGTTGACTCTTAGCTAGCGAGTCAGCACTACCTGTACTCCACTCTTATTGCCATAGTGATTGTCAGCACAGATAATTCGCAACATAAAGTATGACATAAGTTGTGTTTACTGCACGGAATCCACTTCCTGGAAACAAAATCATATATTTGATTACTCAATATTTCAACTTAAATGAATATCGTTAAGATAATTTTTTCTTTATTAAATAAAGTGAATTTAACGGGATAACTATACCACTCCAGGAAGTGAATCCACTATCACATAGCTGCTAAGCATATTCCGTAATGTGGCCTATTTTCAGTTACACCATCGTCAGGAAGAATAAATTTCCACAGCCGGTATGTCTGATAAGCTGGGTCACACTTGGTAAATTGCGCTTCAAAGAAGCAATGACACTAACGGATGCCCATTGATTGTACTTGAAAGGTCAGTGAATTTTTTCCCACTTGTGTAACGAGGTTTCGGGTCTAAAGAATAGTTATGAATAATATCCAGTTACATAAACTGCTATCTGAACATCAAAATGATGAGCAACAAATGAAGAGCAAGGGGAGTTTATTGGTCGACCCTACTGGTCAGTAGCCGTTGCAGCTATTACTCTTTTCATGTTCTAACTATACTCAAACTAAAGGGCTCATTCACTGAAAACGATTCGCTTTTTATTTTTAGCATCAGCAGATGTTATACTGTGAACATTGTGAGTAAACCAAAGTGGTCCAGAGAACACAGATCCAGTGTGCATAGAAAAAAAGCATAGGAAATGAAATACAGTACTAACCTGACTATATAAGATGTTGAAAGTGACTACCGTTCATCTCTTGACACTTTTGGGCACTAGTTAGAAAGTTGCTGAAGACGGATCAAAGCTGGACTGCTCGAATGACTGCAGTCTCATCCGAAATGTTTTGCTGCAGTTCAGGAAGACTATGGGGGTTGCTGCGATACTCATTAGACTTGAAGGCTCCACACACAAAGTAATTGCAGGCTGACAGTTTAGGTGACCTTGGCGGCCATCTAGGTCCGCAACCAGACTGACCTCTGCTAACAACTCTGTTTGGCGTGAAAATTGTGTAAATGTGCTCTAAGGTTCAGTCAGTTGTAGGATCAGTCGGTCCATCATGCTGGAAGTAATTATAGGGTTGTGGTTATATGCACACAGTCACATCCAGCCGTATCCACTCCTCAAGGCCATTTTTATTTGCCCCATCCTGTAGACTTATAAACAGTTTTCCTTAAGAATGATTTCATTGGCACTAATTCGTTGCAGAACAACACCAATGAAAAGAGAAACAACCCTGATTACAAAATTTGAAAATCCACAAAAAGTTTCATAAGCTGTGAATAATATTAAGTTTCAATACAAGAAAGCAACTCCCAAGGAGCTGACTTCTCCTTTGTGAGTACATGCTTGGGCGGTGTGGAGCCCTGGCTCTTATAACGCTACTTACCTTACTGAACTGCTAGTTCAACTTTTTACTACTCTTTTTCCCCTTCTGCCTTTCCATTGGATGGTCTTCTTGTTGCTGACCATGCTTGGATTTGGTATATGATTTTGGACACTCGGCCGGCCAGAGTTGCCGAGCGGTTCTAGGCGCTACAGTCTGGAACCGCGGACCGCTACGGTCGCAGGTTCGAATCCTGCCTCGGGCATGGATGTGTGTGATGTCCTTAGGTTAGTTAGGTTTAAGTAGTTCTAAGTTCTAGGGGACTGTTGACCTCAGAAGTTAAGTCCCATAGTGCTCAGAGCCATTTGAACCATTTGGACACTCGTTTTGTTATCTCTTCTGGTACTTTATACAGCTTTTCGTCCTTCACTACAACCTACCATTCCTCATCTAAACTGTACAGAAGTGCGGACTGTACATCCCATTTTTGCGTCTTTCTCTCTTTGCACCTTTCCCTTGTGGCTGAGGTAATTTACCTAAAGCCCAACATGGTAACCATCCTGTTGTGTGGGGGGTCGTTAAGTACCTGCACAGTGATAGCTCCCAGACCAGATAGGGATCACATTGTTGGTGAGTGCACTGGTAACTCATCATGTACACCAAGGAGTTTGTGCCTGTCATGGCTGCGGTATGGGGATTCAGGGAAGTACTTACCTAGACAGGTAGCTGTTGGTATGGTTGGAGTGTGTGGTACCAAGACGGATGACTCGCAAATGAAACACCTCACATTTTCTTCTGCTGGTGACTTCAAGTTCAAGTGGCTCTGAGCACTATGGGACTTAACTTGTGAGGTCATCAGTCCCCTAGAACTTAGAACTACTGAAACTAACTAACCTAAGGACATCACACACACCCATGCCCGAGGCAGGATTCGAACCTGCGACCGTAGCGGTCGCGCGGTTCCAGACTGTAGCGCCGAGAACTGCTCGGCCACCCCGGCCGGCTGCTGGTGACTGCATCGCTTCAGCAGTCTCTTCTGAAGGAAAGGATTACTGCAATGTGAAGAGATGTGACTCCATAAGGTTTCCTTCCCCAGCTATACCATGGGAGGAACATAGGGCTAAAAAAGAAGCGGAGAGGCGCTCCTCACAATACTGAATTTGCTCTAGAATCAATAGGAATTCCTTATTACCCACAAATCCATTGTTCTTTGATAAACACCTTGAGGACAGGTTTGGAAAAGTAGCAGCAATTTCTAAATAAAAAATGGCTCAGTTATGATTAAAATAGCATTCCCTGCTCAGACATGGGCACTGCTCGCCTGTGATAAGCTGGATGACATTCATGTAACTATCAATCCCCACAACAATCTCAGTATGGTTCAGGATATAATCTTCCACCACGACCTTCTTTTACAGTCCGATGACGAGTTATAAGCAAATTTGTAGTGATGTGGTGTGAAATTTGTCTGTTGTGTTTGATGGAGATCAAAGGACAATTGGGATGATGATGAGCCTTCATCTTGACTTCTGAAGCTGACTTATTGTGTGAAATATCAAGGAGATGATGTGTTTTTCCTTTCCCATGTGGTGCTTCAGATGTATGAAATTCAGATACACGTTTTCACATTGTAATGCCAGCCCTATCTGTAGTCATTGTGCTCCTGTCTGTCAACTGTTCCCCTTGTTCACCAGATTCCACCATATTCCAAAGAGAAAAGAAAATCCAAGGACCCAACACTCCTGACTCACTTACATATTAGGAGGCCAAGAAGAAATGTAAGTGTTGTAATTGTGTAAGTATGGTGATCACGTTTGCTACAGCTACAATGATGTCATCCTGTTTAGTGATGGTTTTGTCGCCCTTCATGCCTTCTATGTTGAACCCTCTGGGCTACATGACTACATCTGGTCCCCTGGTCGCTAGGGGCCCTCCTCCTACTGTTTCCCCCAAACCCACTTTGGGATCATTGTCTCCCAACCAACTGGGGATATCAGCCCCAACCCACAGACAGAAGAGCAGCACCCTCCTCCAGCATACCACACCACAAGGGGTGCCTGTGGATGCTCCCCTCCAAGAATTTTGCTGATCTGCAAGTGGGTACCAGCCACTGGGTGGAGGAGGCACAGGTTGCTGGTCTTAGGGTTTTGCATTCCTCCTCTGTCCCTGGGACTAGGACAGACCAGCCCAAATTTTGAAATCAGCCAAGGAGAAGAGGTACAAAAAGAAGACTACCAAGATGAAGGACCTCCAGTGGCCCCCTGCCACTGGACCCTGCATCTTCTGACTTAGTACCTGAGGTGGTGTTCTTGGTGGCCTCTGTAGCACTGGATGCCCTATACAAGCTGCCTTCAGAACAGATGTGTATTGATGCCATATCCTCACAACTAGTATAAGGAGGCGACCCTCGAGCATGAACTGCCTCCTAGGTCCCTTCATGTTCCTACAGAATACTGATAGCATGACCCTTCAGTTAAAATGTAGAGTTTTTTTCCATCATCTGGCTGATCTATGATGCCTCTTATGTTTTTCTCCTGCTTTCTGCATTGCCCTCCTCGAAACTTGATTCCCAGTGAAGTGAACCCCTACCCTCTGCAGCTGTTTTGGCTACTTTAGAAATCAAGCTTGCTATTACAGAGCATTGTGCAGAGTTTACACGAACATTCTGGACAGGAAGCACATGACACTCAATATGACTTGGGAGGCTGTAGCAGTTCACGTCAGGATATCTCTGGATTTTACCATTTATAATGGCCATCTACATCCTAATGGTGAAGTCTCTCAAAACACATTGTCTGCACTGATTTCTCAGCCTCCCACATCCGTCCTCAGTTTGGGTGACTTCAATGTACACAATCCTTTGTGGGGTGGAACTGCAACCATTGGCGATGGTGAAGCTATTGAAACTTTGCTCACAGAGCTCAGTCATTGTATCTTGAATACTGATGCCTCCACACACATCATTGCGCCATATGGATCTTCTTTGGTCATTGATCTTTCGCCAGCCGGGGTGGCCGAGCGGTTCTAGGCGCTACAGTCTGGAACGGTGCGACTGCTATGGTTGCAGGTTCGAATCCTGCCTTGGGCATGTATGTGTGTGATGTCCTTAGGTTAGTTAGGTTTAAGTAGTTCTAAGTTCTAGGGACTGATAACCTCAGAAGTTAAGTCCCATAGTGCTCAGAGCTATTTTGAACCACTGATCATTCCATTTACAGCCCTGGCCTTCTCCCTTCCACCCAGTGGAGAGTCAGTGATCATTTTCCGATCATCCTGCCCCTCCTTCAGCATCACCCACCTTGGTGTCAACCCCTAAGGACTCTCAACAATTCCGAGTGACATGTCATTGTCTCTGCCATTACCCTAAGCATTGATGCAGCTGTTCAGAGTAGAGCCACAGCCTTTCTATCAGCAGTAGGCCTTGTTCCTCGGGATACCCCCGTTAGAAGACAGTACCTTATGGTGGACTTCAGAAATTCCCATGGCCTTTAGAGATGGTACATGGGCTCTTCAATACCATAAGTGACATCTTTCTATGGAGCACCTCACTACCATTAAATGGTTCCATGCCCAGATCCACCATCTAATAAAACGACAGAAACAAGAATTCTGGGAACGTTATATTACTATCATTGGACTGCGTACCTCTCCTTTGCAGGTTTGGTCAAAGGTTTGACACCTCTATGGGCACCAGGCTCCCGTGTGTGTACCTGGTGTTTCCCTCAATGGTTTATCTCTCTTGACCCAAACACTGTCGCTAAAAATTTTGCTCTGCATTACGCTTAAGCCTCTGCATCTGAGAAGTGGCAGCTGGCCTTTTGTGTCCTCGAATAGAGCGAATCCAAGAACCTTTCACTGCTCGTTTCCTGGAGGCATATAATGCTCTGTTCAGTGAGTGGCAATTCCTCAGTACCCTAGCTCTTTGCCCTGACTTGGCCAGAGGGCCGGACCACATATACAGTCAAATGCTTAAATAGTTTTCGGTCGATTGCCTATGTCACATCCTTGCCATGTTCAACTGTATCTGGGGTGAGGTGAGTTTCCATCTCAGTAATGAGAAGTTATGATCATCCAGGTAGTGAAACCAGGCAAACTCCCCCTTGATATAGACAACATTCGCCTAAGTAGTCTCATTATTGTATTCTACAAATTGTTCCAATGTTGGTAAGCTGGTGACCAAGTTGTCACCTTGAGTCTTGAAATCTTTTGGTTCCATCGCAGGGCTGGTTTTGTGAAGAATGGTCTTAGGCTTGCATAAGACTTACTACACACATGGCACCATCACATCCTCATTTCCTTACATGAGTGGGGCCTCTAGGGTCTTCTTCTGATTTTTGTCCAGAACGTCTTCCCACACTGTGTCTTTTTTGTGCATCTTGGTACTTCCCATAGAATCGCTGCCCTCTCTCCATATACAAGAGAATGGGGTCCAACAAAGTTCTGTATTGACTGTGCCCCTTTTTCTAGTGGCTATTAATGATCTAGCTGTAGCTGTGATTTCCACATTGCTCTTTCTGTATGGTGAAGATTTTTGCATTTATTATTGCTACTCCACTGTGAGTCTTGCTGAATGCTAACTGCTGGCAGCTGTTGAGAGGGCTCCCATCTATGGATTCTTGTTTTCAGCCCACAAGGCAGGCATCATGCACTTCTGTCGTCACCATACTGTCCATCCTCAACCAGAACTCTACCATGAAGACCAGTTGCTCAAGTGGAGGAGCCTTACCACTTTCCAGGACTATCTTCGGTGGCTGGTTGATGTGACATCCCCATCGTCGCCAACTTGAGTGAACATGCTGGTTACACCTTAATACTCTTTGCTGCCTCAGTAATACCAGCTGGAGTGTAGACCTCAACACTTTTGCAACTTTACAAAATTCTGAGCCTGTCCCATCCTTATTATTAAAGTCTGGTACATGGCTCAACATTGCCATCAGCATTGTGGCTGCTGGACCTGAAACATAATTGTGCAGTCTGACTTGTGAGAGGTGCCATTTGGGCCAGCCCCGTGAACAGCGTACTTGCAGAGGTGGGGTCCCTCCACTACATATCAGGCACCATCGACTGCTACTCAATTACGAGATACACATTTTCAGCTCCCCTGAGCATGTGAACTATCATCTCCTTTTTACTGGTAGAAAAGTCCACCTCACGAAACAGCAGTGAATGACTGGAATCAAGATCACAATTCGCATACAGTATCTCTGCTCTGAACTTCAACTTCCCCCTTGGTCGCAACGTGTGAGAGAGCAGTTGCATATGCCTCGAAGGTGTGTACCGCATCCTCAGATCTGTCTCGACCTGTGCTTTCAAATGAACGACTCCTTTGACCCCATGGTTTTTCGCTGACTCTTCCTGGCTGCCCTTGATGCATTTCTGGATTAGGAAGTAGTATACACTAATGGCTTACGATCTGGTTTTTCCTAAACATTTGCAAGGTGCAGTGAACTATGCTCCTTGTTGAATTGATGCAGTGTATTCATTGCAGAATCGGTGGGCATTGCTCAGATCCTCCATGACAGTCGTTCTTCCACTGGGGAGACATTCCTAATCAGCAAGGACTCTCTGGATAGTCGTCAGGCTATTGACCAGCACTGTCCTCAACACCTATTGGATATGACTGTCCAGGATCTACTTTCTGACGTCCCTCTTACTGAGTGGTTCGTCATCATTGGCTGAACCCTAGGTCATGTTGTGATCCCAGGAAACTAACATGTTGTCTGTTTGGCGAAGTTGGCTATCAGGATGCCAACTTTCGAGATGGGGGTACAGGAACCGATCCTTGTACTGACTCTAAGCTATCAGTTGTTGGAGGCATGGAATGGTGTGTGCATTGTTTTCTCTGAACAAACTGCAAGCTGCAAATGGGAAAATTATCATGTGGCAGTCTTCCCTTTGTGCTTCCCACAGAAAATCTACCATTCTTTGTCAGCTTTGCACTGGCCACACTTGGCTGACCCATGGTCATGTCCTACAAAGTGAGGATCCATCCCATTGTCGTAGTGGTGTCCATTTTAATGGTGGCCCACATTCTGCTCGATTGCCCTGGCTTGGTCACCTTACAGTGAAACCGTAATCTTATTGGCATGCTGCCTCAGATGCTAGTAGACAACGCCAAAGTGGGTGATTTCATTTTACATTTTACCATTCAAGATGATTTCTACTCCTGTCTGTGAGGTAAGGCACAGTGGCCTCATCAGCCAGTTGAGTGATATAACGGGTGGTCTGTCGCCTGCTCTGACCCAGGGGCCTATTACTGCCCCCAGTTTGCTGTCTCATCATCATTGTTCCCTTTCCAGAGATTTTATCAATTTTTCCACTTTGCTGGTTTTCTTGTGTTAATGGAGGGTGAGCGAACACCGATTAGATGCAGAGGGTGGATCTCTCATCATGTAACGTGTTCCTGGGGCCAGTCTCCCAATGCTACTGTTCATTGCTTCTTTTAGCCACTACTTTGATAACACGACATTGTCATCTGCTGATTCTCATCACTGTCCTAGTGTGTTGATTATAGTCACTGTCCTAGTGCGATACAGCTTATGATAGTAGAGGGGAATGAACAGGCCAAGGACATCCTGATAGGTAGGTAGATTCATACAAAAAATGTAGGGATCAATGTCATATTATGGGGAAGTTCAGTGGCGCAGCTCACAAAACGTGTAATTTGATGTACCAGTTACCACGGCATATATCCGTTTTGTTCCACAATTTAAGCGGGTATGAAGCTTAATTTCTTGTTGAGCACTTGGCTGATTTCGGCTGGGAGAAAAAGCAGGTCAGTGTCCTACCTGAGGGCGTTGAGAAATATATTTCTTCCTCCAAACGAAGGACGCTGAAAATTAAGCTCCGCTTCCTTGACACGCTACGTTTTATGCAGGCGTCACTCCAGAAACTCGTTGAAACTCTACCTTGGGAGGATATGCATCACTTGAGCTTCATTTCCCGTGAAGGAAAAAATTGTTTGTAGCTGGGAGTATCTGGATAGTATGGACAAACCCAACGAAACCAGGCTGCCTGACATGACTACATTCTCCAGCAACCTTAGAAGTGATGCTATAACGAAGGCGGAGTATGAGCATGCCGTGAATGTCTGGCGGGAATTCAACATCACCTGTTTTGAAGAGTATGCACGGTTTAAATGGAAACAGATGTATACTTGCTTGCGGATGTTTTCGAGAGATTCCGGAGCCTATGCTTTACCATATATTCTCTGGATCCCGGATTTTATTACATGGTACCTGGGTTGTTTTGGGATGCAATGCTCAAGAAAACGACGAGCAGCATTGAATTATTGACCGATGCTGACACACTTCTTTTCTTTGAGCGAGGGATCCGTGGGGGACTTTGCCAATTTCCCTATAGACACGCCAAGGCAAATAAGCCATGGGTGGGTGACAGAGTCCACGCATCCCTTGATTCGAGATACATAATGTATTTGGATGTGAATGACTTATACGCCCTGCAACAATTATTGCCGATTGGTGAGTTTCAGTGAGTTCCCGAAGACAAGTGCAAGGGATTAGATGTAAAAATCAAGGGGTTATGGCAGCTGATTCTGATGTAGGGTATGTGGTGGAGGCAGAACTCACATATCCTATTAGTTTGCACGGTTCACATGCCGATTTGCTGCTGTGTCTGGAGCAACTAGTTTCGCGAGGAGGCTCCACCCCAAAACAGATTACAATGCTGGGGTATAACTGGAGATATATTATTCAGTATCGTAATCTCAAGCAGTGTCTCAGTTTGGAGATGGCCCTAGTTAGGATCAGTCCCCCTGGTTGAAAGAATATATTAATCTGACTATAAGACTGAGAATGGTAAGACAGAGATTTAGGAACCAGGTTTTAAATTGTAAGACATTTCCAGGGGCAGATGTGGATTCTGACCACAATCTATTGGTTATGAACTGCAGATTGAAACTGAAGAAACTGCAAAAAGGTGGGAATTTAAGGAGATGGGACCTGGATAAACTGAAAGAACCAGAGGTTGTAGAGAGTTTCAGGGAGAGCATAAGGGAACAATTGACAGGAATGGGGGAAAGAAATACAGTAGAAGAAGAATGGGTAGCTCTGAGGGATGAAGTAGTGAAGGCAGCAGAGGATCAAGTAGGTAAAAAGACGAGGGCTAATAGAAATCCTTGGGTAACAGAAGAAATATTGAATTTAATTGATGAAAGGAGAAAATACAAAAATGCAGTAAATGAAGCAGGCAAAAAGGAATACAGACGTCTCAAAAATGATATCGACAGGAAGTGCAAAATAGCTAAGCAGGGATGGCTAGAGGACAAATGTAAGGATGTAGAGGCTTATCTCACTAGGGGTAAGATAGATACTGCCTACAGGAAAATTAAAGAGACCTTTGGAGAGAAGAGAACCACTTGTATGAATATCAAGAGCTCAGATGGCAACCCAGTTCTAAGCAAAGAAGGGAAGGCAGAAAGGTGGAAGGAGTATATAGAGGGTTTATACAAGGGCGATGTACTTGAGAACAATATTATGGAAATGGAAGAGGATGTAGATGAAGACGGAATGGGAGATAAGATACTGCGTGAAGAGTTTGACAGAGCACTGAAAGACCTGAGTCGAAACAAGGCCCCGGGAGTAGACAACATTCCATTTGAACTACTGATGGCCTCGGGAGAGCCAGTCATGACAAAACTCTACCATCTGGTGAGCACGATGTATGAGACAGGCGAAATACCTTCAGACTTCAAGAAGAATATAATAATTCCAATCCCAATGAAAGCAGGTGTTGACAGATGTGAAAATTACCGAACTATCAGTTTAATAAGTCACAGCTGCAAAATACTAACGCGAATTCTTTACAGACGAATGGAAAAACTGGTAGAAGCCGACCTCGGGGAAGATCAGTTTGGATTCCGTAGAAATGTTGGAACACGTGAGGCAATACTGACCTTACGACTTATCTTAGAAGAAAGATTAAGAAAAGGCAAACCTACGTTTCTAGCATTTGTAGACTTAGAGAAAGCTTTTGACAATGTTAACTGGAATACTCTCTTTCAAATTCTGAAGGTGGCAGGGGTAAAATACAGGGAGCGAAAGGCTATTTACAGTTTGTACAGAAACCAGATGGCAGTTATAAGAGTCGAGGGGCATGAAAGGGAAGCAGTGGTTGGGAAAGGAGTAAGACAGGGTTGTAGCCTCTCCCCGATGTTATTCGATCTGTATATTGAGCAAGCAGTAAAGGAAACAAAAGAAAAATTCGGAGTAGGTATTAAAATTCACGGAGAAGAAATAAAAACTTTGAGGTTCGCCGATGACATTGTAATTCTGTCAGAGACAGCAAAGGACTTGGAAGAGCAGTTGAACGGAATGGACAGTGTCTTGAAAGGAGGATATAAGATGAACATCAACAAAAGCAAAACAAGGATAATGGAATGTAGTCGAATTAAGTCGGGTGATGCTGAGGGAATTAGATTAGGAAATGAGACACTTAAAGTAGTAAAGGAGTTTTGCTATTTAGGGAGTAAAATAACCGATGATGGTCGAAGTAGAGAGGATATAAAATGTAGACTGGCAATGGCAAGGAAAGCGTTTCTCAAGAAGAGGAATTTGTTAACATCGAGTATAGATTTAAGTGTCAGGAAGTCATTTCTGAAAGTATTTGTATGGAGTGTAGCCATGTATGGAAGTGAAACATGGACGATAACTAGTTTGGACAAGAAGAGAATAGAAGCTTTCGAAATGTGGTGCTACAGAAGAATGCTGAAGATTAGATGGGTGGATCACGTAACTAATGAGGAGGTATTGAATAGGATTGGGGAGAAGAGAAGTTTGTGGCACAACTTGACTAGAAGAAGGGATCGGTTGGTAGGACATGTTTTGAGGCATCAAGGGATCACAAATTTAGCATTGGTGGGCAGTGTGGAGGGTAAAAATCGTAGAGGGAGACCAAGAGATGAATACACTAAGCAGATTCAGAAGGATGTAGGTTGCAGTAGATACTGGGAGATGAAGAAGCTTGCACAGGATAGAGTAGCATGGAGAGCTGCATCAAACCAGTCTCAGGACTGAAGACCACAACAACAACAAAGACTGAGAACTTACACAACATGTGACTTTGAGAACGATTTTTATAAACTGATGATTAATGCAGATTTCGGCAAAACAAAAGAGAATTTTAGGGAACGACGTGAAATTTTGATTAGAACCGAATGGGACAGGAGTTATGGCGACAGAAAATACATTGCCAGACCAAATTCTAAAAACTTTGTTGCTGTGGAGGTGGCGAAGATTGCGGTAGAGATTACAAACCTATTTATGTAGGGATGTGCATACTCCGAACTCCACATGCACCACTTTCATAATGAATCTGTGAAAATTCATTTCATAGATCCTAAATTGCTTGATACAGATACAGATAGCTTTCACTGATTGGTGAAGAACTGTGTTCTGTATGCAGTGATGAGGTACCACGGTAATGAATTCGACATATCCTCATAAGTGGTCGATAATCCTTAAGGTGTCTTTCCACAGAACAAGAAGTTTATGAAAGAGGGGGCAATGGATTGCCGATTGTGAAGCCTAAGATCCAAAATCTATCCATATTGCACAATGGAAGGTGCCACCCACAGGTGGGCTACGAGTATGCGTCGTGTACCATCGAGAGCTCTCTCTCTATCGAAGACTATTTGCGGAGCCTGTACAGCGGTGTTCATAATATATATTTAAGTGTAAATATAGACTGTGGCGCCAGAGAAACTGGTATAGGTATACATATTCAAATACAGAGATATGTAAACAGGCAGAATACGGCACTGCGGTCGGATACGCCTACGTGAGACAAGTGTCTGTCGCAGTTGTTAGATCGGTTGATCCTGCTACAATGGCAGGTTATCAAGATCTACGTTAGTCTGAACGTGGAGTTATGGTCGGCGCACGAGCGATGGAGCATAGCATCTCCGAGGTAGCGATGAAGTAGGGGTGGTCCCGTACAACCATTTCACTAGTGTACCATGAATATCAGGAATCTCGGAAAAAATCAAATCTCCGACATCACTGCGGCTGGAAAAAGGTCCTGCAAGAATGGAACCGACGACGAATGAAAGGAATCGTTCAACGTGACAGAAGTGCAAACCTTTCGCAAGTTGCTGCAGATTTCATCACTGGGCCATCAGCAAGTGTCAGCAAGCGATCCGTTCAACGAAACATTGCGAGGTGCCGGGGCTAGCAGTGTATTTAACACTAAATTCTTCTCGAATCTTCATATGGAAATGATGCTCTAAGCCCCCCCCCCCCCCTTTTCTAACTCCTACTTTTGCTGTTGCACATGGATTAAGAAGAAACGCGAACTGACTGTAATCGACCCTGCAAGTGGAGTAGAAAAGAGTTTGGCACCTGCAATAATATAATTTGATAGACATTAATTAAATAAAGGAAAGTTTCAGTAACGTAGTGAGAAATGAAAGGGTTGCTCTACCGATTAACAGAATGAAAGTTATGTCCAAAATAACAATTTTATTTATTATGACTAAACTCAAAATCATAAACAAAACACATGAAACATTTACAGTACATCAAAATGGATGAAATTGGATACTCAAATAAATGCTGTGAAGGTGAAGTTGTCCATAAACTAGATTGTGACATTTATGATGAAGTGGTATGTGGAGCAAATCCCTTGCAACTCAAATCTTAAGAGAAACACACAACCAACCCAACATTAATTGCTGCTACAGTAGTGAGAACTCAGACAATGAACACCCAAGACAGAACAAAGTTAGAAAAAGACGAACAGGCGCGCTCTGCTGAGCTCTGATTATCTCAGTGCAAATTCCCTAATCTGCCGATGCTGCGAACATACATTACCAAGTTGTCTTCTTAACTGCAAGGACACGACCTGGCGTACCGGTAGCGATGGCTGGCTGCTTCGACGCCCGTCGTGGTGGTGATAATGTCGCGAGTATAGCCCGAAACAAATTGTCCTGGTCTGGTAGTTCCAGACTAAAATGCGCCTCTGAGGGAGATGAAGAAGGCTCGCCACACAATCACTGACGGTGCAGTGATTGATTTTAACAAGCGAAGTCACACAGTAACTCCGATACAGTCAACTTTAAGCCTAAACTGCCCAAGACAGACAACATAGGCCGCTTGTACGCAGAACGCTCAATTGCCAACTGTACTCGGAAAGTTACGTTGAAGTCGTAACTTCAGCAACTTCGTTAAACAGTTACAAGCAAATAAAAGTACAGAGCAGCGAGAGCTCAGTCTTGTAACGTACTCCGACCGAAAGGCGAGAGCCGACTACCCCAAGAGCACCCATACAAACCGAACACAGAACATTCCCGCCCCAACGGCAGTGGCCGTGGTTAAACGTTCCAATCAGCAACTCGAAAACCGGCGGAAAATTCCACTCTATTGCCGAAGCACTACCATTCCACCAATGGAGACTCTTGGCGCCAATTTCTGCGCCGATTTTGCTACATCACGAAGCTATGCCCTGAGCAAGCCAATCACAGTTACGATTTTGCAGAAAACGCGGGAATTTTCCCGCCAAGACTGCTTTGGAACACAAGTCATTCCCACACCTCACTGGTAGCCCGCCAGAAAGTGTTTTCGCTAAGTTTCTGCGAAGTAACGGAATCTCTAGCCCAGCCACTCCTTCAGGGCCTTGCGGGCGTGTCTCCGCCGCTATTATGACAATGTCGGCGTCTGGAAAGCATTTACTCGACTCCCCCACACCCGTCGGCTTAACCCTTTCAAGATTAGCAGTGCCTGCCTGTCACCAGACCACCCGGCTGACGAGAGACGCTGCGTGAGAAGTCCGCGTGTGAAGGAATAGCAACATTTCACTGCATGCAATTAGAGAGGAAAACCGAATTACTCAGAGTAAGATAGAAATATGAGAGCGTACTTCTGCCACCTCTCAACATCATCGATCTGCGCCCACTCGTGTGGGGAAATGTGTAGAATGGCAGTACAAGCAGTGAACCAGTCAATTTACATACAAGGAAATAATTGTCTACAGCAAACACTCGCCATATAGAATCTACTTAAATTTCTGTGGAGAATACTCACAACACATGTGATCACGAAGCTGTCCAACACATAGAGACTATTAATTCCCTATTTACCCGCCAAGTGGGCGACACGGTTAGCTCAGCTGCACCTTTGTACCCCACCTGTCCAGTTTGGGCAGCTCAGTGACGGCTCCCGCCATAAGCTGGAAATGTCGATTAGTACCGGTCACCGACTAGCTGGCATACACCTGCACGCCAGGCAGAATGGTCATAGGAAACCAGCCACATATTTATCAGTGTAATTACAATTGAATATTAAGACCATAGCGCCAGTCTGGTAAGATTAGACAATGAGCGTAGTATCGGAAATACTTCCTCCTGACGACTGTGGCTCTGGAGATTGCAGTGTCTATACCATTCTTATGACTGGACATAATTTTTCCTTGTAGAATCTATCATCCCCGTTACGGCTATTGATGCGTTGAAATCGCAATTTTCCACACCAAATCTGTACCTCACTTACGAATGGACAAACTCATTTTCTTTGCACATTTCGGAACGTAAGCCATAGAAACATTACACTGCAACACATAAACATTGCAGACAAGCAGCGCAGTTATCGTTTATATATGTATAGTATCCAAAAACATTATGGTATGTTCAGAGTCATACCAGGTAGATGTCTCAATTCTCCTCAGTTCTAGGTAATTATTTGACATTAAGTCTTCCAGTCAGCGCTTCTGTAAAGTGCTGTATCCCGTCAAGACTCTCTCAAATAAATGTAAAGCACAGGCGTCCGGCACTATGTGATAAGCAACAATACTCCCGCGGATGAAAAGGTTCTGAAAGACATCGTCGATATGGGTTGGTGTATTGTAATAAACATCACAGTCGATAATGCAACAAAGAATAGGGGACCCGATGAGGTCGTTCTATGTATCCATTTTGTTACAGCCATATTGCCTGTCCTATTTGTACACTATAGCAGATCCAGTTGAATCCTTGCATTGCACTGTTTACAAAATGAATCTATCACCGCTTACCGTCGGATGCATTGAAATCACAATTTGCCACGTCAAAGCTATCTCCCCTTAGTGAATAGTGTCTGATTACTTTCCACAAACGTCTGGTGATATGTTGGAACATAAGCCACAATACGTTTACGTCCAAGCATAATAATATCTCTATCACTTATAGGTGTATAGCGTCTGAAAAAAAAATTACGGTATCTCCACTCTCGCACCAGCTGTGTGTCGTTTCACACTGCCCAGTAGCAGACACCCCCCCTTCCCGCCACATCATCGTCGTTATCACATATTTGTCGAAAACAGAGTGGTTAATTACTATTTCAAAGCCCTGACTTCTTTTTTGTTTTCTCGAATTCACCACTTCCACGAAAACCTTTTTGATACTTGTAAACCCAGCCAACAGAATGGCGAGTCTATATACTTTGTTATATTCCATCGTAAACTTCACCTCCTTAACAGCACCCATCTTCAGAAAAACTAATGTCATTTGTGTCATGCACATCCTTTGCACAGGGTGTTACAAAAAGGTACGGCCAAACTTTCCGGAAACATTCCTCACACACAAAGAAAGAAAATATGTTATGTGGACATGTGTTCGGAAACGCTTACTTTCCATGTTAGAGCTCATTGTATTACTTCTCTCCAAATCACATTAATCATGGAATGGAAACACATAGCAACAGAACGTACCAGCGTGACATCAAACACTTTGTTACAGGAAATGTTCAAAATGTCCTCCGTTAGCGAGGATACATGCATCCACCCTCCGTCGCATGGAATCCCTGATGCGCTGATGCAGCCCTGGAGAATGGCGTATTCTATCACAGCCGTCCACAATACGAGCACGAAGAGTCTCTACATTTGGTACCGGGGTTGCATAGACAAGAGCTTTCAAATGCCCCAATAAATGAAAGTCAAGATGGTTGAGGTCAGGAGAGCGTGGAGGCCATGGAATTGGTCCGCCTCTACCAATCCATCGGTCACCGAATCTGTTGTTGAGAAGCGTACGAACACTTCGAGTGAAATGTGCGGGAGCTCCATCGTGCATGAACTACATGTTGTGTCGTACTTGTAAAGGCACATGTTCTAGCAGCACAGGTAGAGTATCCCGTATGAAATCATGATAACGTGCTCCATTGAGCGTAGGTGGAAGAACATGGGGCCCAATCAAGACATCACCACCAATGCCTGCCCAAACGTTCACAGAAAATCTGTGTTGATGACGTGATTGCACAATTGTGTGCGGATTCTCGTCAGCCCACACATGTTGATTGTGAAAATTTACAATTTGATCACGTTGGAATGACGCCTCATCCGTAAAGAGAACATTTGCACTGAAATGAGGATTGACACATTGTTGGATGAACCATTCGCAGAAGTGTACCCGTGGACGCCAATCAGCTGCTGATAGTGCCTGCACACTCTGTACATGGTACGGAAACAACTGGTTCTCCCGTAGCACTCTCCATACGGTGACGTGGTCAACGTTACCTCGTACAGCAGCAACTTCTCTGACGCTGACATTAGGGTTATCGTCAACCGCACGAAGAATTGCCTCGTCCATTACAGGTGTCCTCGTCGTTCTAGGTCTTCCCCACTCGCGAGTCATAGGCTGGAATGTTCCGTGCTCCCTAAGACGCCGATCAATTGCTTCGAACGTCTTCCTGTCGGGACACTTTCGTTCTGGAAATCTGTCTCGATACAAACGTACCGCGCCACGGCTATTGCCCCGTGCTAATCCATACATCAAATGGGCATCTGCCAACTCCGCATTTGTAAACATTGCACTGACTGCAAAAGCACGTTCGTGATGAACGCTAACCTGTTGATGCTACGTACTGATGTGCTTGATGCTAGTACTGTAGAGCAATGAGTCGCATGTCAACACAAGCACCAAAGTCAACATTACCTTCCTTTAATTGGGCCAACTGGCGGTGAATCGAGGAAGTACAGTACATACTGACGAAACTAAAATCAGCTCTAACATGGAAATTAAGCGTTTCCGGACACATGTCCACATAACATTTTTTCGTTATTTGTGTGTGAGGAATGTTTCCTGGAAGTTTGGCCGTACCTTTTTGTAACACCCTGTATATACACAGTGCAATATGGGATAGGTTTTTTTTCTTTTTGTAAATAACAGCAAAGATGAATTTCTTCATTTATTCAGTGCTTGTGAGGCTGTTCAGTTCTTGAGGTACAGTTCAGTTCTTGGAATATATTTGACCGATATTTCAATGCAGAGATACTTTTATCTTACACGTTACAACAGTGACACTGATTGAGTATATTTTATCCAATTTTTTCCAGTAACGCTGGATGAAACAGTTTGCCGCAACATAACGCGGCGTGGACTTGACTAATGTCTGAAGTAGTGCTGGAGGGAACTGACACCATGAATTTTGCAGCGTTGTCCATTAAACCGTAAGGGTATTAGGGGGTGGAGATCTCTTTTGAACTGCATGTTGCAAGACATCCCAGATATGCTCAATAATGTTCATGTCTGTGGAGTTTGGTGGCCGGCGGAAGTTTAAACTCAGAAGAGTGTTCCTGGATCCACTCTGTAGCAATTCTTGACGTGTGGGATGTCGCATTGTCCTGCTGGAATTGCACAAAACTGTCGGATGCACAATGGACATGAATGGATGCAGTTAGTTTAACCTCGTACCTCAGGTAGCAGATTGCTAGCTCAGAAACGTACCAACAAAGTGTCGTTAAGTTAAAACCATTAGCGTGTGTTGCACGTTTTAGTGGCGTGCGGTCTGTAGAAATGCATATTAAGGTCAATATTCCGTCACATACCATGGTTGCAAGATACGAGTACAAGGGGCACGTCTCTTAAGAGGCGTCGTACATACGAAGGGAACATTTACGATGATGGCATTACCGAAACGGGACAGTCGTTTAAAAAGAACACTCGAGAACCTACGTCTAACGCAGTTTTAGATAATGAAGTTGCCGTTGAACCTATGATACATCAGTTAAATAAGTTACTGGAATGACAACAAGAAGACGTACTCCCTTTTTTCACATGAATTACCTACCGCCACGTACGGAAAGAAACAGAACGAAGCCACGTGAGCAAAACAGTAAAAACAGTAAACAAAAATCTTTGCCCAGCCTACGAATGTGAACATACCGAGAAGGGGAAGTAGTGTAGAGCAACAAGAGCAAAATGATAGTCATAGCCGGCCGCGGTGGCCGTGCGGTTCTGGCGCTGCAGTCCGGAACCGCGGGACTGCTACGGTCGCAGGTTCGAATCCTGCCTTGGGCATGGGTGTGTGTGATGTCCTTAGGTTAGTTAGGTTTAAGTAGTTCTAAGTTCTAGGGGACTTATGACCTAAGATGTTGAGGCCCATAGTGCTCAGAGCCATTTGATAGTCATAATATAAATAAAGACCAGCGGAAGGAAAAGCATTTGAAATGCGTGATCGAGAAGTAACAGATGCAGGGTAAGCACAAGGCGTTAATATCTCCAGCCACAATCTGGTTGAGCGAGGTAGCATCAGAACACGTGGTCGTACAAATGTACAGCCCAGTGTGAACAGCACAAAAATCTGAAGAAAACATCCAAAGCCAAAGAGTGAATGTCAAGAATCCAACACGGCAAAATACACTAAAATGGAGTGGTCCGAGACTTGATGTTCATTAATTAATATCACGATCATACACTTTTCGTCCCTGAACATTAATAGAGTCACTTTTCGTCCCTGAACATTAATAGAGTCACCTCTGATTTATAATTAGCTGCACTGCAGCAATTCATAGATAAGTCTGAAGCAAACATTATGCTCTTACAGGAGATGATATAACCGTAAATATACCAGATTTTTTAAGAATCGTGCACTTCGCACTCGAAGAAAACACAGGCGCATGAAGATAACTCAGAGTTATTGAGGGACTAGAATTCGGGAGAGGGATCACATGTAAAACTTACGATAAAGGGGAAACAAGCTACATTTTTTACAGATGAAATAATTTATATTCTCGAAAAAAAAACCTCCTAATCTGCTTATAAGAATCGACTTTAATTGTGCACTTCATGCGAAAGATCAGCGACCGAATTTAAATTACTGTAAAAAATTCCACGACCTTCTGAAGAGCTTGTGCCTCAGGCATGTATAGGAATTAAAATATTCCACAGTTGCGAAATATACTTCCCTGATTTCGACCTCGGCCATCTGAATTTATGGAATGAACACAACAATATGACATTCGCCAACGGGTGCTCAGTACAGATGTCACCTCCGCCCCGTTCTTAGATCACTGTGCTTCATCTGTCTCGCTAAACCTTGGCAGACAGCCCACAAAAAGGTACAGAGGCCAATAGATGTTAAACGCCTCCATCCTAAAATGACAAACACTGTCACAAAAATAATGCACTCAACAGTATCGCGTCAAAAGCCGACTGGTGCATCAGCCTCGCTAAAAGATACTTAAGAACATGCCTAATAACTTATGGAAGACATCAAACAAGTGAGGCAAAGAAAACCGTGGAATTTTATTTTACTGTCCTTAGAGGATTGTACGAACAACCAGATTTTACAAACGACCACATGAAACATACAAGGGTAATTAAGGTGACGAACTGATGGTTCGAAGATCAAATTCAAAGCACGGTCCATAGCAGAAACCAAGACAGCGTTTATGTATCACTCATTAAATATCAGACCAACCGTAGACGCACAATCCTAGACGAGATGCAGACAGAGAATGGGAATATACTCTCTCAGTAAAACGAAATTGTGAATGAAATACGGAAGCAGTTCGAGACCCTATACTCCGTAAGTCACACCGTTGAGGAGGTGATAACGAAAGTCATACAGCCTCTCAGTAGAGAAATCAAATGGTTCAAATGGCTCTGAGCACTATGGGACTCAACAGCTTAGGTCATAAGTCCCCTAGAACTAAGAACTACTTAAACCTAACTAACCTAAGGACATCACGCACACCCATGCCCGAGGCAGGATTCGAAGCTGCGACCGTAGCAATCTCGCGGTTCCGGACTGCAGCGCCAGAACCGCTAGACCACCGCGGCCGGCTCAGTAGAGAAATCAATGAAGGTGATAACAGAGAAGTTTTGGTTGATTTTAGCGTTGCTGAAGTGATTGAATTAATTGTTAAATCAGCAGCCAACAAAGTTCCAAGACTAGGCCGGATTACTTTTTTTGGCTTCTGATATTCTAAAGTAAATAAATGGTGGCGAGATTGTGCCTACAGAAAGTAAAAAAATTGCTCTGAGCACTATGGGACGTAACAGCGGAGGTCATCAGACCCCTAGAACTTAGAACTAATTAAACATAACTAACCTAAGGACATCACATACACCCATGCCCGAGGCAGGATTTGAACCTGCGACCGTAGCGGTCGCGCGGTTCCAGACTGTAGCGCCTAGAGCCGCTCGGCCACTCCGGCCAGCCAGAAAGTAAAGAGGAAAAAATTGTTTTCGTAGCAAAGAAGAGAGGACTGAAAAACTTAGAAAATCTCAGGCCTATTACAGTGCTGAACTTTGACTACAGACACTCGCCAGAGTTTTTAACAGCAGGCTGACTCCGTTGCTTAAAAATGTAGCCAAGACCTTCAGGTTTGCATTCCTGGAAGGATTATTATGCCAGTTGTTTCTGTAATTAGACGTCTTTCTAGTAGCTGTTGTGACCAAAAACAAATGCGCCTTCTTTTTCATCGATTACCATAGAGCCTTTTATCATGTCAGCTATCAATATATGAGAAGAATAATGGAGAAAGTTGAACCGGAAGAGAGTTTAATAAAAGTCATTTGCAATATGGTTACTGGCATATTCGCTTGGGTTCAAGTTAATGGACAGTTGACCAAATCTTAATATTCTTCGTGGTGTGCCACAGGGCAGTCCGCTCGCAACGCTTCTTTTCCTGTTGTCGCTGGATTCGATGCTACGGTTTTTTGAAGAAGCTTTATCAGGTATTTCAATGTCTGATGAAACTCTAGTCGTAGCAGCATATGACGTCGCCGTTCTAATAAAACGTGATACCGATGTAACACCCATGAAACGTTACACTGACAAATATAGTGTCGCGTTGGGGACACAACTCAGTCACCGAAAATGCAAAATCTTAAACATCAGAGGACTCAGAAACCTAGATATGCCCTAGATAGTTACCCTTCTAAAGATAGCAGCCAGAAATTGGAAATCTGTAAATAACAAACTGCAAGGGGCAGATGTCGAAAATAACTGATGCGCCGTAAACCGATCTGAAAGATCCCCTTCCGGTATTGATGTGTGTTCTCAAAAAGTATACAACGTCGCGCAGTTCTCCCTCATTCCAAAAATGCAAGGTAACAAGATAGCGTGGCTGATTAGCAGACACTTGTGGAAGGAGAAACATATTAAAGCTGTCATATACCTTTGCCCCCGAACCCACACGAGCGTGGGAGTTTGCTTTTTATTTTTTCCTGCCGGACTGAGTTTTTGTACAAGAATGTTTTTTTGTTATTAGCTACCCTCCAAATAATACTAAAAGGTCTCCTATATACCATGCTCTACATGTATGTCTCTTTGATGAAGGAAGTGGGTAGTTGGGTGACCTAGTAAAGTAGTTGAAACTAGGTACTTGAAAGGGTAGCGATCTCCGTGCCTTACCTCTACGATCGAAAAGTTCTGAATATTTATGAATTTTCTACAGAACATTCACTCTTTGTGGAGAAAATTCTTCAACTGTAAGCACTTGTTCGGTCGTATAGGTAATGAAAGGAGGTAGCTATGT
The DNA here is from genome assembly GCF_023864275.1 of Schistocerca cancellata. Lineage (NCBI taxonomy): Eukaryota > Metazoa > Arthropoda > Insecta > Orthoptera > Acrididae > Schistocerca > Schistocerca cancellata. Next base: position 411,606,347 of record NC_064626.1, read on the forward strand.
TTTCGGCTACCTAGTCTCGATTACTGTTCCATGTCACCCAACAACTCATCCTTCGCAAGAACGCCTTACTCTGCTAAAAATCTATAAATAGTCTCCTGTTTATGATAATCTACATATATCTTTTGAACGGTTTTCTTGCGTTTTCTTTCTTCTTTGAGTAGTTGGGTGACCTGCAAAAGTAGTCGAAAGCTTTGTAACTGGTGTGGAGAGGGAATTATTTAAACCGTATTGTCAGAAGAGTGGTGGAAGGGATTATTTAAGCATAGGCCAAGTGGGCTTGGGGGGAAATGGTACTCCTAATTTTTGAATTGAAATAACATTATGCTGTAAGACATGTGTGCAGGCCAAACGAAAACAGCTGTTTAAATGGTGAGATCAGAGGGGTTCTGATTAACTTAGGACAGGCATTGTGAAACCCCACACAAGTTACTTCTCTTGTGGCCCAAAGTTGGTCGCCTATAACGTCTGAGATTTGCGTCAGTATGCCCTGGTCACTATGCTGGATTACCATCTTGAATTCTGACACCAAGGAATGTGTGCGCCAGTATGCCCAGGTCAGTTATCTTGGTTTTTGTACGTAGCATAAGTGAACTACTTCGATTAGCAACACATTGAGCAATCTTGGAGTTTTTAATTTCCCACCAATTTATACTTAGGATGAGAGCTCTATTTCGACAGCGATGTCAAAGGGGTGAGCGAAACCCAGTCTACGTTTCAATTTCCCAACAATTTTTTAATCCCTGCCAATTTTATGCATAGGGCAATTGGGCTTGTCAGCGGGGTGGAGGGGTTGATAGACCCTATGACTTATCACTGATATCGACGATGACGGCACTGATGACCTTTCTTCCAGAGACGGCACAGCCTACCTACTTATATATAGAAAATCAAATATTTGTTGTCTCTGGAAGCTCATAGGCAGACAGCCTACAACTGGGATCATGAACCATCAACTGGGTTGCTCGATTAGTAATACAGGCAGGTACATTACTAATCTGCATCTGAGTAAGTTGCAATGACCACAAATTTTTGTTTTGTCTAATAGGAAAGTGAGGTTTCCAGGAAAGTGTGAGACGGTTCACAAAATAATAGCAAAGAATTTTGCCTGTCGTGCCACACGTGTTGGTCATTGTGACAGATCGTATCTGTTTCTATACATGTATTGAAGACGTGAAACATTATGTCTCCTACACGGGGTGTGTATCATAGAAGTCATATATAGAGCGTAATTTCATTAAAAAATAATGAAGTGTTAGAAAATTATTATAGTTGCCTTTCTTCCCTTTCAGGTACTGAGATAATATATACACTGACTGAAAAAAGAAATCGCAGCACTACGAAGGAGTTGTGTGACGTAAACGGAAGTTGGTAGGCCTGGAAGATGCTGTCTATTCAGATATCGCGCCAGTGGCAGAAGAGTGGTGCTAGTTGCCACTATGAGGATGCAAATCAGTTTTGCTTTATATACACTCTGTAACCATCGTGGGATTGGTTACCTTTTAGAATGTATGCTGTGAGCTGATGTTTGTCTAGAATGCCTTGAAGGCAACAAATCGCCATTATCAACACCTCACTGAGTTTGGATGAGTTTGTGTAACAGGGCTACGAGAAGCCGGATGTTCTTTCTGCGATACTGCAGAAAGACTTTTCAGGAGTGTTGCAACTGTTCATGATTGCTGGCAGTGGTTTCACAAGAAGACCGCGCTCCGGGCGGCCACTTGGCATAACCAAGAGGGAGGACCATCGTGTTCGCCGTGGGGCTCTGGCGCACTGTACTGCCTCTGCAGCAGCAATTTGAGCAGCAGTTTGGACCATAGTGATACAACAAACTGTTACGAATCTGTTACATCAAGGATAGCTCCGAGCCAGACGCATTTCACTGACCCCAACGACCGCCGTTTTCGACTTCTGTGGTGTCAACCGAGATTTCATTGGAGGACAGGGTGGAGGTCTGTTGCGTTTTTTGATGAAAACTGGTTCTGCCTCGGTGGCAGTGATGGCCGCGTGTTGGTTAAGGGGAGAGCAATTGGGGTCCTGCAACCAACATGACTGCGTGTTAGACACACTTGACCTAAACCTTGAGTTACGGTCTAGGGTGGGATTTCGTATGATCGGAGGAACACTCTCGTGGGTATCCCTAGCAACCTGGCTGCAAACTTGTACACCAATCTAGTGATTCGACCAGTTGTGTTGCCATTCATTAACAGCGTTCCAGGAGATTTGTTCCAACAGCATAACGCTCTCCCACATATCCGTGTTGTAAACCAATATGCTCCACAGAGTGTCGACATATTGGCTTCGCCTGCTCGGATCACCAGCGGCATCAAAAACTAAGCATGTATGGGATATGTTATCCACAAACAGCAACGGGCACGGAACTCCATCCCACAAACTCGCATCCCGCACCTGTACAAGAAAATGCATGCTCGTTTACATGCTTGTATTCAACATTCTGGCCGTTACTCCGGTTATTCGTGTAGCAGCTTTTCACATTTGCAATGGCTTATCTCGCATTTACAATAATCTGCAATTTTAATCACTTAAATACGTTACCTAGACAAATCTACTTCGTTACTCTGTTTTTTGGTGCTGCGATTTTTTTCATTAGTATAAATGTATTATCTTTTTAGTTCACGCATCCGCAAAGTTATGCGACTTTTTTAAACAGAACGTGATAGCTCGTGAAAGAGGTCCAAAATGGTTCAAATGGCTCTGAGCACTATGGGACTCAACTTCTGAGGTCATCAGTCCCCCAGAGCTTAGAACTACTTAAACCTAACTAACCTAAGGACATCACACACATCCATGCCCGAGGCAGGATTCCAACCTCCGACCGTAGCGGTCGCGCGGTTCCAGACTGTAGCGCCTAGAACTGCTCGGCCACACGGGGCGGCTCGTGAAAGAGGAATTACACTGACATGTAAGACGTTAATATTTTTGTTATATTCTAAATGTACGCCTAGTGAGCTTAAATCAAAACCAGTTTCCGGTGTCTGACATGAAGTGATTGGTAGTAGCTATACGTTTGCATAGTTGCAGTTTGCACTGAACCCTTTTGTTTATTTTATAGATACATGTGACAACACAAGCTTCTTCCAGCTTCATTATTGGAATAGTCTTTACATGCAGGACATGTAACCTCTGATTAGTTCTATTTATTTTACAGGTATGTATTTATCGTAACCATTCACTAAACAATTTAACTAAACAATTAATCAGTTACAAGAAGATTACTTTAAACCTCCAATTAATTCAGAAATAGCTTTAACAATCTCAAGACTATCTAATGTGGCTCTAATCACTAACATAAAAATCAAGGTTCACAGGTTGGCTAATACTCGGAATAAAACTGCACATTAATCTTTTTACTGTTCAAAAAAAAATTCATTTACCATGGGGAGCGACCCTCATACGCAGAACTAGTTGAATAAAAAATTGCACCAATTAAGAAAATTGACAAGATCAAAATGACAAGACTAATTAGTATTTTATCAATAATATTGCCTTAGAGAGATACGAGAACACACAATTAAGGGAAGAATAGGCCCATAAAAATTTAATCAACACGAAACAGACCAGATGCGAGAGCTTCAAAACAGTACTGTAAGCAAGTTCTTGAAACATGAAAAACAAATAGGTTTCAGTTATTACATGAAATATTAAAAGGCCCAAGACCAGTTTCCAACTATAATGAACAAATACAATATACAGCTAAGGTGTGTCGCCCAATTTCTACCCCCTCAGCGATCCAAGCGTGGACAATTAACGCAAGCAGGGTAGCACCACGCAAGCAAGCGCATTAACAACTAGGATGGGAGGCAGACCTAGGACAGAAAAACTTATTGTTAGATACAAGAGTTAACTGCACGGAGGGGTATATCAAGTTTGAATTACAGTATGAATCTGAAATTCTCTTTACCGAAACCTTGCACTAGTCGACTAAGCTTGGGACTGACAAAAAAGAAATCGCTCGAAATACCTGGGCCGTACTACCTGAAACCTCAATAACATTAACTAGCTTACAAACAAGATAAAATGCAATTAATCTACTGACTAGACAGAAAAAGAAATTTGCAGAAATATGAAATATATAATATGCAGTAAAATATTAGGTAGATCTAAATTTACCTGCAAAGCTACACAGCATGCTACATGTAAAACTCCAGAACTTAAAACAAGGCAAATTAAGCTTCAATAGCTTACAGTTTACCACAATTCCAGCAGTGACCTCATGAATAAATAACACGTCATATACAGCCAGCGTAATAACCGTCCAATGACGTAACTGTAGTTTAAACTCATCGGTCTACGCGGACAGTTCTGTAACGCACCAAGATTCCATCAGTGTTCAGTACAAATAAATGCATTAATTTAAAACAAATCTTTCACATGCAAACTTAAACACTGTCACATTACACGCACCTCGAACCAGAACGTGTGAAGGCAGTCATTTAAAACAAAAATCTCAAGCCAGCCATGAGCCACACCGTCAATACAAATGCAGGAGGAAGTAATTACTGTGCTCGAATCAAGAGTTCGCAACAGTAATACCTTCGCCTCCAGAAGATCGGTTTCATTCTCCGTAAATTTGGCTATAACGGACAAACGGAAGGCGCTAATGATCAGTCTGCCCGCCAGCCAACGTGCAATCAAAATACAGCATGACCACCAAGATAGAGACCACTGCAAAAACGCTGCCAGCCCCCACAGCCTGCGGAGCTACCACCGGCGTGCAACACGTCCAATAGCGCACACTTCTTCGTAAAGGGTCTTGCCAAGCTCATTGCACTGGCCCCACAGCCGCTCACCAATTCTACCTCGCTTAGTTTACCTTCCGGCCCCAGAGCGTTACCCAGCCTCACGGCGTCGCAGTAAACCAAAGATACGCAAGCAGCGATGGATCGACTCGAAACGAGCCGCCACGGCTCACTGTGGATTGTAGATGTATGTTGTTAATTTCATTTGTTGTGTATTTATTAGGGAACACATATCAGACATCTTCCCTAATATTGTAGTGTGATCTTATTTGACAGCTAGTTTCTACATCTTTTATTCAGTCCATGCACTTAATAATTTTAGGCATAACTTAGAATGTCTCGTTTTCCCTGCATTGTAAAGATTTTGGTATGTCAATGCTTTCAGGAAGTCTCACATTGGTAGTGTGCCATGTGTTTGTTCAACAGTAGGGTTACTTTGCATATTGCGGTTCACACCTATAGCAACTTACTGAGTATATATTTTTTTCCAACAAGCGAAACTCCCCATCGCACCCTCCTCAGATTTAGTAGTAAGAGGGCCCAGTGGACATCCCGTCAAGGCCTGAACACAGATCAAGCATGAAAACAGGAAGAAGGTATACTGAACTGTGAAAAAAAGCTAAATAGAAATAGTGAACGGTCGAAGGACAAGAAGTGAAATATAGAACAGCCCAAAAGACCAATGACGTCGTGGATAAGTGGCTGAGTCCGCCTTCTACTTTGTAGCGGCTCGGACGTGCCTAGCGCACCGGCCGCGTCCCGTTTAGCGCGAGCTTTGTTTACATCCGTGAGGCTTCGCATTGCGGTGTATTGATTACTACAGATCACGATGGGTCTTTCTTACCGGAAGGCGACTATCAACTTCACGTTCGACGCGCAATACGCAAGACCAAAAGCTCACGAAATCGAACGTTCTTATCAGTAGTGGCCAGCGTCGTATACGTAAAACTCACGGACGAGGCAGCGTGTGTCAGACTTATTCGTCGATCCACAGACGATTACCGCTTTTGCCACGCCGATGGGAACGTGGGTGTGGTTTCTGTTGATCATGCCGATCTCGGAGTGAGAACGGTAGGTGTATTCGAACTTCCGTTCTAAGTTCCTGCGGACAAGGTTATCGCAGCACTTCGCCCTTACGGCACGGTCTTTAATCATGCTGCTGAGAAGTGTACCAGCTTCGAGACGTATCCCGTACTCAACGGAGTGCGCCAAATAAGAATTGAACTCCAGAAGCACAAACCATCTTATATGACAGCAAATGGCTGTCGAGCCATCCTTATATACGATGGTCAATCGAAACCTGCTCTGGCTGCGTGCAGGATGGCCATGTCCGAACTGACTGTTTCCGGCGAAGTCTATTACAGCTACCTCGGGACACACAGCACCCGCCACAGCTGACTTCACTGCCTATTACGTACGTGGAAGCGCTACGGAACGAAGTGGGCGACGCGTATGACAGGCTATTGCCCGTAGTCTGCGAGTATCGCCCCCGATCCCACGTCATTGATGGCGCAAATGGCCTTGCCACACCACCAGCTAGACGCTCCACAACAGCTGCGGATCCACAGTCCTACCACGCTCCAGTCGAACCCATGAACCCATCAACAGATATGGAAGCGGATCCGCAAGAGGATCGCACTGAACAGCATCATCAGCAGACGTGGAAGCTCCACCACGAAAATAGTGGTCAAAGAAACGAAATAAGAGACGGCTGTCCACAGAAGACGAACACCACAACCACGGCGACGTGCAGGACAGTGGAACGAACATGATTCGTTTCCACAGTCAGGCCAGGACGACGTCACATCCACAGCGTCGGTGCTACAAACCATGGAGAAGCCGCCACGTCAAAGAGACGCGATGGATACGGATATGCAACAGGATTAGGTCCCACCTGCAGATGAATGCCCGTCAACAGCGAGAGTCCTCACCAATGCATTAGGAAATTGGGCGCAAGAACTGGAACAAACTGATGAAATGCAGGAAGTCGCATTCATTGGCTCCCACCGACAATGATTCGGGAGGGAACCTTGTATACGGGAGCCAATGAGGCCGTGACGTCTGGTCCCGGTCCAGGAAGAACGCTCCATCGATGGCCGATCAGTAGATGCGTGACTTACCAGCAGTGCAAAATGGTTCAAATGGCTCTGAGCACTATGGGACTTAACTGCTGAGGTCATCAGTCCCCTAGAACTTAGAACTACTTAAACCTAACTAACCTAAGGACATCACACACATCCATGCCCGAGGCAGGATTCGAACCTGCGACCGTAGCAGTGGCGCGGTTCCGGACTGATCGCCTAGAACCGCTCGGTCACTGCGTCCGGCCCAGCAGTGCACAACCGATAAGATGTCACACTTATGCCGTATTGGTACAGTTAACAAAAAAATGTTCAAATGTGTATGAAATCTTATGGGGCTTAACTGCTAAGGTCATCATTCCCTAAGCTTACACACTACTTAACCTAAATTACCCTAAGGACAAACACACACACAGATGCCAGAGGGAGGACTCGAACCTCCGCCGGGACCGTACAGTTAACAGCAGTGGTATTCGCAACTCAGTAATGCTGCAAGATATGCTGTGAGCATCGGACGTCGACATATCTTTTTTCTGCAGGAGGTACGGAACGATGCCCCAGTTGAGTTTTATGGTTATGATGTCTATCGTTTAACAAGTTACGACGGTAGCGGTGGGACAACCATACTGATACGAGAAGGAATAGTGACGGAAGATGTGGAATACTTACTATCGACCCGTGGTGTTGCCCTGACTGTACGGAATGTCCGCTGGCTCGACCAGAGACATGAACGCACAACCTTTTACACACACAGGAAGTGTCGCCGCTATTTCGAGGACGTCAGGAGAATTATATTGTCGGCGGCGACTTCAACTGCGTTCTGCGGCCCGAGGACCAAAATCCACACTTCGTTCCTTGCCTGGCGTTACAGACGCTAGTCCGGGAATTGCACTGCATGACAACTGGAAAATGACGCAGCCGCGGATATACGTACGTTGCAAGCTACTCAGCCAGTCGACTAGACAGAGTGTATGTGTCACGTGGGCTACGCAAGGCGACGGTTGACGCTGACGTGTGGCTTACGGCCTTTATAGACCACCAGGCCTACATCTGTACCATCGCTCTGCCACGACAGAAGACATGGCGTAGTAGGGGCCCATGGAAGCTCAACGTTACCCACCTGCATGATGAGAACTGTTTACGGGAGGTTGGAGTCACATGGCGACAATGTCAACGGCCTCAACGCTCGTACGATTCGACGTTTAAACGGTGCACTGCTGCGTCAAACCGGCTTTACGCAGAAAGTTCACACGATATGGCCAAGATAAGTCACACTGGCAACGGGCGACTTCCGAATTTTATTTCACAGTCCTACGTGAGGTGACGAAACAACCACCGTCTCCCGACCGTCAACAGGCTGTCCAACGTATCAAAGCACAACTGCTCCGTCTTACAGCAGTGAACATAGAAGGGGTAAAAGTACGTGCGAGAATGCTCGACAGATTACGCAACGAAAGACCGTCATTACACTATATACTGAAAGAAAGAAGGCAGCAGCGACGCACACTTATACCTGATGTCGAATTGGCGGTTGGATCGTGGGCCACGTTACAGAGGGATATTGCACGTGCGTATGCGCATCACTACCACAGTTTCTATGTGGAGGACCATCTGGACAGGGCAGGCCTGGCAACGTGCTTCGCGAAATGCCAACGGTCGAGCATCCCACTAAAGTAGACGGCCTTTTGGCTGAAATCACCATAGATGATCTGGACGCTGCCCTAATGTATGGTGCGTTAAACAAATCCCCTGGAGCATATGGGCTCCCTCTTGAATTCTACCGCACCTTTGCTCCCCTGGTGGGACCGACGTGGGTACACATGTACAATGAAGTCTTAACAGCTACCTTACGTGTCCCTACCGAGTTCACAGAGAATATAATGATACCCATTCTAAAACCAAGTGGTGGTCGTAAACTACCGGCCTTTGACATTATTGAAAGGAGACTGCAAAATCTTTGCACGTATCCTCCGTGCTCGCCTTCAAATTGTGTTAAAGGACAAAATACATTCATATCATACGTGTCCAGGTGGGAAGAGCAATATACGCACAGCGCTAGGGGCATACAGGGATGTCATAGGATTGATGTCGGCATGTCGATTACTAGGAGCCTTTGTGGCAGTGGATTTCGATCACGCTTTCAACCGACTGGACCATGTGTTCCTACGAGGGGGCATGGAACGGATGGGAATCCCCCTTCTGTTTGTGGACACGATCATGAGGCTGATTAATGACGCAAACTCGAAACTCTTGGTCAACGGTGTTAGGCTCTGAGCACTGTGGGACTCAACATCTGTGGTCATCAGTCCACTAGAACTTAGAACTACTTAAACCTAACTAACCTAAGAACAACACACACATCCATGCCCGAGGCAGGATTCGAACCTGCGACCGTAGCAGTCGCGCGGTTCCGGACTGAGCGCCAACGGTGTTAGATCAGTACCTTTTTTTCACGCTCAGTGCGGCAAGGTTTCCCCCTTTCGGCCATCTTATTTGCAGTCGCTCTTGAACCTGCACTACATGGCCTCCGACGACGACTTGAAGGCGTCCAACTATGGACCGCATCTTTCCAATGCCGCGCATAAGCCGCCGACGTCGTTCTTTTGGTCAAGTAAAGAGACGAAATCCAGACGGCGCTGGCATGTCTTCAGCAGTATGGAGCGGTACGGGGAGTGTCATAAACCTACGAAAGACCCGATGTATGGCAGTGCGGCCGCGCGGGTATGCTGCGCGGTCTAGGGCATCTTGTCACGGTCCGCGCCGTCTTGTCACGGTCCGCGCCGCTCCCTCTATTGGAGGTTCGAGTCCTCCCTCGGGCATGGGTGCGTGTGTCATCCTTAGAGTAAGTTAGTTTAAGTTAGATTAAACAGTGTGTAAGCTTAAGCACCGATGACTTCAGCAGTTTGGTCCCACAAGATCTTACCACAAATTTCGAAGTGGAAGTGGACAGAGGGCTGCCACCAGGGACAGCAGTGCCCATCACCAAGGTCCCCACTCTCAAGTGTTTGGGAGTGGTATTCCGTGGAAACATGCGACGTACAGCGGCAGATAATTACCGACGGCTACTGTGACAGATTCGCGCATTGGTACGACAACATGCACTGCGCGCCATAGATATGTTTCAGCGCGCACGTTATGTCAGCGTCTATTTGGCACCGAAAATAAGTTACTTGGCACACATACTGCCGTTGCCCACCACGACTGCGTCAAGACTACAGTCGGCCTTCGGACATTTCGCAAGTGCTGACCACCTCTTCAAAATCAGCTACGATACCTTAACGCTGCCACCAAGAGGAGGAGGCGTCGGACTCGTAAACGTGAAGAACAGGGCGCGTGCGCTATTTCTTAGTAGGATGCAGCGCTATTGGAGAACTAAGCATGTCACCTTAATGGGTGCTGTGATCAAAAGAAGCATTTAGCATTTGAGAAATCTTTGACGCAGGAGGATCGTACAAACATACCGCCATTTGAGTCTCGTACAGATTCCCGTATGGAGGACATAGTGATAGACATCCCTGGGGTTGTGAAGCAGTTGAATGGGTTGAAAATAAATCGCCAGGTCCTGATGGGATTCCAATTCGGTTTTACAGAGAGTACTCTACTGCATTGGCTGCTTGCTTAGCTTGCATTTATCGCGAATCTCTTGCGCAACGTGAAGTCCCGAGCGACTGGAAAAAAGCGCAGGTGCCGCCTGTATATAAGAAGGGTAGAAGGAAGGATCCTCAAAATTACAGACCAATATCGATAACATCGGTTTGTTGCAGGATTATCGAACACATTCTCAGTTCGAATATAATGAATTTCCTTGAGACAGAGAAGTTGCTGTCCATGTATCAGCACTGCTTTAGAAAGCATCGCTCCTGCGAAACGCAACTCGCGCTTTTTTCACTTGATATCTTGCGAACCATGGATGAAGGGTATCAGACGGATGCCATATTCCTTGACTTCCGGAAAGCATTTGACTCGGTGCCCCACTGCAGACTCCTAACTAAGGTACGAGCACATGGGATTGGTTCCCAAGTATGTGAGTGGCTGGAAGACTTCTTAAGTAATAGAACCCAGTACGTTGTCCTCGATGGTGGGTGTTCATCGGAGGTGAGGATATCATCTGGAGTGCCCCAGGGAAGTGTGGTAGGTCTGCTGTTGTTTTCTGTCTACACAAATGATCTTTTGGATAGGGTGGATAGCAATGTGCGGCTGTTTGCTGATGATGCTGTGGTGTACGGGAAGGTGTCGTCCTTGAGTGACTGTAGGAAGATACAAGATGACATGGACAGGATTTGTGATTGGTGTAAAGAATGGCAGCTAACTCTAAATATAGATAAATGTAAATTAAGGCAGATGAATAGGAAAAAGAATCCTGTAATGTTTGAATACTCCATTAGTAGTGTAGCGCTTGACACAGTCACGTCGATTAAATATTTGGGCATAACATTGTAGAGCGATATGAAGTGGGACAAGCATGTAATGGCAGTTGTGGGGAAGACGGAAAGTCATCTTCGGTTCATTGGTAGAATTTTGGGAAGATGTGGTTCATCTGTAAAGGAGACCGCTTATAAAACACTAATACGACCTATTCTTGAGTACTGCTCGAGCGTTTGGGATCCCTATCAGGTCGGATTGAGGGAGGACATAGAGGCAATTCAGAGGCGGGCTGCTAGATTTGTTACTGGTAGGTTTGATCATCACGCGAGTGTTACGGAAATGCTTCAGGAACTCGGGTGGGAGTCTCTAGAGGAAAGGAGGCGTTCTTTTCGTGAATCGCTACTGGGAAATTTAGAGAACCAGCATTTGAGGCTGACTGCAGTGCAATTTTACTGCCGCCAACTTACATTTCGCGGAAAGACCACAAAGATAAGATAGATTAGGGCTCGTACAGAGTCATATAGACAGTCATTTTTGCCACGTTCTGTTTGGGAGTGGAACAGGGAGAGAAGATGCTAGTTGTGGTACGAGGTACTCTACGCCGCGCACCGCCTGGTGTATTGCGGAGTATGTATGTAGATGTAGAAGTGGCTCCCCATTCACTCTGTCCACATCACGGCACCGCTCGCACACCTTCGGGACTTCTTCGTCGATTACAGTTACCCTCAGGACAGTTTGCCAGAGACCAGGCTGCCCACAACGAAAGACATACATCGAAGCTTCCTTCAGCAACAATATCCAATGTGGTCGAACAGAAGTACCCGGCTATACAGTGGCAGAGAATATGGAGAGCAATCCATCCTCCCTCCCTCCCTACAGAGGTACGTGCATTGTGGTATGTAGTGGTGAACGGCAAATTCCCGAACCGTCAATGACTGCGCTCTGTTCATCTGGTCGACACACCCCCACTATGCAGTTTTCGACTCCAACGAGCACCGTTTGGTTTGTTGCACGACAGTCGACTGTTGGTTTCTAACGAGAAAAATTCTGGCCCTTTTACTGCGTACGGCGCCCACGGTAATCAAAGCTGACGCCCTCTTGTTCCCGGACAAAGTATATTTTCCCACTGCCAGGACAAACGCCGTAAACTGTATAAAGAGGGTGGCGACGTATTATTTGTATCGCACCGATCACAAGAACGTCATAGACTTCTGCTACATACTGCAAGAGCAACATAATATCTTGCAGCGAAACGTGAAATGTGGAACATGTTCTTCCAATTACTTGGGTTCGTTATTCACGGACCCTCCGGCTAGTTGGGGTGTTCCAGGTATGAGAAGTGAAATGAGAAGAAAGCTCAACGTTCAGACACTAACGTTCAAGCCTGTTGTATTCAGGGGACTATATACAGTTTTTAAGTTAGCGAGAAGCCGTCCCGTTTTCTTTTCTTTCTTTTTCTGGTGAACTCTTAACTCTAGGCGGCGTTAGGAGCCGTTTTTACGTTTGGATGTGTTGAATGGCACCTTTAGTTTCTGTATGTTGTGTTTAGCACCTATGAAAGGCAATAAAAATCAATAGACACAAAAACACCTCAAATAAAAATTTTAAAAAATCCCTTTCATACCTTGGACCTCATCCTCAGAAAAGGGAGGATGGAGACATGGTGGCCAGGCCTCAGGTTGGGACCCCTGCCCATTCTGTCTCCGCCAGTCCGTGACCTGATTCCCCCACCCAACACAAAAAAGTGGTCAAGATGTTGGGGCTGCTACGCGGGCAAACTGTATTCAAACCTCCCTCGTGATATTTTTTTTTTTTCGCTGTTCGCTGTATTCAATTTGCGTATATCTGTCGAAGTGTAACCTCTGTTGGCAACGGCGAGGTGTAAGGAAGGGACCTATAACGACAAATACCCTATTAGCAGCCGAAAGGAAATGGCTTTCGAATGGGAACCGCAAACGTTTGATGACAAAGCGACAAGTCAACCAAGTGCTCCACCGGAAAACACTTCTTGGTATGCAAAATCTTGTACATGGCTGCACGTTCTGAGACCGTGAATAGTTACAATTGAAAGAAAATCAGCTCTCTGTCACTATTTTTGCTGACGTCCGTTTCGCAACCTGCACCACGCAAGTAAAGAGCAGCCCTTAGTGGCTCGCCACCACAGTTTTCTTTATCTTAAGCATCTTTGTGACTAATGCCCTTTTGGCATATTTATTATTTTATAAATGACATATAAGTACTGCCAGCGTTTCACGACGTTTCCGTACTTATACTCTATCATACCTTTGTAGTCATAATTCCGTGACCATGTTACAGAATATAGACCATTCTTTGTTTTAAATTCTGAGGAAGACACTCCTAGCAGTGTCGAAACCGGATTAATTTGTTAAAAATAGTGACCGAGGGCCGATTTTCTTTCAATTGCTCCTTGTGTGTCATATGACAGGAATCTCTTACGACGCACCTAATTTGTACGCCTGGTAAGTGAGTGAGATATGCCTCCTTGTCTAATTTAGGTGTCCATATGAGTATAAATGTGATCACTCTCAAGGGAAATGATGGAAACAAAGTAGTGTGTCACATAAACTGCAAAAGATGGACGTAACAGATTCACAATCACACAGTTTTTCTTTGCTCTGTCAAAACATATGTTTTTAACGTATTTGACGTTGCGTTTTAAAAGTTTTTACTCTTGAATTCCTTTGTTGTAACATAGTTCACGCCCGACTATTTGTTGTTTTAATTTCTTTGAGATGTCTATATGGTATCTCGCCTGCTTTGTTTTATTTATTTATTTTACACGCCTAGTTAAAAAAAATGTGTGTGAAATCTTATGGGACTTAGCTGCTAAGGTCATTAGTCCCTAATCTTACGCACTACTTAACCTAAATTATCCATGGCTGCAGCGCCCAAGACCGCTCGGCTAATCCCGCGCGGCACGCCTAGTTCCTTAGGACCAAATTGAGGAGCAAATCTCCAAGGTCATGGAACGTGTCAGTACATGAAATTACAAGACAAAGTAATAACATATAAAATAAAATGTTTATGATCCCAAAAAAGACAAGCCATGTTAAAGTAAACAGAATCTACAATACAACACAGGGATCATCTTAATTTTTCAAGGCACTCCTCGACAGAATGGAAGGAGTGACCCATAAGGAAACTGTTCAGTTTCGATTTGAAAGCGCGTGGATTACTGCTAAGATCTTTGAATTCTTGTGGTAGCTTATTGAAAATGGATGTAGCAGTATATTGCACACTTTTCTGCACAAGAGTCAAGGAAGTGCAACGGTAATGTATTCTTTCACATGATTTACATTCTATAACTACTGTATAGTATGAAAACTGCAAGGCTACAGAAAGAGAACAAACATTCAGTGACCGGACGGACAGCTCATAAAGAAAAGAAAAAAGGGCACGAGAGAGTTTTCAACACGGGTCACTCGCATGGCAACCAGCGACGTGTCCACTTAACCACGACGCCACTGATGTTTTTAGATCCTCTACATCGCACTTCTTATCCTTCAACCGTTCACTGTTGCAATATTGATTTTTTTCCCAGTTCGTTACACCTTCTTCCTGTTTTCATACTTGATCTGTGTTCAGCCGGCCGCTGTGGCCGAGCGGTTCTAGGCGCTTCAGTTCGGAACCGCGGTGCTGCTACGGTCGCAGGTTCGAATCCTGCCTCGGGCATGGATGTGTGTAATGTCCTTAGGTTAGTTCGGTTGAGTAGTTCTAAGTCACGGGGTCTGATGACCTCAGATGTTAAGTCCCATAGTGCTTAGACCCATTTGAATTTGAACTGTGTTCAGTTTTTGACGGGCTAACCACTGAGGGATCTTACCACTAAATCTGAGGGAAATGCGATAGGGAGTAAATGGACCTATCAATTACATCAAGCTAAAACTCGTCGTGTATTAATAAAGTGAAATTGTAGGGGACTCTGATGTACACAAGACATACGCATCACGCTACTTAACTGACGGTCCTAATTCTGTTTTCCCTTTCATACAGCTCATCGTGATGCCTCAAAGCAGGTTAATGAAATCAAATGGCTGTGGTTACGTGCACTGCCATGTTTTGTCATAGTCTCCTTGGTACCAAGGTCATAAATTTCGATGCCAAGCACAAAATGAAATCCTGTTCCCTTATATCATCTTATTGTAGTACTATCTGACTACTCGCAGCTTCACCCACATACGTATTTGTTGCGAACAGTGGAAACAACTCTTCCTCTCCTCTCTCTTGGCACACCCCTTCCTCGCTCCTCGTCTGCCCATCTTCTCCTCTTCCCATTCTCTGTTCATCTGTTCCTCCCCCTCTCTCACTATCCGTCTCCTCCTCCTCCCTCTCTCCCTATTCACCTCTTCCTCCCCTCTCTGCCCATTTATTCCTCCTCCCTCTCTTTCTACCCATCTTGTCCTCCCTGCGACAGTACCCAACAGTTAAAGCTAGTGTAGTTCATGTTTCTAACAGCATCCTATACGAGCAAACCTGTTACATCTATGCCTGTAGTTACTCATACTTTAGACGCTTGGGCTATGCGTGGCTGTGTTTGAAAATAATAGATCGGCGTAATCATAGGATCGAGTTGTGCATGTCTACTTGTATGCCCTCCAGCTAATTTTCTTCAAATAATAACCTGGCAGCTGTGATACTGTACTCAAAAGTCTGTGCATTGGCTAGAATTGCGAGTTAGAGAAATACACAAAAATACAAAATAAAATTTATATGAATAATTTAATAATAAGGGTTATGTTCTAAGGTCTCTAACTGGTGTATACGACAGAGAATTATGCCGAATAATCTTTATTCAAGAAAGAACACCTAAAATAAACGGGAAGTGGTCCTACAATATTCATTTAAAATACAGACAGAAATTACCGTTATTAAATTCAGTAAAGTTACATTGAGAGCTTTAAGAGAATGGTAGCAAAATCCCCAAACTAAATAGTCATCAAAGACTCGCAAAAACTAAGTCCATTTCATAATCATAGTACACGAAATGTTCATCAGCTGAGAACAGTTCAGAGTTGAACATGATGATTTACAAATTAACACCTGCCAGATGACAAGTAGAAATTCATACTCCGTTTCTCCTCTATTGCGTCATACAAGCAGAAAAAGCCAGAGCCCTACTCTGGAGCACATTCAGACTTCTCGAAATGTAAACCTCCTTCAAAAGTTAGAGAGCTGTAGTGACCATTCACAGCCCAGAGTCTATCACAGACACGACCAAGTATCAAAGGTTACCACAGGCAGATCTGTCTTCCACTAGATCCTCAAAAGTTCAAGTGTCATACTGGCTGTTCACTGGCCAGAATCTACCACCAGTTATATCAAATATTACCCAGTCCCACAGGCAGATCTGCCTTCTTCCAGAATGAACATGCAAGTATCCAGAATAGCTTCCTTGAGCTCTTCACTGGAAAAGTTCCTATCTCCACTTGACTGCTGTAATGTTCTGCTGCTGTCTACTTTTTCTTTGGCTGAAGACTCTTCCAACCAAAATACACCGCTCTTAAATTCTACAGACATGATCTGACTCAGCATGACTACTTCCTGGACTAATCTAATATATTATAACAATATTTAAATAAAAATGTTATAAATATTCTATCGTACATAGATGATTCACAATAATTGCAAATAAAGATTTGTTCGTAAGTAAATAAGTTATTATTCTTGCACAAGTGCACTCACATTAAATGAAAATGAACTGACGTTAGGTATTGTTTAAACAATTATTTATGTTTTCTTGACAGAAGCATCTTTTGGTTTTCTTTATGATGGTGGCATCCACTAACACATACGATTGACCCCTTTTACATTGTCATAGTTTTTTAATAGCACTTGAAATCAATATTGAAATAAAGTTGCTGGCAAAACAGCAAATTGTTCATTAAATAACTACATTAGCATGTCAAGACGTGAGGTATTCTTGCTTCATTCCTATTCTGTGTCGTTGTGGAAAATAAAAAGTTCTGACAAACATTTGTGTAATAAAAAAGATATAAAAGACGCCATAAGTCAATAAATAAAATAGACACAGAAGAGTGGCTTTTGGAGATGACAGCTATTACGCAGTGCTGTGATTTGAGATATTGTCTGTTGAAAACGTATGAAGCATTTAGAAGTTCTTATTTCAGAGGTTCATTCCGAAAATTTTTGTTCTCTGTGAAATATTAACTTCTGTAGTTTTAAAAATATTTAAAATATTGTTGTGTCACTGGGTGCACCTCATTTTTCGCAGATGCAATCAGATTTCCATTAATACTTGACTGTACGATTCTCAAAGACTTGTATGAAGCCGTCTTTCAATTTTTCTGACACTCTGATATTTCTAGCGCATCTCCAGAACAAAGGCTGTATGTATTCTCAGCTTTGTATTTACTATTTCTAGAGACGCTGCTCGTCTTTCTACCTGGACTCGCCCATATCGGTCACCTAGCTGGACCTGCCGCGGCGCGCCCTGAGCCCTGGGTCCGCTAGGGTGAGCCTCATACGACCACCAAATCCCTCGCTTACATACGCCTAACGTTACACGCCTCCATTTATAGCGGCTTGTTAGCTCACTAACCTGGCACATTGCACCTGATTTGACATGTTTACATAACATAATAAATACACACATAAGATAATGAACAGAGTACCCTACTTATGTGTCAGAACAATTGTGTACGTAACTTTGTGGTGGTGTATGAAACAACATGTACCTCCTAGGCTATGTCATAATATCTATTATCAGCCTTAATTTACTACATGTAACAAATTATCAAAATATATGACGTGTTAATGAAATTCCGAAATAAACATCAATCATATAAATTTATGGAAAAGTTCGAGACAACTCGACTTTTGCTCATTTGAAATCATATTACGTTTTGAGCACTTCTTCATAGCAGTTCACTAACACAGCACATGATCGGTGTTCTGGGACAGAAGTTCACATCGTTCGCGGTCCAGCCACTTTGCAGAATTTCATGACATTTTTGGCCACGTATTACGCCCAACATGCATCAATCCGCAGTCATCGTCAGTTCTTAAGGACAATAGCTGTCTAAACATGACGGTGGTGTAGTGACCAGTAATCATATGACTTCCCAATTCTCCATAGACCAGGTACAGAACGCCCTCACCAGTGGAGTCGATTAAATCACAAACAAGATAGCAAGCAAAACATGATCTATAGCATAGGCAAAACACCTGATCTGGCGCGACATTTCAAACACTACGTCCATTTTTCCACTAGAAAACTTGTCTTACGTGCTAAAAAATTTCTTCAACGTCATAATTCAACTAGCATTTTATCATTTCTCTACAATTTTACTGCATATAATTAGAAACTTTAAAATTAACGCTACGCTATGCATAAATCGCCCATTTAACTTTTATTTTTAACTCACCGGATAGCTGGATCATAAATTCAGCAAATGTTCACCCTTAATTGCACTAAAATACGATTTATCCCAGTCTTTATTCTAATAAACATATTACTCACTTACCTTCATAATTTTGCATACATAAATCTATTCCATTTCCTTCCAACATAACGTACATTTTATAATTAATCCAAGTAAAATACAACCCATAAACTTAGTTCATACTTTATACATAACTGCGTGTTTTACTCCCACAAGCATTAAAATTGTAATGCGGTCTGATGCGCTCCACGTACCAAATTTTGTGCGGACAATAATTACTATTGAACTACTCATATTACACGAGAAGCCCGTCGAAAATATTACAAATAACACATTTCAATAACCAGTTGAAAATTCCCCCTCCCCCAGTCTTATATACTCGTACAATACGATTTATATTTCTCTCTTAAATAGCGGGATGAACTGCGGTCTGCCGACCTCCACGGACCAAGAGTTGGGCGGCGAATATTTACCCCCCCCCCCCCCCCCGCACTAAGTTATCTTCCATACTTTACCACTCATATCTTAAATTTACCGAATTACCGCTTGGACAGCACAGAAGTAGCACCCAAAATTCTTAAAAAATATATGAAATACACATATTTACACACTTATATTAATAGAAGCGTCGTTTTTCATTCACAAGTTGCAACTCTGCCATGTTGCCTCGTATAACATTTTTATCGCCAGTGTGAGTACGTTTTCAATCTCACTTTTTTCCAGTTTCTCACCTGTTCAAAGTGGTACCCTCTTTTACCAACGGACGCCTATTTTTTTACTCTAAGTTCGATCATTTCACTTACAGGCTGACATTTTTAATTTCATCCCTCTCTAAACATTGCTCCCTCGAATCATCATTTCCAGCGTCCCTTCCTTTTTCCTCCATATTTATGGCAAACATTACAACTTCAGACATGCCCTCAATCTTATTATCACCATGAAACTATTCATTAAACACTTTTCTCGCTTCGGTTTCGTCTTTCTTCCTTTCAAGAATTCTTGCAACTCTATATTTCTGCCGTGTCCACCTGTGAGGCAATAATGACTTCAACATTTTTCCATACCACTACCAATCGTTAATAGAATATTCACTTTCTTCCTTACCGTACCATTCTGTATTAACATCGCCCCCTAAACAAATATTTTCTCCATTACATATTCCTATATTTTCCTGGTCTACATCTAAATCATTCACAGCATTTAAATCATCCACTAAATGCTTTGTTTCTTCGTTCTCGTTAGCATCAAATACATTGTTCCCTTCCATTGAACTAACGATATCTTAGTTGCAACGTTCTCACGATTAACCACACAACTTAAAACTTCGGCTCTGCTAAGAAAATTCTTACTTATTTCCGACAAGTGACTACAAACTTTATCACAATTAAATCCATTAACGTCCACCGATGACTTATAATCTTCTTGACAATAAATTACTCACTTACACTGATACGTAATAAAATTCATCGACACCTGACGAGACTATTGCTACGCCTCCTTCACGAATGCCTTCACATACTTCTGTCGATAGAAAATCATTTATAATTGGTGCTGCTGACTAATGAATCGTTAAAATTTGTCATACATTCTGCGTCCACCAAATTCAGATCCACCTGTGCTTCTCTTCTGATCCCATTATTTTCCAGCACACATACGTTCATTCCATCACTCACTTCCATTTCACAAAATAAATTTTTCAGGCTCTTGCATTCATTATCCAATCTCTCAACACATTTTGCTATATTTCTTGTGCACTCTTTATGGTTCACTGCTTAAAATTATTCCCCATCGTATTCTTATTTGTTATAACCTCTATCTCTAACGTTTGTGGCTTCATTGAAGAATTTTCAACAGCCACAGAACTTTTAAGATAACGTGTCCTTTTGAAGTCCGGCTTATTTCGCCATCTCCGGATCTGAGTTGCAGCGATATCTAATATCCCGACCGCATATTCTGGCTTTTCATTTTGTGAGGCTCCTGCCCCTCATATCTTCGTTTCCAGTTTCGATTTCCATTCTCAGAATTCCAATTTCCATTTTCCCTTAGAAAGTTATTGCTACCATTGTGATGATAATTTGTTGGTGATTATTATGATTGTTGTGGATATTACTATTGTTCCTATTCTGACACCCATTTCCCTGTCTACAGTTCTAATTACGTGGCTTGAATTTCAAAACACGTTTAAGTCTCTCAATAAAATTTAAAAACTCCATAGTCGTGTCTTCAGCGTTGTAATCTTCTTCAGCATTCCAAGCGAAAGATTAATATGAGTCAACTTAACCAGTTCACGTACACAAAAATCCGGCATCGACCCACTTCCGTATTTGCAACTTGGTCTGTTTAGGAACTCATTCTGAAGGCACGTTTGTTTCGCTTCTCTCCAGACTTTGTTGAGGAAACAACTCTAAGACACTTCATAGGTAGTAAATGAACCACTCACTAAATTTGCACGATTATGCATTGTCCTCAAGATTTTTTTAGCGAACTTAATGTTTGCCTCTTTCGACAATCCTCTCACAAAACCGTCTCTACATGCAGCAAGAAAATCGTCTGGATGGTATTTTCTATCATTTGCAAATCAGTTGTCGTTCTTGAATCAACCCATAGAGCACTAATCACAGTAGTAGCCTGATTCGCTGCTAAAGAATTTAATTCTGCCGTCGTGTCTTGAATCCGAATTCTTAATATAGCCACCCAGCTCGTTCTGTATCTGTTCCGACTTTTCCCCTAAATCTTTTTCTGTTTATGACGATATTGTTAAAGGGAAGTAAAGGTGATGTTTCAGCAGCTGAAGTTGCGAAGGTTGAAGCTATTGATCTAGATGTATTGGAGGAAGAAATGCCTCGATGTAATCATAGGGTCCAGTTGCACACTTTCGCTTTCATGCCCCACACCTACAGGCCGCATATAATAACCTTTAGTTGTGACCCTGCAGTCAAATAGGGTATGCATTGGCTACAATTGGGAATTAATAAAATACACAGAAATACAAAATAAAAGTTAAATGAATAATTTGTTAACAATGGTTCTGTTCTAACATTTGTAATTGATTTAGATGGCAGAGAATTATGTTGAACAATGTTTATTCAAAAAATTACGTCTCAGGTAGACAGGAAATGGTTCTGTGAAATTCAGTTAACCCCTTAATACCCGAATAAATTTCTAAATGAAAGATAAAAATCAAAAATTGCGGCGCTTTAGAGATACCCGAAACACACAGGAGACTGCAGCACTTGTCAAAAGTGTTGGTAGCTTCATGAAAAACCGGCACCAACTGGCACCGATATTCTAAAACAGTTAACCGTACAGTTATTACCACAACAAAAAGTCCATTTCATAATCACAGTACACGAAATACTCACCAGCTCAGATCAATTCCGAGTCCAACATGATGATTTACAAATTAACACATGCCAGATGATGAGTAGAAACTCGTACTCTGTGTATCCTCAGTTCTGTAATACAAACGGAAAAAATTAGATTCCTACTGTGGAGTACATTCATAGTTCTATAAAGTCCTTTCAAAAGTTGAAGTACTGTAGCAGCCATTCGCAGCGCAGAGTGTGTCACCGACATGGCTGCATATCACACCTCAGGCAGGTCTCTCTCCCACAAGACCGTGTATCCTAGAAATTTTGTTAGGGTATGTTTCATGTGATGTCAATAAATACAAAGAGCGTTCAAAAAGTTTTGCACAGTCGTCTCTATTTTTTTTTTTAGTTTTTGCAGGAGGAGAATGAAATTGTTTGTGAACATACTTGGAACATTTAGCTATACATTGAGCCTACTCGATATAGCCTCCATCAGCTCTGACGCATCTGGCCCAACGTTCTCTCCTCGATGTAAATGCACCTTGGTAAAATTCCGGGGATTGACTTTTACACCATAGCTTGACATAGGAAATAAGGTCTTTCTCCCTATCAAATGTTTAACGCGCAGGTGGGCCTTCAGACGACCAAAGAGGTAAAAATCAGAATGGAGCCAAGTCCGGACTGTAGGGAGGGTGAGGAACCATTTTCCAACCCATTTTCCTGATCTTCTCCTGCGTCATAAGGGCTGCATGGGGTTTGGCATTGTCATGGTGTAGTCTGATGAGCTGACCGTGAAGCTGTGGTCTGTGGGTCTTTATGGCACGGCGCAGCTTGTCCAGTGACAAACAGTAAAGGTCCTAGTTAAATGTGGAGCCAGGGTCCAAAAATTCAATGAAAAGGACACCACACTGATCCCAGAAGAAGGAGGCCATCACCTTTCGGCCTGCTCTTCGTGAGAGTCTTGGTTTCTTCTTCCGAGAGGAACCCGGATGACTCCACTCCATGGATTGGGTTTTGCTCTCAGGTTTGGACAAAAACAACCATGTTTGATCCTGGGTTATGACGCGGTCAAAACATTGTTTCCACTCTTCAGTAAATGTCTTCATGAGACCCTCGTACACATTCTTCCTCACCGTTTTCATTTCTCTTGTCAATAATCTAGGCACCCGACGTGCACAGATTTTTCTATACCCTAGTGACTGTACCACCTGATACCACACTACCCGAAGACAGACGAGTTATTTCAGCAAACTGTCGTCTTCTCACACATCTGTCAGTTTGGATGACTTGATCAGTGGTCTCCTTATTCACATCACTCACTGCCGTCGATAGTCTACCGCATCGTGGAATGTCCAGTAGAGAGAAATCACCTTCTTTAAGCCTCTGCAACAACTGCTGGATACCGCTGCGATTCACTGTGTCCTCCCCATAAACAGGGAGCAACTTTCTGTGAACCAATGTGGCAGAGTCATCGCCGGTCTTGAAGAGGAACTCCATCACCGACCATTGTCGCAACCTGACATCTACTTCACGGTCAATTATGGTTTACCTGTAAGTAAGAGAAAATACTTTTATACACTAACTTATAGCTAAATGTTCCAAGTATGTTCGCAAAAAATTTCATTCTCCTCCTGAAAAAAAAAATAAAAATAAAAAACAATTAGTGACGAACTGTACAAAACATTTTGAACGTCCTTAGTACATACCCATTTCACTGCACAACCGTTAGCAGAGCTGTGATGTTATGCCACTCTGCATTGTTGCCAGATTTCAAGGTGCCACCTCCACCTATGACGTCATGCAACATTTCCAGATATCCTACTCCCCTCTACCCAACCCTCTGACGTAGACCAGTTGCCCCACGTATTAAATAGTAGTAAATATAAGAATTGGTGGTAAATTCAAAATAGCCCAAATTTTCTTTGTACAAAATGGCGAGAAATTCAAAATTTGGCGGGAAATTCAAAATAGCCCAGTTGCCCTATGTGAAAAAGTGTATGTTGTAAGTCATGAATGACGTGATGTATCTAATATTTGTTTCTACATTTTATCACAGGTGCTGTTTGACACCTTGTTGCTTTTACTAAGAATCTGTAATAGCTCATATTTTTTAACTCGATGTACAATATACAATGATTTCTACTTAGGATTTCTTAACTTTATTACTTGGATCTGTAAATTACTTCAAATAGTATGATGTCTTACGTTCGCTTAAGGTAAGATGTACGAGATATACATACTTTTGAGAGGATCATTTTGGCACTCTTATGTGTCCATTAAGGTGTCCAAGAAATGAGTGTCGATTATGTTCACAGTCCTTTTTGTTCTTGTTACCCACTGTCACTATCTATCCACTTCAGCGAAATACTACTTGGCTAGACAGACATATTTTTGTATGTATAAACTGACATCTGTAAGAGGGTTCTTCTGGTTCATCAGTGATAGTATAATTTTTCAAAATATTACGAAATTTGTATTTTTATAGGCTACTGTTCCATAAAAAATGTCGATAGGTTGGCATCTGGGTATAAGTACATAGCCTTCAGGTATTGATGATCTATGATACCATGCAGTCATTAAGTCTGCCAGCAGTTAAGAATGCCAGCAATAGGCTGTTCATCTTTTAGTATTTTATGAAATTCGTAATTATTTCGTATGTTATTTTTAATATATCGTATAAAATATTTCGTTATATTGTGTTAATATGCCTTTAAGTGGCCTTTGTTTGCTGACTATGTGATATATATAATACATAAACTAAGTATGGCACACCAGCAATATATGTTATGTGCCTCTTGCACTTACTGTCGATAGTTCTGCGGTGTTTGGATGAATGTGTGTCTTTGAAATCATAACAGCGGCTCTTAGTTATCAAGAAGCTGTAGTACCTGGAGTACAGTTACCAATATGTCGTGTCAAGTTGTAATGTTTATGATGTGGATCCATTCCCAAAGTAACGATGGAATATTAAGTCTACTTTGTACACATTAGGAAAAATAATTGGGTAATTAGAATATGTAATTCGTAATACCACATATGTAAGTAGAAATATTGCATGGTAAGTTACTATGTTATTGTTTGTTCTGTAACAATGTGATACTCTCCCACATAGGTTTCACAGATGCTTCAAAATGACAGGTTATTGAAATTAGTTAATGGCACGATTTAAATAAAGATCACTACTACAGACCATGTTTTCTTCTGTTAAGTATTGATCCCCACAGAAACAAGGAAGTATATAAGCAGAGTAGAGACGAATGGGGAATCATTCTAGCAACGACACGAGCCGTGAATGGCTAAATTGATTAACATAAACGACTTTCACAAAGAGCAGACTGTTACAGCCTGGCACTGAGAAACGAAATGTTTTGTTCATTCACTCATTGAAACCAAATATATTTGTGCCATGTTTCCATCCATTTATCAGCACAAATTTTTGGTTCAGTATAATAAGTCGTCTGGAGATAATTGCTTTCTCCACTGGTTCCTCCTGTTTTTTTAAGAACGTAAACACATGAATACTGGGAACCATAGTTCTTTTTCATTTATGGTAATAATCGGAAGTATTTATATTGAAGTTGTGATTGGCCTTGCCACTTAATTAAAGCCCCTCATAATTACTGAATGAAATGAATTACTTGTATTTTTTATCTGAATTCAATTCATTTGTTAGTGTGATTACTAATTACCAGTCCTCCCAGTGTTACAAAAGTAACTGAATTATAGCGTATACTACATTTATTGCTTTAGATTCAACAGTTTCATCTGGTCCCACTTCGTGGTCTGAGACTTTTCAGTGACATATTAGTAAGCTGAGAATCATTGAAGTAACAGACGCATTTAAGTGGACTGTAATGTAATCAGCGTGCTGTAATAAACTTTTCAAAACAATTGTACCATTATTTAGAAGCGTTTCGTGTCACAATAAAGAATAATTTCATATTGTGGGCATCAGATAGCGTTTTTATAGTCGGTTGTTTTCAGCAGGATAAGCTACAATTACATTCAAATTCGACAGTACCTCTTCATGAAAACATCCTAGCTTATATCATTCGATCCATGAGTTTTCGCTCTTATTATTGTTGTTCGTAAGATCATTCGTGTCTCTTTGTCTTAGAATAACGCTTGGGAGGCAAAAATGTGATAAATACTTCATAAACTCCAGAAGAAAGAATAAAAAACTGTCCTTACGATGCATATGACATTAACAGATCCATTCGGATCATTGGTGCCGCTCCAGCTGTGAAACGGTAACGATTCCAGCAGCAGTGAATGAGTGTCAGGAGCGCTCGTATTAAGTTGCGAGTACATTTGCGAGTAACATAGTTTAGAATGTGTTCGCACCTCTATGTTACAGATAAGGTGCCTTGTGGTGAGCTAATATTTGTAAGTTGCGAAGTAGCAGGGGTTTGCGCTCTCGCTTCCGCATGTTGTTCTTCACGCGTGGCTGCTTTCTTCCGCTGACGCGCAGCTCGTAGCTCATGCTACACCTCTCTGGCAATAAAAAAAGACTTCCGCCATTGCTAACATGCCATTGTGATACGCAGTTGCTAAGGTTGTCTCCCTGTTCCACGAGTTGCGAGAATGTCTTCCTGACGGTTGCATAAATTTATCACTCTTACGTTACACTCCGAGAACTACAGAGTTTTGGCGTAAAAACATAAACAAAGAAGGTATTGAAATGATTGGCTGAAGTGTTAATGAAATTTTACAATTGCTGCAGTTATAATCCTTTCTTATCATTCACTGGCTGATTCATTTTGTAACGGCATTTCAGCGAAGTTATTACAGTGATCGCAGGGCGCCAGATGCCATGGCGTGGCATAAATAAGTTTAGAGCATCTCTTGAAATAGACTCATACATATAGACCAATTGGATCTTGAGGATTTTATTCATCCAACTAGTAAATTTTTTAGGAGCTTATTCTTATTATGCAACCTCATAAATGAAATTCAGACAAGAACAAAACCCAACATGAGTGTCGCTATGAATGGCTACTTTGCGACCATTAAGCGTGAGAGCGTTTAAAAGGAATAGACTATATGCGCTTGTAAGTTATGAGCACCTATAGTCGTCACTGGCTGCGGATGGTCCGTGACTCGTGTTAAGTCGAGTTTCCACATGTGACTCAAGTGGTAGAACAGTAAGTGCCATGATGCCTGATAACGGCAGTGGCGCCCGGTGCTGCTTTTTGCACATGTTCCTGTCAAAATAAATTTTAGTGACAATATGACGACAACTCAAATTATTCAGACGTTCATTGGTGTCTTCATTCAGATTATGGCAATAGAACTGAGCAAGAAGAAAAAAATAGTAAATTCTGGATGTAGAAGTGGACTTTTCGTGAAAATAACACAGGGGCATCAAACAGATTTATAAAGGAAATAGCACTCCTAAACGAAGGTCCATTCGTGAACCACATTCAAATAATAAAAACAAATTTGGAGTACTTGATGAGCTGCGTATCGAGATCTGTTAAGAAATCTGATACATCAGAGATGCAGTACTGGCTCGAGTGAAACCCAAGTGACACTTCGGTATTTGACATCTGGTGGTTATCTGTCTTAATTAAGTACACCACATCCACAGAAGAACAACTTCATAGTTCTTATATGACGTGTTGGATGCTGTTTACGGTGTCATGAGAATTCAGTTGAACGATAATGTTTTCACTCTTGCATGTCAGATCAACTATTTAAATGTTACCGGTATTATAAATATTAAAGTTATTGTACACCGAATTTTCGAATTTTGGTGTTACGCTTTATGCAAGTGCACTAAAAGACACTAAAATAGTTGGTAGTTTCATATTCGTGTTCCTTTATTAAACGCTACAGTCAAGCTGAAAAAACAACACCGCCACCAGAAATCTTGTTGCTTCCTTTAAATTCACTGAACAAGTGTTCAGATAACGCGAACACTAGAACACAGTGATGGTCCTGCGAAATTTAGCCACGAGGTGACAGTCGACTGCGTCTAACCGCAGAGAGCCTGACTAGAGAGGTCCTGCAGTTAATCGGTTGTAGGAGAAGGGAAGTAGCGTCACGAGGTTAAAGCATCTTTAACTTGTAGTGACAGGTATAGACACAGCTCACTCAGGTTTAGGTGGCTACAGAAAGCTGCCGCCTTGGCATCCGAAGGCGCTGATCTTCCGTAATACATATACAGTGTGATCCTGAACTCCATCGGCAAGATTTCGTAAGTTGCTGGATGTTTTTTGAGTTTTGCGGTGTAAGTGCCCTATGGACTCTGATGGCTCGTTACAAAGTATTTGCATTTCGTTTGATTTCGTACCACCATTTATATTTGTACCTTTATTTGATGAAAAAGTGCAGATGTCGATAATATTCGTTGTGTATCTTGTTTACAAATAAACCTGTTCCACTGATTCACGATACTTACTGTTCATAACATTAATGCTCACTTTACTCTTTACTCTCAAGCGTGCACTAAGTACTACACCATTCTATCTAGGGTTTGTCTTTCCAACTATGTTGGTTGTATGTCGACATTAATTCAAAGCAATGTGATTTGCTTTATTGACGAAAAGTTGGCCGAAATGCACCTGGTGTATAGGTTATGTTGTTTACCAAGCAAGAGGCACGCAAAAAATACGGCGAAAGGCCTCCACCATGCGGGCACAATCATTCATCTGGAGCCTCTCATCTCCGTACAGCAGCCTCCAGATGGGCACGAACACGTCCTCTTCCTGTTTCGACGCCACTAACTCCAGCACATCGCGTAGTCTGCTAATAGTATGGACAGCCAATATGGAACGCTTTCAACCACAGACTACTTCGCTTCCACTTGGTATTGGGAGACATGGTAAGTGTTCCGCTGACAGGCATCAAAAACACTATGCGCCGGGGACACTCAGACAGTTACGAACCTGCAGTCACTTCAGTTCTTGCAAACAGTCCAGGAGAGTGCTCTGAAGACCACCTTATGACGCAGCAGTTGCTGTTTTCAGCGAACTACAACTGATAGCAGGTGTCAGCATACATTAATATCAGTGATACTTACAAACTCATAGACTGGCAAGAGATAGCAAAGTTAGTTAGATATCATTTTTTTAGCTTTGGGAAGTCAAGTACCATACATCAAACTGTACCAGAGTTAAGTACCATTTTATAACATACTCTTAATAAATCTTGTAATAGTGTCAAACAAGTCTTTATTTGCAGGTGTGAAAATCAGCCACCATTAAGGAACCATAGCACCGAAACAGCTTTCGCTTGATGTGGATATTTGGGCTGAATTAATAGTAGCATTTAGTTACTAAAGTAACAGCAATTTCACTGAATGCAGTAGAAAAGGTGTGCGATGGCGCTATGCTGACATTGTTCCTGCAGCGACAGTAACCACATCACAGTACTTATGCATTTGAGGGTTGTTGCATTATTCTTGTTTGTTCTGCACGTTTTGATGATGGTATATTTCACATATACTACGCAAAATCTATGGGCCAATAAGGGAGGAAGAAGGCTGGAGAATACGCTACAATGCCGAATCACAAGAGTTAATACAAGGCAGGGACATAGTAAAATTTGTGAAATCACAGCGAATACGATGGCTAGGACACTTGGAGAGAATGGCAGAGGATAGAATTCCAAAGAAAATGATGAAAGGTATGATCCATTCAGTTAGGCGAAAAGGGAGACCTAGAAGAAGATGGATCGATTAGGTAATAATGGATATCAGCAATATGGGAGTCCGGGGGTGGAAAAGAGCAGCAAATAACCGAGAAGTGTGGAGGAAGATTGTTGAAGAAGCCAAGGCTCACCAAGGGCTGTAGAGCTACTGAAGAAGAAGAAGAAGAAGAAGATATTACACATTTTTTTCACTGTTGTGAAGGTATATCTGCAGGAAAAAAGTAATTTGTTGTAACAAACTGCATTATTAACAATAAACTTGTTACTCTGCAACGAGCCAGTGGAGAACACAGGTCTCTGACTCCAAAATACTCACGAAACATCCTCGAACCATTTCTGAAATTTTGGCATGAAGTCGGGTTCATCCTGCAAAGTGTCTACTGTTTTACGCGCTCCGCTCAATGTTGGTGAAAGTTGGGAGTTAACATTCCGCGAACTCACATTGAAACTGTTTCTTAGTCTTGTACGTCTCATTCTAGAACTTTTCCTCTTAGGTATCTCCAACCACTTTTGTCCAAACCGTATTTCCAGTCCTCTCCTAGGCAGTCCATTATCGCTCGTTCTTAGGTGCCTTACATGACATGTTTAATGATTGTTCTTGTGATTGGCTCATTCTTTTCGTGCCGTTTCGTAATGCTAACATCCGCACAAGCGCAGTCAAAAACTCTCATTCCCTTACTTTCAGTATTTAATTTTCGTTCACACGATGCTGTGGCCAAATTCTAGTCACCAGGGACCTCAGTTGTACATGTAGCTCTAAAGCTATCAGCAGAACTCGCTATTATAGCGAATCTTGATGTTCTGATATTGTATGTTGTGCAGGCCAAAGGGAACTGAGTGGTTGAGTGGTGCTATTGCATATTTTCAGTGGATCCTAAGCGACCGATGCGGGTTGCGCGCGCGCGCGTGCCCGTGTGTGTGTGTGTGTGTGTGTGTGTGTGTGTGTGTGTGTGTGTGCGCGTGTTGCGTACAGCCTACAGCAGCTGAATTAACAGGCCACGTGCGGGATCTTATTATCATGCTTTATTTTTCGTGTCAATTAGCCACGTCAGAACTCCCTATGTTAGAAATTGGAAATTTGTGGTAAGGTCTTATGGGACCAAACTATTGAGGTCATCGGTCCCTCAGCTTACACACTACTTAATCTAACTTAAACGAACTTACGCTAAGGACGACACACACACACCTATGCCCAAGGGAGGACTCGAACCTCTGACGGGGGTGGGGAACCGCGTGGACCGTGACAAGACGCCCAAGACCGCGTGGCTACCCCTCGCGGCCCTATGTTAGAGGTGCCATGCTTTTATATAGAGGAAGTGTAAGAAAATGGGATAACTAATTTTGACCTGTAGAAAGACGGCAGTCCTGTTTTTCGGTTTGAGTCACCTTCGTTCTTTTGTCGAGAAACCTCCATGAATTTGGCCTATTGTCAAAGGTATTGCAGCTGCTTTAGCTGTCATTGATCAGAAGTCTTGAGTTATACAGGGCAAGTAATCAACAGTTGTACTCATTCCTAAGACTTCACTGCCATCTTCTTAGATTAACAATGCAGAAAACAAGAACACAGTATTGGAGTAACTTGAGCTGAGTAAGGTCTTCAGCGTAAGCACATTTTATTAATCTAGCTAACGACTGTTTTTTATCTGTTATCGTTGCTGGCCCATTTGTGACACTTGGTTCATAAGCACTATGGCGAGAAAGGAAACAGTGAACAGAATTTTGTAAGTTTCAATGGAACGTTAATGGATAGAGATACTGAAGTACTGTATTGTCTTATTGTGTCCAGTCTTTTAAGAACACGTTGTAAGCCACTCAACGTCCCAGCAGTGTCGAGTGGTTACTCCATGAGATTGACAATCTCAGTAGGTTAAACTATCTATAACGTTATTCATACACCGCACAGACGCTTATTCCCCTCAGAAATGAGTTACAATTGTCCACGAGTCATATATCACGGTGTAATCGTGTTGCCTGCACTGACATTTAGTAACATTTCTTGGATAATGTAGTTAAGTGATTGTATTTTGAAATCTTAGGTGATTATTAGTTCTTGTGCATTGTTCTCCCAGTACCTCTTGATGACGGTGCTTTCACATACACTTAACCAGTCATAGATAACGTATTATTGGTATGAAAACTACTTCGTGCAGTCTTTGAACTGATAGCAGCGTTTTCGTGTGGCAGACAGAGTTTCATCCAAGACATTGAATTCTATAGAAAGAGAATTCTAAAACCGCAACGGAGAGAAGTCCCTCCATTTCCAGCCCTGGTGTAAAGGGTGGTAAAAATGACTGATTATCAAAAACAGAAGACAGTTATTATGTAAAATCGGAATTCAGATTTTATAATTTACTATATTCTTTAAATGCTTCAAGCGTCTGTGGGCTCTATAGCAACCACATGTCTCCAGTGGTTATAATTTTGTATCAATCCATCGTAGATCAACATTCTCGTATCGAGTTATTATACCAAAATATTAATATCTAATAGAGTGGTCGATGCTGCCTAGCTGCAGTGACACTTCAAACTTGATTTGCGCCAGGACATGCCCCTATAGCCATTTCAGTAGCGGAATGTCGATATGACGATATGAACGCAAGAGCAGCACAGCACCCGGTCCCGGAGTGGAGAAAATTTCCGACCCGGCAGAGAATTCCTTCGGTTACCAATCCGTCACGCTTACCGCGCAGCAATCGAGGCGGGCAGTTGGAATTTATAAAGGGAGTTGTATTGCGAAGCAAAAGTCGTTGAAAGCCATAAACACATAAGTTCGAATCACAGTTCCAGGGAAGTCTGTGGTAAAGCAGGGTCGGTAGACTGCTAATCTTACTGTACGTGACGCTTAACGTCTTAGGCTAACAGCAATTGGCTTGCTGCTGTGCTGGCGCGGGTATAGAGCGTTATAACTAACGCGACCGCGGCATGTGCTCGCAGCGTTGTTTCCGGACCGGCAGACTACATAGGCTTTCACTTTATCTGACGACAACAACACGTTGGATCAAAAATATCCATAGTTAAAATTTGTTTGTCTCGGAGGTTGACATCCAATGATATCAAATGACTCAAATCCCCACCCCACCCCACACCATCCCGTGTGAGGGGGAGGGGAGGAAGCTTTGAAACACTAAATGGAACCCCTCTTTTTCTATTGCACATTGGGATTGTACGGAAAAATTACTTGGCGAAACATTTTTTTTGTTTTTTTTTTGGTTGCGTGGCAGATGGCGATGTTATCGGAAAAATCAAAATAGGTAGAAAATCAAATTTTTCAAAATGTTATTTAGTGACACTTTAATTAACCCCCCAGCTCGACGACACAAGGGTAGGACAGGCAATTACTTCGTAATTTTTAATGGAACTGCACAGCTTGTTATTATAAGTGGTAGTTCGCTACACGGCCACAGCGACGCGTCGAGCAGTCCCCTCTTCGTTTTGTAGGAGGCATACAACTTTGAGAATAGGGTTTTCCGTTAAAAGTTATGAAATAATTGTCTGTACTACCTTCGCAGCGTGGAGGTGGGGGGTTAATTCAAATGTTATTGGATAGCATTTTGAAACATGCGGTTTTCCAGCCATTTTGATTTTTCCGATTACATACAAAACTTACGTAATTCGGTCCGTAGAATCCGAATCTGCAATAAAAATAGGGCTTCCCATTTCAGCTTTCAAAGTTGCCCCCACACACGGAGAAATATACCGTAAAGTGTCGCCGTTAACATGAATAGGGTTCTGGGAACCCCAAGTTGTAGTACTGAAGCACGTGCAAGATTTTTGTTTACGTAACACCAGGTCTTAGGTGTAAAATTAATTTTGCATTATTCCAGGTTCACGTAAGTAAAATATCAAAATTTTACTGACCCATAAAATTCTTTTCATATGATTGATATGCCCTGCTGTAACTGCAAAAAGAAGGGAACCACTTGAAAAATGCTCCTATCAGAACACAAAAAGGCGAATATGCTCCTATTTATAAAAGAGTCTGATCGAAAAGTGAGGTACCAGCTGTCTCATTCTACCTCCCTCAGCTCCTTAAAAATCTTTTGTTTATGAACATATTCGCATTTTTTATACTAAGAGAGAAAGGGACTATGGCGGTGGGAAAGAGACGGAAAAGTAATAAATATTGAATGGTAGTACACTGGTTGTGGTGCAGAAAGAGCGAAGGGGATAATGGGATTGAGATAAAGAGAGGGAGACAGTGCAGTGGAACATAGTTGACAGCGACAGAATAGTGCTAGGAAAAGAGTGGAGGACACAGTGCCAATTGGAGGCGAATAAAAAGTAGGAGAATGTGGAGTTAGGCGAGACCCAGTGATAATGACAGGCAGAATCTACGAGAATGAAAGCGAGGAAGAGAGACATAGTGACAGTGAGAAGAGACAGCAGCAGTGAGAAGGAATAAATGAGATAGTAGCTATAAGAGGGAACAAAAGGAAGACAATGACAGCGAGAGGAGACAGTACTAGCAGGACAGAACGACGGAGGTTGTGACTGTGAGACAGGAGACAGTGACCGTTAGAGAGACACAAAGAGATAGTGACTTTGGTCTGATCTTAATGAAAGAGTGAGAATGAGCGAGTTAAAGTTAGGTGAGCGTTTGAGAGTGTGAGGTCGGTTGCATTATAAAAAGAGAGCAAATATGTTTGCATGCCAAAATTTTTGGGAAAATTTTTAAAGATGCTGAGGAAGGCAGAACGAGGCAGCTGATACTCGCCTTCTCAGTCATAATCTTTTAAAGAGGAACATATAGCTTTTTTGTGCCGCAGTCCTTCTCCCCTTTAACTGGCACTTAGGGATGGTAAAGCCCAGGACAGAGATGTTTCCGACGTGGAAGGGCAGCTAGGTGCTGGACATTGTACCAGAGGGCGCAGTGACATATCTGCATCGGGACCCTTCTGGGTGTTATCAACGCAGGCGTTTCCGGCCGCCCTACCGGCTGTGAGGAATTTGCAGTCTTGGCTCCTGTAGGCTTGATGGATGCCGTGAGTGGCCTGTGAGATATGTGAGATAGTAAACGCTATACCTTCATGGGTACCTACACCTGTGTGAACGCCTATGCGGGTTCCTCTGGCAGAGAGTACTTAATGAATCACAGCTAGAGTCAGTCATATCAATAAGTAGCAGCAACGATGTGGAGAGATTTGAAGTGCAACAGCCACAAACCTTCAGTTGTATATAGGGCAAATGGAAGGCTGTAGTTTCATTTGTAGGATACTAGGAAATTGGTATGGTCCATATATGAACACTGTTCAAGTGTTGGGAACTCATATTAGGTGGAATATGACTTTATTCATTCCACACTCCCTTTTTGAATGAAACAGGAAGAGATTTAAAAAAAGGTACAGCAAGGAAGAACCTTTTTCATGCACTTCACAACCACTCAGAGATTATAGATGTCGATGTAGGCATTTGGTAAAGAGTAACAAAAAATTGTTCAAATGCCTCTGAGCACTATGGGACTTAACATCTGAGGTCATCAGTCCCCTAGAACATAGAACTACTTAAACCTAACTAACCTAAGGACGTCACACACATCCATGCCCGAGGCAGGATTCGAACCTGCGATCGTAGCGGTCGCACGGTTCCAGACTGAAGCGCCTAGAACCGCTCGGCCACATCGGCCGGCTAAAGAGTAACAGCTCACCAGCATTTTTAAGTCGAGCGCAGAGCATAGTGAGCGCAGAGACAGGTAAAGTGGCAGGACTTAATGGTATTATGTATAAAATTCTCTAAAGACAATTAGTGTGTGATAGTGGTAAGGGCTGAAAATAGTCTTGTCGGGGTTCGGGCATTTTATACAGGTAGTAACGTGGAGAGGAATGCTGCTAAGACTTTTGCCACTAATATTCAGTTTGTACAGTTATTCCGGCATCACCATCTGCCTAGTCTTGCAGGGGCGTAGGCGAATTTCTTTGAAACTTGACGACTGCTAATTAATGACGACAAGCCATAGGTGAGAGCATCTATAGGTCAGGGTACACTAGACATGGCTTACACCTGAATAAAATGGGGAACAAGTGCGCCATTAAGTTTTTAATGGATTGTAGAACGTGTGGAATTGCACAGACAAAAGACCAAATCCCTGTGGTGATTTGTAGAAGGTTAGGTGTTTGGTAGCATGAAATCATTTAAGAGGCATCCTTCAAGGGATATGTGGATCACAAGGCTCAGTGAACTAATTCATCAGAATATGATGCGAATTAGAAATGGGTGAACGGCTAATAGACCTTGACTCACGTAGTACTTGTGTCTCGAAGCATCATACACGCAGAAAAACAATAATAAAGATGCCTTTATAGGGGGTACATCTTATCTAATTTTTGCTTGAGGAGTTCATTACAGATGGCAGGAATCGTGATTTATGCCAAATGTAGTGTTTAATTAAAAGAAATTGAGGTATTAAAACATTGTTTAAAACTAATATTTATAGGTGCTTGAATTTTCAAGGAAAAATCTGTAATTGTAGCCCTCTAAAAATCTCTCAGTTCAGTTTACAGGATATCTCCCTCAAATCTTGACTACTAATAAAAAAATTTCGAATGGGAATATGAAGTGGCATGAGTGATTTTCTTTTCCTTCGCCTACTAAAGAGTAAAAATAGCTGGGGTCCTTGTTGACATGCTGTGTAACAAGAGCGGATAACGCTGAAAAAATTTCTCTAGTGAATATAGCTTGTAGAAGAAACTGA
Source organism: Schistocerca cancellata (assembly GCF_023864275.1). NCBI lineage: Eukaryota > Metazoa > Arthropoda > Insecta > Orthoptera > Acrididae > Schistocerca > Schistocerca cancellata. The sequence goes on from NC_064626.1 coordinate 411,642,626, forward strand.
CGTGAGTCTGGTTCTTGGATTGTGTACTGGGAGGGGCATTCAGTCGTGCTCGACTGTAACATTACTCTTAAATACAGACAAAGCCCTATTCATGCTCCTAATGTACGACATTCTTGCTTTATAATATGCGTTCTGGAGACAAAAAAGCACCACATGAAGTATTAATTGTGTAGAAATGAATCTTCAACTCCAACCTCAAATACTGTTAAGCTATGCGTGTTGTTTTGATAACTTATAAAACAATTCCAATAGACAACTCCATTAATTTGCGAAAAATGAACCAGTGGCACGCTAACATAAAGGGCAGCCTGGAGTTGGGGGGCCCAGCATAAATTTCCTGGATATTAGCTTAAAGATAGAAGAGAGTAACCATAAATTTAAAATTTACCGTAAAGATTCCTTCACTGATACTTTCATCCCAGCTTCCTCCCAACATGCTACAATCCACAAAAATGCAGCGTTCCATCACATGATCCACCGTCTCCTTTCTATCCCTATGTTCCAAGAAGAATTTGACCAGGAACTTAACACAATAAAAACAATAGCCACAAATAATGAATTTGACCCAGAAGTAACTTTTTGAATGCAAAAGGTTTCTCTGTATTTCTATGTCCCTCAGACAATAGGTAGTGGCTTGTTTAATGCAAAAGACAAACAACCAGCAATCACAAAAAGTAGGGTTTATAAAATCACATTCCGTGAGCGACAGTCTCGCTACACTGGACAGACGGGGAGGTCAATCTGTACCAGGCTTAAAGAACACCACAGAAGCTAGAGATTGAAGACGCTTGATTCAGCCGTTACAGAACATTGCGTGAACAATAACCACAAATATACGGAAGAAAAGGGGGCCAAAATCAACCAATTAGAAATTAAAAGACAGATGCGTATATCCCCACACCTATTATTAAACGAGCAAACCGAATTCAGTTATTCACCTCTTTTAGATGAGATCACAACTCCAGGATAGAAACAAAACTTTGGGCCCCAGTCCATTGTAGTGTAATTGCTGAATGTGTAATAATGTACGTAATTTGTTAAGAAATGGTCACTGACGTGATTGTACATTAAGCTAGGGATCGATACTTCAAGAAGTTGAGATGATTATCTTTTCCTTTTCATCATGCTGATCTATGCATTATCATCTTTGGGAATCACTAATGTACTTGAAAATGGGCTTATAACCCGAAACCTAGGACGTACAATAATAAAATCGTGAAACAAGGCGTAAATCAACGTTTGTTAAGTTTAGTCTGGAAGAAGCAGTGGGTGTTATTCAGATACCGATTAAATATTTACTCCATAATAGCTCATAGCAGCAATTCTTTATTAGATACTTAGGCAATAGTAATAGTTGTTAGCTTGTTTTAAGTGTCTAAACATTGTTTTATCACAATTGTCTTGAAATTTTAAACATTTTTACTGGCTGAGATCCAGCAACCTTACGTTATTTTATTACAGGATGTATATATGGCCACATCGGTTGCACAATTTTTTTGTCAAATTTACCATGGTTTCGACTGCACTAGGGCAATCTTCATGAGAATAAAAAAAAGTACATGTATTACATGTAATCACACCATGGGTAAAAGTGTCTGAGCAAAAGTGCTCTCGTCAAATAAAAATGTCACAGGAATAAAAAGTGAAATATAAAACTATAACATGTTTGTCAACTGGATAAAAATTTCATGGAGACAGAATGGCAGTCGCAAGGTCGCTTGGGGCCATGAGCGGCATCAACACAGCCGCTACCGTGAGATTAAGCCTTCAGTAACTGCCGGACTACTGCTGGCTCTAAGTCCAATGCTCTGGACTTAGTGACTTCCAGCCAGAGAACCACCTGTGGCCTCACTTCAGCCACAGCCAGCCTACTGCCGTGGGGGCTGCAGTTCGTAACCAGGGTTGGTGCACCCATTCAACCACCGCCATCTGTGCGAGCATACTGTTGCTATATGCCACCACTCTCAAGGACAGGCACTGAATCTGAGGGCTGTCTTCCTCTACAAGAACCACAGTGGGATACCACACCTTCCTGTGCGTCCTGCCTTTCGGTGCAGAACTGCGCCCAGATGGCGGCTCCACCCATCAGTGTTCCTGCTGAGCATCACAACAGGCCACGGCCGCCTGCTGCATCAGCTTTCAGCATGCGTTGCCAACACAGAGCACCACTACGAGTGTTGTAATTGTTTTTCGGTAAACTGTGTGACTAAACATAATGTATTCTGGTCAGCCATCGGTCATCATGCTGTCAATAACCCGTTCCACAACTCAACCCTTCCACTGTAGAGGTCAGCCACTCCAGACTTAGGCTTTAGGTTCAAGTACGGTATCGGTGTCTGCAGCTGGACCAGGATCTGCGTCTCCAGCCAACCCACAGCGTCAACATACAGAGGGGCGAGTATGCCGACTGTGGCGCATTTTTTGCTGCAGGTTTCCAGTTTTATTTTCGTTTGTGAAGTGTGGCAAGTAAACTCAGACATTGTGATGTGACTGTCTAAGTATGGGAGTTAGTTGTCGTCTTGGCAGTGTGGACAATATGCCTTTTCGAACAAAGGGTGTGGCTCATTGTCTAGAAGTGTATAAGGTGTAGCGATTCCGGAGGTGCAGCTCAGTGCACTAAAAAGTTTTAGGATGGTATTCCCATAACTGTCGTTGCCGTCATCTTGTTTTGTTGTCGCCCTTCGCTGTTTTTATGTAATTGGTAAAGAATTAACCATGTCGCTGTCGGTACCTCAGGGAGCAACACTGGTGGAAATACTGCGAATTTTAGCTGCTGAGGTATCTCGCTTGCAAGCAGACAATTCGTGTCTCATAAGTGTGTTTCTCTGGCGGTAAGAAATATGAGGATTATTGAGAGGATTGAAAGAAGAAAGAAGGGTAGTTTTGTGCGGATGCAGAAACTAATAACACTGTAGAAGTTAAGGGCAGTAATGTAGAATTATTAACTCTAGTATCTTGCTAAAATACGAAGTCTGAGTCATATGTAGTGCTAGACGAAGTAGGTCTGCGTTGTATTCAAGTAACTAGTGTGCTGACAACAAAATAGATGATTTAAGGGCGGTGGTATCTACCCCAAAGAATGATGATGGATGTTGTTTGAGGCCGTGGTGCGACGGCCAGTGTACAGGAAAGTGCATATGATGATGGCCTTTGTGCCGTGCGGAGTGTAACTGCAAACAGTGATTTTGTTGTATATACTGCAGAGGATGTGCAGGAAGCTATCTATAAGGTTGGTTGTGTAGCAGGTGTTGTGGATATTGAGGTGGACAGATGCATTTATTTCTGAAGGACGCAAATTCATCGCCATCTGTGATATCACTTTCCCGTCAGAATGGGGGAGGTGTTTGGAGAAAAAAGAGGGAGCGTGTTTGAAAGGCTCGCGATTGGGTCGATAAGGCTAAATCCCTTCTCGAGTGACTGCCTGATAACTGGGGGAATCGTGAAAGTGATGACACATACAGTGTAATATGTATTAGGAGTAAGAGGGAGCGTCATGCGAAAATTGATCTTTCGGGACACACGGTGGAACTGGGGGAATATTGTCACCGCTGGAAGGAAACTGCCAACAGCGATAAACGGCCACAAGATTCATCTGTCTTTGAGGACAAAACAGTTCAACTGCAGGCAAAATAGCACAAGTTCAATTTGGGTGATGTAGTACTGCAAGCCGCAAGGAAATGTAGCATCGCAAGAAGGATTCAGTCTGTGATTAGCGTTACAGTGAAACTATCTGACAATGTATTGTGTGCAGTAGCACCATATACAGGTTTTGCGCGGGCGTAGTTTTAGGAGTGGATTTTCAACAGAAACGAAACGGGAACTATTGACAACACGAAGTTCCAGATGATGTACCGAGGCAGTGGATTAAGAAACAACTGGATACAAAAAAGAGATGCTAAGCATGAGAAATCAGTGGAGTCGGACCACTTTCCATTGAAGCACAAGTGTTGAGGATAAAAAGTCAATTGAGAAAGAGTTTTCCAGTATTATTTTTAGTTGGTTCCATAATTGTTGTGGATGGTATTAGAGGTTTCGCCATTTTGCGTGAACATTTCTTGTGATTAATGGTAGGAGCATGTTTTTCAATTACTAGGATGTTGAATGGACGACGTTCCAGATTCTTTGGGTTTTCTGAGTGATCGGACCTTGTGTTATAATGCAGCAATGGATACGTTGAAGGTTAATGACGTAGTGCCGTTATGCGATTTTTATGTGATGGTTGGAAAGGGATTTAAACGATTCACGGCAAGTTGGAAATTTGCCAGTCGTTATGTGGACTAGAAAGAATCAGTGAAAACACTTTTATTTTGTTATGAGTAGTTTTGCTGGAGGATATTATTTATTTTGTGTCGTCAGTGTACTTGAAATGATCTTATTTTAAATGTGGTATATCGCGGCATGGAAGTAACAGGGAACAAGTTTTGGACTGTCCGTCGACCGTAATGTACAGCTAAGTAGGACCATTTATTGTGGAAAAAAACGTTTTTTAATATAGTTTGTAAAGAGAGTAAGAATTCTCCAGTATATTGTGTAATTTGTTATGTGAAAGGTCAATTAAATAAATTGGCATCACACAGTTCCGATAAGTGTAAGGATTTTCCTGAATAAATCAATTTATTACGAAGTAGCTGTTACGGTATGATAAACGGAAGTGAAGAATGTGCTATCATTATTCTGTTAGTTTGTAAGTGATCATTTAAATAAGTTACTGGTCAAGGGAAAAACGGAAAAGTCATTGGGCTAATAACGTAAGCATACAGACAATTAACTTCGTGGTTTAAACAGACTACTTTTAAGGAAAATGTGCTGTACACTATTAGCAGTTGGAGGATGAGCTATGATCCAGAGAACGGATCTACAACAGAGGGAAGGTGTGTAACGCCCTCACTATTTTTCAGCGCTACTGAGGAAAACAGCGACGCTGCCACGGCTGTTCCAAAAGGTAGTGGGAGCGTGCGAGCTCGGCACTGACCAAAAGCCTTTGCGCCAGACGCCACAGTGCCACCGTCTGATTACCACATTGCGGGCCAGGCATGGGGCCAGCACCACAATAAAGAAGACACAGCAGAAAGGCAGAACTACTGTGGCATCGGTAAGCCGGTTGCTACATTTCCCAGCCACGACTGGATTGTGGCTTACGTGGTTGAAAGCGATGCTTCGGCAAAACAAGTACGCACTGCGGCGGTACAAATACTCGTCTTTTTAATCAAATCCAGCAGCCACCATCGTCTTTTTAATCAAAGCCAGCAGCCACCATCTACGAGAAGAAGTCCACGCTGGTCTACGAAGTGGTGTGGTTCCATAAGAAGCCACCACTAGATTTGAGCTCCACTAGCTGCTGGCCTACAGCTGGCTTTAAGTCCAGTGCTGAGCACTTAGTGTGCTGAGGACTTAGTGCCTTCCAGCCAATGAGCCATCTCTGGGCTCACTTCAGCCACAGTTAGCCTACTGCTCTGGAGGGCAGCAATTTGTGACCAGGGCGGTGCACCTGCTTAGCCATGTAAGCTTGTGCAGGCATACTTTCACTCTATGCCCCATTCGTTAAGTGCTGGAGCTACTGCTGGGCACTAGACAGTCTCTACAAGGACCACGGTGGGATACCGTGCCTTCCGGAGCGTTCTGCCTTGTGCTGAAAAACTGTGCCCAGATGGCATAGGCGCTGCCGCATACTCCCCCCACTAATGTTCCTGCTGATCCGCTGGCGTCACAACATACCAAGGCCGCCTGCTGCATCAGCGCCTTCCCACACAATTGTCTTCAGCAGGTTTTGGCACCACTGAGTGCCGCTACGAGTGTTGTAATTGTTCTTCAATAAAACGTATGACAGAAAACAATGTGTATCTGAGCAACCAACGATCATCAGCCTGACAATAAGCACCTTCCCCCACCCCCTCCCCACTCCACATAAACCCTATTCTTCTGCTGTAGCTCTACACGTCTTTCAACCAGGACGGTTGTCTGCTAGTTGTCAGACTTTGCAACCGTTAGAAAACTTCCAGAATTGTTTAAACATACAAGCTTTTCGACAAAGAGGCCCTGATGTCAGAATGATTGGATGTAAACTGACAATCCGTTTTCTTCCAGTAATAGCACTTCTGTGGCCAGTGCCGTCTCTGTGCAGAAAGTCTCGTATGTCGGAGTGTAACAAATGACAAGAGAAAGTCTGATATCCTAAAGTGCACCTAGCAGACTCAGACCATAACATTCAGCATATGTAGTGAATCTCCCTTATAGCTCATTTTGTGTGAATTAGGGAAAACCAACGTGTTATGTATTATCGCAGCGTAATATGTTCGTAGATGATGCTTTACAATATTTTAGACTCTAGGGTAGCAAAGTATGACCCTGTGATAATGACCACATTTACTGAATAACCCGTTTAATACATGAATAAAACTTAAAATTTGTCTGATTATTTCTTCAGTTCGTTCACATTTCATTTGCCATTAGTGTGGGTTTTAACTCTCATCTCTCTTGGTACATTTTAATGTGGATCCGTCAAGACCTCTTTTGTTGGGGACTAAAAAATCATGTCATTTCACGTAAGTTACTGGTCTCCAGGGCGGAAGTGACTTTCGCACGATCTGTCACGGCTAAGTAACATACGTCGCTGAAACTTGGACCACACATAGAAAGAACTGCTGCACTATAGTAAAGGAGGCAACTGAAAGAAATGAAACGAAGAGAAATAACTCTACTATTCAAAGACAATAATTACAGTGAAGTCATCGTTATTTATGATGGTACCCTGGACATTACAAAAGGCGGGACATGGTTATTAATACGGTGTGTGATCACCATCAACAGCAATGTATGCCCTGCAGAGTGCTTCCGTGCTGACCGTACGGTTGGTATGGAGTTGGAGGTGGGCGTTCCATTCTACCACCAGCGCGGTCGACAAGTGGTGTGTAGTCGTCGGTGCACTTGAACGTGCTGCAACACGTCCTCCCATTGCATCCCACACGTGCTCGATCGGATTTAAGTCGGGAGAACAGGCAGCCCAGTCCATTCGCCGGATATCCTCTCGATCCAAGAGCTCCTCCACCTGCTGCGCTAGTCTGTGCGGTCGCGCATTGTCATGCATAAGAATGAAGTCAGGGCCGTTTGCACCCCTGAAAACACGCACAGTGGGGAGGAGTACAGTGTCACAATAAGATTGACCGGGGAGTATACCGTGTTCAAAGATTTGGGTCAGTTGGTCCATGCAACATTATGCCTCTCCTCTCGTTATCAGGAGAAAGAAAACTGGCGTTCTACGGATCGGAGCGTGGAGTGTCAGATCCCTTAATCGGGCAGGTAGGTTAGAAAATTTAAATAGGGAAATGGATAGGTTATAGTTAGATATAGTGGGAATTAGTGAAGTTCGGTGGCAGGAGGAACAAGACTTCTGGTCAGGTGACTATAGGGTTATAAACACAAAATCAAATAGGGGTAATGCAGGAGTAGGTTTAATAATGAATAGGAAAATAGGAATGTGGGTAAGCTACTACAAACAGCATAGTGAACGCATTATTGTGGCCAAGATAAACACGAAGCCCATGCCTACTACAGTAGTACAAGTCTATATGCCAACTAGCTCTGCAGATGATGAAGAAATTGATGAAATGTAGGATGAGATAAAAAAAATTATTCACGTAGTGAAGGGAGATGAAAATTTAATAGTCATGGGTGACTGGAATTCGAGAGTAGGAAAAGGGAGAGAAGGAAACATAGTAGGTGAATATGGATTGGGAGAAAAAAAAGGAAAGAGGAAGCCATCTGGTAGAATTTTGCACAGAGCATAACTTAATCATAGCTAACACATGGTTCAAGAATCATGAGAGAAGGTTGTACACATGGAAGAATCCTGGAGATACTAGAAGATATCAGATAGAATATATAATGGTAAGACAGAGATTTAGGAACCAGGTTTTAAATTGTAAGACATTTCCAGGGCCAGATGTGGACTCTGACCACAATCTATTGGTTATGAACTGTAGATTAAAACTGAAGAAACAGCAAAAAGGTGGGAATTTAAGGAGATGGGACCTGGATAAACTGACTAAACCAGAGGTTGTACAGAGTTTCAGGGAGAGCATAAGGAAACGATTGACAGGAATGGGGGAAAGAAATACAGTAGAAGAAGAATGGGTAGCTCTGAGGGATGAAGTAGTGAAGGCAGCTGAGAATCAAGTAGGTAAAAAGACTAGGGCTGGTATAAATCCTTGGGTAACAGAAGAAATATTGAATTTAATTGAAGAAAGGAGAAAATATAAAAACGCAGTAAAAGAAGCAGGCAAAACGGAATACAAACGTCTCAAAAATGAGATCGACAGGAAGTGCAAAATGGCTAAGCAGGGATGGCTAGCGGACAGATGTAAGGATGTAGAGGCTTATCTCACTAGGGGTAAGATAGATACTGCCTACAGGAAAATTAAAGAAACCTTTGGAGAAAAGAGAGCCACTTGTATGAATATCAAGAGCTTAGACGGAAACCCAGTTCTAAGCAAAGAAGGGAAAGCAGAAAGGTGGAAGGAGTATATAGAGGGTCTATACAAGGGCGATGTACTTGAGGACAATATTATGGAAATGGAAGAGGAGGTAGATGAAGATGAAATGGGAGATACAATACTGCGTGAAGAGTTTGACAGAGCACTGAAAGACCTGAGTCGAAACAAGGCCCCGGGAGTAGACAACATACCATTAGAATTACTGACGGTCTTGGGAGAGCCATTCCTGACAAAACTCTACCAACTGGTGAGCGAGATGTATGAGACAGGCAAAATACCCTCAGACTTCAAGAACAATATAGTAATTCCAACCCCAAAGAAAGCAGGTGTTGACAGATGTGAAAATTACCGAACTATCAGTTTAATAAGTCACAGCTGCAAAATACTAACGCGAATTCTTTACAGACGAATGGAAAAACTGGTAGAATCAGTCCTCGGGGAAGATCAGTTTGGATTCCGTAGAAATGTTGGAACACGTGAGGCAATACTGACCTTACGACTTATCTTAGAAGAAAGATTAAGAAAAGGCAAACCTACATTTCTAGCATTTGTAGACTTAGAGAAAGCTTTTGACAATGTTGACTGGAATATTCTCTTTCAAATTCTAAAGGTGGCTGGGGTAAAATACAGGGGGCGAAAGGCTATTTACAATTTGTACAGGAACCAGATGGCAGTTATAAGAGTCGAGCGGCACGAAAGGGAAGCAGTGGTTGGGAAGGGAGTGAGACAGGGTTGTAGCCTCTCCCCGATGTTATTCAATCTGTATATTGAGCAAGCAGTAAAGGAAACAAAAGAAAAATTCGGAATAGGTATTAAAATCCATGGAGAAGAAATAAAAACTTTGAGGTTCGCCGATGACATTGTAATTCTGTCAGAGACAGCAAAGGACTTGGAAGAGCAGTTGAACGGAATGGACAGTGTCTTGAAAGGAGGATATAAGATGAACATCAACAAAAGCAAAACGAGGATAGTGGAATGTAATCGAATTAAGTCGGGTGATGGTGAGGGAATTAGATTAGGAAATGAGACACTTAGAGAAGTAAAGGAGTTTTGCTATTTAGGGAGCAAAATAACTGATGATGGCCGAAGTAGAGAGGATATAAAATGAAGACTGGCAATGGCATGTAAAGCGGTTCTCAAGAAGAGAAATTTGTTAACATCGAGTATAGATTTAAGTGTCAGGATGTCGTTTCTGAAAGTATTTGTATGGAGTGTAGCCATGTATGGAAGTGACACATGGACTATAAGTAGTCTGGACAAGAAGAGAATAGAAGCTTGCGAAATGTGGTGCTACAAAAGAATGCTGAAGAGTAGATGGGTAGATCACATAACTAATGAGGAGGTATTGAATAGAATTGGGGAGAAAAGGAGTTTGTGGCACAACTTGACAAGAAGAAGGGACCGGTTGGTAGGACATGTTCTGAGGCATCACGGGATCACAAATTTAGCATTGGTGGGCAGCGTGGAGGGTAAAAATCGTAGAGGGAGACCAAGAGATGAATACACTAAGCAGATTCAGAAGGATGTAGATTGCAGTAGGTACTGGGAGATGAAGAAGCTAGCTCAGGATAGAGTAGCATGGAGAGCGGCATCAAACCAGTCTCAGGACTGAAGACCACAACAACAACAACACTGTAACACTTGGATCACCGAAACTGTTATGTTCGAGAACGCTCCTGGGTGCATACGGGTTCCCACCTCTCAAGAGATGAGGGTACATACAGACTCACTTCTCAGGCTGAATCAGCTCTCATTCGAGAAGAGCACGCTACCCCACTCCTCAATGGTCCAGTCCCTATGCTGTTGGCGCCATCGGAAACGGTGCCACCGATGTGCGAGTGTCTACGGAACGCAACGTACTGGTCGTCGAGCAAAGAGTCGACCTAATATGCAGTCGCCGTGGCACCCTGGAGTATGAAATTGCGTCCCTTGCAAGTCTGTTACACGTGGTCGCAACTGCACCCGCTGTTTGATTTGGTTACCTTCCCGCCGGTTGCACAAAGCTGCACTCATTTGCTGCTGTAGCTGACAGTGGTCGACCACCTCCTCTCCTTCGGTCAACAGTTCTTTTGGTTCGTAACGCTCTCCATACGTGTGATACAGTGCTGTGAACAATACGAAACTCCTGGGCTACACTCCTCACACTTCGACCTACTTCCAGCTTCCCGACGATTCTTCTCCGTGTGAAGTCATTCGAAAGTTTTATTCGGGACATGTAATGAAGCACACAACCGCAGTGCACCGTAACTGCTCGCTGCTTGACAGGCACTGTCTTTTCCCATTCCTTCAACTGCCTCATCTTATGCAGCCAGCCTAATTTGGCGCTGTAGTCACGCTGACCTCACGACATGTGACCTCCAACTTTCTTTGTACGACAGGGGTACCTGTGGCAACATGCTCCCGCTCTTTTGTTCATTTCCACCGAGTAGTCAATACGATATTGTGCTTCATCTATCTCGTCCCTTAAGTTTTACACAGCTGTGTATTAACTTCAGTTTCCTTGTACATGCACCCCGCTATCATTACATATGATTCAATAGGAAGGACCTCTGTTAAAAAATGAGTCACCCACGATATTGATCACATTTTTTTGCTTTTGTAGCATGCAGCATTTTAAATGAATTACAGATATCCAGAACCGAAAACTACCTTGCTATAAAGTCTAGTGCTGTCGTCTTAAATTTAAATTCTGCTTCACTGATCTGTACTTTAAATTCGTAACATCACACTACGTTATTTCGAAGTTTTTAAGCTTCTGTCTTGTCCTTTGTGAATGTCGCCAATGACCATGGAAATATTTGAGAGGAAAAGAAACTGGAATAGTCATTATCTGATGTATTTTCGCTAGGAATAATATAACTCGGTATTACAAAAATGCAACCATATTCTGGGAATCATCACCTAATTTAGTACACGAACAGTTTAAGAGCTGAAAGAGCTGCACCAATCAGTCTATATGCGTGCGAACCCGAAAACTCACCTTACATAATGTCCAAGTTTCGCCAATCTTGGCGCTCTCAAGCTCTAGTCAACAACGTAACTGATTAATATTAAGGTTTGTAGCGTCTTAAATCTGATCATACACACTGAGGTGACAAAAGTCATGGGATACCTCCCAATACCGTGGCGCATCTGCTTTTGCCTGGTGTAGTGCAGCAACTTGACGTGGCATTGTTACAGCAAGTCGTTGGAAGTCTTCTACAGAAATATTGAGCCTTGCTGCCTCTATAGGTGTTCATAATTGCGAAAGGGTTGCCGTTGCAGGGGTTTGTGCACGTACTAACCTCCCGATTATGTCCCATAAATTAGCGATGGGATTCATGTCGGGCTATCTGGGTGCCCTGTTCTTTCGCGCGAATTGTCCAGAATTTTCTTCAAACAAAACGCGAACAGTTATGGCCCTATGACATGTCGCATCGTCATCCATAAATGTTCCATCGTTGTTTGGAACATGAAGTCCATGAATAGCAAAAAATGGTTCAAATGGCTCTGAGCACTATGGGACTTAACATCGGAGGTCATCAGTCCCCTAGAACTTAGAACTACTCAAACCTAACTACATCACACACATCCATGGTCACGAGCCCAGGAGAGGCGCTGCAGGCGAAGTCATGCTGTTAGCAAAGACACTCGCACCAGTCGTCAGCTGTAGTAGTCTGTTAACACCAAGTTTCTCCGTACTGCCCTAGCGGATACGTTCGTCATATGTCCCACATTTATTTCTGCGGTTGTTGCACACATTGTAGGTTGTCTCTTCGTACTGACAACTCTACGCAAACGCCAGTGTTCTCTCTCGCTTCCCACGCCCGGGTTCCCGGGTTCGATTCCCGGCGGGGTCAGGGATTTTCTCTGCCTCGTGATGACTGGGTGTTATGTGCTGTCCTTAGGTTAGTTAGGTCTAAGTAGTTCTAAGTTCTAGGGGACTGATGACCATAGATGTTAAGTCCCATAGTGCTCAGAGCCAGAGCCAGTGTTCTCCGTCGTTCAGCGAGGGCTGTCGTCTACTGTATTGTCCGTCTTGAGGGCTGTGTTGTCCGAGTTGAGAGGTAACGCATGAAATTTGGTATTCTCAGCACACTGTGGATCTCAAAATATTGAATTCCCTAACAATTTCCGAAATGGAATGTCATAAGCGTCTAGCTGCAGCTACCATTCCGCGTTCAAAGTCTGTTAATTCCCGTCGTGCGGCCATGATTAACGTCGGAAACCTTTTCGCAAGACTCTCTTGAGTACAAATGATAACTCCAGCAATGCAATGCCTTTTTATACCTTGTCGGTGGGTTGAGTGATTTGGGGCAGAGGACCAAACAGCGAAATCATCGGATTAGGGAAGGACGGGGAAAGAAGTCGGCCGTGCCCTTACAAATGAACTATCCCGGTATTTGCCTGTAAGTGATTTAGAGAAATTACGGGAAACCTAAATCAGGATGGCCGGTTGCGTGTTTGAACCGTCGTCCTCCCGAATGCGAGTCCAGTGTGCTTACCACTGCGCCACCTCGCTCGGTTTTATACCTTGTGTACGCGATACTACCGCCGTCTGAATAAGCGCATATCGCTGTCCTGTGACTTTTGTCGTCTCAGTGTACGTCGAATAACGGTAGGAGGATACGGTAAAAATGAAATTAGTCGCGAATGATTCTTATCATTGCTCCAAAAATGCAATATACTACCTTTAAATAGTAGGGTCTTATCATAGCCCAAAAAAGCGATGTTCTACATGTCAATAACATCACCAAAAGAGAAATTCAGATACCGTAAATTAAAAGTTACTAGTTCATCTGTTCGAGTTTAATTCCCTCTTATTTTTTGTGCGGTTTCACATAGTTATGTTCATACACATCAAGCAACAGTTTATTACCATCGTCATTATTTTGTTGTGTCTCGTCTTGGTTCTGCTCTCAGCATTTTACCATCGATACACGAGAAAGGCATCCCCCAGTATAGCGACAGTCTAAATGATACTTGTTGGATTGTTTTTGTGTTTGAACGTCCCTCAACACAGGAAATACCATAACGCCAACAGATGAAGGTTGTCACAGATTTGTGATTGGCACGAAGAATTATCTACGGATCGAACCCTGTATGTTACACTGCATAGAAAAGTTTCAAAACAACGGAAATCAAAATCCGGTGTGCCCCAAGGAAGAATAATATTTGTGTTTAACAGATCGAGTGACGGTATAAATCGTGTGATGTGGAGTTCCACATCTTTGTATCGCTATCATTCCGAAGAGAAACAGCACGCAACTCCGTTACGTAAAAGTATAATTAGACGAGGCGTTTGGATTTACGAAGAAATAATTTTAAAAATACGATCGTCTGCTTAATTACACTTGTTAGTGGATCACAGCAACTCTACCCATCACAACTGGAACTTATTTTGCGCATGTAAACGTAACCTGCAAGAAAATCTCTTAAAAATATTCGAAATATGACCGAAAAGCTTTTGGTAAACATAGGAACGGCAGTGAACATAAATAATCAAGCGGCTTAGGTATCAAGGAGTCCTGAAATTACAGTCGTGCTGAAAAGTATCCGAACGGCCTAAATTGCATTTCGCCTGATTCGAATGCAACCCACATAGCGCAGCTGTCTAGCAGGTCCTCTAATCGCCCCTCGGTACAGTCGTTTGACTATTGAAAATGGTTCCAACAAGTCACCACTGGAAAACACTGCTCTGTATCGCAATAACTCAAGATGTGATGTAAAACCAAGGTACCACAGATATCAGGGAACATCTTATCACAGATAAGACGGTTCTTCAGGCTTGTAAGCTCACATTTATTACAATATGTGACATACATGAAATGTTACCACTCTCATTATTACGTCAGATAGGTCATTCAAGTAGTAAGTTCGTCGTATTCATGATTTCCTCTCAAAATAACATACCGTACTTATTATTTAACATAAAATGACATAAAAAATTAAGTTATTCACGAGCAGCTAGTTGAGAAAATGTATGAACTTCAAATGACACGACGAACCGTCTCGTTCTGCATATCGATTCAAACCCAGGTCATGCAGACTAAGCAAAGATTTCGTGACTGACGGAAACTAACAGTCATTCCTGACTAGGCATACAGAGAGTGATATACCTCGATTTTAGACAGTATCAGTTAGCAAATATCAACTTTAAATTACATAACGTAAACATTGTTAACGGACGCGAATACCTACCCAGCATGTATTGTCCTTGTTAACGATCTACGAGGGATGTTAAATATTGCTTCTTCACAAGTAACTTTGTGTTGGACAGGGATTCGAACCCAGAACCTAACTGGATTGTCATCGAAGCACAATCAACTGTGACATATGGGATTTTCTCGGCAGTAGCTAGATGTTTTAACTGAAATGACGAGGCGAATCATTAATTTTTTCTTTCCCAGAACTCCAACCTGGCACCTATCGCTGTTATATTCTAGAGAAAACGAACGTTAAAAATGGGTTTGTTACACCAGCAGCGAGATGTGAGCATGTTCGGACTAGACATAATATGACGAAGAGTTCAGTGCTGACTGTGAATCGAGCCCCACACATATCGTTGTTGACTGCACACAAAGAGACGTCAGCTACCGAATTTTTCTCCACCAGCAGCTCGGAAAAACATCCTTGAATTTACAATGATTTCGCAAATAGTTCTGTGTCTCACTGGGAGTCAAAAAAGTCAGATACCGTTAGTGTTGACAACGAATGAAAATACATTAAAAATCAAAATTATTACCCACCAGCAGATAGGTGTTCTCATGCTGGAGCTTGATAACACAGAATGAAAGCTTTAGTGCCTGGCCAGGATTCGAACCCTTTCACGCGCAATATGTGGAGATGTTGAGGAATCTGCAGTTTTGAACAAACAATAAATGGCAGTCGAGCTGTATTGTCACAAAGGGATCAAATTCCGCGTTAAGGGCTGTCTGGGTTGCATTAGCAGATCAGAACCAATTTTATCGACATACAGAAGCTCAAATAAAAGATGGAATAAGTGTCCTGTGACGCTACATAGCGTTTGTTTCGTCACTAGAAATAAATAACTAGTATAAGAAAGGTTACTGTTGATGAGTTACTACGTGTCGCGACTCCTGACTTTATTGTGGTTCAACCTAACGTCTACTTGGTAGAGAAGGAGTATCATGTTTAACATGAATGTCAGACCACAATGCCATTATACCTTCTTCTCTTTGCGTAGCCAGAAGAGAACAGGATCGGTCTCTCCTTATCAAAAATCATCAGCAGAAGTTGGAACGAACCCAGACCATAATTATATGAACCTAGCATCAATCCAAGAGACCACCAAATTCTCTTCTCTACCACTCATTTTTCTATCATAACAATGTTGCACCACACTGGATGAGAATTCTGACACAGAGACTCCGTGTAGTGGTTTGCAGCATGTTCAGTACAGTCATTTACTTGGTTGACCGAATCACCATGAAGTAGCTGCCTCGGCTACCCGGTGCATACATTCGACTCTATTTTGTAATCACCAAAATAAAATCACGTAACTGACACCTACACAGAACTGCCAACAGTGTAGGATGCAGAAATTTAAACAGGAAGTGTTCCATTCGACTTGAGCTACTCTATTGTGCTATCTGGTTGTTGAAAACGTCGTGCAGTGCAAGATAAAAGCTGTAACTGTCTGTCTCTCAGAAGTCTAGATCCGACCATATGCATTATCTCACAGCACTGTGCAATGCGCAAGTTGTGGAGGAATTTTTGTTGAGTTCAGGAGGTGTTGCAGCTATGTGTCAGCTAGTAGCGTAACGGGAAGCGTTGCGCACTGTTGATAAGACGTCGCGAGTTTGGGTACAGTCACTGCCACATTTTTTAAAATGCCATACTGCTGTCTGCTGAAGTTATCGATCTAATGGAACTTTGAACGTAATTCCCTTCACTTCTCAACCCAAAATAGTCGCATGTGGAAAAAGAGCTAACTTCTGCGACATTTTGTTCTTTTCAGGTTTAATAGATGGCCAGGCTGCAGATGCATCTCGAAACTTTTGTATAATGTATGGGGAGAGCGCATCATGCCAAAATACGTCAGAAAAGTATTTTCTACATTATCTGTCGAGTGGCAGTGGCATTTTATTCTTCTTCAAACCTTGTTTGACAGCTTTAACTCAGAACAAGTTTTCTACATGCATGTAATCAATAAAATGCATGTGCATTGTCACACTGTTATAGATAACATCAGAGAATTCGCATATATCGTCGATGATTAATTTCTCTCTCATGTTAACTAATGTTTTAACAACACTAAAAGAAACCATACGAAAATTGTGCACTGTATTATAAGAAATTAAATAAAACTACCCACGATAACCTTACGACGAAAGTCTGTTTCAATAAAACTGAATGCCTCTATCGGCACGAATTAGTAAAATACTAATCTCTTAGATTTCGACTGGGTCTGTGTTTGATTGGTATGCTGTGTCATGCAAATGCTGTGGTATGCAAATGTGGCATTTCATAAATAAAGTTATGTATTCCTAGAAACCCAAAATTTGTTTGTCAGCAGCGGAAAGAGGCGTTACCTTTTGTGCAGCATTGTAAGTTTTTCACCATTGCACTATGAGCCGAAAGTATTTTTGTCGATTTCCTTATCGATGTGTGATCTGACTGCTTGTAGCTCTTTCACAGAAGGGATAAAAACGTTACAGTCAGCAAGACTGGAACAGTAAACCATAAAAGACGCTTTCTTTCAGGTTAGCATGTTTCCACAGAGCTAGGGAAGAGGCATGTGTATAGGTCTCCTCTTACGAGACCAGTAGTGGGTAGGACTCGTAATCCGCTATTTAAAGGACGAGATTAGATGCGATTTTCTCGTGCAATGACTTTCCTGGGCTGAAAACCATAAATTTACAATCTTTTGTCACAGCTCAACCGTTAATACTAACTCATATTATTCAATGGAAATGACAGGAAAAATCAAGTGATATTTGAGGCTTAATTCCGTGCACACCAGGAAGTAACTCGTCGATCACAGAGTTGCCAAATATACCTTGCCTTGTTGCCAAATCTCAGTTACATTACCAGCAGGAAGAAGACGAACCGATGTGATCCTACAGTGGGCTGGGAAGTGACCATAGCTGATGTCTCAAAGACGCGGCTGCTACGGCCTGGAAAACGTAATCCATCTGATTCACATTTCTGTAACTGGGTTTAGGGACAGGAGCGTAGTTACTAATAATACTTAGAACTTACTGCAAACAAAGATTCATAAATCAGTAACTCTCATAGTTGTTTTTTTCGTAAGTATACTCAAAACTAAGAAAATCATTGATGAACGTTTTCGTGCCTCGCCGACAGTCGAGCACAACAAACAAATAAAAATAAAAAAAGACTGTGTGCGTGTGCGTGTGCGTGTGCGTGTGTGTGTGTGTGTGTGTGTGTGTCTGTGTGCGTGTGTGTGTGAGAGAGAGAGACAGAGACAGAGAGAGAGAAAAGTGAGAGAGAGTGAGGGAGAGAGATAAAAATAAAAAAGAATGAGAGAGAGAGAGAGTAAAAAATTGTTGCAAAGAAACTGAATCATGCTACATAAAGAAATCTTTCATTAAAATGACACTTTCTACATCATTATGAGATGTATTCATGATCTATGGAACAAGTATTAATGTAATCTAATCGAATCATATCATATCATATTGCTGACTAGTCATGAAGAGGCACGAATTACAGAAATTTTCGCCAATATCAGTAACTAAATCTAAACCTGAAAAAAAGCCAGCAGTTTTGTAATAAACAGGGACTCCTGTAAAGACCCTTTCATCCCTGTTAACTAACCACGAAAGATGTGTGATATACCTCCATTCAGAAGGAACAAAGTGTTCATGCATTTAAAGATGAGGCACATGATGTGAAGTTCTGTGACGGAGATACGAACCCCGCACGCAATCGGATTTTTAACTAAGTAAAATAAAATGTTACGTATCGGTTTCTCTTACCAGCTGCTAGATGTTTGAACCTAAAATAAGATTACAAATTTTTGTGCCTGAGCGACAATCGAACCGCACACCTAGCGTCCTTCTTTATCATCCACGAACATAGCTTAAGTAACACTTGCTTACTCACCAACAGTAAGATGTGTGCGTGTTTGACCAGAAATAACGACACCTATTGCGATTGTTGGCAACACATGAACAAATATTAAAAATGAACGTTAATTTTCACTAGCAGACTGGAATGCACGTAATAGGGTTTGAAATGAAATTATGAATATTTTTGTACTGGATCAGGATTCAGACCCACATACTTACCTTTGGAGAAGAGTTAGAGAAAATTGCAGTCTTGGGAAAAGGAACGAAATGGTTGAACTATACTGTTCCAAGAGATTCAGATCCTCGAAAGATGAGATCCGAATTCGAATCACAGTCCAACACCAAATTTTTCAACGTCTCTAGTTCAATCAAGTACAAGAAAAATAAGAGCCCTGTTCCTTTAAATGGCTATCGTTTCATCAAATAAAATAAAATTTTCTAATGTAAGTAAGTTTACTGGAGACAGTATTTTTGTTTACCATGACTTCCGCCTACGTCATTTCCCAACGTAAACCGGCTCTGCCCAATTGGTAATAAAGGAACGTGATGTTTAATGCGGATTCTGGATTATAACGTCTTTCTCTTGAGTTTACCAGAGGGAAAGTAAATCTGTTTGTGCCTCTTAAAAGAAAGTGCCTGAATCCGTGCATTGCTCCTGTGATAGTTCGTTCCACCAGAACATTGTGGCCACATTTCCCAGCCCCAGGAGTGTGCTGTAACAGATGATGTGCTTAGCTTACAAAATTAGTCGCGGTGGAAAAAATGCGAGTCTATTAAATGGTTAAGTAGAGGCAATCTTCTGACGTGGAGATTATGCTATTCTCATGTCAGCAGGATATAAAGACTCTTCTATCATCATCGCCTCGATGTAAAGCCATTTTGAAATATTCGCTAATTCAGCAAATTTCTTAGTTCGAGAAAATCCACTGTGAAGTGTGAAGTTACCGGATAATTCGATTATTACCGTCATTGTTACTATCATTTTCTTCATACCGTTGCTGGAACACATGTGCTTGAAGATCATTTAATGCCTTTTAGTCATTGTAGAAGTAGTTGCCCAAGAAGAGGTTCTTTCCCTGTCTATGGAGTCCTTTTATCAGCATTTACTCGCAGATTGCATTAAAACTAAAGTAATTGATGAAGACGTTACGTGATAACAAAAACGCACTGCCTTTCGTAATTTACTTGCACCTAGAAATGGCTGTCAAATACTGCCAAACCAAAAGCCCACTCAAAGAAGACAAGGATACGCAGTCTAGCTACAGTATTATAAATACGCCTCAGCTTGTGGATGAATTCAGACTTAGGTTGATAATCATTTTGAATATTTGGCAGTACTGTACCCATTGATGTTAAACTCACAGGAGCAATGTGTGGGTTCAGGCACTTACTTTTAAGAGGCACAAACAGATTTACTTTCCCTCTGGTAAGCTCAAGAGAAAGACGTTATAATCCAGAATCCGCATTAAACATCACGTTCCTTCATTACCAATTGGGCAGAGCCGGTTTACGTTGGGAAATGACATAGGCAGAAGTCATGGTAAACAGAAATACTGTCTCCAGTAAACTTACTTTCATTAGAAAATTTTATTTTATTTGATGAAACGATAGCCATTTAAAGGGACAGGGCTCTTATTTTTCTTGTACTTGACTGAACTAGAGACGTTGAAAAATTTGGTGTTGGACTGTGATTCGAATTCGGATCTCATCTTTCGAGGATCTGAATCTCTCGGAACAGTATAGTTCAATCATTTCGTTCCTTTTCCCAAGACTGCAATCTTCTATAGGTCACCTCCAAAGGTAAGTATGTGGGTCCGAATCCTGATCCAGTACAAAAGTATTCATAATTTCATT
The DNA here is from genome assembly GCF_023864275.1 of Schistocerca cancellata. Taxonomy (NCBI): domain Eukaryota; kingdom Metazoa; phylum Arthropoda; class Insecta; order Orthoptera; family Acrididae; genus Schistocerca; species Schistocerca cancellata. Next base: position 411,663,006 of record NC_064626.1, read on the forward strand.
TCAAACCCTATCACGTGCATTCCAGTCTGCTAGTGAAAATTAACGTGCATTTTTAATATCTGTTCTTCTGTTGCCAACAATCGCAATAGGTGTAGATTTCTTTATGTAGCATGATTCAGTTTCTTTGCCGGCCTAAGTGACCGAGCGGTTCTAGGCGCTACAGTCTGGAACCGTGCGACCGCTACGGTCGCAGGTTCGAATCCTACCTCGGGCATGGATGTGTGTGATGTCCTTAGGTTAGTTATGTTTAAGTAGTTCTAAGTTCTAGGGGACTGGTGACCTTAGAAGTTAAGTCCCATAGTGCTCAGAGCTATTTGAACCATTTTCAGTTTCTTTGCAACAATTTTTTACTCTCTGTCTCTCATTCTTTTTTATTTTTATCCCTCTTCCTCACTCTCTCTCTCTCTTCTCTCCCCCCCCCCTCTCTCTCTCTCTCTCTTCTCTCCCCCCCTCCTCTCTCTCTCTCTCTCTCTCTCTCTCTCTCTCTCTCTCTCTCTCTCTCACACACACACACACACACACACACACACACACACACACACACACGCACACAGTCTTTTTTTTATTTTTATTTGTTTGTTGTGCTCGACTATCGGCGAGGCACGAAAAGTTCGTCAATGATTTTCTTAATTTTGAGTACACTTACGAAAGATATATAAAAACAACTATGAGAGTTACTGATTTATGAATCTTTGTTTGCAGTCAGTTCTGAGTATTATTAGTAACTACGCTCCAGTCCCTAAACCCAGTCACAGAAATGTGAATCAGACGGATTACGTATTCCAGGCCGTAGCAGCCGCGTCTTTGAGACGTCAGGTATGGTCACTTCCCAGCCCACTGTAGGATCATATCAGTTCGTCTACTTCCTGCTGGTAATTTAAGTGAGATTTGGCAACAAGGCAAGGTATATTTGGCGACTCTGTGATCGACGACTTACTTCCCGATTTGCATGGAATTAACCCTCAAAGTTAACTTGATTTTTCCTGTAATTTCCATTGAATAATATGAGTTGTTATTAACGGTTGAGCTGTAACAAAAGATTGTAAATTTATGGTTTTCAGCCCAGGAAAGTCATTGCACGAGAAAATCGCATCTAATCTCGTCCTTTAAATAGCTGTTTACGAGTTCTACCCACTACTGGTCTCGTAAGAGGAGACCTGGACACATGCCTCTTCCCTAGCTCTGTGGAAACGTGCTAACCTGAAAGAATGCGTCTGTTATGGTTTGCGGTTCCAGTCTTGCTGACTGTAACGTTTTTATCCCTTCTGTGAAAGAGCTGCAAGCAGTCAGATCACACATCGATAAGGAAATCGACAAAAAATACTTTCGGCTCATAGTGCAATGGTGAAAAACTTACAATGCTGCACAAAAGGTAACGCCTCTTTCCGCTGCTGACAAACAAATTTTGGGTTTGTAGGAATACATAACTTTATTTATGAAATGCCACATTTGCATACCACAGTATTTGCATGACACAGCATACCAATCAAACACAGACCCAATTGAAATCTAAGAGATTAGTATTTTACTAATTCGTGCCGATAGAGTTTCTATGAAACTACACAGAAACAGGAAGAAAACAAATACACAAGGGTACACAAACACATAGTGGGATAACACAAAAGGAAAGGACAGGGTTTGTTTTCAGTGTAACATTTGGTACTGCAGTCCAACCCAAAACTTCATTCCATAGTCTTTCATCTTATTTCAACCTTTGCTTCCACCAAAAAAAATCCTATCCAAGCTTGCTTTCTGTATTCTGTTCACACATTTCTTACCTCATTATTTATTTACCATTATCTTACCTCAACATTTATTTCCAAGAAAATCCTACCTAAACCTGTTGTCCCTAAACCCTACTTTTTTTTGTTCATATCCTCTTTCAAAATTCTTTTTTTATGGCCACACCATTTTCTTATAGCTTCTCAATTCATTTCTCCAATTCATCATAGTTAGTTTCTTACTAGTCTACCCCCTCTTAAGCTAACTTAAATCTACTGAGCTCAGATGCTAAACTAAGGGATGAGGCAATGCAGCAGCACAAAACAATTAACACAAACAGCAATGACAAAAAAATTTAAATAGGCAAAGCAATTGCAATATTACAACTAATATAAGGCACTGTGCAGCAAAAAAGAAAAATAAATCAGTAGTAAAACTAGCTTAACAGAGTAATAAAAAGTGAAATTTAGTAGCACTATGCCTGGCAAACACCAGTAACTTATACCTAAACATGACATAGCTCAAGCAGAAAAAAAACATTACACTAAAGACAACAATGCAGACAAGGGAAATGTATATACACATCTTAATGTCTATGTAATTAAAGTGGTGCACCACAACTTATTCTATGAAAAATATTACCAAGTAGTTGAAAAGAAAATTATGTATGCAAGTCCTGTGAAGGGAAACGTCTTTTTATGCTCCTTCGGTTTTTTGAATAGATCATAAAATTATTTACTGGATCTGTAGGCATAAAATATTTATATTAGTACATCTATTAAATTTTATTTTAACCAATGCTGCTGCAGCTAGAAACATGATATTAAACAAAACGAGTAAATAAATACATAAAGCAAGCCATATGGCATTTTTCTCAACTAGCAAGACAATAGCTGTGAAATGTTTCTCATCGTTTCATTAGGCATTTTAGTAAATATCATAAATTAAGAGCTCCACAGTATGCTTTCAACAAGGAAATGTCAATAGCGAGGATAATGGACTCCCCTTTCTTTTTTTCTACCTGTGCCTCTGAAATGCACACCCTAATGGCTTTTTCTCAAGGCGGCTGGCACAGCTGGGTGCCCACGATGCATTACGTGCAGGTGGTCACTTAACTTTCTTACGGAAATATTTACGACAGCGGTTTCCGCTACAGTGACAGTCTCATATAAAAATATTTCACAGGTCAAGAATTTGCGTTGCAAATGTGTAGAAACAAAATCTTATGAATATAACAGTGTCCAAAAAAATTTTCGCCAGCATTGTGATACATTCACTAAATATTCGTCGACACTTCTTCAATATTTCATCATAAGAGATATGTAGCATAATCAAATAACTCATATAGCACCAGCCTATTGATCATAAACATACCGCAACAGCATAATACTCATAGTCATCGTAATAATAACATCATAACACCTCAGTCAAATCTCAAAAACGTCATAGCTTTCTGCAATAATTTCAAAACCTAAAGAAAATTCTCTGCTCATTTCAGTAGTGTCATCTACCTCAAACATACTTTAAAAATCGTGATCCCATACCAAATATATCATTCAAAGCTCTCATAATATCACAATGGGTCTGTAAAAATATGAAAAGTTCACAAAGTACAGACAAAATACAAATTCTTAAGTGTGAAGTTATCCAACAGTGTAATTACGTAAACATGTGTCACTGACATAATAAAAAAGTTTGTCTCTCTCAGTTAAATGATCAGATAGCTGTGTAATTTGTGTTAGAGAAATATGGTACCGACGTGTAAAGTTGTATAAGCAAATACCATATTAGCTAGGGCTCCTTGTGCTTGCCAAACACATGGTACACAAAGTAAGTGTGGCCCCCCCTGAGGATTATTGTAATTATACCCTCAGGTGTTACAGATTACAGCAATGGAATGGAATGTATCACGGAAAACTTTCTTTGTAATTCAAAAATCTTTAAAAATAAATGTTTTAAGTACAAAATTAATCACTCAAATACGTGTCCTGTAGCGCTAAATGTGCGTCTTGCTGTAAGATAATCTCTGTGGGACTGTCATAGTTGTCGTTCTCCGAAAGCTAAGTTCTGCAGAAGCCAATGTACTTACCTCATGATAAACAAAAGTGAAATGCTTTGCGTATAGATATCTTAGTTATTATGCTTATTGTTGTGATGAAGAAATTACTGTGCTGTAATGTATTGTTGTGCTACGTTAAGGCTGTCTCATTGTAGCTATACCACAAAAGTTACTATTAAACATGTTTTACTTTCCAGAAGAATTCAGAAAAACTGTGCAGATATAAAACAGATACACCGCAAAAGCAACATTGTAAATTGTCACTCATTAGTAATGTCGTGATATAATCTTGTAACTGTCACATAAACTAACCACTGTGTCATCTGGTTTCTCTCAGAAAGTACTTTAAATCCAGAATGTATTTTCAAGTAACCAAAATGTTGCATTATAATCTCATTAGCAGTACCAGTATCTGTTCTAAGTATGTGAGCCTTATAGTCGTTACGTAATCGTGCAACTAACAAGCAAGAATGTACACACACAATAACACTGTGTCATCTGTTCGCAATAACAATGCATTTGTAATTACTTGTCTAAGTTCCCTAGGTTCTTGACTGGATAGTTAACTTTAAAACATTGTTGCATGTTAACAGTTTTTTAAGTCTGACAAAGCATACTGATAATGTAAAGTGAAAAGTTATATGGCAAAGACAAAGTTAAAAAGCAGATTATCTCTCAATAAACGGTTTTACGTGTGAAATGTGGTGTAACCCTTTGCTCTTCCTAGTACGCAGAGTTTCAACTTTAACGCAGTTATCATGTGGTATACGTTGGTAAAGGATACTGGAATTTTTCTCAAGGTTAGCGTCTATGTTATTTTTCTCTGAGCCAGCCGGCGCACGTGGCAGCCTGCGGTGCGAGTCATTGTCTGTTTCTTTGTTGGCGCACATCGTTACTGGGATTAGGAGACCTAACTTCCACAAATTCACGTTGTCGAGAGGGCCCTGCTCTGTTTAAATCCCGCCAGTTCTGATGAAATTCGCGTCTGTCGTTACGATCACATCGTCTGTCGTCATGTCGGTAGTTTCTGTAGTTTCTTTCTTGTCGGTTAAGAGGTGGAGAATTTCTCCCTGAATTATCACTGCACGGTGGACCGTTGCGTCTGAAGTTAGAAGTCTCCCTTGATAATAATTATTTTGGTTCCCATATTGTCTGTTTCTATGGTTGTCTCTGTCACATTCATTACTATGGAAAAGCGATCTTTCTCTGTAACTATTATTCTGCCAACGGTTGTCATACGGATGGTGTCTGTTTTGGTCACGATTTACGTTGTAAGAATGGCCTTGTCGCGTCCAGTTATTATTTCTGTCATCGCGGAAATGTGACAGATGTGACCTGTAATTGTTGTGCTCCTGTTTTCGCGTTCCTCGGTTGTCAGTGTCAATTTCCAGTTCTTGTAAGAGCCCCTGAAAAGCTTCAATGTCGTCTTTGCAACGTCCTGCCAAAATAATATGCCGTAAATGTTCAGGTAATTTGATTAAGCAAATGCGGATGAGTTCTGAGGGGCTGTATGGGTTTGACAGCTACTGATTCTTGTGCAACATGTCTTCAAAATATTTCACAAGACTGGAAAATTCAGATTGTTCGAAATGTTTCATCATTATGATGCTATGTTTTACTCGCTCTTGTGTAGCTTGAGACCAATATGCTGAGAGGAACGCATGGTAAAATTCTCCTTCACTGTGACAATCATGGATGACCGATCGCATTCTTACAGCTGGTTCATTCTCCAAGTAGCCACACATAAATTCTAACCTGTGCTCCAATGACCAGTTGGGAGGAAAACAATGAGAGAATTGATGGATGAATGTCGTTGGCAGGATTCTTAAACGTTTTGAATTTACGTGTAGTAATGAACAGCATATAGTCAAAATCATCATGTCGGCGAGTCGCATGTCGGTCATTGTTACGTCGCTTCGGCGGTTCTATCTCAAAATTCGGTGCACATTGCCAATTTCTTTCATAACTTCCGAAATGCCCTGTGTTATTATTTTGTGGCTGTTCCGTATTTCTATGTCCCTCTTCCCGTATTGGGGTGCGAGTGTCCTCTGAAATACGTAATTCTTGTATTACCTGTGTCAGCTGATCTTGTACTTCCCGGATTTCTCTTTGGTGTTGCGTATTAATTTGATTCTGATTTTGTTTGAATTTCCTAATGTGTTCGCACTCTTCTGTGTCATTAAAGACTACTGGTTTTGTGTCATTCAGATTATCATCTACCTTCGTAGATAAATTATTTAGCTGATCCGAAAGTTCAACTACTTTCTCTGATAATGAACTAATTTCCTCCATGTGTCTTTCTGAACCAATTTTCAGAGTATCTATTGTGTCCTTTAAGTTTTCTTGAGTTTTTGAAAGTTGCGTAACCAAATCAATAGATGCAACTGAGTCAATTTTAGCTTGCAAGGTCTCATGATTTTCATGAACAATAGTTTGCAGTTCTTTTATGGCTGCTTCATGATTCTGTAATGCATTTTCATGACGCGAAAAAATAGGTTGGAAATGCTCACAAATTTGTTTTTTTACGTCATTACAGACTTTCTGACATTTCGATTCAATGTTATGTAACTCAGCAGTTAAATCTTCACGTGTTTGTTCGAGAGTTTGTTCCAATGAGTCTAACTTTAGAAGCTTTTGCTGCGTTTGTCTCTGATTTTGTTCCATTGTGTGTAACTGTTGCTGTGTTTGTCTCTGGTGTTGTTCCATTGTGTCTAACTGTTGCTGTGTTTGTTTCTGATTTTGTTCCATTTGTTGTATTAATTGCAATAATAATGTATTAGTGTCTGGAATTTGTTTCTCTATGCTTTTTGGCAGTGCATTTTCACCGGCAACATTCACATTTTGACAAGCAGAAAATGTGTCTTGACTCATTTGAGAAAACGGTGAGGACCCAAAACCTAAGTCTACAGTATTTGCAATATTGTGTTCTGTCATTTCGGATTCCTGAGGCGAGCTGTTGCCGACCGATCGATCGATAATGCTTCCCTGTTCACTAATTGTTTCACCGTCTACACCATTATTTCCCTATGCACAGTTACCAAATTACTGCTTTGAATGTCTGTTAATTCACTACACAGTGGTGCTGATAAGCTACACTCGTCGTCACTATTATTTCTCAGTTTGCTTTGGAGCCTAGTGTTACGTTTTTCACACGCCATTATTGTCACAATATTTCACACGATAACACAGAAAAGCACAATTTGAAGAGCAAAAATAGGAGAACACATTAACATAGCACTGAAAATAATATGTAGTTAATTGCAAGCGCAGCTGCGAAATACTTGGTGCAAATCTACATGCATGCCACAACTGTTTTACTGTGCAACAATGAAAGATTGCAACTACAAGGAGATTCTTTCTACAATTACTCAATAGCAATAAACAAAATCTACACTAATTACACAAACTACAAGAAAAAATCAGAAGATTCCAGTGAGGTATCCTAGGCTAAGGGTCGACATATGGAACGTCCCCTTTGAACATTTATACATGACTGTGCTTAAGCTGACACACAATATTTTTTAGCGCAACGCAATCTGACTTTCAGAAATCCCTACAAAGGAATGGCCCTAACTACTCACCAAAAATCTTCGTTACTCGAACTACTGCAATACAGCGAGCGCCACTACTGCCAGCTAAATAAAAGATTCAAACTACAGAAGGCACTAACTACTGATAGGCATAGTTAGCAATTGAAAAATGACAATAGAGAACAAACAATGTATTTACCTTAACAGTCATAATATATATAGTAGTTCATAATATCCAGTATTACAAATTATCAAAACTCCTCCATCTCTCTCCCCACATCCACCACTGCTGGCGGCTCACCTCCAACTGCGCAACGCTACGCGCTGTTCACATCCAGCTGCCCAACACTACAATGGCAGACAACAATGCAAACTATCCACAGACTGCACACAGCACAGCCAGTGATTTTCATACAGAGCGCTACGTAACGTTGCCAATTACAAATTATCAAAACTCCGCCATCTCTCTCCCCACATCCACCACTGCTGGCGGCTCACCTCCAACTGCGCAACGCTACGCGCTGTTCACATCCAGCTGCCCAACACTACAATGGCAGACAACAATGCAAACTAGCCACAGACTGCACACAGCACAGCCAGTGATTTTCATACAGAGCGCTACGTAACGTTGCCAATAAGAAAACATAAACAGCCTACTTACATAGCAACCATTGGCCTCGTATGACAAAGCTAAGACACATACCTCTTCGCCAGCTCTTTGGTAACGTGCTGAACTGTGAAAAAGCGTCTGTTATGGTTCGCAGTTCCAGTCTCACTAACTCTTACGTTTTATCCCTTCTGTGGAAGAGATGCAAGCAGTCAGATCAAACATCGATAAGGAAATCGCAAGATGATACTTTCGGCTCATAGTGCAATGGTGAAAAACTTACAATGCTGCACAACACGTAACGCCCATTACCGTTGCAGGCAAGCAAATTTTGGGTTCTAGGAATATGTAACTTTATTTATGAAATGCCACATTTGTATTCGCTTTGAGTATGTCACAGCATACCAATTAAACACAGACCCAATCAAAATCTAAATGAGTAGTATTTTACTAATTCGTGCCCATAGAGGCACGCTTGTGTACAGATACTCAGTTTTATTAAAACAGACTTTCGTCGTAAGGTTACCGTGGGTAGTTTTATTTCATTTCTTATAATACAGTGCACAATTTTCGTAAGTTTTCCTTTAGTGTTATTAAAACATTAGTAAACACGAGAGAGATATTAATCATCAAGGATATATGCGAATTGTCTGATGTTATCTATAACAGTCTGACAATGCACATGCAGTTTATTGATTACATGCATGTAGAAAACTTGTTCTGCGTTAAAGCTGTCAAACAAGATTTGAAGAAGAATAAAATGCCACTACCACACGACAGCTAATGTATAAAACATTTTTCTGACGTATTTTGGCACGATGCACTCTCCCCATACATAATACAAAAGTTTCGAGATGCATCAGCTGCCTGGCTGTCTATTAAATCTGAAAAGAACAAAATGTCGCAGAAGTTAGCGCTTTTTTGACATGCGACTATTTTGGGTTGAGAAGTGAAGGGAATTATGTTCAAAGTTCCATTAGACTGATAATTTTAGCAGACAGCAGAATTGCGTTTTAAAAAACGTAGCAGTGAATGAATTCGGACTCGCGACATCTTATCTACATTGCGCGACACTTACCATGAACTCAACAATTCCTCCAGAACTTGTGCATTCCACTGCGTTGTGAAACAATGCATATGGCCGGGTCCAGACTTCTGAGAGACAAACAGTTACAGCTTTTCTTTTGCACTGCACGACGTTTTCAACAAACTGAAAGCGCAATAGAGTAGCTCAAGTGGAAATGAACACTTCCTATTTAAATTTCTGTATCCTACACTGTTGACTGTTCTGTGTAGGTGGCAGCTACGTGATTGTATTTCGGTGATTACAAAATAGAGTCGAATGTATGCACTGGGTAGCCGAGGCAGCTAGTTCATGGTGATTCGGTCAACCAAGTAAATGAATGTACTCAACATGCTGCAAATTACTACAGGGAGCCTATGTGTCAGAATTCTCATCCAGTGCGGCGCAACGGTGTTACGATAAAAAAAATGAGTCACAGAGAAGAGGATTTGGTGGTTTGTTGGACTGATGATAGGTTCATATACCTACGGTCTGGGTTAGATTCCAACTTCTGTCAATGATTTTATATAGGGAGAAACAGATTCCATTCTCTTCTGGCTACTCCACGTGAAGAAGATATAATGGCACTGTGGTCTGATATTCACATTAGAAATGATATTCTTTCTCTACCAAGTAGACGTTAGTTTGAACCACAATAAAGACTGGAGTGGCGACATGTAGAAACTCTATCACCAGTAACCTTTCTTGTACTAGTTATTTATTTCTAGTGACGAAACAAACGTTATGTAGCGTCACAGGACACTTATTCCATCTTTTATTTGAGCCTCTGTATGCCGATAAAATTGGTTCTGAACTGGGAATGCAACTCAGACCGCCTTTAACGCGGAATTTGAACCCTTCGTGAGAATACAGCTCGGCTACAATTTGTTGTTTGTTCAAAACTGCAGATTCCTCAACATCTCCACATGTTGCACGTGAATGGGTTCGAATCCTGGTCCGGCACTAAAGATTTCATTATGTATTATCAAACTCTAGCATGAGAACACCTATCTGCTGGTGGATAATAATTTTGATGTTTAATGTATTTTCTTCGTTGTCAACACTAACGTATTTGACGTTTTTGACTCCCAGTGAGACACAGAACTATTTGCGAGATCACTGTAAGTTCAAGATGTTATTCCGAGCTGCTGGTGGAGAAAAATTCGGTAGCTGACGTCTCTTTGTGTGTAGTCAACAACGATATGTGTGGGGCTCTATTCCCAGTCAGCACTGAACTCTTCGCCATATTATTTCTAGTTCAAACATGCTCACATGTTTCTGCTGGTGTAACAAACCCATTTTTAATGTTCGTTTTCTCTAGAATATAACAGCGATAGGTGCTTGGTTGGAGTCCTGGGAAAGAAAAAAATTAATGTTTTGTCTCGTCATTTCAGTTAAAACATCTAGCTACTGCCGAGAAAATCCGATATCTCACAGTTGATTGTGCTTCGATATCAATCCGTTTACGTTCTGGGTTCGAATCTCTGTCGATCACATAGCTTTACTTCACGTCATTCCAAGTAAGTTACACGTGAAGAAGCAATACTTAACATCTCTCGTAGTTCGTTAACAGGGACAATAGATTCTGGGTAGGAATTCGCGTCTGTTAAAAATGTCTCCGTTATGCAATTTAAAGTTGATATTTGTTAACTGATACTGTCTAAAATCGTGATATATCACTCTCTGTATGCCTAATCAAGAATGACAGTTTCCGTCAGTAACGAAATCTTTGTTTAGTCTGTATGACCTGGGTTTGAATCCATATGCAGAACGAGACGGTTCGTCGTGTCATTTGAAGTTCATACATATTCTCAACTAGCTGCTCGTGAACAACTTAAATTTTTATGTCATTTTATGTTAAATAATAAGTACGGTATGTCATTTTGAAGAGGAAATCATGAATACGACGAACTTACTACGTGCATTACCTATCTGACGTAATAATGAGAGTGGTAACATTTCAGGTATGTCATTTATTGTAATAAATTTGAGCTTAAAAGCCTTAAGGACAGTCTTATCTGTGATAAGATGTTCCCTGATATTTGTAGTATCGTGGTATTACTTTACATCTTGAGTTATTGCGATACAGAGCAGTGTTTTCTAGTGGTGACTTGTTGGAACCATTTTCAATAGTCAAACGACTGTACCAAGGAGCGATTAGAGGACCTGCTAGATAGCTGCGTTATGGCGGTTGCATGCGAATCAGGCGAAATGCAATTCAGGTCGTTCGGATACTTTTGTGCACGACTGTAGATTTCTGTTTGTTTTCTGTATTATTCATTGTCATTGTATACAACGTACCACAGTAGTATGGAGGAAGTTGAGACGAACAATTTGATACAGGACGCTAGTGGTCTATCAAGTCAGAAAACTACCTCAAACAGTCCTGCAAAAAGTACTTAAGCTACAGCGCATACACGTCGCGCGACGTTTCCAATATTCTCGCGATCTCTTCGCACAAACTGTTAGCCTAGACAAAAAATAATTAAGACCTTTTTTGTTGCAAATTTAATTTATTTTAATTGTGGATTGAGACACGTTTTCGTTGGAGTGTGCGGGTTTCGAGTTTTTAAAGAAAAACGTACAAAAGTGATATTAAACATGTTCTATCTTGGAAATCATTCGCAATAGGGCACATGTCGATATGAAGTATTTTGTTCAGAATCATTAATACTATCGAGCCTGAAAGCATGTACCTTTCCTCCTGACTCACCCTGTATACTGAAGAGTGTCTGGGAAATACAGTATCAAATGATTCAAATGGCTCTGAGCACTATGGGACTTAACATCTGAGATAATCAGTCCCCTAGAACTTAGAACTACTTAACCTAACTAACCTAAGGACATCACACACATCCATGCCTCAGGAAAGATTCGAACCTGCGACCGTAGCAGTCGCGCGACTCCGGACTGAAGCGCCTAGAACCACTCGGCTACCGCGGCTGGCAAATACAGTATCCCTGTCCTACTAGTTTGCTTGTGTTCACTAGCTTCGTGATTATGTTGCCCATATCTATAACAATTTCGATGTCTGAGTATAAGTTTTTAATAGCATTTACGAGATGAGATGGGTACCCTCGTTCAGTCATTATATTACACATTATTTCTCTGGTCAAATTATCATTTGCCGTTTCAGAATGTATAAAAGGAAGAGGTGTCTCGCTAATGAATTCTCTTCTCTATTCCTTAACCGGTTCTAGAATACTTACTACAAATAGTAACCATCTTTTATACTATTCAAATCACCGCGAGCCCTAATCTCCCTCATTTTATTGTCATGGTCCTTGCGTGAGATACACGATCGAGGCCACAGTACTATTGCACTGTCTTCTTGCAGTAGTGGTTCCCCAAAGTTATTTTGCAAGAACAACGTCGTCTTTTTTTAGGAACCTCCTATTAAAGTTCCATGAGCATTTCTGTTACACTCTGGAATGGGCTGTATCGAACTATTATGATCCTAGCAGCGCGTATCTGTATTCCTTCAGTATGTACAGTCGTGCACAAAAGTATCCGAACGACCTGAATTGCATTTCGCCTGATTCGAATGCAACCCACATAGCGCAGCTGTCTAGCAGGTCCTCTAATCGCCCCTCAGTACAGTCGTTTGACTATTGAAAATGGTTCCAACAAGTCACCACTAGAAAACACTGCTCTGTATCGCATTAACTCAAGATGTAAAGTAATACCAAGGTACTACAAATATCAGGGAACATCTTATCACAGATAAGACGGTTCTTGGGGCTTATATGCTCACATTTATTGCAATATGTGACATACATGAAATGAAATGTTACCACTCTCATTATTGCGTCAGATAGGTCATTCACGTAGCAAGTTCGTCGTATTCATGATTTCCTCTTCAAAATGACATACCGTACTTATTATTTAACATAAAATGACATAAAAAATTAAGTTATTCACGAGCAGCTAGTTGAGAAAATGTATGAACTTCAAATGACACGACGAACCGTCTCGTTCTGCATATCGATTCAAACCCAGGTCATGCAGACTAAGCAAAGATTTCGTGGCTGACGGAAACTAACAGTCATTCCTGACTAGGCATACAGAGAGTGATATAACTCGATTTTAGACAGTATCAGTTAGCAAATATCAACTTTAAATTACATAACGTAAACATTGTTAACGGACGCGAATACCTACCCAGCATCTATTGTACTCGTTAACGAACTACAGGAGATGTTAAATATTGCTTCTTCACTAGTAATATTCTTGAAATGCCGTGAGGTAAAGCTTTGTGTTGGACAGGGATTTGAACCCAGAACCTAACTGGATTGTCATCGAAGCACAATCAACTGTGACATATGGGATTTTCTCGGCAGTAGCTAGATGTTCTAACTGAAATGATGAGGCGAAACATTATTTTTCTCTTTCCCAGGACTCCAACCTGGCACCTATCGCTGTTATATTCTAGAGAAAACGAACGTTAAAAATGGGTTTGTTACACCGGCAGCGACGTGTGAGCATGTTTGGACTAGAAATAATATGACGAAGAGTTCAGTGCTGACTGGGAATCGAGCCCCACACGTATCGTTGTTGACTGCACACAAAGAGACGTCAGCTACCGAATTTTTTTCACCAGCAGCTCGGAATAACATCCTTGAATTTACAATGATTCGCAAACAGTTCGGTGTCTCACTGGGACTCAAAAACGTCAGATACCGTTAGTGTTGACAATGGATGAAAATACATTAAAAATCAAAATTATTACCCACCAGCAGATAGGTGTTCTCATGCTGGAGTTTGATAATACATAATGAAAGCTTTAGTGCCTGGCCAGGATTCGAACCCTTTCACACGCAATATGTGGAGATGTTGAGGAATCTGCAGTTTTGAACAAACAACAAATGGCAGTCGAGCTGTATTGTCACAAAGGGATCAAATTCCGCGTTAAGGGCTGTCTGAGTTGCATTCCCAGTTCAGAACCAATTTTATCGGCATACAGAGGCTGAAATAAAAGATGGAATAAGTGTCCTGTGACGCTACATAACGTTTGTTTCGTCACTAGAAATAAATAACTAGTATAAGAAAGGTTACTGGTGATAGAGTTTCTACATGTCGCCACTCCAGTCTTTATTGTGGTTCAAACTAACGTCTACTTGGTAGAGAAGGAATATCATTTCTAATGTGAATATCAGACCACAGTGTCATTATATCTTCTTCACTTGGGGTAGCCAGAAGAGAATGGAATCTGTCTCTCCCTATACAAAATCATTGACAGAAGTTGGAATCGAACCCAGACCGTAGGTATATGAACCTATTATCAGTCCAACAGACCACCAAATCCTCTTCTCTGTGTCTCATTTTTCTATCGTAACGCCGTTGCGCCGCACTGGATGAGAATTCTGACACACAGGTTCCCTGTAGTAATTTGCAGCATGTTCAATAAATTCATTTACTTGGTTGACCGAATCACCATGAACTAGCAGCCTCGGCTACCCAGTGCATACATTCGACTCTATTTTGTAATCACCGAAATAAAATCACGTAGCTGCCACCTACACAGAACAGCCAACAATGTAGGATGCAGAAATTTAAATAGGAAGTGTTCATTTCCACTTGAGCTACTCTATTGCGCTTTCAGTTTGTTGAAAACGTCGTGCAGTGCAAAAGAAAAGCTGTAACTGTTTGTATCTCAGAAGTCCAGACCCGGCCATATGCATTGTTTCACAGCGCAGTGGAATGCACAAGTTCTGGAGGAATTGTTGAGCTCATGGTAAGTATCGCGCACTGTAGATCAGATGTCTCGAATCCGAAAACATTACTGCTACGTTTTTTAAAACGCAATTCTGCTGTGTGCTAAAGTTATCAATCTAATGGAACTTTGAACATAATTCCCTGCACTTCTCAACCCAAAATAGTCGCATGTCAAAAAAGCGCTAACTTCTGCGACATTTTGTTCTTTTCAGATTTAATAGACAGCCAGGCAGCAGATGCATCTCGAAACTTTTGTATTATGTATGGGGAGAGCGCATCGTGCCAAAATACGTCAGAAAGTATTTTCTACATTAGCTGTCGTGTGGTAGTGGCATTTTATTCTTCTTCAAATCTTGTTTGACAGCTTTAACGCAGAACAAGGTTTCTACATGCATGTAATCAGTAAACTGCATGGGCATTGTCATACTGTTATAGATAACATCAGAGAATTCGCATATATGCTTGATGATTAATATATCTATCATGTTTACTAATGTTTCAACAACACTAAAGGAAAATTTACGAAAATTGTGCACTGTATTATAAGAAATGAAATAAAACTACCCACGGTAACCTTACGACGAAAGTCTGTTTTAATAAAACTGAGTATCTGTACACAAGCGTGCCTATATGGACACGAATTAGTAAAATACTACTCATTTAGATTTTGATTGGGTCTGTGTTTAATTGGTATGCTGTGACATACTCAAGGGGTATACAAATGTGGCATTTCATAAATAAAGTTACATATTCCTAGAATCCAAAATTTGCTGGCCTGCAATGGAAATGGGCGTTACCTGTTGTGCAGGATTGTAAGTTTTTCACCATTGCACTATGAGCCGAAAGTATCTGCTTGCGATTTCCTTATCGATGTTTGATCTGACTGCTTGTAGCTCTTCCACAGAAGGGATAAAACGTAAGAGTTAGTGAGACTGGAACTGCGAACCATAACAGACGCTTTTTCACAGTTCAGCACGTTACTAAAGAGCTGACGAAGAGATATGTGTCTTAGCTTTGTCTTACGCGGCCAATGGTTGCTAGAACTCGTAAACCGCTATTTAAAGGACGAGATTAGTTGCGATTTCCACGGGCAAAGACTTTCCTGAGCTGAAAACCGTAAATTTTCAATCTTTTATTACACGTCAAGCGATAATAACTCAGATTATTCAATGGAAATGACAGGTAAAATCAAGTGAACTTTGAGGTTTATTACCGTGCACACCAGGAAGTAACTCGTCGATCAGAGAGTTGCCAAACATACCCTGCCTTGTTGCCAAATCTCAGTTGCAGTACCAGCAGGAAGAAGACGAACCGATGTGATCCTACAGCAGGCTGCGAAGTGGCCATAGCTGGCGTCTCCAAGTCGCGGTTGCTATGGCCTGGAATACGTAATGCGTCTGATTCGCAATTCTGTAACTAGGTTTAGGGACTGGAGCGTAGTTACTAATAATACTCAGAACTGACGTCAAACTAAGCATCATAAATCAGTAACTCACATAGTTATTTTCATATTTTTTCGTAAGTGTACTCAAAACTAAGAATTCATTCGCTGATATTTTCGTGCCTCGCTGATAGTCGAGCACAACAAACAAATAAAAATAAGAAAAAAGAATGTGTGTGTGTGTGTGTGTGTGTGTGTGTGAGTGAGTGACAGAGAGACAGACAGCTGCGTTATGCCGGTTGCATGCGAATCAGGCGAAATGCAATACAGGTCGTTCGGATACTTTTGAGCACTACTGTACATTGGAAGTGTTCTATCTCGGAAACCATTCGTAATAGGGCATATCTCCACATCAAGTTTTTTGTTCAGAATCACTAATGCTACCACCTGTCAAAACACGTGCCTTTCCTTCTGACTCACCCTGTATACATAGAAGAAGTGGACAGTAAGAGGAAAATGCTGAATGAGAAAGTAGTGTTTTTAGATCGTGGCGCTAGAATAAATGCAATCCTTTTTGTAGGTGACCAAACACTGACTGCAAAAACTGAATATTATCTTGGAATGGGAATCTACAACTTGCAGCAGATATCCTCAAAATACAATCTAAAACTGTCTGTAGATAAAAAGAACGGTAATGGCATTTCAAAGAATACAATCACTAAGACCAAAACTAGTCTTAGACTTGGGGCACACATTTTAAATACCTAGGACTGCGTTATCAGATATGAATACAGCTGTCACGTGAACAAAAAATTAAATAAATTTATTTCCGTATGTGGAACGACTGTAAAAAATTTTAAGAACAAATCCGAAACAAACTCAGCTGAAGTATTACAAAACCATCGTACTATCAATCCTTACTTGTGGAGGTAAAATGTGGGTGACAGCAAGACACCAAGAAAATAGAATACAAGCTCAAGAAATGTGATTTCTAAGGAGAGTGGAAAGACGTACACCTAAAAGAAATGAGATATAAATGTTTATACGTCCATAACGAAAAATAAAAGAAAACGGGAGAAAACGGAGAGAACATTTGGACCATATGGATGGAGAAAGACTCCAAGTAAATGATCTCACTTATAAATACACTAGAAGAAGAAAAGTAGTAAGGCGATAGAAGAGATGAAGTACCTTAACTAGCATTTTGCCTTATATGTGATGTGAAGAAGAAGAATAAGAAGCACCCTCCGTCGTACAACGTACAGTGTATTTCACTACATATATGTATGTGTAGAAGAGGATGAATAAGTCAATAAACACTAACGTGCGATTTGTTGCAATAGTTTCAGAGAACAGTAATATTTTTCCGTGAAGGTGAGAACTGGGAAGGTATAAACAAAATGTCGCAGCACAATATTCACGCAATTCCTAACGAATGTTTACACATAGTTCAGAAAAGTAAATCCGACATTAGGCTGGAGGTCAAGCGTTTTTCTGACTCCGTATTATCTTCATATTTGTCTAATGTTTCTACGATTAAAAGTTCCAGAATTAATGGCCAGGGCCAGCAGAATTTTCATTGTCTCACTTTAGTTCAATGATTATTTCAAGAAAATTTTGCTATTTAATCTCAAAGAAATACTACTTTTCTCCATCGCCCTCATACAACTGTTAACTACTCTCTTACGCAGTGACACACCAACACTGCTTGTTAACATTCCAAGTTTCTGAACTTGTATACGTTTGATACATTGTCTTAAGTGTTATTGAGATATGTGTCTAAATATTGTGTACCCTTATTGTATTACATATCAGTTGCTGGACGGCTGGTCGTTTTCCCTCTGAGAGCATTCATTATTATGATTTTTCCGAATTTATTCTTTCACAGCTCCTTTATATTCATTAAAATACTAAATTTCAGCGTTTCGTCTCCTGTAAAATGGAGAACAAATGCAACATTCTTTCTACAGAACGAATATTTTGGAATGATTTGTGTAACAGGCTAAGCGCAACTTTTGTTCAAATAAAAAATATTGATATCGATTTTGTGGTAAGGCGAGTTTCTTTTAGAGTACCGCTACGCTAAGAAAAGCTCAACAACAACTACCATCCACTTATTCATGACATATTTTTAAAAGTTTGAATTGTTAAAAAACATATGAATTGTTAGCTGGTCAGGCGGCGAACGAAGGGGGCAGGATGGTAGGGTTCATAACCCTGCGCTCACTCTTAGTCCATTTTACTGTAAAAGTGTTGATATTTGTATACATATTAATTTCCAGATTTTGTAACTAACTTCCAGAGAACAAATTAGCATGAAAATTAAGTCTCGAAAATGATCAGGCATAATGAAAAAAAATTGCGAACTGTGTTTAACACAGGATATTCCCGAGCGTTTCCCTATATGGATGCGCTTGTGGCGTGACCGGAGAGCCGCAGAAAACTGCCCAGCCAGAAAGAGGCGCACACACATACAGTGACAATACCTGCAGCCGGCGACAAATCTGACGCAACTCGAGAAACCACAAGCTAAGCCAACAATAAAATCGCAAGAGATAGAGTAAAGAAGGCAGAAAAGGAAAGATCCTTCACCAAGAAAATAATAACAGAAAGAACTGCTTTCCCGCCGGCCGGGGTGGCCGTGCGGTTCTAGGCGCTACAGTCTGGAGCCGAGCGACCGCTACGGTCGCAGGTTCGAATCCTGCCTCGGGCATGGATGTGTGTGATGTCCTTAGGTTAGTTAGGTTTAATTAGTTCCAAGTTCTAGACGACTGATGACCTCAAAAGTTAAGTCGCATAGTGCTCAGGGCCATTTGAACCATAGTGCTCAGATCCGGCTTTCCCACACGGTACGGAAACGTGAAAAAAAACATGTACCCCATTTACGTTCTCGCGTAGCCAGAGTCTCCAGACCTATGTTCACTACTGCACAATTGTTGTACTAACTTAAATGTTGATAACACTGAGTGCACACTTGGAACTTACGTCGAAAAAATTTGGAAGTTGTCAAAGGTGTGAGAGTTTGTCGCTTTTAGTGTTCTTAAATGAAACCTGTCAAAAGTTCGGAAGAATACTTCTAAATTTCTTTTTCTGAAGTATAATTTGTTGCAAGTTATGCAAAAACGTTGTCTTAAGCACTAATGTAAACAAGTTATTATTATTATTATTATTTAAAACATTTTACATATTTTATTGTTTTGAAGGGAAGCTGTTCAGTAAGTCGTGCAACACATTTTTTTTTCAGGAAGTAGGTCAGTTTTATTCAATATTGCAGTACACCATATTCCTCACTCTTCTGGCTAAAAACTGTATTTTTCACCGTAATCTCCGCGTAATCCATCTTACTGGGAGGGCCAGTATGCTCGCATGGTTTCACCCTACTTATCGACGTCGGAGCCAACATCTTACTGCATCAGTAACCTCCCCATCATACACATACTGCTTCCCGCGGAGTGCATCCTTCATTGGGCCAAACAGATGGAAGTAGATATCCGGGCTGTAGGATGGATGAGGAAGAACCACCACTGAAGTTTTGTGAGATCATTTCGGGTGCGCATACTTGTGTGAGGCCCTGCGTTGTCATGGAGAAGGAGAATTTCGTTTGCGTTTTTGTGGCAACGAACACGCTAAAGTCTGAGGATAGCACAATAAATTTCAGAGTTGCTCGATGCACCATGAGGGAGGACATCAAACACAATAACACCTTCAGAGTCCCACAAGACCGTCGCTGTAACTTCACTGGCGAAGCGTGCGGCTTTGAACTTTCTCTTTGGAGGAGAGGTGTTTTGGTGCCACTCCATGGATTTACGATTTGTTTCCGTTTCGAAATGATGAAACCATGTGTCATTGCCTGCGACGATGTACGACAAAAAAAAAAAAGGTCACTATCAGCCTCGCAACGCACAAGCAGTTCTGCACAGATGGCCCTTTGTTTATCAGCGGCCAAACACCTTCGAGTACCCCAACTGGTGGACGAATTTGTGAACGCTACCAACAGAGACGTCCAGTTGTTCAGTGAGGTGTTTGATAGTAATCCGTCGATCAGCTCCAATGAGAGTATCTGCACGTTCCAACGCCGCAGAAGTCACAGGTGTTTGCGACCGGCCGGCATGCGGGAGGTCGGACAGGCCTGCGCGACTTTATTGCGATGATGACAGACGCCTCGCCCAACGACTCACCATGGTTTGGTTCACTGTCAGGTCTCCGTAGACATTCTACAAACACCTGTGAATGTCTGAGATGCTCTGGTTTGCTGCGAAAAGAATCTCAATAACAGCTTTCTAATTGGAACGCACCCCCGTTACAGACGGTATTTTAGACGTTACATGTAGCATCACGTATCGGGACTTCATGAAACAATAGACGCCGAAACGGGAATGTTCCTCGATGTCCTACAACAAATTCGGAACTTTTTCAACGGAAATTGGCTGAGAAAAAAATGTGTTGCGTTACTTATTGAACGCCTCCCGTGTATCCGTGGCGCGATAAAAGTTAGCGAAACGGCAAATTATATTGGGGAAGGGGAAGAAAGTAAAAAACTATGACACTCCAGAGCGTCCTGCGGGAACGGACCTTTGATTCCCGACTGAGTTGATATCCACGGTAATGTCAGTGTGTTACCCGTTCACGAGATAGATTGAACACCATGGTATGCCACCGCTCCAGATTCTATTTCATATTAATGACCTCACTGACGTTACCACGCACATTGGGTTTGGGAACATTTGTTTGAGAATGCAGGGCACAGGTCGTGAAAGTAATTAGTTTAGTGATTACATCAGCAGGAACAGCACTCTTTCCTCTAGTGAAAAAGTAGAGCTGTTCATGAAATTAAATCGCGGCACGAATTAAACAGCAACATTGTTTCGTTATCTGCCTGGGAACAGAGGAGACGTCCACGCCTGTTAGGCGAGCGCGCGTCACTTGTTATGTACGGTGGCGCATGGCGAGACCGGTAGATCCACACATGCGGCCGAGCCCGTTGCCATTACAGTAGCTTAAGGCCGTGAGTCGGTGCGCGCCGTGTTCATGGATTGCCTTTTAATTAGACTCATAACAGGAGCGGCCGTCTGGCAAGCACATCTGCACGCTGCCAATTCCTGAAAGTGGCCGCTCAGAAGAAGCCCTGCGCTAGCCAACAAGATGAAGGATCTACTTGCTAGACTTGTCGCTCCACTCGGCAAACACACAATTAAACTTGTAAAACACGTAAATTGTAATCACTCTTCTTATTTCGTCGCTTCCACTTCTCTCCTCTTCGCACTCCTCAGATCCGCGGAGGAGAGCGACAGAGCCAGGGAGGAATGGACGGTGGCGGCGACGTCGGCGTTGGCCGGAGCCGAGGGGAAGCGGCGGGTGGCGGCTGCTCGCCTCCGCCTTCGCCTTCGCCTTCAACTCTCAGGTAAGCCGGCGGCGGTGCGCCTTTTCCCTGAGAGCTCTGCTACAGGCCGCCTTTTTGCCCCGCCCGTCCCGGAGTGCGTGCGCCTATGTACGTGTCGCGCCTTTTCCCACGAAATGAGCCGGCTGTCACGGATATCTACCGGAGCCACGTCTATCTTCGCTTCTTTATTCTTTCCTTTTTCTTTTTAGACCGTTTTTCGGTAACCAAAAAAAGATGCCTCCCACTTTAGGGCGCTCCAGAGGTGGGCAGGAGCACGAGCAGATATGGAGTGTCTCTTAGAGAAGAGCGCCTGTGTGCATTAGGCAGTGTTTGCCCGGCGCTCAGGTTTTGTCGTAAGGTAAATACGGAGGCAGCTAGCCTTCCTCAGAGCTCAGTCAGAACGGGGTAGCTGGAAATGACGCCGAATACTCGCAGAAAGGTTCACTTTAAATCTCCTTCAAGCTGAACATCTACCTCTTTCGTACATGTGTTTTTTAAAATAATGTAGTGAGTTGCATACTCTATAGAGGACGAGATTGATCCGGATTGACTTGCAAATATTACTTAAACTAAACCCGCCTTGACCATTTTTTGAGATGGAGGGATGCTAATTCCATCTGCGTATAGAAATATTTTGTAATACGCGTTTCTGCAATTTCTGCTTGTACATTTGAAAATTATTTCATGCGCTATGGAGAAAGTACTTCCGATGCGTCTTCGAAACTGTAGTGGTGATACTGGAACATTGGCAGATGCCTTTTCAACGCGAATCTGTACGATTTACATGTTTGTGATTGAAACGCCGTAGTGTTATGTTGCCTTTTCATAAATATAAATGACTAATACTCGAAATAAATGCCTTTTGTCACCGTTTTGATTATTAATTGTTCCTTCATAATCAAAAACAACAGTGCCACACTATAAAGACGTAAGTGAATGTTTTCATTACAGTTTGTGATTACAGTGAGTCCAGCGAAGGAGCCAGTGATTTCATAATTCAATATCTCGAAAACTAAAAGTGTAACAAACTTCTTGTTGTGAAAGCTGTAACAAATTTAAGAGGAAGCTTTGAAATAGTTCGAAAAGCTGCTAGCAGATGGCGCCATAATCGCATTGCGTAGTGCGTTTAAATTGAGCACCGCAGATCAGAGTTAAAACGCAGCTTATGCTGCTTACGAAGCGAGTCATCCCTGCAGGTCTGCCGCCTATTCTCGTCGGTGGAATTCCCGTTCATTGTCGTCTTATGGCACACTAACTCAGCGTCACCACCGAAAACCATCTTACATGTGCCCACTCGTCCAGGAGGTGAAGAAGAAAGCCAGGATCAAACTCAGCAAATTCTACCCTTTGCTCAATCTGGCTGCAGTCTTCCGTCGAGGCTGGGTGTAACCCTGTACAAGGCGCTGCTCTGCCCTTTACTCGAGTATGTTGCCGTCAGTAGTGGGCCAACCCTATGTATCACCCCACTCTGCATTTTTCCAAATTTATTCAAAATGGTGGATCCAAGATGGCGGCGATAGATATGGCAACGTTGTAATGATGACATGGTGAGAAGTTCAAATTTTGGCGGGAAAATAGGTCAATTGGGATACCTCCACTAACATAAGAAAATGGTGGGAAAAAGGTCACTTGGGCTACCTCCACTAACCTAAGTCATCTGACCGCCACCTCTTCCTTGAAATTTGCGAGAAAAGGACTCAGCCTGTGCTAGGCTGCTGGATAGGATGGAAGTAAGTCTTTATTTTGCATACAGTCCCTATTTTAACAATTTGAGTCAGTAGCTCCATCCAGTGTGTTCACCATGAGGTGCAGAGTCCAACTGACCTAGTACACAGTACTGCCATCAAAGGGTGCTGCCATCCCATGGTGGTGTGAGGGAGGGGGGGGGGGGGGAGGGAATGGCAAAAAAAGTACTCTGCCTGTGTCCAGCTGCTGGAGAGAGGAAGGAGTGCACTTTCTTTATTTTGGATCAATTTATTTAGGGACGGATTTCACGTACTTTATCTATTAAACTAATAAAAACCACTTGCTCTGAAATGCTTGGGGTCATAATACAACGCCTACAGACCTGCAAACTACTTGCAAATCTCTGAAATAATGCCGTACACTGATGTGCAGACACGATAACAACCCGTAAATTGCAGACATAATGCAGTGGACACCCTACAGACCTCCAAAATACTCGTAGATTACCGAAATAATTCATGTAAAATGCTCTGTAGACATGGTCACTAATTGTAAACTGTCGAAATAATCCATTGCACAGCGTACAGACCTGAAAACTACTAGTAAATTACCGAAATAATGCAGTACACTTACGTACAGACACGCAAACAACTCGTAAATTACCGATATAATGTATAGCACAGCCTACAGACCTGTTCACAAACTAATGCAACAAAAACGTTCTCTACTTGCGAAATTGTCAAAAAATAATGCATATTTAACGCTCACAACGCTTCAACAGCCGAAAATAATTCACTGCACAAACAGTCATTGCATGTAAAATCGCTTTCGAACTATTGGTAAGAAATTCGACCATGACGTATCAATGAACTCTTCCATACAGAGCTCCAAGGCGTACACGCCAGACTGCACACTCACGCCGCTCCCTTACATGAGACGCCTCTGGAACACACATATTTTCCGTTACTGGCGCGATGCATTTGTACCTGCGGTCTACCAAAGACCTAATTGCTGAGCTACTCACCATTGTACGCACAGCTAAAAGGTTCTCAATGTTATACTGAAGTCACATCTCTATGTAAATAACAACCAAGTCTTCCTCTGAATGCGCTATAGAAATCTGCTGCAGTGCTTTCCCAGAATAGCACAGGATGCATTGTTCCAAGTGATCCTAACAGACATGAGAGACGTGTCTAGCTGCACACGTGTTTACTATAGCTGATGCATAGCTGCAAGTCCAGCGTCAAACGGAAGACGTCTGACTAGCTTCTCACCATTGCAGGTCCAGCTAAATGGTTCTCAGTGTTATACTGACATCACATGGCTATGTAAATAAGAGCCAAGTCTACCTCTCAGAAATAGTAAAGTGCCACAGAAATAAATAACGGTCGCTTTTGTAGGAGCTTTTGTGATGTCTCAGCTTATCTGCATTGGAAATTCTTGCCCTAACAGGAGCTGTTTACGAAAGTAGCTCGGAATAACACCGAATGCAGTCCTTTTGATGGTGCCAATGAGACATCCCATGTTACCCTTTCTGGAAATAGTATTGTCCTGCTTTCAACATAAGTCTCAGAAATGGTAAACGTTCTCACCACTATTTAGAGGCTCCTACGTCCCAGCATAAAGGATGCCTTGTGAATGAATGCAGCATTCTGATTGGCTCTTACTGAATTTTCCCGCCAAACCACACCTACTGCCGCTGTGGGACCACTGTCCGCAATTTTTTTCTGCAAACAAGAATTTCAGCATCAAAACTATTTTGTTAAGAACGTCATATTGCACTGATAATTAAATACTGAAAAAATGGCCTACAGATCGTCAAATATGGAAAGACTCTTATTCAATCACCCTGCTCTGCCACTGAGGACGGAAGCTGAATATTTCAGCGTGAAACCGATCTCCACATACCATATTGATGTAATAAACATACCGTTCGTATCGTGTGCCATACAAACTCGCCCCTTCTGCGTTATGCATATAGCCATCGACTGCCAGACACTCGTACATTTACCTCGAAGACAGACAGCATAAGCACATACACCGTATACACTCCTCGCGGCACTAGTTATTTCCCGCGTGGTCGGACTGTCACCTGCCACAGTGGGCCGAAGTGACTCTAAACTATTGTACAAAGTTGGTGTCATATCCCCTTGGCACAAAGGCGTTACTGTTTCTGGCCCCAACCTGCGTGCTTACTCGCTTTCTACGCCCATCTCCAGACTCTAGGATTACAAAACCATATGTAATTTCACATGGTTTGCCAGAATATCATACATTTCGATATCAAGCACATAGCAATATTGCTTGCATGGCAGTATCACTCGCGCAACGTAATTCCGAAGATATAGACTGGAAAATATTTCTATAGAAACCCGAAAATTTAGCGAGGTGGAATTTGCTGTAAATCACTGAGCAATTAGAAACTTTTCTCACCTGCAAAAACATTTACATGAAAACTCTAAAAATATAGAGGAAACTAATATTTCCACTTGTGAATTCCGATGTCGGTGATATAACAGACTCCAAATCATCCTTATAATTTACAAAGTCAACTAAGGTGTTTCTCATATCTAGAGAATCAGCAAATGTGCCTCCCACCCGTCTTTCACCTGCTAGATGCGCACACCGCAATCAATGTTCTCTCAACCAAATAGAGATGGGTAAGCTGCAGAAGCAGTCAATCAGACAATTTGCATGGGAGGGAATAATGGTCCAGGGCAAACACACAACCATATTGAATCTTCTCAAATTTCTTCGTGATCATGAAGCCTGCCCAACACATACTAAGTATTAGTTCGATATTTATCCATCCAAAGGACGACACAATTAGGTCAGATACATTCCTGCATCCCAACAGGCCTCTCCGTCAGATAGCTCCTGCCACTAGCTGAAATCATGAATAATTCCTGCCTCAAGCCACCGCCGATTCGCGCCACGCACCCCGAGGCCAAATCATTCTAGGAAACCTGCCACATACATATTTGATCGCTATACTTACAATTGAATATTACGATTGCTATCCCCCCAGGGCTCTCACTGTTCTATCATGAGTTCGCGTGTGGCGCACACCGGGCCCTGAGCTATTGCAGCTCATTCTTCATTCCGTACCTTCATTTCCTTCTTCCTGCCCCCTCCCTATCCCCGCTCCTTCCCCGTTGCCACCTCCTTCCCCTCTCTCAGTGTTCTGATTTATGTCGATCTGAGCTGTTCCCTCCACGTATATGCCAAGGAGTGGTTGCTTGTCTTCTTGGAGCATCGGAACTCCCGGCGACGGCCGCTGTGCCAGACAGCCATTGCTGTGGCTGGGTGGCACCCATGGGAAGAGCCTGTGGTCAGAGTGGGTGGTATCAGGGCGGATGATTGGTGCATGAAGCGTATCAAGCTGCAAAAATCTGGCTGTTCTCACACGGCAGTCTCTTCGAATGGTGAAGTACCTTAAATGCTGCCTTGAATGACCTGGCAGCCTCCCCTTTCCTGGCTACCCCGTGGGAGGTGGGCCAGGCTCGCCATCTTGTGCTGAAACCCTTTCCCCGTTACCTCGTTTGTACTAGGATGGATGGGGACACTTTCACTGCCACAAAGCCATTGTTTTTCGTGAAAAATATCGAGAAAAGTTTGGTGAAATAGAGTCTATTAGTAAGATGCGGTCGGGCTCCCTGTTGATCAAAGCTGCTTCTGCCACCCAGTCCGCAGCTCTTCGTGCCTGTGATCGGTTTGGCAACGTCCCAAAGTCTATCGCTCCTCACCAATCTCTGAATATAGTCCAGGGTGTCATTTTTCATAGAGACTTCATCCTGCAAACTGATGAGGAACTCCGAGCTAATCTGGAGTGGCGTGGCGTTCAGTGTGTTCGACGTGTGCAGAAGCCACCCAGTCTATGAGGGAAGCCCTTGTGTTCCATCGCCTGTGTGTGTCAACTGTAGTGATTTCCACCCTCCTTACTCGCCGGATTGCCTGACTTACAAGAGAGAAAAGAAGATACAAGAATACAAGTCCCCGGATCGTCTGTCTTACACTGAGGCTCGCCAAAAGTATGAGAGACTCCATCTGGTGTCACTGTCTTCAACTTATGCCTCTGTCACTTCCTTTCCTCCTCCTCCTCCTCCTCCGTCCTTACCCCAGCCCCACCCCACTCTCGCCCCCCACCTCCCCCCTCCCATTAGGGAGTCGCTCCCCCTCCCTGACTGAAGAAGTGGCCCCCTTCTTCAGCATCTGCCGGTGATCGGCTCACTCCCAGGAACCCTCTCCCCAGCATCTCTCAGGCCAGAAGACTCTCACCACAACTCGGCCGCAAGGTACACGATCTGTGTGCCCCAAGGTCGCCCACTCTCTTTTGGTCCCCAATCTTGCAGATGCCTGTACTCCCCCTGTGTCCTGGCCTCCTCCGCCTCAGAAAGAGAAGAAGAATAAAAATAAATCCCTTGACAAGGTGCATCCAGTGCTCCTGAAGGTGCCAACTCCCATCTCGCAACCTGAGTGTGACATATTATTTATGGATGTCACGCCATCCTTGTCGGTGACAACTACTGACAGAGTGACTGACCTCCTCCTCCACTCCTTCATGCCTACCTTGGACTGACGCCACACAATCATCCAGTGGAACTGCAACGGATACTATTGTCACCTACGGGAGATAGACTGTCTTGTCTCCTCTTATTCTGCATTCTGTCTTGCTCTCCAGGAAACGCATTTTCATGATGACCACACTCCAACTTCCCTTGGTTATCGGGTGTTCTGTCAGAACTGTGCTGGCCCTGGGATAGCATCTGATGGGGCCTGCACTTTGGTTCGCTCCGATGTCCTTACTGACTGGATCCCCCTTCATACCACCTTGGAAGTGATAGCAGTTAGAGTGAGAACAACTCTGGCAATCACCCTTTGCAATGTCTACCTCCCTCCAGGTCAGCCACTTGCTTATGTTGCACTATCTACCTTAATGCAGCAATGCTCGCCCCCATTTCTCCTCCTTGGGGATTTCAATGCCCACCATCCACTGTGGGGGAGTGTTACTTCAATGGGTCGGGGTATCCTAATTGAATGACTTATCATGGACTTCGATTTGTGTCTCCCAATGATGGTTCCCCTACCCACTTCAGTGCCACTCGTGGCACCTTGTCTGCTATCGATCTCACAATCTCCCCCCCTGCCATCATGGCTTCTCTACATTGGTCATCCCATGATGACCTTTGTGACAGTGACCACTTTCCAGTGACACTGTTGTTTCCCTGCTGCTGCCAGGCAGACATGTCCCCACATTGGGCATTCTGTAGGGCCTGTTGGCCTTTATACATGTCTGCTGTCTGCTTTGACACCTCCCTCTCGGATTACATTGATGTAGTCGTGCCAGGAATCTCTGCCCCTCTTCTTCATGCTACTGGCACTGATGTCCCACTATCCACAGGGCGCCCTCGTCATCGGCTGGTACTGTGGTGGACCAAGGACGTCGCAGTCGCTGTCCAGGACCGCCGATGGGCGCTGCAGTGATTTAAGCGATACCCTTCCCAGACCAACCTCCTCACTTTTAAGTTTCTCTGAGCTAAGGCTCGTTACCTTATTAAACGGAGTAGAAAGGAATGCTGGAAGCGCTATGTTTCCTCCTTGGGGACATATGCCTCTTTATCACAGGTTTGGTCAAAGCTCTGTAGCTTTCTCGGCCACCAGCAACAGTCAACTGTCGAGGGTCTGAACCTCCAAGGAGCTCTGTGCACTGATCCATTGGTCCTCGCAGAACACCTTGCGACACACTCTGTGATGACATCGATGTCCGCTTCCTACCCTCCTACCTTTCTCCAGCAGAAACGCAAAGTTGAACAGACACCTCTCCATTTCATCCCATACCACGTTGAGTCCTATAATGCACCTTTCGCTGAATGGGAATTGTTGCAGGCTCTTAGCTTTTCACGAGACACAGCCACAGGGCCAGATTCGGTTCACAGTCAGGTGATTCAACACTTGGACGTTGTCCAGAGGCAACAGCTCCTCAGGGTCTTCAATCACATCTGGCCCATGGGTGCTTTTCCGTCACAATAGCGAGACTCTATAGTTATCCCTGTCCTTAAGCTTGGGAAAAAATCAACGTCTCTAGACAGCTACCGCCCCATTAGCTTTACAAATGTGCTTTGTAAACTGCTCGAAAGGATGGTCAGTTCCAGATTATGTTTGGTACTCGAATCTCAGGGCTTTTTGTCACCTACCAGTATGGCTTCCAGGCAGGGCGATCTGCAACTGCCCATTTACTCCGATTGGAATCAGCCAACCGACAGGCTTTTACTCACTGCTGGCACCTTGTCGCAGTTTTCTTTGACCTACCTCAGGTGTATGACATGGCTTGGCGCCATCACATGTTAAGTTATCCGCCATGACTGGGGCTTCTGTGTTCCCCTTGCAATTTTTATCCGTGAGTTTTTACCTTACCTGCTCTTCTGGGTTCGAGTTGTCACTTCACTCAGCATCCTTTAGATTCAGAACGGTATCCCACAGGCTTCTGTGCTGTGACACTCTTCCTCATTACCATAAATGGGCTTGTGACCTGTGTGGGGCCTCTGTTTACCCCGGCGTTGTACGTTGACCCTTTTTGCATCTGGTGCAGCCCTCACTTGGTGGCATCTGCTGAGCACCAGCTCCAAAGCGCCTCTGCGTGGGCCTCTGCCCATGGCTTCCAGTTTTCCCCCTGCAAAACGCGGGTTATGCATTTTGTCGTCGACCCACAGTACACCCTGATCCAGAACTTTATTTAGGCAACCAGCTCCTCGATGTTGTAGCACAGTCCCGTTTCTTGGGCCTTGCTTTTGATAACAAGCTGACATGGCTGCCCCACATGCACAACCTAAAGACTACATGGATACAGAATCTTAATGCTCTCCACCTCCTGGCACACACATCTTGGGGTGCAGACCATTGCACTCTTCTCCATCTTTAACGTGATCTGGTCTTGTCCTGACTCAATCATGGTAGTTTGGTTTATGGCTCAGCAGTTCTTTCCACTTTGAAACTCGTTGACCTTGTCTATCATTGTGGGGTGCATCTGGCTATTTGTGCCTTTCGCACTAGTCATGTTGACAGTCTCCTCACAGAAGCAGGGATTCCTCCTTTGCACATCCAATGGAGCCAACTCATTGTTTCTTATGCAGTCGCCATTCGTCAATTCCCTGACCATCCTGTGTACCTCTTCGCCAAAGAGAGATGTCTCCCTCCTAACACTTGCCCACAGGTGAGACTGCCAGTTGGCATGCGTCTCACTACCCTCTGCTGGGATCTCCATCTGCACTCACTGGACTGCACCCTGCGTCTTTCCTCCCATATCCCCCCCTCCCCCCCCCCCTGGACGGTGCCTAGACCACAGAATAGGGCCCATCTCTTCCAGGGTCCTAAGGTCTCTATTGCTCCTATGGTTTAGCGGCGTCTTGTATGTGCCATCGTTGCAGAATTCAAGGATGCCACCATGTTCTACACTGATGGTTGTAAGACTACTGCTAAAGTGGGATACGCTTTCAAGTCTCCTACCAGCTTCGAGCACAATTTGTTGCCAGGATCATGTAGTGTATTTACAGCAGAGCTTCTAGGCATTCACAGGGCCCTCCTTGTTGCTTCTCAGGCCTCCCTCCATAGTGTTTTAATTTGTTCCGACTCCATGAGCAGCGTGCAGGCTATCGATCGTTGCTACTCTCGTCACCCCTTGGTCTCTGCCATCCAAGACCTTCTCTCTGCATGACACATGTTCAGTCGTCTTTCTCTGGGTCCCAAGTCATGTGGGAATCACAGGGAATGAATTCGCTGACCGTTTGGCTAGAGAAGCAGATACTTACCCCCCATTTCCTTTCATGATTCCAGCTGCGGATATGCAGATCTACGTCAAATCTCTCTTTGCCCAACAATGCAATGGCATCTGGAGCGCTACAGCTTATAGTAATAAACTCCGCACAATCAATGAGTCTACTCTAGTTTGAGGCACTTCTTTCTGCCCCTCTCAGAAGGAGTCCACTGTTTTATGCCGTTTATGCATTGGCCATACCCGGCTCACCCATTGTTTCCTCCTACATAACGACCAACCCCCACAATGTGGTTGTGTCGCCAGACAGACGATATCTCACATATTGGTGGCATGTCGCCTTCTTTCGACCATTCGTGCTAAGTATAATCTTCCTGCTTCCTTAAATTTAATATCAGCAGACGATCCACAGATGGTTGACGTGGTCTTCGGTTTCCTCTGTGAAAGTGGTTTTTATTTTCAGATGTAAGGTTCTCCTTTATTCTTGGAGCACGGGTGGGTTGGTAGTGGTTGAAACTTCCTTTGCAGTCTTCACAGTCTGTGACCCCATGACCCCGACCCCTTTTTCTCCAGTTTTTAGATTTAGTCTCACCTTTTATGCTTTTACTGTGTGTGTTTAATGTTCATTCTTTTATAATTTGACTCATCTGACTGAATCCGTCCACTTTTAATAGACCCTCTTTCTTATGTAACTCACTTTGGAATCGTGGGACTGATAACCTCACCGTTTGGTCCCAATCTCTCTCGATTAATTAATCAATCAATCAATCAGTTACGATTGCGGTCTCAGTTGGAAGACATTCGATAATGAACAAAATATCAGAAATAGCCACTGCTGACGGTGTGGCTCTGGAAACAGAAATATATCCACCATTCTCATGACTTGACATACTTTTCGCTTTGCGGCTAATGCAGTATTCCAAATCGAATCCATACCTTCCTTTCGACAGGACATGTTATTTTCCTATGCACATGTCGGAACACACACTCATACTTCATGAGCCTGATGCTCAAGGCTAACCTATCATGCATCCGATGGAGCAACCTTGTAATAAAATTACTAAATTTAGAAATTGATTCAGCTAAGGAACATGGTATGAAACCAGTATTAGTATCTCCCTCCTGCCACCTCTAGATATTTCTCCAGTACTTGTTATGCATTCTGTCTCAATTCCACGTCAGAGGGTTCGGTGATATATCCACTGGCTTATGGGTGACGGTTGCTTGGCTTATAGGCAATGGTTACTTGAGAAGAATAACATTAGATGGTGTGCTGATTGTGGTCTAAGAAATTTACACTAGCTTTTCAGATCTCTAGTGCAATGATGTCTAAGATTTGGAATCAGATCTTTCCATTCAACCACATACCAGCTTTGTATCCGATGGAGATGTCTTTTAATGATTATTGCCACTAGTGAATCACATTTCTGGCACTCTCATATCTCGAAACAAGTCGCCTTTTTCGAACCTATCTGCTACAGTAAAATTTTAGATAGACCCTATGCCTCTTGCAACTGCTGCCATTTCTGCAGCTTTGTGCATGTTACTGTTACAATTTAAGCCGGAACTGAGCAGAAGTCGGAGAGAGATATATCTACCACCTTCTGCAACCCATGTAGAAACAGAGTGACTTGAGTTAGTGCAAAAGGACAGTGTTTTGACAATTCGGTGGAAATGGGAACATGTTGTCTTAGCTCCACCACCTGTATACGATAGAGTAAGGTCAGCGCCAAATGAAGCCTGCTCCTGCAATGAGGTAGTATAAAAGACAGTAGGAACTGGGAGGATGAGGATTTTGTTACTGTATTGTGGTGCATCTCCAAACTACAACAGGTACTGGAGACCTAAGCAGATCCGAATCCCTCAGGGCCCATTCATGTCCATCACCCCAACATGGTATCATCGTTATTTTGTACCATCCAACAGAGAAAATTTACGAATTATAAAATCTCCACAAACTTCATCCGATAGAGAACTTGATAAGATTTTTTACCCCATTTCTCCACCCATATATAGAAAACAAATACTCTCTGCTGGCATTGAGCACATATGATGGTCCTATTAAATATACAGGTACTGATCCATTGCACAGACGAGTGTAAAGCTGCATGGCCTGTACTGTAGGGGGATGACCTTATCCCACAAACTATACTATAAGTGGCAAGAGACGCTTCCTGTTACCCTGTGTCGTTTGAAACATTGTTCTTTTCTGCTCTAACACACTTTGTGCACTGCCATACATTTTGTTTTTTCTGCTATGACTTCGAGGTCTGTGTCAGGTTCTAAACTGACATTAACACGTTGTGATCCATTGCCTGTCATAGAAAACTAAATGTCGCGCTTTGTAAATCATGTTGTTACTGCTACTACCATAACACACCACATTCACTAGATGATTTTAAATAAAAGAAAGTTACAACATAAGGAAACTGGAAGAATTTGTCAGCATTGTGGAGCGTTTCCAAACTACTTTCCGAAGGTGACTGGTAACATCTACATTTAAACTCATCTGTCACAGTGGCGGAATAGCTGATGGTTCTCCATTCCGTTTCGACTTATTCCTCATATTGCAATCATGTACATGATCGCTGTTTCGGTGCTAGCCATACCCAAATGGTGTTCCTCCTCCACCAAAACTCTTTCTCTATCTCAAACAAACAATATCAGTCAATAATTATGTGGTAACCAACAGTGTACCAGTGGACGGATGGGATGGAAAACACATCATCGATGTACTGTAATAATAAGCATCACAG
Source organism: Schistocerca cancellata (assembly GCF_023864275.1). NCBI lineage: Eukaryota > Metazoa > Arthropoda > Insecta > Orthoptera > Acrididae > Schistocerca > Schistocerca cancellata. The sequence continues at coordinate 411,696,673 of NC_064626.1, forward strand.
TTGATAATAACAATTTTAGCAATTCCACAGTAATTTCAACGCCGAAATGATGCAACAGCATGTTTCCCAATTTCAGTATCATTGTTAAACGACCCTTTCTCTACTTTGCGGGTATCATTGCGAATGGAGATAGATGACTGTGCAGTATGTCCACTCATTGTTAATTCTCAAACAGATACATCAACGAAGTATACTAGACAGTGCTCTACATATTTCTAGCACGTCGAGCATAGTGCATAATTTACCATCTATGTCTATGCGGATGGGAGTCAAAGAGCATTCTTGCAGTCTTAGCATAAAATTAGAGACTGAAAGACCCATTCGCACTTTCTTTGACCAACCTGCCCTGCAGCAGCATTACCAATTTAATCTTCAGATGACCAGAAGTAGACCGCTACATACTGCTACATAGAGCTTGCTGATTCTTCGCCCATCTAGGTGCATAAGATCTCTCCAGATGTGTCCATGTTGATGAAGTTAGCACCCCACTTTGGTGTATAGTATTAGATTTGAAAGTGTTGTGATGTAATAGCGGACAATTAAGAAGAACAAGAACTGAGTGGTTTTTATGCATGTTGGAGCTCCAGATGGATGGAGTACGAAGGATTTTACATAAATCAACCACGCTATCAACTCTTAAAGTATTGTTCTAGTGTCTGGGATCAAATCTACTTCCTTAAAACATCAGTTCTCAGTGATACAACACTGAATAGCTTTATAGCTTTCCAGAGATGTATAGCGTCCACTGTTCACATCCGATCATGTTTCAGGAATTATACTATGCCCACATCAGTCCTGTCCTACATAAAATGATCATTAGTAACGGAGTGCCTCACAAACACCTAACTTAGAATCATCTTAGTTATGAAACTGAAGTCTCGATTTTATACCCAAGATATGACGGGGGAATGGAGTACATCACATAAATCTTCGTTCTTTTAGAGGAATGTGTCGAAACAGGATAGTCACGTTTCATCACATATGAGATGGAAGTCCACTGACGACTGAGAGGTTTGCTGTTAACGATCGCAAGTAGACAGTACTCTAAGACACATACAAAAAAAAAAGTTCAAATGTGTGTGAAATCTTTTGGGACTTAACTACTAAGGTCATCAGTCCCTAAGCCTACACACTACTTAACCTAAATTAGCCTAAGGACAAACACACACCCATGCCCGAGGGAGGACTCGAACCTCCGCCAGGACAATCCGCATAGCCCACGACTGCAGCGCCTTAGACCGCTCGGATAATCTCGCGCGGTTAAGACTCATACAGATCACGCAGTTATATGCAAGTCGAACGCAGGCTATGTCACACAACTGATGCATCCTGCCAGAAGAACGCAAAAAATGGTCAAATGACATGCACCAATATCTCCCTCTTTCTCTAGAATGCATCATCAGTCTACTATTAAACTCCACCTTAACCGACCACTCCATTCGCTTTCTGTCATCCTTTAACACAGATGCATGTAAGTTTAGAGGCGGATGGTTCTCTGTTTTTCCAGAAAAGCATCAAAAGACAGCAGTCAACTCATATGTATCACTATTACCTCAATAGATGTACAGTAGAATGCTGCCTCAATGAAAACAATGACTGTTTCCCTATTTCCTGATGCTTCCATATCAACATTTACTCGTTTTCCTCTTGCTGTCACTTACTCATTCCCAAGTACAAGAATTCTTCTGCACCAACCAGAACAGAAGACACGCAAGTACATCCTCAATTTCCCCGCATTTCGTTGTATTGTCCCTCACTTTAAATGTGTTTTCCGTCATTTTTCGTAACTTTATCGATTCTATGTCACTTCTATCCATGTGATCATGACATGACGTCTCGTTCCGTGTACTAAAATTACTTGTAAATTCAGTGCAGCTGCCAACACTAGCACAAATGCACTATTTTTTTCTGATCTCACTTACCAATTCCTTCCAGCTACCGATCCCAGACACTATAACAATACTTTAGAATTAAGAGTGTGGTTGATTTATGTAAAATGCTTCGAACTCCATCTGTCTGGAGCTCCATCATGCATAAAAACCATCCATTTCTTGTTCTTCTTAACTGTCTGCTATTACATAACAGCACTTTCGAATCTACTACTATACACCGATAAGGGGGGCTAACCTCATCAACATTGGCACATCTGGATAAAGCTTGTGCACTTGGATGGGGTAGGACTCGGCAAGCTCCGTTCATTCACGGGGGACAGCATGTAGCGGTCTACTTCTGGTCAGCTGCAGATTAAATCGGTAACGGTGCTGCAAGATGGGTTGGCCAAAGACTGTGTAAGGTGGTATTTCAGTCTCTGATTTTATCCTAAGACTACGAGAATACCCTTTGACTCCCATCTGCAAACAGATAGATCGTAAATTATGCACTACGTTCGAGGTGCTAGAAATATGTAGAGCGTTATCTGGTATACTTTAATGATGTATATGTTCGAGAATTAACAATGAATGGACGTACTGGACAGTCATATATCTACATTCGCAATGATACCTGCTAAGTAGAGAAGGGGTGGTTTAGCGATGATACTGAAATTGGGAAACGTGGTGTCGCATCATAAGTCGGTGTTGAAATTACTGTGAAATTGCTAAAATTGTTACTATCAACTGTGATGCTTATTATTACAGTACATCGATGGTGTGTTTTCCATCCCATCCGTCCACTGGTACACTGTTGGTTACCACATAATGATTGACTGATATTGCTTGTTTGAGATGGAGAAAGAGTTTTGGTGGAGGAGTAACATCTTCTGGGTATGGCTACCACCGAAACAGTGATCATGTACATGACTACAATATGAGGAAACAGTCGAAATGGAATGCAGAGCCATCAGCTGTTCGCAATTCTGACAGATGAGTTTACATGTAGAGGTCGCCAATAACCTTCAGACAGCAGTTTGGAAACGCACGACAACGTCGCCAATCTCTTCCAGTTTCCTTATGTCGTAACTGTCTTTTATTTAAAATCATCTAGTATGTCTGGTATGTTATGGTAGCAGCAGTAACAATATGATTTATACCGTGCGACATCTAGTTTCCTGTGAGAAGCAATGGATCAGAACGTGTTAATTTTAGTTTAGAACCTTACATGGGCCCCGAAGTCGTGGCGGAAAAACCGAAATGTATGGCAGTGCACAAAGCATATTACAGCACAAAAAAATAATATTTCAAACAATGACACAGGGTAACAGGGAGCGTCTCTTGCCACTTATAGTATAGTTTGTGGGATATGGTCATCCTCCTACAGTATAGGCGATTCAACTTTACACTGGTCTGAGTAATGAATCAGTACCTGTGTATGTAATAGGATCGTCACATGTGCTCGATACTGGCACACAGACAGTAGTTGATTTTGATTTATGGGTGGAATGAGATGTGGTAAAAATCTTGTCGAGTTCTCTACTGGATGAAGTTAGTGGAGCTTTTATAGTTCGTAATTTTTTTGTGTTGGATGGTACAGAATAACAAAGATACCATGATGGGTTGATGAACATGAATGGGCCTTGAAGGATGCAGATGTGCTTCAGACTGCAATACCTGTATGTAGTTTGGAGATGCACCACAATGCAGTAACAAAATCCTCGTCCTTCTCCCAGTTCCCATACTGTCTTTTGTACTACCTCGTGCTGCAGGAGCAGGCTTCATTTGGCGCTGATCTTACATATCGTACACAGTTGGTGGAGCTATGACAACATTTTCCCATTTCCACCGAACTGTCGAAAGATGGTCCTGTCGCACTAACTCAGGTCACTCTGTTTCTTCACAGCTTGCACAAGGTGGTAGATATCTCTCTCTCCGACTTCTGCTTAATTCTGACTTAAACTGGAACGATCACATGCGCAAAGTTGCAGAAATGGCAGCAGTTGCAAGACGCATTTTCGAAAAAGAGCTGACTCTTTTAGAAATATGAGGGTGCCAGAAATATGATCCACTAGTGGCAGTAATCATTAAAAGACTTCTACATCAGACACAACCCAGGTATGTGGTTGAATGGAAACATTTGATTCCAAATCATAGACAACATTTCTACTGGAAAGTGTAGCACTAGAGATCTGAAAAGCTGGTGTACATTTCTTGTGACCTCAATCAATACACCATCTACTGTTTGTGGTCCTTTTCAATCAACCATCGCCTATAAGCCAGAGGATATATCACCAAACCTCTCTAGCGGTGGCATGAGGGAGTTGCAAATGCCAGTTTCATAACACGTTCCTTAGCCGAATCACTTTGTAAATTCGATAATTTTATTATGAGGTTGCATTGTCGGTGACATGTAACAGCACTTTCTTTTTGTTAATATACTCTCCAGCGATCACCATCTATAATCAGTTTCTGGTGTTTGTCTGGAAATACCATTTCATTCAGAGCTAATACCTGGATTTATAAAACTATTATATCTTTTAACATGGATACTTGTGATCACCTGTAGAACCGAGACCGCTTGTGACTGTAACATGGTCCTTACGATTGTGTGTTTTTCTAACATCTGGCGGTTTGTAAGACTATTTCTATTTCTATCTGGTGGTTTGCAAGACTATTTCTATTTCTGTTTCTAAGACAGATTGGTACCACTCGCAAGTCAAACTTGAGACATGTCCAGCCATCGGTGATTTTCGCTTAGTAATGTTTCATATCACCAACAATCAGTTATTCACGAAATATTATACTTAGTAGTAGGGGATGTGTGAAAGGTTCGTCTTGAGTATCAGGCTTACAATGTATGTGCCTGTGTTACGACATGTGCAAAGGAAAATATTATGTCCTGTCATAAGGGAAGGTATAGATTCGATGGGTAATACTGCAATTGGTGCAAATTGAAAAGTATGGCAAGTCATGAGAATGGTGCATATATTTCTGTTCCAGAGCCACAGCATCAGCAGAGGCTATTTCTGATACTTTGTTCATTGTCGATTGTCGTTCAATTGTGACGAAATCGTAATATTCAAGTGTAAATATAACGATCAAATATATATGTTGCTGGTTTTCTAGGATGATTCAGTCTGTGGGTGTGTGGTGCGAATCGGCGGTGGCTTGTGGCGGGAATGATTCACGTTTCCGGCTAATGGCAGGAGCTGTCCGAGGGGAGAGGCCTGTTGGGATGCAGGAATGTACCTGGCCTAATTGTGTCGTCCTCTGAATGGCTGAATATCGAACTAATACTTAGTATGTGTTGGGCAGCCTTCGCGATCACGTGAAAATTTGAGGAGATTCAATATGGATGTGTGTTTGCACTGGACCATTATTCCCTTGCATGTAAATTGTTCGATTGGCTGCTTCTGCAAATTTCTCATCTTTATTTGGTTGAGAGAACATAGATTGAGGTGTGCACATCTAGCAGGTGAAAGAAGGGTGGGAAACTCATTTGCTGATTTTATAGATATGAGAAACACCTTAGTTGACTTTGTAAATTATAAGGATGGTTTGGAATCTATTATATCAACGACATTGGTATTCGCAGGTCGAAATATAAGTTTCCTCTATTTTTTTCTAGTTTTCACATAAAGGTCTTTGCAGATGAGAAAAGCTTCTAGTTACTCAGCGGTTTACAGCACACTCCACCTGGCTGAAGTTTTGGGTTTCTAGAGAAATAATTGCCAGCCTATATCTTTGGAATTATGTTGCACGAGTGATATTGCTATGCAATCAATTTTGCTATGTGTATGATATCGAAAAGTATCAAGTAAATGGTGTGATATTCTAGCAAACCATGTGATATAATGTATGTTTTTTTAATCCTAGAGTCTGGGGATGGGTGCAGAAAGCGAGCAAGCAAGCAGGTCGTGGCCAGAAACAGTAGCCGACCGATGTGGCCGAGCGGTTCTAGGCGCTTCAGTCTGGAACCGCGCTACCGCTACGGTCGCAGGTTCGAATCCTGCCTCAGGCATGGATGTGTGTGATGTCCTTAGGTTAGTTAGGTTTAACTAGTTCTAAGTTCTAGGGGACTGATGACCTAAGATGTTAAGTCTCATAGTGTTCAGAGCCAGAAACAGTAACGCCTTTTTGCTGAGGGGAAACGACACGGACTTTGTACTATAGTTCGGAGAGTCACTTTGGTCCACTGTGGCAGATGGCCACCCGACCATGTGGGAAATATCTAGTGTCACGAAGAGTAATATACAGTACATGTGCTTATGCTGTCTGTCTTCGAGGTAAATTTACGAGTATCTGGCGGTCGATGCCTATATGCATGATAAACAATGACCGATTTTGTATGGTGCAGGATATGAATCTTACGTTTACTACATCGATATGGATCGGTTTCAACGTGAAATATTAAAGCTTCCATCCTCAGTGACAGTGCAGTGTAATTGAGCAACAGTCTTTCATATTTGACGACCCGTAGGCCACTTTTGCAGGGTTTAACTATCAGTGCAATATGGTGATCTGTACAAAGTAGTTTTGCTGTTGAAACTCTCATTTGCAGGAAAAAATGGCGGACAGTGCTCCTGCACCAGCAGCAGCAGTGGTTTGGGTAAATTCTGTAAGAGCCAATTACAATGCTCCATACATTCGCAAGAGATACTTTGTGCTGGGACGCAGGAGCCTCTATGGAGGAGGACATTATGATTTGCAGTAAGAGTAGCATGGGATGCCTCATTGGCAACATCAGGAAGAATACATTCAGTGGTATTCTGAGCTATTTTCGTAAACAACTCCTGTTAGGACAAGAATCTTCATGCAGGTAAGCTGCGAAAACACGAAAGCTCCTACAAAAGCGACGATTAACTATTTCTGTGGCACTTCACTATTTCCAAGAGGTAGATTTGGCTCTTATTTACATGGCCATGTGAAATCAGTATAACTTTGAGATTCTTACGGCTGCACTTGCGATGGTAAGTAGCCAGTCAGATGTCTCTCACTTGACGCTGGACTTGCAGCTGTTAGGATTACTAGGAACAATGCACCATGTGCTATTCTGGGTTAGCATGGCAACAATTTTCTATATCGCACTCAGAGAAAGGCTTGGCTGTTATTTACATAGACATGTGACATCAGTATAACATTGAGAACCTTTTAGTTGCGCCTACGATGGTGAGTCGCTCGGCAATTAGGTCTTTGCTGGACTGCAGGTAGAAAGGCATCGAGCCAATAGCAGATAACATGTGTGCATGGCCCAGAGGCGTCTGGGGTGTGAAATCGATGTGAGCATGCTGTCCAGCTTGCGCGCCTTGGAGCTCTGTAGGGAAGAGTATGTTGATTCGTCGCGGTCGAATTTTTTACCAATAGTCTGAACGTGTTTTTAGATGCAATGACTGTTTGTGCAGTGCATTATTTTCGGCTGGTGAAGCGTTGTGAGCGTTAAATATGCATTACTTTTTGACAATTTCACGATTAACGAACGTGCTTGTTGCATTATTTTGTGAACAGGTCTGTAGGCTGTGCTATGCACTATTTCGGTAATTTACGAGTTGTTTGCGACTCTGTACATCAGTGTACTGCATTATTACGGTAATTTACGTATAGTTTGCACGTCTGTATGCTGTGAAATGCATTATTTCGACAGTTTACAAGTAGTGAGAGTGTCTGCAGAGCGTTTTACATGTATTATTTTGACAATTTACGAGTTGTTTTCATTTCTGTAGACTGTGCAATGCATTATTTCGGTAATTTGTGGGTATTTTGCAGGTCTGTGGGCTGTGCAACGCACTATTTCGACAGTTTACTATTAGTGAGCGCGTCTGCAGAGCGTTTTACATGCATTATTTCGGTGGTCTACGATTAGTTGGCAGATCTGTAGTGTGTGCAATGCGTTATTTCGGTAATTTACGTGTTGTTTGTATGTGTGCACATGAGTGTACCACATCATTTCGGTGATTTACGAATAGTTTTCATGTCGTAGGCCATGTATTATGACCCCAAGCATATCAGACCGAGTGTTTTGTACAGTGTAATAAATAAACTATGTGAAATCCATCCCTAAATAAATTGTTCCAAAATAAATAAAGTGCACTCCTTCCTCTCTCCAGCAGCTGGACACAAAGTGAGTACTTTTCTTGCCATCTCCCCTCCCCCCACCCCCCACCCCCCGACTGCCATGGAATGGCAGCACCCTCTGATGGCAGTACTGTGTACTAGGTCAGTTGGACTCTGCACCTCATGGTGAACACACTGGATGGAGCTACTGACTCAAATTCTTGAAACAGGGACTGCATGCAAAATAAGGACTTACTTCCATCCTATTCAGCAGCCCAGCACATACTGAGTCCTTTTCTCGCCAATTACAAGGAAGAGGTGGCAGTCGGATGACTAAGGTTAGTCATTCTTCCCCCATTTTCTTACGTTAGTGAAGGTAGCCCAAGTGACCTTTATTCTGCCAAAATTTGTACTTCCCACCATTTTTGGGGGGTGGAGAGGGAGCGGGGAGGGAAGGGTGGGTTAGGTTAGTGTAGGTAGCCCAATCGACCTATTTTCTAGCTTAAAATTTAACTTCCCACCATGACATCATTGCAATGGTTCAAATGGCTCTGAGCACTATGGGACTCAACAGCTGTGGTCATCAGTCTCCTAGAACTTAGATCTACTTAAACCTAACTAACCTAAGGACATCACACACATCCATACCCGAGGCAGGATTCGAACCTGCGACCGTAGCAGTTGCGCGGTTCCGGACTGCGCGCCTAGAACCGCGAGACCACCGCGGCCGGCCATCATTGCAATGTTGCCATATCTAACGCCGCTATCTTGGATCCTCCGTCTTGAATATATTTGGCAAAAATGCGGAGTGGGGTGATAAACAGGTTGTCACACTACTGCCATCGTCTGGAAAAAGACAGCAGCACTGTCATGGAGATGCTTCCTACTTTGCAGGATCATGCCGTTCTGCTGGCTTTGCACGTGTCCTGTAATTTCCCAGTTCCACCGCTTCACGATATGGCAGAAGTTCCTCAACTCACCGATCGTTTCAGGACGGCAGCTCGCACCTTTTACGAACTTGCACAATGGTGTCGCTATAGCAAAGTACACACGGGGCTCCGCATATTGCCGTGCTGCTTCACCACATGATGGCCACATTTGCTTCCTACGTAGATTGGAAAAATGAACTGCGCGAGGAACAACAAGAAGACAATCTAGAATGAAGACGCTCATCTCTCAACAAGCACGGGAGCAAAGCATGCACTTACTGCGAATTCCAACAAACATCGGAGGGACAAGTGTTCTTCGCCAAGTTCCGCGAAGAGCGAGATCAGTTCCACCGTTGAAACGAGAAAATATGTTCGGGTACCGAAGGAAGAGGTTGTAAACTTGTATTCCTTTGAACAAAGTGTTTTTCTAGTACTGGAATACCACAGGTTAGAGCACCAATCTTTGGCAACAAGGCTCTATTTTCAAATACGATTTACTGTTCCAAAATGAAACTATGCGAAAACCATTCGCTAGATTCCAACGGAGACGCAACGTGGCTGATGATCTAGTGGGGAATGTTAGTTCCAGGTACACCGTAGTTATTCCTGAAAATGTCGCCACGGTTTCTGGAATTATTCAGCAAAATCCAGGGAAATGCGTCCTAAGAATTTCAGCAGAGACTAGATTGAAGCTTTCCTGTGTGCAGAAAATACTGAGAGAGGGCCTACACATGTTTCCATTTAAAATCCAAAGTCATCAGGCGGTACCTGTACGAGCTGTACAATAGATTGCTGATTTTGCGAATAAGATTCGTACAGTTATTGATAATGAAGGATTTGATGTTAGCTACCTCTGGTTCACAAATGAAGCACACTTCCATCTGGCTACTTTGAGATTCTGCAAACCCTCATTTCTGTGAAGCGAAACCACTGTATTCTCCCAAAGTTACTGTATGGCATCTGGTTATGCAGCAGAGGCATTATTGGCTCTTTTTCATGCGAGGACGCTTGCTAGAGAACGTTACTTTGAAGTTTTGGAAGATTGGCAAGGCACGGAGTGGATCATGAAAGATGGTTCCAGACAACATCGCACCGAACAGGGGTTCGCCTTCTTGATGAATACTTCAGGAATAGGGTCACTGCGTTGGATTATTGCAAATTTACTGGTGTAGGGATGAATTGGCCTCCATGATCGCCCGATCGGACTCCTTGAACTACTTTATGTGGGGCACATTGAAAGACACTGTCTACCAGGACCATCTCATCAAGCTGGACGAGCTTGAATCGTCGATCTGTACGGCATCTCAATCCATTTCCGTTGAGGCACTAAAGAACCTGATGGCAAATTTCATTGTTCGTTTGCACCACCTCCGTACTGCGGATGATGGACATGCCGAAAAGATTGTGATGCGATTGTAAAGGCTGCTTTCAGAGGACAAGTTTAATTACGCACGCTGATACAATACGAGCTGCACAGGTACAGTATCATCTGTTAGCAGCTTTTCTAACAATCTCTAAATTTCTCTAAAACTTCTGTATAAAATTCTTACAGCATTCACAATAAATATACCTTCTGTTTGACTCCTCTATCGATCTTAGTTTTCAAGTACTTAATTTTGTAGAGACTCCTTCGGTGGGCACCCTGTACTTCGCTTCCTATCGGATCATATCTCCTTCAAAAGCAACAGCAAGTGCCAGAGCTAAAACGTGATTTCATTACTGTTCTAAATTTCTCTTTCTTTCAATTTTACGCAGCAAATTGCAAAGTTACATTATTACTTTCGTATCCGACGCATTTTCTAGTGACCGAAAAGTTCTACTGTGCAAAATATGTGAGCAGTCACTGAATATCGAAAAGTAATATTTCATTTCTCAACATATCAGTACAATCAAACACAAGAATGTACTTTCCAAACTTTCTGGGAAGAAAATTTCTTTGTTTCCAACGGCAATTGCAATTTCGATTCGAAAATTGCAATTTACATTCTACTTATGTAAAGCTTTTCTCGATGTCGAAATCTTTTTGTGGAAACTAGTTTCTGGAAAAGTTACAGATGAATCTGCGCCCATTGAGTCAATTATGCGGTAATGTTTCTTAAAAGCATAGTACGATGAAGTAAAGAAGATCATTAGAGGTGAAGTAAAAAATTAAAAGGTTTGGATTTCAATCTAGGAGTCAAAAACTCTACGGGTCGTTCTATTGCCAATGTCATTGTTGGATCATGAGATCCGTAGGTAGGTGAATCAATAAAAAGAGATCTGCTTACAACAGAGTATGTGGAAAAAGTAAAAAATTCAATAATCGCACAGCTATTTACCAATTCATTACAGTTATTATGGCCAGAAGAAATTCGATGCCAATATACTTCTTTTCATCTCAGGTGCTGCACCGTGCATGAACAAGGTTGGAACAATCTTAAAAGTGCTATTTTCAAAGTTGCTTCATGTGGCCTGTGTGGTACATGGTTTTCACTGGGTCTCGTAACAGATACAAAGCTTGTTTCCGGACGTTGACAAATTGATTTCCAGTATTAAGAAGATCTTTGTGAAAGTCCCGTCATCGTTTAAAGATTTGTGTCATATATATCTCTGCCCCCTCCCCCTATCTCAGCGAGCGGGGGAACATGGATTTCAGCAGCTGTTTACTACGATTCAAATTTTCCGAGTATAACTAAGATGGTAATCACCCTGAAGGGTGGAGGATCTTCAGTTGTATTAGCAAAGAAACGGCTCGAATCTTCGGAAGTGAGAAATGAGTTAACTTTAATTTTGGCAGAGTTCGGTTTCCTGCCATAAGTGGTCTGCCAGCTTCAAGAAACAGGGCAGCCATTAACGACGTCATTGAAAATTTTGGATGATGCAGTGCAAAGATTGGAGACTCTGCCATGAAAATGGGATTCATTAATTGGCGAGAAGTTTAGAACGTTTTTTTCTAAAAGTCCATGTCTTGACAAACTTAAAAACATTTGAAAAATTCTATAAGGTTGCAATAGAAATGGGCCCTACAATAGTTCGGTGTTGTAGATTTGTTCCACTTATCTCTGTAGATGTTGAGAGATCGTTTTCTCAGATGAAAAATGTATTAACTGACGCGAAACTCAACATTACTCCAGAATATTTAAAAAAGTATTTGGTTGTCCTGTGAAAGCACTAAGCTGATAAATCACTGTAGTACACAGGATTTCAAGAAACATTTTCATTTTTCTGTCAAGTACAATTTTGTTTAAAACTATAAAGTTACTTTAAAAGCCGGCCGCTGTGGCCGAGCGGTTCTAAGCGCTTCAGTCCGGAACCGCGCTGCTGCTACGGTCGCAGGTTCGAATTCTGCCTCGGGCATGGCTGTGTGTGATGTCCTTAGGTTAGTTAGGTTTAAGTAGTTCTAAGTCTAGGGGACTGATGACAACAGATGTTAAGTCACATAGTGCTTAGAGCCATTTGAATTTTACTTTAAAAATAAAAAAACGACATAATATTAATAGTTGCCGCTGTGTAATTGTCTGAATAGTGCAGTTTCTAAATAAATAGGCATAATGTAAGCTTTTTGTATACTGCCTTTTGTTGCCTACTTCAGTTATTTATAATGCTTTGTGCCAGCCAAAATTTTAATGATTTATAATGCCTAAACTCGGTATATGGTCTCTGGTCATGAGTCTTTTGTAACCCCACCCCAATACACACACACACACACACACACACACACATATTCAAAGATAGAATCACGGTCGTTTTTGGGTGCTAAATGAGCTACAGGTACAACAAGACCAGCTCTGGGGGTACATACGAATTGGCTGTTTAGTTTTATGATGCGTGCGTGTGTATGTGTGTGTGTGTGTGTGTGTGTGTGTGTGTGTGTGTATGTGTGTGTGTGTGTATGTGTGTGTGTTTGAGTGAGTATGTGTGCACACATGTGCCAACTTCGCTTCCACACTTCTCCACTCGTCACCGAACTGGCCCCTTCTGCATGTGGGTAACTGGGGTGTGTAACACACAAATACATATTTCATGGACCAGAATCCCCATAGATATACAGGGTGTCTATAACGAAATGCCCTGTTTTCAATTTGCTCCCAATGCAAAATTAAATGATATAAATTTGTTTCCTTCTCAAAAATAAGCTTATGCCAAGTTTTCAACAACAAAAAAATACATCAAATTAAAACACTTCCATATGAGCTCATGCGGTGACGCGAAGTATATCTAGTTTATATTCAGTTTCCAATCAGGTCTGCTGCAACATCTTCGGAGGGATGATACCGATGTCTTCCACAATCCACCCGCAGCAGTCTTGAAGGTCCAGTAGTGCAGCATTAAATACCGTGTCTTTTACGTACCTCCAGAGAAAAAAAATCCGATGGTGTTATGTCAGAAGAACGTGGAAGTCTACCTACAAGTGCGTCATGTCCAATAAAACCTCCTGGAAATGTTCGATTCAGAGTTTTCCGAACAGCTAATGAACAATGAGGTGGAGCATCACCTTGTTGAAAGCGAATGGTTTGTTGCAGGTCTTTAACCTGGAGAAAAGCAAACATCTCCAACATCTCTAGGTATGTTGTTCGTAAGACAGTCTCCTCAGCTTTGAACGGTCCGATAATCTTGTCGCACATAAGGCGAGACCCAACATTCACTTTCGGCTACCCCATAACATTTCCCCTGTGTGGCTTCTATGACACGTACATGCGAACGTTGTCAGATCTAGTGACATGGGATGTGGCCTCTGAAGAAAACATTAAATCTGACAAGAGAACTGGATTCCGGTCGATTCGGTTAAGCATTTCGCATGAAAATCCTTATCGCTCAGTCTTATATAACACAGACGCAACCGGCTTTTGAATGCCTTATGAATAATTGCAGGCTACATCTGAAGTTCCTGTGAACTCTCAAGCCTGGCAGACATTCTCAGTTTGTTCTTCATAGAAACGCTGACTCCCTGTATGCTGCTTTAGAATGCTGCCAGTGTCCACCAAAAGCCTATGCCATGCTTTTATCCTCTTGGCGTCTGGTGGTGCTTTCGTGTAAACAGAACGAAACTGCGTGTGCATCATATCAATGAATTTAAACTCCACGTACCAATGCATGGTTTTGTCTTCTCGTGAACTGGCGCCATCCTCGCTTGAACAGACGACAACGCGCCATACGTTGACAAAAACTAGGCAGCAACTATTGGTTCTTCTTCTGGACCTAACGGACAAGTCAGATGTGAAGCTGCCTCAAAAAATAGTGCACTTTAATGTAGATGCCCAGTACTATGAGCATGCACGATTTGTACTTCAAAGCTTATAGGGATATAGAGAGACCACACAGAAAAATGGACACAGGAATACGCTTAGGCTAATCCTTGAAAAGGAAGAGAAGGTTTTCGTGACAGTATTAGTGATTCATCATGAAAGAGTACACGCGCGGGTTTGAACATCCGAGCTACTGTGTGTGTGTGTGTGTGTGTGTGTGTGTGTGTGTGTGCAGGGAAGAAAGTACCAATCAGTGCTTAATGTTCATTGCAGATAGCAAAATTATGCTCCTCTCTTTGTTCAACCAAATAACTGTGTGTTAACGTAAAGGAAAGAGTACATATCTTGAAGTCGGCACCTTTAAGCTTTTGTTATGAAAAAAAAAAAAGAAAAAAAAGAAACCGAAGTGCGCATTGCTTTTTGTAACATAGACATACATTTAGACACAGCAATCATTTGTTTCATTATCTGCATGCTGGTACTTAGTAGTATTTAAATGTACTTTAACCGTGTAAACGCGAAGAAACTCTTTACTTCATAACTCAGACAAATTCCTGTGTCAGATAAGACTTCTGCGAGACGCATTTAAAACGGCTTTAAAAGGTGCAGCGGAGAAGTGGCCAGCGAGAGAATTATTAATACGAATACCGTAGTTTCAGTTGTTTTTCCTTACATCAGCATCATTAAATTCAAGAAGAGCAACATGTACATGCAACATAAAATGTTGTTGGAGGAAGCCGCGGGATTTATCTCGCGGCAGTATAAATTACAGCACTGTCTACAACAGATGTTCGAGCTGCGCGTGACGCGTTAAGCCCCGGACTCGATAGCTGCGCAGGTCGTCACTCATTACTGGTCAATCTGTACATTATTTGTCCTGTCACCATCGCTCCAAGTCTTTACAATTGTTTCCTCGGGGTCCAGCGGGCAAATTCAGTCTTACAAGTAAGCGCTTAACAGATTTGTAACAAACATTTCACTGCCTGCCTATTCTTCTGAAGTTTCCCTACAAGTATCTTGTCTTTATTATATGATAGTTAAAGAAGTGAGACCTGGATAAAATGAAATAACCAGAAGTTGTTGAGGGTTTCAGAGAGAACATTAGGGACCGATTGACAAGAGCTGGAGAAAGGACTACAGTAGAAGAAGATTGGGTTGCTCTGAGAGATGAAATAGTGAAGGCGGTAAGGGATCAAATAGGTAAAAGAACAAGACCAAGTAAAAATCCTTGGGTAACATAATAGATATCGAATTTAATTCCTGAAAGGAGAAAATTTAAAAGGGCAGTAAATGAAGTTCGCGAAAGGGAATAAAGGGAATACAAACGTCTAAAAAATGAGATTGGCTGGAAGTGCAGAATGGCTAAGCAGGGTGGCTAGAGGACTACTGTAAGGATTTAGAAGCATATATCGTGAGGGGAAACATAGATACAGCCTACAGGAAAATTAAAGAGACATTTGCATGAAGAGAAACAGCTGTATGAATATCAGGAATTCAGATGGAAAACCAGTCATAAGCATAGAAGGGAAAGCCGCAATGGGGAAGGAGTATACGAGGTGCGACAATAAAGTAATGAGACTGATTTTCTTTACAAGATGTGGCAACCCTGCAGGCTTTTGTAGGCACAATATCTTTGACCTTGGTCTATAAGCTACTTCTAGTCCAAGCGACACATCGATCTAACTGCTCAGTCGTGAGTTGTGCTGTAATAAGTTAACACGTGTTTGTGTCTCTCGTCACGGAAATGGAACCGCATAATAATGCGCAACGGTATGCCATTTCTTTTTGCGTTAAATTGGATGGAAACGCGACGACAGCTTACGGTAAGCTTCAGAAGGCTTTTGGAGAGGCGGTTATGTCAAGAGCTCAAGTTTTTGTTGGTATAAAATGTTTAGTGAATGCAGAACGAATGTTGAAGATGAAGACCACAGCGGAGGACCATCAACCTCACGGACGCACGTCAACTTGGCCAAGGTGCGTGAACTTGTACGATCTGATCGAAGATTATCCGTAAAAATGATTGCAGAAGAACTGAACATCAATCGAGAAACGGTTCATCTAATAATAACTGAAGATCTTGGTATGAGGAAGATTTGTGCAAAAATGGTCCCCAAAAATCTCACACTACAACAGCGAGAAACACGGAAAAATGTGATAGCCGATCTGTTAGAGCAAACGGGAATCAATCCAGAATTATTGAGACGTGTTATCAGTGGTGATGCAAATTGGTTTTTTCAGTATGATCCAGAGACAAAACGTCAAAGTTCGCAATGGTGCTCAAAGGGATCACCCAGACCAAAAAAAGCTCGCATGCCAAAGTCAAAATCGAAATGTATGCTTGTGCGCTTCTTTGATTCCAAGAGAATTGTTCATAAAGAGGGGGTGCCTCCTGGACAAACAGTTAACCAATATTACTACAAAGAAATTTTAGAAAAACTTCTTAAAAGAGTTCTTCGTGTCTGTGCCAACATTCCTGATAATTGGATGGTGCATCACGATAATGCGCCATCCCATACTGCTCTGTCAGTACAGCAATTTTTAACCTCAAAACGAATTTCAGTACTACCACAGCCACCTTACTAACCAGATACCGCTGTGGGCGACTTTTTTCTATTCCCAAGAGTCAAAACGGCGGTCAAGGGACACCATTTTCAAACAACACAAGATGTTCAAAGGTCTTGGTGGATATTACTGAAGATGAGTTCCAGAAATGTTACCATCAATGGCAGAAGCGCTGGAAAAAGTGTGTGAAATCAGAAGGGAACTACTTTGAAGGAGACAACACTGAACTTGACGAAAACGGTAAGCAAATTTTTTTTTCACATCGGTCTCATTACTTTATTGTCGCACCTCGTATAGAGGGTCTGTACTGCACTACTTAGGTTACACGTTATAAGACCATTTTCAAGTACATTACTGACTCCAAAGATGACAAAAAAAAGATAAGCATGATGATAAGGCAAAGATAGGGTTGATACAAGACATAGAGAAGATCCAACGGAGAGCAGCGCGCTTCGTTACAGGATCATTTAGTAATCGCGAAAGCGTTACGGAGATGATAGATAAACTCCAGTGGAAGACTCTGCAGGAGAGACGCTCAGTAGCTCGGTACGGGCTGTTGTCAAAGTTTCGAGAACATACCTTCACCGAAGAGTCAAGCAGTATATTGCTCTCTCCTACGTATATCTCGCGAAGAGACCATGAGTATAAAATCAGAGAGATTAGAGCCCACACAGAGGCATACCGACAATCCTTCTTTCCACGAACAATACGAGACTGGAATAGAAGGGAGAACCGATAGAGGTACTGAAGGTACCCTCCGCCGCACACCGTCAGGTGGCTTGCGGAGTATGGATGTAGATGTAGATGTAGAAGATAAACTCCTCAACTTCTTAATGTATCGATCCTTGGTTTAATGTAAAGTTACTTCAGTGACCATTTTTTGGCAAATTAAGTATGGAATTACACGATTCAGGAATTACACTAACATGACTTCACATACCTAGGAATAAAGGTATGCATCCATCAGCCTATAACTTTTTATCTAATAATGGATTGAGGTCCAAAGTTTTACTACTGCCAAGGAGTTGTGATATCATCTGAAAGAGGTCAATAACTGAATTGGATTTTCTCATTTAATAGTTGGTGTAGGGATATACACATCTGTTTTTTAATTTCTAGAATTTTTAACAGGCTGTTTTGCCCCTTTTTGCTCTGTCTGTGAGACTTCAACACCTATTATGTATCTGTGGTTTTTGTTAAGGCAATGCATAATTACGCTTCTTCAATCTCCAGCTTCTATCATGTTCTTTAGTCCTGGTACAGACTGACCTCCCAGTCTGTCCAGTGTAGCATGATTGACACTTATGGCATATGATCTTATAAACTCCACTTTTCGTGATGGCAACTTGCTTGTCTTTTGCATTGAATAAGCAACTACCTATTGTTTGAAGGACATAGAAAAATACGGAGAAATCCTTTGCCTTCTCAAAGTTACCTCTACTGTTTGACGTTTCCCGTACAAAAGGTAATCCACACCATTTCTTTTCCAGTTTGCTGTGTTGTTCATTGGAGACAGTAGGGACCTGATTAGCTTCGTCATATTTTGCTTAGAATTTTGCCAATGATATTGCTGTCAGATTCATTATTGTGGCTATTGAGTTATTGCATTAAGTTCCAGACCAAGTTCTTCTCATATGGTGGAATGATGCATGCTTATATGCTGTAGGATGTTGGGAGGAAGGTGGGATCAATGTGTAAATGAAAGAGACTTTTCGATAGATTTTAAATTTATAGTTGCTGTCTTCTATCTTTAAGCCACTATCCAGGATATTTATGCTGGGTCCCACTAACTCCATGCTGACCTTTATATAAGCATGCCACTGGCTCAGATTTTCCACAAGTTTTTGGAGTTGTCTATTGGAACCTTTCCACATATAAAGAATATCATCAACATATCTGTACCAATACACAGCAAGTTTTACCAATAGTTCTCTCTTAAGAAAATCTGTCTCCCACTTGACCATGTACATTTCTGCTCGTAAGGGAGGGATAAAGGTGAGCCCATTGCCAGACCATCTGCCTGCTTATAATAGCTCGCTTTAAAACAGAAATAATTTCGATTTAAACAATATTCCACTGTACTAACACTGCTCAGCTGTTCTTCTGCATTAATGTTGTATGAATACAATAATTGTGACGCAATGTCTATAGAGTCAGTCTTTCACTGGAATAATTGTGAACGAGCTATCCACATAAAAAGAGACTAATTTTGTATTTGTTGGAAACTTAACATTTTTTTACTACATCAAAACTTTTCTCAATGCTATATTTCCCATTGAAGCTCAGTTTCTTCTTCAAGATGGTGTTGATCCCACTGGAGCTTGTACTGCAGATACCACTGGACAGATTGGCACTTTTAGTTTTTGGAGCTGGGGTAAACCATACAGCGGTGGGACCTTGGGGTTCATTCGCAGAATGATCTTACAGGCATATTCAGAAAAGGTGTTTGAGCACTTGTTTACTATCTGCTTAGCCTGATCATTGTAACTAGCTGTTGGATCTTTCAGTAGTCTTTGTAAGTGCACTGACTGGAAAAAATCTTCTACACTGCTTGCATAATTTCTTGTATTTAACAGCACTGAAGTCCCTCCTTTATCTGCCCTAATCACATTAATGCTACTGCTTCTTGTCCTAGTTTCAAGTTCCTTATGACTAAGAACTCGTTGTTCCTTCGATATTGTGCTTGTTGTTGTTGTTTTTACACCTGCATAGTTGCTTCTACATGCTGCACTTTCGTTATTATATCTTTCTGTAGGACTAGTTGTAAACATACCCTTAAATTATCTAACATTTCAGCTTTTGTTATCATGACTGGAGCGTATTTGTGGCCTTTTGATAATAACCCTTCTTCAGATTGTGAAAGTGTTTATGTTGATAAATTCACAATTCTATCTCCAAACTGGATAGGCATTTTTGAGGGTAGGGTTCTCTCCATCACTGATAATAACTATTATAACTTCTTCTTTTGACACAAAGGGATATTATAAATAATGTCTGGAACTGCTTCTCTAACAGTATTGTACAACTACATAAGTAGTAGGGCAACAGCGGAGTCACCCCACGTTGTTTTGTTGCCAGATTTATTCAAGATGGTGGATCCAAGATGGTGGCGATAGATATGGCAACGTCACCTTGACATCATGGTGGGAAATTCAAATTTTGGCACAAAAATAGGTCAATTTGGCTACCTCCACTAGCCTAACCCCCTGCCTCCCCTCCGCTCCCCTAGAAAATAATGGGAAGTTCAGATTTTAATAGGAAAAATGTCAATCTGGCTACTTCCACTAACCTAAGAAAATGGCGGGAAAATTTCGGCGGGAAAACACATCACTTGGGCTACCTTCACTAGCCTAAGTCATCCAACCACCACCTCTTCCTTTTAATTGGCAGGAAAAGGACTCTGTCTATGTTAGGCATGCAGTGTTTATTTAAACAATTTGATTTCTCATAGGCAGTACCTCCATCCAGTGTGTTCATCATGAGGTCCAGAGTCCAATTGACCAAGTACACAGTACCAACACCAAAGGCACTGTCGTCCCTCCTGTGACGTTATGCAAGATGGCGGTCTGGGTGGAAAATGGCGGAAAAAGGACTCAGTCTGTGTCCAGAAGTTGGAGAGGAAACACTGTACTGTATTTATTTTCAGTCAGAAGTTGGAAGAAGTTATTAATGGATGGATTTCACATAGTTTATTCATTATGCTGATAGAAAACACTGGCCCTGGCTGCCTGGGGTCACAATCATAGTTTACATATCTGCAAAATACTCGTAAATTACTGAAATAATGCATTACACTGATGTACAAACATGGAAACAACGCTTAAATGTCAAAACACTCTGCAAACACGCTTACTAATTGTATGCTGTGGAAGTAATGCATTGTTCAGCCTACAGACCTGGAAACTGCTCGTAAATCACTGAAATAATGCAGTACATGCATGTACAGACAAACAACTCGTAAACTGTAAATGCTAGGCAAACACAGTCACTAATTATAAACTGTCAAAACAATACATTGCACAGCCTACAGACCTGTTCACAAAATAATGCAGTACACTGATGCACAGACCAGTTCACTACCCATAAAATTGTCAAAAATAATGCATGTATAGTGCTCTGCCAACACACTCACAACACTTAAACAACCGAAAATGATAGAGTGCACAAACACTCATTACATATAAAAACGCTTTTGAACTATCGTTAAGAAAGTCGACCTCAGCTGGATATTTCCTAATTCCATTTCCACAATGGCGTATGAGGGGCAGCATCCCACCAGACTTAGGTGGTTTGCTTCAACTTGTCTTTGAACACTAGAACAAAGAAGATATCAAATTACTCTGAGATCTTTCAGTAGATACTCTGCCCCCATCTTGTTTGAACCAGTCTGTAGAGGCTCCTATGCCCCAGCACAAAGGATGTTTTGTGAATGAGTGGTGCATTCTGATTGGCTCTTACTGAATTTACCTGCCAAATTACTGATGCTGCCAGTGTGGGATCACGTCCACCATTTTTCTCTGCAGATGAGACTTTCAGCGGCAAAACTATTTTGTACAAATCGCCATATCTCACTAACAGTTAAACCTTGTAAAAGGGGTCTACAGATCATGAAATACAGAAAGACACTCTCTCAGTTACACTCCTCTGCCACTGTCGAGGAAAGCTTGAATATTTCAGTGTGAAACCGATCTCCAACCCAGCTATGTATCACCACATATTGTATCAATGTAGTAAACACACAATTAGTATACTGCACCACACAAAATCATCACTTCTGTATCTTGCATATAGCTATCGACCATCAGATACTTGTACATACACCACGGAAACAGACAGCATAAGCATATGGACCATATATAGTCCATGCAGCACATTTCCCACGAGCTCAGCAGGTTATCCACCGCAGCTGACGGTCACAAGTCATCTCCACCTGCCCAGTGCACGAGCAGAGTACCCTCAGCGGATCGATGTCACTCTCCAAACTGTTGTAAAAAGGCTGGATCGGTTCCCCTTGGCACAAAGGCGTTACTCTTTCTGGCCCTGATCTGCTTGCTTACATTCTACACCATCTCCAGACTCTGGGATTACAAGAACATATGTATTTTCACCCCCCCCACCCTCCCATGAACCATGGACCTTGCCGTTGGTGGGGAGGCTTGCGTGCCTCAGCGATACAGATAGCCGTACCGTAGGTGCAACCACAACGGAGGGGTATCTGTTGAGAGGCCAGACAAACGTGTGGTTCCTGAAGAGGGGCAGCAGCCTTTTCACTAGTTTCAGGGGCAACAGGCTGGATGATTGACTGATCTGGCCTTGTAACACTAACCAAAACGGCATTGCTGTGCTGGTACTGCGAATGGCTGAAAGCAAGGGGAAACTACAGCCGTAATTTTTTCCGAGGGCATGCAGCTTTACTGCATGGTTAAATGATGATGGCGTCCTCTTGGGTAAAATATTCCGGAGGTAAAATAGTCCCACAACCGGATTTCTAGACGGGGACTTCTCAAGAGGATGTTATCAGGAGAAAGAAAACTGGCATTCTACGGATCAGAGCGTGGAATGTCAGATCCCTTAATCGGGCAGGTAGGTTAGAAAATTTAAAAAGGGAAATGGATGGGTTAAAGTTAGATATAGTGGGAATTAGTGAAGTTCTGTGGCAGGAGGAACAAGACTTTGGGACAGGTGAATACAGGTTTATAAATACAAAATTAAATAGGGGTAATGGAGGAGTCAGTTTAATAATGAATAAAAAAATAGGAGTGCGGGTAAGCTACTACAAACAGCATAGTGAAAGCATTATTGTGGCCAAGGTAGACACGAAGCCCACGCCTACTACAGTAGTACAAGTTTATATGCCAACTAGCTCTGCAGATGACGACGAAATTGAAGAAATGTATAATGAAATAAAAGAAATTATTCAGATAGTAAAGGGAGACGAAAATTTAATAGTCATGGGTTACTGGAATTCGGCAGTAGGAAAAGGGAGAGATGGAAACGTAGTAGGTGAATATGGATTGGGAATAAGAAATGAAAGAGGTAGCCGCCTGGTAGAATTTTGCACAGAGCACAACTTAATCATAGCTAACACTTGGTTTAAGAATCATGAAAGAAGGTTGTATACATGGAAGAAGCCTGGAGATACTGACAGGTTTCAGATAGATTATATAATGGTAAGACAGAGATTTAGGAACCAGGTTTTAAATTGTAAGACATTTCAGGGGCAGATGTGGACTCTGACCACAATCTATTGGTTATGAACTGTAGATTAAAACTGAAGAAACTGCAAAAAGGTGGGAATTTAAGGAGATGGGACCTGGATAAACTGACTAAACCAGAGGTTGTACAGAGTTTCAGGGAGAGCATAAAGGAACAATTGACAGGAATGGGGGAAAGAAATACAGCAGGAGAAGAATGGGTAACTTTGAGGGATGAAGTAGTGAAGGCAGCAGAGAATCAAGTAGGTAAAAAGACGTGGGCTAGTAGAAAACCTTGGGTAACAGAAGAGAGATTGAATTTAATTGATAAAAGGAGAAAATATAAAAATGCAATAAATGTAGCAGGCAAAAAGGAATACAAACGTCTCAAAAATGAGATCGACAGGAAATGCAAAATGGCTAAGCAGGGATGGCTAGAGGACAAATGTAAGGATGTAGAGGCTTATCTCACTAGGGGTTAAATAGATACTGCCTACAGGGAAATGAAAGAGACCTTTGGAGAAAAGAGAACCACTTGGATGAATATCGAGAGCTCAGATGGAAATCCAGTTCTAAGCAAAGAAGGGAAAGCAGAAAGGTGGAAGGAGTATATAGAGGGTCTATACAAGGGCGATGTACTT
The DNA here is from genome assembly GCF_023864275.1 of Schistocerca cancellata. Classification (NCBI taxonomy): domain Eukaryota; kingdom Metazoa; phylum Arthropoda; class Insecta; order Orthoptera; family Acrididae; genus Schistocerca; species Schistocerca cancellata. Next base: position 411,720,146 of record NC_064626.1, read on the forward strand.
GAGGACAATATTGAGGAAATGGAAGAGGATGTAGATGGAGATGAAATGGGAGATATGATACTGCGTGAAGAGTTTGACAGAGCACTGAAAGACCTAAGTCGAAACAAGGCCCTGGGAGTAGACAACATTCCATTAGAACTACTGACAACCTTGGGAGAGACAGCCCTGAAAAAACTCTACCATCTCGTGAGCAAGATGTATGAGATAGGCGAAATACCCTCAGAGTTCAAGAAGAATATAATAATTCCAATCGCCGGCCGGTGTGGCCGTGCGGTTCTTGGCGCTTCAGTCTGGAACCGCGTGACCGCTACGGTCGCAGGTTCGAATCCTGCCTCGGGCATGGATGTGTGTGATGTCCTTAGGTTATTTAGGTTTAAGTAGTTCTAAGTTCTAGGGGACTGATCACCACAGATGTTAAGGCCCATAGTTCTCAGAGCCATTTGAACCAATAATTCGAATCCCAGAGAAAGCAGGTGTTGACAGATGTGAAAATTACCGAAGTATCAGTTTAATAAGTCACGGCTGCAAAATATTAACGCGAATTCTTTACAGACGAATGGAAAAACTAGTAGAAGCCAGTCACGGGGAAGATCAGTTTGGATTCCGTAGAAATATCGGAACACGTGAGGCAATACTGACCCTACGACGTATCTTAGAAGCTAGATTAAGGAAAGGAAAACCTACGTTTCTAGCATTTGTAAACTTAGAGGAAGCTTTTGACAATGTTGACTGGAATACTCTCTTTCAAATTCTGAAGGTGGCAGGGGTAAAATAGAGGGAGCGATAGGCTATTTACAATTTGTACAGAAACCATATGGCAGTTACGAGGGTCGAGGGACATGAAAGGGAAGCAGTGGTTGGGAAGGGAGTAAGACAGGGTTGTAGCCTATCCCCGATGTTATTCAATCTGTATATTGAGCAAGTAGTGAAGGAAACAAAAGAAAAATTCGGAGTAGGTATTAAAATCCACGGAGAAGAAATAAAAACTTTGAGGTTCGCCGATGACATTGTAATTCTGTCAGAGACAGCAAAGGACTTGGAAGAGCAGTTGAACGGAATGGATAGTGTCTTGAAAGGTGGATATAAGTTGAATATCAATAAAAGCAAAACGAGGATAATGGAATTAGTCGAATTAAGTCGGGTGATGCTGAGGGTATTAGATTAGGAAATGAGACACTTAAAGTAGTAAAGGAGTTTTGCTATTTGAGGAGCAAGTAGAGAGGATATAAAATGTAGACTGGCAATGGCAGGAAAGCGTTTCTGAAGAAGAGAAATTTGTTAACATCGAGTATAGATTTAAGTGTCAGGAAGTCGTTTCGGAAAAATATTTGTATGGACTGTAGCCACGTATGGAAGTGAAACATAGACGATAAATAGTTTGGACAAAAAGAGAATAGAAGTTTTCGAAATGTGGTGCTACAGAAGAATGCTGAAGATTAGATTGGTAGATCACATAACTAATGAGGAGGTACTGAATAGGATTGGGGAGAAGTTTGTGGCACAACTTGACTAGAAGAAGGGATCGTTTGGTAGGACATGTTCCGAGGCATCAAGGGATGACCAATTTAGTATTGGAGGGCAGCGTGGAGGGTAAAAATCGTAGAGGGAGACCAAGAGATGAATACACTAAGCAGATTCAGAAGGATGTAGATAGCAGTAGGTACTGGGAGATGAAGAAGCTTGCACAGGATAGAGTTGCATGGAGAGCTGCATCAAACCAGTCTCAGGACTGAAGACCACAACAACAACAACATGTATTTTCACAAGGTTTGCCAGAATATCGTAACATTTACGCGATAATTCTCAATATCAAGCTTATAACAAAATTACTTGCGTAGTAGTATCGCTTGCACAGTACAATTCTGAAGATATAGACTGGAAATTATTTCTCTAGAAACCTGAAACTTTAGCGAGGTGGACCGTACTATAAGCCGCTGAGTAACTAGAAACTTATCTTTCTGCGAAGATCTTTATGTGAAAACTGGAAAAAAATAGAGGAAACTGATATTTCTATTGACTAGTACCGATGTCGGTGATTTAACAGATTCCAAATCATCCTTATAATTTACAAAGTCAACTGAAGTGCTTCTCATGTCTAGAGAACCAGCAAACATGTTTTCCACTCGTCTTTCATCTGCTAGATGCACACAGCACTCATTATAATCGATGTTCTCTGAACCAAACGAAGACGGGAAATGTACAGAAACAGTTACCTGGGCAATTAACATGCAAGGGAATAATGGTCCACCGCAAACACACGTTCATATGTAATATTTTCAAATTTCCACAGAGAACACACATGATCACGAAGGCTGTCCAACATATACTGAGTATTAGTTCGCTATTTAGCCGTCTAGAGAGCAACACAGTTAGATCAGCTACATTCCTGTACCCAACCTGCCTGACCATTTGGACGGTCCCTGCCATTAGTGGGAAACGTGAATCATTCCCACCACATGCCACCGCTGTCATGTGCTCCTCACATACCAGTCAGAATAGTCCTAGTGAACTGGTCACATATACATTTGATCACTCTACTTATAGTTAAATATTACGATAATGGTCCCAACTGGACGACATTCGACAATGAGTGAGGTATAAGAAATGCCGCCTGCTGATGGCAGTAGCTCTGGAAATAGAAATATCTGTACCATTCTTATGACTTGACATGTTATGTTAACTTGGGACCTAGAAACGACGGAGAGGCTCTGTCCCCGCCGCAGCCGCAGTGGTCCGCATCCCCACGACGACTATCGCAGTCCGCAGTCCACTTCTCCTCTCCGCCGCCCCACCCAAACCCAGGATTATTGTGCGGTTCGGCCCCTGGTGGACCCCCCAGGGAACGTCTCACACCAGAGGAGTGTAACTCCTATGTTTGCGTGGTAGAGTAATGGTGGTGTACGCGTACGTGGAGAACTTGTTTGCACAGCATTTGCCAACATAGTGTAGCTGAGGCGGAATAAGGGGAACCAGCCTGCATTCGCCGATGCAGATGGAAAACCGCCTAAAAACCATCCACAGACTGGCCGGCTCACCGCTGGGCGGATTCGTGCCGGGGACCGGCGCTCCTTCCCGCCCGGAAAGCAGTGCGTTAGACCACATGGCCAACCGGGCGGGCTTGACTTGACATACTTTTCCAAGGAAAAAAAATCTTTCATACCCTTTCTGGCTACCACAGTATTCCATGTCATATCCTTACCTTCCTTACGATTGGACGTATTCATTTTCTTTGCCCATGTCAGCACACACACATATACTTTATAAGCCTGATGCTCAAGGCGAACCTATCACTCACCCCTACTACTAACTGTAATACTTCGCCAATGACTGATTGCTGGCGATGAAAAACAACACTGAGCAAAAATCAGCGATGGGTGGATGTGTGTCACGTTTTTCTTGCGAGTGGTGTCACAGTGTCTTAGAAAGAGAAAAGTAACCATCTTACAAACCACCAGATGTTAAAAACCTGATCGCAACGACTATCTTACTGTCACAAGCGGTCTTGGTTCTACATGTGCTCACAAGTATCACTAACGATATCCATGCTGAAAACTATAGAAGCTGTATAAATCGAGGTATGGCATTACCGCCAAATGGAGTGGTTTTTCCACACAAATACCGCGACACTGAATATTGACGGTGATAGCCGGAGTGAATATTAACAGACCGAAAGTGCGGTTACACATCGCTGATGGTGTAAGCTCGTAATAAAATCACCAAATGTAGAAAGTGGTTCGCCTAAGGAACGTGGTATATGAAGCTGGTATTTGCAACTCCTTCATGCCGCTGCTAGATATTTCTCGAGCAATTGTTATGCATTCTGTCTTGATTGCCACGTCAGAGGTAATGTGATATGTCCACTTGGTTATAGGCGATGGTTGATTGAGAATGATCACATACAATACATGGTGTGCTGATTGAGGTCATAAGAAATGTAAACTAGCTTTTCAAATATCTAGAGTTACGCTTTCCAGTAGAAATGCTGTCTGCGATTTGGAATCAACTCTTTTCCATTCAACCACATACCTGTGTTGGATCATACGGAGAAGTCCGTTAATCATTACAGCCACTTGTGAATCATATTTCGGGCACTCTCATATCTCGAAACGAGTTACCTTTTTCGAACATGTCTGTTAAAATAAAATTCCAGTGTGGTTTTAGATAGCCCCCATACATGTTGCGAATGCTCCTCAGAGTCTGCTCTGCCGTCCCTGCAGCTTTGCACATGTGATCATTCCATTTTAAGTCGCAACTGACAGAGCTATATCTACCACATTCTGCAACCCTTGTAGAAACAAGTTAAGCTGAGTTAGGGCGACAGAACCACGTTTTGGCCATTAGATGGAAATGGGAACAGGTTATCATAGCTCCGCCAGTTGTGTACGATGTGTAAGGTCAGACCAAAATGAAGCCTGCTCCTTCAACACGAGATAGTATAAAGACAGTATGAACAGTTATGGTGGTTTTTCTTACCAGGAAAATTATGAAGACTCAACATTATACAGGTACTGCAGTCTGAAGCAGATCTGTGTCCCTCAGGGTCCATTCATGTCTACCACCCCAACATTCTGTCATCGCTATTCTGTAGCATCCAACAGTGAAAAATTAGAACTATAAAATCTCCGCTAAATTCATCCAATATAGAACTCAATAATATTTTTACTGCATCACTCTCTTCCCATGTATCAAAAACAAACACTGTCTGCATGCCAGCATCTACCACATGAGGCGATCCTATTAAATATATAGGTCTTGCATAGACCAGTGTAAAGATTCATCGCTTGTACTGCAGGGGGATGACTGTATCCCATAGACTGTACTGTAAGTCGCAAGAGAAGCTCCCTATTGACCCTGTGTCATTGCTTGAAACATTATTTTTTTGTGCTGTAACACACTTGGCACACTACCATACATTTTTTTCCACTACGTCTTCAAGGTCTATATCAGGTTCTAAACTGACTTTGACACGTTCTGATCCATTGCCTCTCGCAGAACACTAGATGTCACACAGTGTGAATCATGTTGTTGGTGCTGCTATTATAAAACACACACACACACGCACACACACACACACACACACACACACACACACACACACACACACACACACACTGGATAATTTTAAATAAAAGACAGTCACAATAAAAGAAAACAGGAAGATTCTGCAGTGTTGTAGAGCGTTTCCAAACTGCTGTCCGAAGGTGATTGACAACCTCTACATTTAAACTCGTCTGTCACAGTGATGGAGTGGCTGATGGTCCAGTGTTCCATTTCGATGGATTCCCCATACTACAGTCATGTACATGATCACTGTTTCAGTGCTAGCCATTTCCAGAAGGTGATCCCCCTCCACCAAGACTCTTTCTCCGTCTTAAGCAAGTGGTCTCAGTCAGTCATTATGTGATATCAACAGTGTACCAGTGGATGGATGGGATGGAAAATACACTGTCGATGTACTGTAATAATAAGCACCACAGTTGATACGGAGAACAATTTTAACAGTTTTACAGTAATTTCAACACCAACCAATGATGTGACAGCATATGTCCCAATTTCAGTGTCATCGCTAAACTGCCCCTCCTCTGCTTTGTGAGTACCATTGCGAATGCAGATAGATGACTGTGCAGTGCATCCATTCATTCTTAATTCTCGACCATATACATCAAAGTAAACCAGGCAGCGATCTGCATATTTCTAGCACCTCGAGCATAGTGCGTAATTTACAATCTATCTCCAAACGGATGGGAGTCACAGGGCATTCTTGCATTCTTAGGATAAAGTTAGAGACTGAAATATCCTCTCACACTGCCTTTGGCCAATGCACCCTGCAGCACTGTTACCGATTTAATCTGCAACTGACCAGGGACCATATTCTGTATCTTTCCACCATTTTGCCGATCGGTTCGGTACGCGAGCGCACCGAATGGTCTTGTTTTCGAAAGACAGCCCCAACATTATTCTGTAAGCATTTCGGAAGCTATGCCGAACGGTCCTAGCGAACCAAAACGCTGTTGTCAGTTCTCCTTGCGACAACCAATCAAAAGAAATCTGCCACAGATACCGTATGCACACTGCAGCACCACAGCAGCACGAATCCGAAGCGGTAGCAACCGACACAGGCACATTATTCTTCACAGTGCCAAAGTACGTAATACTGTTCAAATTTCGCTGACCATGTGCTTCCATGAATGCATGATGACGATAGAATATTGACTGTGTTCTGTAAACTATTTACATCGACGTCTTCTTTTGGATTTTAAGTTTCGGAATATGAGTTAGGAATGGAGTTTAGTACCTCACTGTGCAAATGCATCTACAGAAACACCCGAAAAATCATTTTTTCTGTTTTCCGTCGTTCCTTAGTTGCTTCAAAATTCATGGGGGTATGTTCCGTCTATGCAACTAATTGAAGGCAGTTTGTTTATTGCCATACGCGTTTCACTTAAATTGCTTAAGAGAGTATCAAAGAATAAGAAGATGCAGAGAATGTGGTTGTAACTCGCTCCTAGAGATCCAAATGATGGAAGTAACATACTTTCCTATATGATACATCAACGACTTGGTTCATAAAAACAAAATTTAAAAAGCGCCTATTCGAGAGCGTGTCGAATGCAACTATAGAAGTTCATTGTAGTTTATAACATGCATCTGATGAATCAAAATGTTTCATATATGGTGGTATAGTCTGAAAATATTGTGGCGGGAATCTTTCATCTCTGTCTAGAGTTGTTAAGGATTCGATTGCAGATAAATACTTGTGACAAGCTAGAGTATAAAGACGATTGCTGCTAGTTTTATTCGCAATAATTTAAGTTGTGCTCTTAGATTCCGGTCTGACCACACTATCGGAAATCGCAACGTAGTCAGAAAAAGTGGTGAATTATTTGTGACAAGAAAAAGTATAAATGTCACTTTCAGTTGTTTCACGCACAGCTATTTCATCTTTCATTTCTTAAACATGTGGAAGTCACGAAATAGAATATACTCGTTACTGAGAAAGCGCGCCCGTACTTGTGAATAACAATGAATATTTCAGAAATATGCTTAACTTTGACGATTAACGAAGTCTCAGAATATGTTACAAACACGAAGAAGAAGAAAAAATATTTTCGCCTCCACCTTTTTTTTTTGTTACTTAATAAACTTTTATTTACAAATTAACAATACATTTGTACAGATGAAAGTACCTTTAAGTTTCTTGTGTACTATTTCCTTATAGATCGGGAGTCTGTTTCTTTTGTTTTCGCTATGGTTGCTTTCTGATACACAAATTTTGCTTTCAGCTAACTATTTTGCTACATTTGTTCGTTTGCAAATTGATTTATGATGGTACTGTAATTGTAGTTTAGTTCTAATCCTTTAGGTGTGTATGGCGGAAGGACATTGAGTTTTTCTTTCAGTTTTGTTTTGTTTTGATATTTTGAGTTTGTTAGTGCCGTCATTTCAAAATTGCTCTTATTAGGGAGACGACTGGTCTGGTGCCATAAGGTGGCATCTCTTAAAAGTTTCTGTAGTTTTTGCTTACTGATTATGACATACATCTAAGGAACAATGAACAGTGACAAATGTGTATAAATATATATATGCATATAAAACAGGAAGGTGTCATATTTGATTTAGCTACAGCTAGTCGTGGAATTATGGTTGAGAGAGAGAGAGAGAGAGAGAGAGAGAGAGAGAGAGGAGAGGAGCACATTGACATATGTTAAAAGGAAGAAATCTTTCAACTCTTAATATTCGTGTAGGGCCACAAACATGTTTCTAAAAGAAACTTATTGTGATTATTGATATGGGTTTCAATGAAAGTTCTGTTTACTTGCATGAAAAACTTCGTTGTGGCGACTCATGTTTCTCAGATTTGTTGGTACTCTAACTTGATATGCACTATAAGCACAGACAGAACTTCTCTTATATTATTAACACTTTTCCCCCAGTGGGGTGACGGTATTATTTTGTGTTGCACTATTTCCGCTCGAGAGAGACGTAGGCTGACTTCGTTGGCCGCTGGTGTGGACGTAAGCCGTAAATACATGAAATTTTGGCAGGTTTCCTCTATCAGGCTTCACAAAATACCTTCACATTGTTACGTAAAAGTTTTAAACGCGTTTCGATAATTAATAAGTAAACCGTTGGCGAAAAAACGTACGCGAAATCACTAGTAATTTCAGCTAACGCTCATGTGATATACGTAAGCAGAGCCGACGTTTTTATATTTAACAATTTTTTAAACTCTTAATTACGTAATAATAACAGGTATTTTGTGAGAATATTGACCGAAACTGTGTTTCTTATGTTATCATCATTCACAGTAACAACAATACAAACCACATTTCTGACAAAGGGAAATAGTCTTTATGAACTCACGTCCCCCCTGCGCGTCTTGGTGATTCTTTAGTAACACAATCACTAAATCCGAAGCTAAAACCACTCAATATGTTTAAAATAACAAATTCTAGGTGTAAATGCACCACGCCGAACCGAATGAGAGGGCCATACCGAAATCCAAACCCCTCTCGGTACAGTCGGAAATCGGCAGGAAGACTGATCGGTAACAGGTCTCAGAAGCTTACTGAATAGGGGGTTGGGGGCTGTTTTGGTAAGGAGACCAGACAGCGAGGTCATCGGTGTCATTGGATTAGGGAAGGACAGGGATGGAAGTCGCCGTGCCCTTTCAAAGGAACCATCCCGGCATTTGCCTGGAGCGATTTAGGGAAATCACGGAAAACCTAAATCAGGATGGCCGGACGCAGGATTGAAACATCGTCCTCTCGAATGCGAGTCCAGTGTCTAACCACTACTGAATAGATACTTCGGATAACCCTAAAATGACGTTACTACCGAGGTTAACCTACTGGACCGATAGGTATGAACGATACAAAATAGGGCCCCAAAAGTAGACCGGTACGTTCCGAGGTAGGAGCTGCTCACTTATTTCCGAAATCCGATCTTCCCCGAGGATGTTGAGCATATATTATTACCACCAACTTTCAGATCGCGCAGTGATCACCATTCAAGGATAAGGGAAATTAGAACTCATACTGAGGCGTTCAGACAGTCGTTTCTCCCTCGCGCGATTCGCGTGTGGAACAGACGGGGGGAAATATGACTTTGGCGCGAATTGTGCCCTCCGCCACACACCGCTTGGTGGCTAGCGGAATATATATGTAGATGTAGAATTGGGTTTTCTTAATGATAATAGGTGTAGGAATATACACATTTGTTTTTTAATTTCTAAAATTTCTAACTGACCGAGTTTTGCCCTCTTTTCCTGTGTGTGCAAGACTTATACATCTATTATGCATTTGTGGTTTTTGTTAAGGCAATGATCCGCAAAGGCTAAATCAGGCTTCTTGAATCTCGAGCTTCTATGATGTTGTTTAAGTGTGGTGCAGACTGACCTCTGAGTCTGTCCAATGTAGCAAGACTAACACCTACGGCATATGATCTTATAAACCTCACTTTCGTTATGGCTGGTTGTTTGTGTTCTGCAATGAACAAGCAGCTAACTATCTGAGACCCAGAACAAAGATCAGGATTACTTTAAGGAAAACGCGTGAAAGGTTGACCCGACTTGGTACATCGTTTGTGATTCCCAAACAAAAATTTTTATTTAGTAACAATTCTATCACGAACCAACTGAGTGTTGTCAAGATTCTTGTCAAAAACACACAAATAGTTAAGATCTTTAAATCAAATTCACAATGTATAATGACATTTTCGTTACACATAAAATAGGAGATAGTATTCAAAAATGTCAACTGTGCAATACGACACCATTCTGTCATGAACCATCTGACAGTTACCAGTATTCTTGTGAAATACATACAAATAGTTAAGGTCTTTAAATTAAATTCACGATGTATAAGTTAATTTTCATTATACACAAAATTACAAATAGTACTCAAAAATGTCAACTGTGCAACACAATGGTCGTCCGATTACAAACAATTAATTAATTTAATAAACGTGCAGCGGTACTCTGTCACCACAACTAAATCACAACTGTGGCTAATCCCACAACAGGACTTGAGAATATGTTCAGCGAACATTTAAAAAAAGACATTAAAAAGCGTACATCTCCACTGGTTATTCTGCTGTCATATAGACAAGATACAGCCAACCTGCCCAAAGGCTACCCACATGTAAGATCGAAGCAACAGTAGTACTTCGCTGACTGGCCACAACCTTATTCCATATAAATCACGTTAAGTATTTAAATAAACTACCAAGCCACTAAAAGCAATTAAAATGATAGTAACAATTAAACCCTTAATTTTTTTAAAGAAATAAAGAAACTCAGTGCTTAGTTTGCCCAAAGACTTTCATCATGCGCCCACAAGTGCCTTACAATAAAAGAAATATTGAGTCAATTACTCCCTAACTCGGTGGCACCCCCCTCCGTAGCTCGATACCAAAAGAGTAACAACAAACTTTTCAACTTGAGGCCGGAACGGGAGATCCTTAGAATCATGTGTGACCTGCCAGCACTTAAGCCTCGTTCAATGACAGGAAAGCTGCGAAAGCAGAAGGAAAATGCGTCCGTGTCACAGACCAGCAGGACAGCAACGCGTCAACCACTGCCGATACAAGGCTGTCAATATATATCAAACAAAAAACAGCTAAACAAGTTTGATAAAAATTAACATACACAACAATACTTAAATGGGCAGTTAAGGATTCAACTATAAAAACTTCAGTATGGGAGTGGCCCGCTCATAACATTGCAAGTTAACCTTCCCAGCAATAACAAGAAGCAATGTACAAGGTCATTTAAAAGAATAATTACATAATAATTCAATCAAGATTAAAAAGGTGAAGGTGTAGCTTTACTGTGGCCTCTTAGGGGCTAATAGACACTGCAATTGGGATACACACCAAATTGCAGATGGCCAGTTAAAGTGTACACCTATAACATGAAGGACCGTGAGGTCCACAAAAAACAGATATTACAATCAATAATATCAAATACTCAATAACAATAAACCATGAGTATAAGTATAAGATTAACATTGCAAAATATTACCTTAGCGCATGTATAAAACTCCAGATTGAGACATGTAGCCCAAAGGTGTGACCGAAAGGCATTAAGAAACTGAATTCCTGGCCAGATCACACTTTACAGAATTGACGGTCTTTAAGTACAGTACTTACTAAATAGTCTTCATAGATAATTTCACCAAAAATGCCAAGGAGGCCAGTAGCTTCAGGATTCCAGGTAGGCACTGGATGATACTGCCCTACTGCTCGTGGCTGCTAACAAGTGCCGGCCGGAGTGGCCGTGCGGTTCTAGGCGCTACAGTCTGGAACCGAGCGACCGCTACGGTCGCAGGTTCGAATCCTGCCTCGGGCATGGATGTGTGTGATGTCCTTAGGTTAGTTAGGTTTAATTAGTTTTAGGTTCTAGGCGACTGATGACCTCAGAAGTTAAGTCGCATAGCGCTCAGAGCCATTTGAATCGTTTTTTGCTAACAAGTTGTTCAATACATCTCTGCATATTTAGCATACAAAGATTGACTGATGAACGTCGTGATCAGTTTGCAAACGATGAGAGCCACTCCTTGCCCACCAAACGTGCCGGTAGCAACGCTCAGCGCAGCAGGAAAACGCGGGCCCCCTTGGCCCAACCGTCAACGGTGTTAACTCGTTGCAATCGCCAGGCCGCCTAGTACTCAGGCAAACCCGTCCAGCTTCATGTACGACACACCACTCACCTCCACGCGCAGCCCTTAATAAATAGACAATCCAGCAAAGATCACACGACAAGGGCCAGAGTCGCTGGAACTCGCGCACAAGTGGCGCCAGTAGGATCAGGCTCATCCTCCTGCGCTCAAACTGAAAGATCCCCCCAGCAAGAAGGGACAGTACATTAATTGACAAATATCACCTGTCTAAGATGCACTCAGAAGGCCTTCCCAGGGGTTAACTCCTTAACTAGCAAATTAGCCGTCCCCAAAACCTCGATGGGCCCACAATATGAGGGATCAACTTACCAACACCAGCACTATTCTGAGGTGAGCACGCACCTTCCTCAAGGTTTTGTAAAGGCCTAAATGATTACCCACTATGGAGTTATGGAAATAATGAAAGATGGAGGGAACTAACTCGACAAGGAGACACATCCTTGGCTCACCGATTTCACTTACTTGTTTACACAAAATCCCATCCTTTAACAAATATTTCGGGACATAGCTTCCAGACAACAACTACCTCCTAATGGGCCCCCACAGCGGATTTTGATCCTGCTTGGCCGTAAGGCTACTAAACAATTGAGGTACTTCCGCTAACACAACACACACAATGCCATAAGGTTCCTCAGCCTCACCTTCAGCTCCTGGATCCTCCTGTTCAAACATGCGACTAAGCGCATCTACTACCTGGTTATCGGAGCCTTTAATATGGCTGATAGGTGGACAGTCCATCTTGCAATCCTACCAGTTTTTCTGGATGTAACCAGAACCCAACTCAGTGCTGATTGCCGATTTCTAAATCAAATTCTGTGTGTTCAAGATAAAATTTGAAGAGTAAATTGAACGGCTAAGGCCCCACACCCATTCACCTAACACCAAAGTTCGAGGCTCGACAGTCACCTCGAAACAAATGCTAAAGGACGTCTTTCACCCAGATCCTCCTGGAGAAGAACCATGGAGACGCCAGCGTTTAAAGCGTCAGTCTAGACAATAAATCTCTTGAAGTCAGGCACAGCCAACACCGAAGGATTCGTAATGGCGGTCGTAATGGCCTCGACAGCACACTGTCGACTTTCTCCCCACACAAAGCTCTTTCCTTTCCTGCGCAAGTTATATAGGGGAGCAGCAAGTTGGCCGAAATCGGGTACTAATTTACGAAAATAATTAACCAGTCCTATAAACCTGGCCACCACCTTTTTACTCCAACGTGGAGGAAATTTTTGCAGTCCATTGTTTGTTCCTGGTCGATGCTACTGCCATCACCTCAAACGAGGTGACCCAAAAATGAGATCTGGCGCCTGGCGAGGGTAACCTTGGACAGCTTCACTGTTAACCCAGCGGAACGAAGTCTGGACAACACCCTACCAACGTGAGAAAGATGTTCCTCGAACATACGGCTATAGACAACCATATCATCAAGGTAGTTGTAAACACACACAAATTTCAAATCCCCCTAAACATGGCCCAATAAACTAGAAAGAACAGCGGCTCCAGTTGCCAAGCCGAACGGCACTCTATTAAACTCGTACAGATTCCAGTCCATGGAAACGGCGGTGACATGCTTATATCTTTGGTCAAGGGACTCTTGTAATGGGCTTGATTCAGGTCGAACATAGATAAGCAACAAGCCCCAGAAAACCACGTAAAACTGTTGCGAAGATCGGGCCAGGGGATTGATTCCAAAATAACTTTCTTGTGCAGGACCCTGTAATCAACCACCGACCTGTAGTCCTGTCCCTGAGCTTTAGGGACAAATGAATATTGGTAAACATACAGTGAAGCGGAAGGCCTAATTAACCCATCTCGCAACATAGCACTGACCTTCTGCCTCAAAATTTTCATTTTAGGTGGCGAAAGACGCTAAGGGGCCTGTCGAACTGGAACATCATCAAATTAGACGAATACTGCATTGAACCAAATTAGTAAGACCCAGTTTGTCAGAAAAGAAAATGCGGATACTCCTGCAACAGGTCGAACAACTCTCTCGCCTGTCTTGACTGAAAATGACCAACTGCAAGCTCCCTGATTTTGCAACTTAGAAAATTAGTGAGACTCGGATTGTGACAAGAGCAGAAGGATGTCTTCTCTGCTGGAGAAAATTTAAAGAACAAGATACCATTCGCAAAACCAAGGACCTGCCGGGTCCACCGTATAAAATCACAACCAAGCAATAAGGTGACCGCCAAGTCCTTAACTACGAGAAATGCGACTGGCCACGAGAAACAACAAACGGACAAACTACCGCGTTTCTCGCCAAACAGGCCTCGGGGTACTCACAACAGGGCACTCGCTCAGAGGTGGTCACTCACACCGCAACGAAAACGATGCTTGCAACTGGACCAATCAGATGCGGATCGTGGTGCGTTATTGTTGTTGTTGTGGTCTTCAGTCGTGAGACTGGTTTGATGCAGCTCTCCATGCTACTCTATCCTGTGCAAGCTTCTTCATCTCCCAGTACCTACTGCAACCTACATCCTTCTGAATCTGCTTGGTGTATTCATCTCTTGGTCTCCCTCTACGATTTTTACCCTCCACGCTGCCCTCCAATACTAAATTGGTGATCCCTTGATGCCACAGAACATGTCCTACCAACCGATCCATTCTTCTAGTCAAGTTGTGCCACAAACTTCTCTTCTCCCCAATCCTATTCAACACCTCCTCATTAGTTATGTGATCTACCCATCTAATCTTCAGCATTCTTCTGTAGCACCACATTTCGAAAGCTTCTATTCTCTTCTTGTCTAAACTATTTATCGTCCATGTTTCACTTCCATATATGGCTACACTCCATAAAATACTTTCAGAAACGACATCCTAACATTTAAATCTATACTCGATGTTAACAAATTTCTCTTCTTCAGAAACGCTTTCCTTCCCATTGCCAGTCTACATTTTATATCCTCTCTACTTCGACCATTATCAGTTATTTTGCTCCCCAAATAGCAAAACGCCTTTACTACTTTAAGTGTTTCATGTCCTAATCTAATACCCTCAACATCACCCGACTTAATTCGACTACATTCCATTATCCTCGTTTTGCTTTTGTTGATGTTCATCTCATATCCTCCCTTAAAGACACCATCCATTTCTTTCAACTGCTCTTCCAAGTCCTTTGCTGTCTCTGACAGAATTACAATGTCATCGGCGAACCTCAAAGTTTTTATTTCTTCTCCATGGATTTTAATACCTACTCCGAATTTTTCTTTTGTTTCCTTCACTGCTTGCTCAATATACAGATTGAATAACAACGGGGAGAGGCTACAAACCTGTCTCACTCCCTACCCTACCACTGCTTCCCTTTCATGCCCCTGAACTCTAATAACTGCCATTTGGTTTCTATAGAAATTGTAAATAGCCTTTCGTTCCCTATATTTTACCCCTGCCACCTTCAGAATTGGAAAGAGAGTATTCCAGTCAACATTGTCAAAAGCTTTCTCTAAGTCTACAAATGCCAGAAACGTAGGTTTGCCTTTCCTTAATCTAGCTTCTAAGATAAGCCGTAGGGTCAATATTGCCTCACGTGTTCCAATATTTCTACGGAATCCAAACTGATCTTCCCCAGGGTCGGCCTCTACTAGTTTTTCCATTCGTCTGTAAAGAATTCGCGTTAGCATTTTGCAGCCGTGACTTATTAAACTGATACTTCGGTAATTTTCACATCTGTCAACACCTGCTTTCTTTTGGATTGGTGTTATTATATTCTTCTTGAAGTCTAATGGTATTTCGCCTGTCTCATACATCTTGCTCACCAGATGGTAGAGTTTTGTCAGGACTGGCTCTCCCAAGGTCGTCAGTAGTTCTAATGGAACGTTGTCTACTCCCGGGGCCTTCTTTCGACTCATGTCTTTCAGTGCTCGTGGTGTGTTACCCCACGGAATAAAAGCCGTCGTAGGTACACTTCCATCTGACACGCGCTGCTCGTCGGAAAAGGACAGTGCCTCAATTGAATCTAGCAATTCCTGAAATTCATCAAAATTAGTCGGGCGGCTCACAAACACCAAGCGAGACCTATCCTCTGGGCGCATGCCGTCTAAAATATTGGAGATACTGTTAGATTCGGTAATCTCCGTATCGAGTGCTGACACAGCCATACGCTCTCGTTATACATATTGACTCTATATCTCGGAAGATGCCTGCACTCGCTAGTAATGCGTCGACTCAAGTTCACTGCGCATACGCGCTGACAAATTTTTGTCTGTAATTCGAGCCCTGAGCTGTACTATGACATCCTGAAGCCTGAAGGTTTCAGAAACCAAGATACTCAGTGTCCCTTTTGTCAATGGATAAAGCAACGAAATGATCACGT
The DNA here is from genome assembly GCF_023864275.1 of Schistocerca cancellata. Classification (NCBI taxonomy): domain Eukaryota; kingdom Metazoa; phylum Arthropoda; class Insecta; order Orthoptera; family Acrididae; genus Schistocerca; species Schistocerca cancellata. The sequence continues at coordinate 411,736,139 of NC_064626.1, forward strand.
GGTGCAGTATATACGCAAGACACCAGCATGAGACTCAAAACGGGCAAGTAGCCACAGCACTTGTTGTACTTGATGAAAATGATCAATAGATAACTCAGATATACCAGCAAGGGAGCAAATATTAGGACTCGGCAATTTGGAGCAGCAAACTACCAAGACCTCAGGCATCAGACTGCTAATCATCAAGGATCTGATTATGACTTAAAACTTCCTGCTCCGACTCCACACCCTCGTTCTCTAAACTTGGGGATGCCGCCCTAATCTGCAAGTCCCTTACATGATTAAGTAACTGTTTAACTCCTTGCCTCTCGGAATCCATAAGTTCAATATGACTGAAATCGATCAAGCGATTCCCCCAGTGTGTTAGGTGCGCCTGTATCCTACAAGACTGCTTATAGGCGGGCTGGCTGCTGAGTAGGAAAGACACATTACGTTGCACATCATCTAACACAGGTGAAGTAATAGGAAGAGAGGGACCTACGTCCCCAAGGCTGCCAGTTCAGGGGCGCTACCTTCCATAGACAGGCCACGAAGCTTCAGTTCGTACTTCAGGTGCTCCCTCATAGGATGCGAAAGGGGGGATAGCCGGCCGCGGTGGCCGTGCGGTTCTAGGCGCTCCAGTCCGGAACCGCGCTGCTGCTGCGGTCGCAGGTTCGAATCCTGCCTCGGGCATGGGTGTGTGTGATGGCCTTAGGTTAGTTAGGTTTAAGTAGTTCTAAGTTCTAGGGAACTGATGACCACAGCAGTTGAGTCCCATAGTGCTCAGAGCCATTTGAACCATTTGAAAGGGGGGGATAAAGGTGAGCCCATTGCCAGATCATCCGCTTGCTTGCAGTAAGTTCCTTGGAAACAGAATTTTGATTAAACAACATTCAATTGTATTAACAATGCTCAGCTGTTCTGCTGGATTAATGTTGTGTGAATACAATGATTGTGACACAATATCCACACAATATCAGAGGAATACTTGTGAACAAGTTATGCACGTCAGAAGAGACTAATTTTGCATTTGTTGAAACCTTAACAGGTGTTAACTCGTTAACTAAAGCTAAACTGTTCTTAATGTCAGAATAACAATGCTCATGAAAGAACTTTTTGATACGAAGTGTAAATTTAAATAATACTTTCGTGGTTCCTGCCACCAGGTTGGACAGTGTTCGAAGTAGCCGCTAATAGAGCATGACCGCCCTCTCTCGTGGATATAAGCTGTCCGTTTCTGCAATGTTTATGTCTTACCGTATTGAAAACAAATGCGCATTTTGGTAGCAGTGAATACTTCTACATACTTATTAATAATTTGAATTCATACAATACCGTTCATATTAGTTCCTTTACTGTTAAAAAAAATCTGTGGCACTGGCTATTAAACGTTAGCGGTATTATACACATTTGATTGAGACAGAAGAGTAACAGTCTCTCATAGATTTACTGTAAACATGTTCCATGTCCTAACTCAGTCCTATCGTGCAAATGATGGTGAAGAACGAGACAATATAACAAGAAAAGCGCGCAACATACGATTTCTTCACTTTCAACGGACGTAGCTTATTAAAAGGGTAGGGAGCATCGTTCCTTGGAGCGCACGACTTTGGTCTGTCAGAACTCAAGTCATCGTAGTTGGAAGCCGTTCATTGATGTAGAGCATCAAATTTTTGTCCAGTATAAAACAATGCAGTTTGTTGCAATTTCTATGTAAACCCTAAATTTCCTGGAAGTTTCCGATTCTTGTGAGATCTTTAAGTTTTTCAGGAAAAGGTAAATGTCTTAATGTGCTATATATTAGTCATTCAGTTGAATTAATCGCTACTGCCGTTTCCAAACTAAATTAAATAAGAGTATGCATCGAGGTGAAAAAAGTCATAAGATTCCTCCTAATATCTTGTCGGACATCCTTTTGCAAGGCGTAGTGCAGCAACTCGATGTAGCATGGACTTAACAAGTCATTGGAAGCCCCTGCAGAAATTTTCAGCTATGCTGCCTCTACAGCCGTCCATAAGTGCGAAAGTGTTGCCGGTGCAGGATTTTGTGCACGAACTGACCTCTCGATTATGCCCCGTTAATGATCGATGGGATTCATGTCGGGCAATCTGGGTGGCCAATCCATTCGCTCTAACTCTCCAGAATATTCTTCAAACCAACCACGAACAGTTATGGCCCGGTGGCATGGCGCTTTGCCATCCACAAAAATCCCATCGTTGTTTGGGAACAGGGCGTTCGTGAATGATTGCAAATGGTATCCAAGCAGCCGAATATCCAGAGAACCCAGTCCATTCCATGCAAACACAACTCATTCCATTATGGAGCCACCACCAGCTTGCACAGTGCCTTGTTGACAAGTTGGGTCCATGGCTTCGTGGGCTCTACGCCACGCTTGAACCCTAATATCAACCATTACCAACTGAAATCGGGACTCATCTGTCCAGGCCGCGGTTTTACAGTCATTTAGAGTTACGTTATCGAATCTGACAATTGTACTAAAACATCTCCATATTACTCTACGTTGCTGCGAAAACCAAAATGTCAGAACACGTCTGTAAATAAACGTGGAATAATAAACATAAAGACAATAACTTAGTACATCTTAAGTTTGTTTTGACAGTATTACGAAAAGAATAGATTGCTGCTTCCCATAGCGCGCAGTTGTTGAGTAGCCGACAGGCTCAACAAAAAGACTAGTAAACACGAAAGCGTTTGGCCAGAAGGCCTTCTGAAATAGACAGCATCACGCACACATTCACGCAGACGCAGCTCACACGCACATGACCACTGTCTCTGGCTGCCGTGGCCACACTGCTAGCAATATTTCCGCTGTATAGTGAGAAGCAATCTATCCTTTTCGTAAATTTGTCTTTATTCCTGGATTTTCCATTGTTTAAGTCCTATTTTGCAAGACATCCGTGTGTGTATAATTTGTCTGCCAAACCTACTTAATAAAACAAAATACAAATTTAAGTTGTCACATTTAATGAATTTTCATAGCACTAATACACTTTCCCCACACTTTCGTAGTCTTCTCTGGCAACTACTGTACCTATTACATGGGTGGAGCCTAGTCTGCAACGCTCTTGCAGTATCTCCTGCCAGGTAGGCGATTTAGACACTAACAAGAAGCAAAAACAAGTACTCAGTATGTGAACCGTCAAATACGTGTCTCTAAATAAGTCAATGGTTGGTCAGATTGAAACCTATCCTCTATGACATCGAGACTATGGAGGGAAACCGCCACAAACAAACAGATTCAAAGTCGAAAAATGTGTGTGTTTATGTATTAGCGTCAGTCATCCCCAGCGGTAACGGAGTGCAAGCCTGATATTATAGTGGTATGCAAAATGGAAATTATAATATCCACTAAAGGATTACTAAGGCTGTGTAACTCGTAGTAGTGTCTCAAGAGTACGGTAGCTACACAGCACACACAATCATATCATTGAGCACATGGGGTAATAAAGGGACTGCATATTTCAGGGTAGAATCGAATATGTCAATAAACAGATTCATCAAATCAACATACGCTACTACATCCCATTAGCTGCGGAGCTGTTTCTCCTAGTATATATTCATCCATTCAAGCTGAGTGTAATAGCTGACCATCTGAATGAATACCATTCAATAGCATTCCCACATTTCTCGCACTTAAATATTATTCCATGATGTAGTATTACCACATGTAACAACCTGCTGTCTAGCAATAGCAGCCCACGCCACCTTACGGAGGGGCCGAGCCGTTCTAGGCGCTACAGTCTGGAACCGCGCGATCGCTACGGTCGCAAGTTCGAATCCTGCCTCTGGCATGGATGTGTGTGATGTCCTTAGGTTAGTTAGGTTTAAGTAGTTCAATGTTCTAAGTTCTAGGGGACTGATGACCACAGCAGCTAAGTCCCATAGTGCTCAGAGCCATTTGAACCATTTTGAACCACGCCAGCTTACCTTATTTCATGAGCTAGCTAACTACCATGCAGAGCTAATATGTCAAAATCTATCATCTGTTTCCACCATTACTACCTGGGACATAACTTAAACGGAGTAACTTTCGTTTAGACCGTTATTCACCTAACCTTAGGTCAACAAGACGGCGGCGCTCTGTATTCAGTGCGTCAAATCAAAACACGAAGAAAGGAATTGATCTAGGTAGAAATGACTATGCCACACGTGCTGTTAAAAGGGATATATTGGTCTTCAAAAATGTAGACGCAAATTAGAAGTTTACAATGAGAATCTCATGCCTATTCAACTTTACAAAACAAGTTCACACTGTCGAAAGCACAATCCAATAGCGTTTAGCAAGAAGAAAAGCTTTGGCCACTACATCACTTCCTAACTTCTACATGCAGAAATGTTATTCAGTTTACGAAAAAGAGTTGAGCCAGGCTTCTGTTTTCCGGTCGAAAACCAGAAATGATAGTGGCGGCGTCTTAAAATATCCTTGAATATGTTTTTCCCTGCTTCTAGTTTAATCAGTCCTTGCGCGAGTAATTTTGGAGCCTTGAGCCATTTCTGAAAAATAAAAGTCAGAACAATATATAAAATATAGGAAATTGAGTTATCAGTGACAATATGAAATGCCACGCAGTAAACTAATGTTCAGTTCACTTGGACTTGCAAGTTATGTTGACTTTTTTCTTGGCCGCTTAATGTTTGTACACCCAATGTTTTGTTCCTTGTCGCCAGTTTATGTTGTACTGGGGTCACCCTCATTGTTAATTTATGGAGTTAATTCCCATGAATCCTAGTCGACAAATTTATTTTGTATTCACCGAACAAGTTGACACCCAAAATAAAGGTAGGAGGAAGCGAACTCCCTACCACAAAAAACATTTGCTATCATGAGATGGCGCGTGTACACGCAGTAGCTGTCTTGTCACAGGGCAAGTTAGACTACATCAGAAAACTGGTCGCACTTATGGCATTACCATACAGACTGTACAGTGTTCCTATTCCCATGAAAGTTAAGGATAAAGAATGTCAGCTGATTCAGTATCTTGGATTCTCTAATGCTTACGAGGCCCACTTCATTGACGACATTAATAAGGGAATTTTGAGAAAATTGAATCAATGTAATCCACAAAAAGCTAAGACCAACGTAAGCACCCTGGTTAATGTGGCATCTTGCGTTCAGGACAACGCTTCTTATCGCCGCATCCCATACTTCGATAAGATTTCAGAGAAAGTTGAGTCACAACCTCGAGAAAGCGGCATGCAACCAGACATTTTTTTATACCGCATAACATTGGGGAGAAATTTAGATACGAAGAGAAATCTACCAATAAAAAATAGAATACTACTGTACTTAATGCATTACGTGTGACAACTGTCCTATGAGATACGTAGGACAGACAAGCAGAAGCTGGTGTACCTGATTTAAAGAAAATCTTAATCTATGTTATCAACGGCCTTGCCGCAATGGTAACAGCAGTTCCCATCAGATCACCGAAGTTGAGCGTTAGGTTAGAACTTGAATGGGTCGCCGCTGCGGGGTGCACGCAACCCTTGTGAGGCGAGTTGAGAAGCTGCTTGATTGAGAAGTAGCGACTTAGGTCGGAAAACTGACACGGTCGGGAGAGTGGTGTGCTGATCACATGCCCCTACATATCCGCATCCATTGACGCCTATCGGCTGAGGATGATACAGCGGTCGGTCAGTACCGTTTGGCCTTACGAGAGCTGTCTGTTCGGAGTTTTAACCTTTCTAACTCCAAGTCTGCCTTAAATAACCTTCTGTGTGAGGAGAGGCACTCCGTAAATAACCTTGTGCTTGAGGAGGGGCACTCCATTACAAATCCGCAAAATCATTTAATAATTCATCAAGAGAGAAAGGGGCATAATCTCAACATTCGCGAAGTCATGGAGATGTCAAGATGGAAAAAGCGTCTCCCAGTGCAATTCCTTAATGACCAACTATAGTTGCGCCACCTTAACATTTAAGCAAACTTCCGACTGCTTAAATAGAATAACATTGTACATATATTCTACTCCCGATTTTAAACAATTTTATGCAATGTTGTTTGGCATTCTACCTTGAAGTCATTATTTTCCATTCTGCCATTTCCGTTGTTGACCTCTCGTATTGTTATTTATTATGAGGGTCATACGTCGCCATTTATGTGTTTTCTATTCCTAAAGATGTTTTGTAATAAATTTGTATATAATTCCCTTTATTTTATAAATTTACTCTAACAGGCATGGCACCCCCAGTTTTTAGATAATATAACGTTTGGGACTTAGATTCCTTTACCTTTCACTTGTAAAATAACTTGTAAAGATGCTATCCGACTTTCTTTGCCACGTACACTGTCGAAAAAAAAAATCTTGCTCCAAGAAGACGTAGTGCAACATGATCAGAAGTTGGTAGGCATGTTTCTACATCAGAAAGATGACGTCTATCCAGGTTTTGTGCTTGTCGCAAAAGTGAGGCGCGAGTAGCGTGACTACGTAGAGGCAAATACACATAACGGTCGTGAGCGTTAGTTACCTTTGAGATTGGGCGTGATGAGTTGATGTTAGTCAAGAATTCCTTTAAAGGCGACAAAGATACCATTATCAGCACTTCAATGAGCTTGAACGAGGTCATGTAATAGGGCTACGAGCAGATGGGTTCCTTTTGCGATATTACTGAAAAACTTGATAGGAATGTAACCACTGTAAATGAATGCTGGCAGCGGTGGTCATGAGAGGTCTGGGCTGCGGATGGCCCATCATGTTCGGCATATGGCTCTGGTGCATCGTAATGCATCTGCTGCAGCAATATGAGCAGAAGTCGACACCAAAATGACACAACGAACTGGTACAAATCGGTTACTTCAAGGACAGCTCAGAGCCAGACGCCCTGTAGCGTACATTCCACTGACACCAAACCACCGTCATTTCCGACTTTAGTTGTGTTAAGCGAGAGCTCATTGGAGGGCAGAATGAAGGTCTGTAGTGTTTTCTGATTAAATCTGGTACTGCCTCGGTGCCAGCGATGTCCGCGTGCAGGTCAGGAGGCTAGTTGATGGCCTGCAATCAATCTGCCTGCATCCTAGATACAATGGACCTACACCTGGGGTGCGATTTCGTATATCAGCAGGAACAGTCTAATGCTATTCCCGGCACTTTGACTGAAAATTTGTAGGTCAGTCTAGTGGTTCAACCTGTTGTGCTACCATTCATAAGCATCACTTCACGAAGTGTTTTCCAGCAGGATAACGCTCGCCCACATACCGCTATTGTAACTGAACATGCTCTACAGAGTGCCGACATGTTGCCTTGGCCCTCCCGATCACCAGATCTGTGTCCAGTGGAGAACATATGGGGCGTAATCGGTCGACAGCTCCGACATCAACCACAGTCAGCATTAACCGCCCCTGGATAGACTGAGTAAGTGCAACAGACATGGAGCGCCATCCCATAACTGACATCCAGCACCTGTACAACACAATGACTGCAGATTTGCATGAAACATTCTGGCGACTACATTGGTTATTTCTACATAGATCGGCTTTATTTTCTAGATCCTTAAGGAATTTTTATTTTAAACTAGAAAAATCCTGTATTAGTTTCTCTCTTTCATTGCGTATCTGCTTCCTCAGCTTTAGGTTACTCAGTATGAGGTCTGCAGGTTTTTTGTTCTTGTTACTGTTAATGGCATCTTCGATCTGTTCTGTGGTCATTGGGATCCATTCCGTGGTTGTTTGTGGCATTGTATCCTCTCTAACCTCTGGTCTCCCTCTTAGCCCTTCCTAATTCAGTATGTTGTCGAAGTGCGTCTCCCATATTTTCATATCAATGCAATAATAATTCTAGAACATCGACCCACTGTACCAAAGCACATGTAACATCCTGCCCTATATACAGTACTACTGTAGCAACATCATTTCGGAATGAAACACACTTATTCCTATTCACAAAACGCAAGCTGCATCCTACCCAACAAACACATGGGAAACATATCGTACTATATTTCTTACGAGTGTAGTGCTCATTATCTTACCTGAGCACAGTGTCTCAAGACGAAAAACAAAAAAGACCAGCGACGTCCAATCACCTCCAGCTTAGTCCAGTGCCATATACTGGGTGTATTTTGCAGCCGGCCAGCCGAGAAACTACCGGTCGCCGGAGGCCGAGCTAATCCTATGCCCCCTCACATAGAATCCTCAGTTAAAAAATCCGAAACGGGGTATTGTTTTGTCAATAAACGTCAAATTTCTCACGTAAAATACAGACTCCTCCCGTTTATAAGAGATATTTTGAAAGATAGAAGAAATCGGACCATAGCCCTGCGGTCTTGGGCGTCTTGTCATTGTCCCCGCGACTTCCCTTTGTCGGAGGTTCGAGCCCTCCCTCGGGCATGAGTGTGGGTGTTGTCCTTAACGTAAGTTAGTTTAATTTAGATTAAGTAGTGCGTAAGCTTAGGGACCGATGACCTTAGCAGTTTGGTCCCGTAACACCTTACCACATATTTCATTTTCCAATCGGACCATAAACGCGTTTTCATGTCGACAAAGTATCGCTATTTGTTGTGAAAATCGTGTACAACACTATGGCGTAGGCTATATTTTCTGTAAGTATTATCTCATCAGGTAGAAAAGCCTGTTCTTCCCTTCCACGTCCTTCATCACAGGACTACAATGTTAAAGTCATTTTGGGCTGATGACAGAGTGCTAAAAGCATACGCTACCTCTATCACAGGATGCCTCCTCACTTTCGAACTCTCTTAAAGTAAGCAAAAGTCATGTTACACACGAAGCTTCTCTAACTAACAGCACACAGAAGTTGTAAATATCAGGTTTATATACACACATCAAAAAATGTTTTACATCACCCCGATTCCCTGAAGATAGACGTTGACTGTGGAAATTGTATCACAGACACAGTCCCTTTGACTGTTCAGAGATGACAATATACCCGTCCAAATATGCAAACAACCATTCATGAGCAGCGCTTATTAGGCGGAGGGGGTCCTACAGCCGATCAGTTCCAGTCATTCCACCAGGAAGATGATACTCGTCTCGTGTTGTCTGTAGTTTAACCATGCCTACAAGGTCAATACCGCGGTTCGATCGCGCCCGCATTGTTACTTTGTGCCAGGAAGGTCTCTCAACAAGGGAAGTGTCCAGGCATCTCGGAGTGAACCAAAGCGATATTGTTCGGACATGGAGGAGATACAGGGACAGTCGATGACATGCTTCTCTCAAGCCGCCAAAGGGATACTACTGCAGTGGATGAGCGCTACCTACGGATTATGGCTCGGAGGAACCCTGACAGCAACGCCACCATGTTGAATAATGCTTTTCGTGCAGCCACAGGACGTCATGTTACGACTCAAACTGTGCGCAATAGGCTGCATGATGCGCAAATTCACTCCCGATGTCCTTTGCGAGGTCCATCTTTGCAACCAAGACACCATGCAGCGGGGTACAGATGGGCCCAACAACATGCCGAATGGACCGCTCAGGATTGGCATCACGTTCTCTTTACCGATGAATGTCGCACGTGCCTTCAACCAGACAATCGTCGGAGACATGTTTGGAAGCAACCCGGTCAGGCTGAACGCCTTAGACTCATTGTCCAGCGAGTGCAGCAAGGTGGAGGTTCCCTAATGTTTTGGGGTGGCATTATGTGGGGCCGACGTACGCCGCTGGTGGTTATGGAAGGCGTCGCAACGGCTGTATGATACGTGAATGTCATCCTCCGACCGATGGTGCAACCATATCGGTAGTATCTTGGCGAGGCATTCGTCTTCATGGATGAGAATTCGCGCCTCCATCGTGCACATCTTGTGAATGACTTCTTTTAGGATAATGACATCGCTCGACTAGAGTGGCCAACAAGTTCTCCAGACATGAACCCTATCGATCATGCCCGGGATAGACTGAAAAGGACTATTTATTTACGACGTGACTCACCAACAACTCTGAGGGATCTACGCCGAATCGTCGGTGAGGAGTGGGGCAATCTGGACCAACAGTGCCGTGATGAATTAGTAAATAGTATGTCACGACGAATACAGGCGTGCATCAATGGAAGAGGACTTGCTACTGGGTATTAGAGGTAACGGTGTGTACAGCAGTCTGGACCACCACCTCTGAAGGTCCCGCTGTGTGGTAGTACAACATGCAATGCGTGGTTTTCATGAGCAATAAAAAGGGCGGAAATGATGTTTATGTTGATCTCTATTCCAATTTTCTGTACAGGTTCCAGAACTCTCGGAACCGAGGTGATGCAAAACTTTTTTTTGATGTGTGTATTTTGAACATGGCCACTCTGCAGCAGCGGTTACAGAACGGCAGGTAGAATAGACAGGGCAACCAGTTGCATCAGTGGTGGTTTTCAAATAAACTTTACCATAGTTTCGACAGATTTAAACTTGTATTCTTCAGAAGGACAAACAGACTTCACTTTAGCGATTCATCGAGTAAAGGTGTCTCCACATGACAGGTGTTGGGAACAGCCTGTATGTCCATTTGTAAAAGTTAAGGCCCCTAGAATCAAGGGCTTTTCACATCAGTAAAACCAATAACTTAAAATAACACACCATGTTAGGAGCTACATGCCGACTCAGATTAATACTCTGTATCACCTTCTAAATATGGTAATATAGCTGATTTTATTAGTATGATCGTCGCTCCTTGTTTAGGTGGGAGATTAAAATTCCTTTGCGGAATTCCTTAATGGAAGATCTCGCTACAACGAAGAAACGTCTGATTACCGCTACAACTCTCGAATAATATCCATGGTACCTTCGCTATTGCTTCCATCCGCCTGGTGCCAAGTCATTGATAGAAAAATGAAAAGGCTAATTAATTTATTTGATCATGATAATCCCTTTGCTTGGTGAGTAATTTTTTTCCAGCTGTCGGATTACACTCGCCAGGTAACCGTTAAGAGATTCTTATGTGTCGTCTCAAAAAAAAAAAAGTTCAAATGTGTGTGAAATCTTATGGGACTTAACTGCTAAGGTCATCAGTCCCTAAGCTTACACACTACTTAACCTAAATTATCCTAACGACAAACACAGACACACCCATGCCCGAGGGAGGACTCGAACCTCCGGGGGACCATGTGTCGTCTCTGGAGGCTTCCCACTGACTAGGTAGTCACTTCCTCATATACCAAAATGAGTGATAACTGTTGTCAAATAGCGGAAGACATCCAGCGCTAATTGCCTTCTGTCTCTCGGTTGTCTTTTCATGCTGGTGAAAGTAAGTCACTTAGACCTCTGGTATACTGCTTCCGAATTAATCCTGCTGTGACCTGTCACTCTATGGGAGGTTGTGGAAAGTTTCACTCTCTTCACCACCCCCACCCAGATGTCAGCAGCTGCCACTATAATCGCCCACGCGTGAGGGCTGTGCCGCTGCGGGCCGACAACCCGCCGCTCGCTGTGCCGGACAGTTGTTCTTGGTCCCAGTCTCGCAAAAGTTGTCCTATCCTTCTTAGTAGGACTGGGCGCTTCAATCTCAGTGGGATAAATACCAGGGCTTTGAACAATATCCTTCCCCTCATCCGTCCAGCATACCGAAACGTTCTGAGATGTGTTTTCGAAATATCGAAGGAAAGCTGACGCAATGAGCGATAATAAAAAATATCTGTCTACTGACCGCCACATCCCAAACGTGTGTAAGTCTGCAGACCAAAGTTTCCTTCAGAATACAACCCTAGCGAAGCGTTCTTATTGGCTCCCACCAAATCAGTGGGCGGATGCTGCGAGGACTCAAACTGAAATCCCCGGTGAGAAGACGATTTTCTTTTGGAGGAATATTATTGAGAACAGATAGTTGAAGCTGATCGAGGATGGATTCTACTGCCACCAATGTACATTTCGCATAACGTCCACGAAGATACGAGGAATTACCGTTCATAGGGAGGCGTATAGGTAGTATTTTTCTCTCGCTCTATTTGACAGTGGAATAGGAAAGGGAATGACTAGTAGTGGTATAAGTACGCTCCGCAATATACCGTCCATTGGCTTGCGAAGTAAGCATACAGGTGTAAGTGTAAATTTGGTCTACCTATTAAGATGTCGGCCCATCCATATATAGGCGCACGAAACTCATGAAAGAATGTTGTCTCTTAGTTATTGAGAAAAAGGAAGACGGAAGTTCTGTTGCTGATTGACTCTCTGTAGAAACATTCATATTAGCCCCTAATTTACTCATTGCACTCACTTCGCGAGACGTATGTGACAGATCGTAATACGTTTACCCACAATACTTAGAACAAACGGTATAGAGCTTACTTCTCAACCCCCCCCCCCCCCCAATTTCAATCCACCTGATTTCGGAATTTCGACGAATAAGAGATGCCGTTCGCCAAGTTACCTGCTGATTCTCTGGGAATTTCATCACGTCCCGACAACACTGTTCCATTAGTTAGAAGGTTGACAGATAGAGAGCTATCGCAACAAGAAAAATAGCACACTAACGTACAGAAGGAAATTCACAACCATACAGAATATACGCGGACTGCAGGCAGAAATTCAGAAACATAACACCTTCAATTCATCGATATCGAATGACGGTCTATAAATATTACTCTGTACATGTTCTAATCTGCTTCGTCGTGTTCCTCTGATTTTCACGCCAGAAATGCGACAGTGTATGGGCGACCGACTTTTCGTTGATGGCACAGTATCTCTCTCTCTCTCCCTTCGTTATTTTTGTGACATCCAACGGAATAAAACTACGACTTATAGAAACTTCGCCAACGTTACCTGGTAGAGTACTCTGTAAGATTTTACCACTTCTCTCTCTTCCAATATGTCAGGGAAGCCAATACCGTCTGCTTGTTGATATTGACCTTATGTGGTGACCCCATTAAATATACATGTATCGGTCCACTGGAGCAGATGTCCGCAGTTCGTGGTCTAGTGGCTAGCGTTGCGGTTTCTGGATCACGGGGTCCCAGGTTCGATTCCGGCCGGGTTGGGGATTTTCTCTGTCCGGGGCTGGGTTCTTGAGTTGCCCCTATCATTTCATCATCATTCGTAAAAGGGGCTAGATTGGACCGTGTAAAGACTGGGGTTTTGTACGGACGCTGAAGACCTCGCAGTTGAGCGCCCCACAAACCAAACATCATCATCATCATCTCTGAAGCAGGCGACCAGTGATCGAAGTGTCTTCCACGGCGCTGCGCAAAGTTTTGCCGACTCTGCTGGAGGAAGACCTTGTCGACTACAGTCACAAGGAAAGAGTTCTTATGATGCTGTTTCATAAGCAGTTTAAAACATTGATTATTTTTGCTGTAACACATCAAATCAATGTATGCCTATAGCTGTGTACACAGCTACATATTGTGCTTTTCTACCATGACTCTGAAGTCTGTGTCTGATGCTAAACTGACATTAACACGTTTCGATCCATTGCCTCTCACAGAGAGCTGGACATCGCATGGTGTAAACTACGCTGCTCTCACAACACACCAGATGGTTGAAATAGAAGACAGAGGTGGTGTTTCTTATTGACAAAAATGTGGAAGACATCGCTGCATATGGAAACTGGAAGAGTTTGCGGCATTATGGAGCATTTCCAAACATCTGTCCGAAAGTGATGATCTATACTTTTAATCTCATCTTCCACAGTGACAGGGTAACAGATGTCTTGGTGTTCCGTTTCGAAGAAACAAAGAGCATTGATTCTTCATATTGCAGTCATGTACGCGATCAGTGTTTTGGTGCTGGCAATCCCTGGAAGGTGTTGCTCCCACCAAAACTCTCTCAGTCTCAAACAAGTGTTGTCAGTCGATAATTGTGTGATAATCAACAGCGTACCAGTGAACGGATTGGATGAAGAAGACACCGTCGATATGGGAGCTGTACTGTAATAAGCAACACAGTTCACAGTACGATGAATTTTTGCAATTTTACCAGCTTTTCCAAATTTCAACACCAACCAACACGGCCGCATGCTTCCTAGTTCCTGTATGATTGCTAAGCTACCCCTCCACTACTTTGCGAGTACCATATACTAGATTGCGAATGTAGATAGACGACTGTGCAGTATGTCCAACACGCTGTAATGTTTAAGTCATGTGGTTTCCGAAATATTAGTCATGTGCAGTGCAACGCTCTTACCACTCTAATGCAGGGCACATATGTCCAACATCTGACATACATCCACCCTGCAAATTTTCTGTCCCACTCACTACGGTTACAAACTTTAAGATGACAAAACAAATTCCTTGTCCACCAAAGATAAACATAGATTCTTCATGACACATGCACAGTATACTTACCGGAGATGTGTTACGTCCAGTGGTCACATCCTATTACGGTTCATAAATTATGCTATGCTCGCATCAGTCCTATAAAACGATCGCCAGCGATGGAAAATGCATCTTATGAAGAAACAGACAATTGCATACTGGAGCAGCAAATATATAGGAGTGGTGTTTGACATGTGAAATTACACACCACGCTGCACAAATTCCGAAAACAGGACAACTGTCAAGCGAATGTACACACACAGGGTTTGCAGTATCTCACAAACCTCTGTCAGTGACTTAGAAAAGGAGTTTGAAACATTTTACGTACATCAATCGTGCCAAGGTGCTAACAATTCTGAAAGATTGTTCTTATGTTTGGTGTCCATACCAAGAAGATATCTGAAAGAGAGAAAATGATCGTGGAACATAAACACATTCCAAGGACTACATGGTTGTGCACTGAAAAACACTGTAATGATGCAACGCTGTTAATATTGCAATGTAAGAAATACATTTCCAGCGCATGACGTACATTCTCCCTGCAAGTTTCTCTCCTATTAACTATGGTGACAAACTGTAAGACGATAAAAGAACTGTCCTGCACACCAAAGAAAGCATCGATTCTTTGTAACACGTAACGCTGCTTAGGTTTATGGAGATGTATGACGCCTGTTGTTTATGAAGTTAAAGCCCGATTACTATTCGGAAGTTATGGTATGTTCAAAACAGTCCTATAAAATGATCGTCGGCAGCCGGAAATGCATATAAAGAAACAGTGGTATTTTACAAGGAAATAAACACAACTATTAGTAGTCAGAGGAGATGTAACAGTCCTATCGAAGTTTACTGCCGCCCCTGGTAACCTTCCTCTCTCTCACAGAAGTCATGGTCCGATGTTAGGTTGTACTGTTCATGTGAGGGATAATATCGCCGTTTCGCCTCGACGCCACGTTTCTTTCCACTATTAAGGTCTATATATGTAGCGTAAGTCCAGTCTTCTCCTCCAGAATTTTATTGATTTCGCTCAGTACTCACTTCGTGGTATTTTCTCTCTAATTTTACGTATTCTGCGTCGATTTCTGTGGATTTATTTGGTTTTCGCGGTAATTTTTCATATTTTTTCGACAGTTTTCCATTTCTATATGGTCATATTGCGGATATACCAATTTGTTGTTTGATTTTCTACGAGAATATTTGCGCGTCTTAGACACCAACCTGCTAAAAAATCCTAAGACTTCCCCTCTCCCACATGCATGCATTTTGGATAGGACGAACATGAAAAGTATAACAACAAGTTTATCTTTTAAATGGGAATTGACCTGGAAATATTTATTTAAATTTTTGTAATGTAAATGAAAATATCAAGTAAGAGGCCTGCAAGAGTGCTTCCTATGATAGACGATCTGACTGTTTATAGATTTTCTTTTTGAATGAGAAGTAATTACTGTGTCCTAGAATTAACTCTATCATCACTTTGCAAATTTATTTATTTATTTATTTATTTATTTTAACTAACATTTCAATAGTGTCAAGGACATGTATATTTGGCTACATTGTGTGTCCAGGGATGCAAATCTGGCGCTGTTTGGTATGTGCACATGGGTGATCTCACTAATACGTTCTTGGGGATTTCTGATGGAAAGTATTTTTCAAATGCTGAGAATATATTTAAGTTTCTCAGAAATATAATGGTCAGGACTATTCTTGAATTAATACTGGGACACATTGGGCGATGAACTTTATTAAGTTCTGACTGATATCTTAAACACTTGACCACGCTCAACGAACTGAGTTCGGGCTGGCTGGCGACACTGCAGTGCGTGCTCCACGAACAGTAATGAGCCCCACAGTTGGAAACATTCGGGAGGCTCTACCAAGTGTATTTAGATTTTTACACTAGGCCAAAGAGTCCAATTAATATTTTCACCTTTATTTTCGACGACAAATTGTTAAAAATAATAATTAATGAGAGGTTTTAGGTTCAGATGTGGGTGTACTGAGACAACGATCGCATGTGAACAGATGGGTACCAACAAAAATTGAATATCTGTTCTTTGTTTGCAATGTTATTCGTAAAAGGCATGGTTCAGAAACCAAATTCCGAAATGTGTTTCTCAAGGAAATCCTCCCGCCGGAGGTTCGTGTCCTCCCTCGGGCGCCGGCCGCGGTGGTCTAGCGGTTCTAGGCGCTCAGTCCGGAACCGCGCGACCGCTACGGTCGCAGGTTCGAATCCTGCTTCGGGCATGGATGTGTGTGATGTCCTTAGGTTAGTTAGGTTTAAGTAGTTCTAAGTTCTAGGGGACTGATGACCACAGATGTTAAGTCCCATAGTGCTCAGAGCCATTTGAACCATTTGAACCTCCCTCGGGCATTGGTGTTTGTGTTGTTCTTAACATACGTCAACTTAAGTAGTGTGTGAGTCTAGGGACCGATGACCTCAGCAGTTTGGTCCCATAGGAATTCACACACATTGGAACATTTTTCTCAAAGAAAGAGATTTTTGGAACATCTCTTTTCCGAAAAGTATCTGTTCACTCCTCCCGTAAAAACCTCCATAAGAGTGTCAAAATAAATCAACTGTAACATGCTTATTTTCATAGCAAAACTCTTGCTGCCAAAATCTTCGAATTGTTGACAATTTACTATCACAATAATCAATTTTTTTGAGAAAAGTACACTGAAACACGTCAGATTATGCTGCACTGCAAGAAAGCACCGCGAGGCATGGGAATAATTACGCAGGTAGGAACATGTAGCAGCGCAAGGAACAGCCCGGTCAAGCGGTTAGTTTAGATGATAAGGGGTTCATGCTTCTCTAGGTTCATGCTTCTCTATGTTGGACATCAGCATCTGAGAAAACGTAGCTGGAGTTCTTACTTAATTTCGTAAGTGGAGGCTGATATACGGGTGTGGGGTCAATCAGCAGTTTGCTTATGTTATTTTGAAGAAAGGATTGTAAGATTTTGCTGATGCAGTTATCTATAGACAGAACTACTGCAATATTACCTTTATCTGCATAACAACGTGGGATTTGTTGTCTGTGGGTTTTTATTAATGCCAGTGATTATTTTAGAATTTGTTTTCTTTGAACTATGTTTTGATTGTAGACTTCTTACAGCAATTTGTTTGGCTGTTGAACTTACAGTAGTTTTTTCACTTGCGCTTACTCCGGCTGTGTCTTATGCAGTCTGTATGGTGACAACTAATTCTCTAATGTTTTCGTCATTGTGCTTAGGTGGGATGCTATGTTTGAGACTTTTATTCAGTAAATCAAAGATAGCTTCATCAAAGAAAATGCTGGTGGGTTTTACCACTCTTTGATGAAATTTAGGTTCTTATGTGTTGGGAGACTAGTAGGATAATGTGTATATTTGAGATAAATGACTGAACTTTCTTTTTTATGTTATTTGAAGAGGATTAGGTGTTCTTTGCTTATACGTGTCTGTTAGTGTTACCTAAGATGTACCAGAAATCTTTTGAATGTGTTTTATTGTCAGCAACATGTCAGTGTCTTCAAAATTAAAAGCACAAAAGTGAAGTATACTGTTTTAGTTTTCCCAATAACTTTACTTTCGTCCACCTTAGCATCTGTTTAGTACATTAACTTCATATAATGTGTCTCATTAAAGCTTAGCTATAACTTCGAAAATTATTAGGATACTAACTGCAGTGTTTGAACTAAAGAACAGTATAAGCTGTCAAAATATGAAAAAGTATACTTCATGCAAAGTCATCTACAGTTTGAGGAGATTACTACTTGTGCTTTGTTGGTACCATATACAACGACCTCACATACATAAAACAAGCTATTTATACTCTTTCATGTAGACTTTAGGTTTCCACGTTGGCCAAAATGCTGCAGATGAAGACTGCAGCAGTCACCACTACCACAACATTCAGCAGCGAATCATAAAGAAATAAGGAAAGGAAAGGGCAGCATGCATTCTAAATGAACTATTCCGGCAGTCACCTTTATCAGTTAAGGAAACCACGAAAAACCTACATCTGGATGGCCAGATGAGTATTTGTATCTCTCTTCTCAAGAATATGATTCCAGTGTTATAAGGACAGCGACATCTTGGTCGGTTTCAGACACTGTTGTGCATGCTTACGATCCTGCTGACATGCTTTACTCGTTGACAAGTCATTTCGTTCTAATTTGTTTCTGGTTTGGTTGTTACTGAGATAGGCTATCAAGTTATTAAAAGCCCTTCGCACTCAGAGTAATAGTCGTTAGTACAGCTCTATAAACACTCAAGTCTAATTAGTGAATCACAAATTGTCTTTAAATTACTGTCGGTGTAAACGTTGCAAGCGGATATGTATCGCGGAAGTTACAAAGATACTCGTCCGAAAGGTCAGTTAGCCGGTTTCCTGTTTTTCTTTCCAAATGAGCAGAACCGGTTGGAATGTCGTCTCAATTAAATTGGAAAACGTCTAGCATCGCTTTAAAATTGTCGTCATCCCTCTCTGACTTGATCGGAGATAAACCCTTCTTACAAAATAAATTTTATTACATTAGGATTAGTTAGAAATTAAAGACAGCCATTGCGTGAGTGATATGGCAGAAAAAGGCACGTAATTTGTCTACCCATAGGCCGCAACAGGACAAGTTTTGGAATATACTATACGGTCGTCAGTCAGCCACTCAGTCACGCGCGCTTCTTCTGGAAGTAGTCCGCATCTGTAATTATGGTAGAGGAGATGTCATTTATTAAGTCCGTGTTGTCTAAAACTTACGTATGGGATTCTGAAAATCGTTGATCCTTACCGCCATTGCATACGGTCCACTTGATACCGCAACGAAACGTTATCTAAAGTCTAATTAAGGACGAGCGTGTGGAATGACACGTGAATAATAAAAATCTGCGTCGTCTTCTGAGACGTATTTAAAATATACAAGAACCGTGTGCTGCCACGTCTTTATTACAACTGATTTTTAATTCTATTTGATTGCATATCAATAATTCTGCAATGGTTTTCGGGTTCTCTTAATTTGAGGAAGAATACGATACGAAAGGGAAAATTCTTTTTAATAGTATTCATCAGGAGTTGTCATAATTTAGTTAATATTTGACCCTTACGCTTCCAAAGATAATATTTAATTCGGAGCTCACGGCTCTCAGCTAAACACTGTAAATCACTGGTTTTTGCGCTATCAGTTAAAGCATACATTATAAGTTCTCCATTTAAATATGCTTCAAGGTTGCTTGTAGACAAATATCTTTCATCTACGTTCAGTGATCAGTTCACTCTGTCTTTAGAAACCCCAAATACTGTTTTTGTTTTAGAAATGTATCTCGGCGAAATGTCTTAGCATCAGAGACATCTTTTTTCACTTTCATCACTTCTCTCAATACACTTTTTCAAATACATGCAATCAGTTGATTATGAGTTCCTCAATAAATGTGTCTAAACTTCTTCCGTGGACACATTAGGAAATGTTGATAACTCGATGATTATTTCTTATCTTCAGAATTACTTCAACAACTTTACAACATTAATGGCATTCAGTACATTCGTATAATGTTCATTTTTTTACCATTATAATCGTCACAAGAGATGTACAGCTTCGGGGCTCTTGTGGTGAACGGTCATCGACCTGGTGTGTGGGGTATCTGTCGACGTGGTAGGCCCGCTCCACACGAACTACAGCCTAACAAATATTACTATAATGAAAACATTAAATTTGGTATATAACGTGCCACATATCCTACCTTACCGTTTGTCGTGAAGCCGGCATAGTTCTCTGTGGTACAGCACAAATTTTGTATCACTGTACGTGACGGAATAACAATATGAAGAGCATAAGTAGTGAGCTGAAGAATGCAAGATAGCGCAAGGATTATGGAACTAGATTTATTCGGGAGTTCTACTAATTGCTTACTTCTACAGCGGCTCCAATTATCGGATGCAATGAGACCAAGAAAACATCCGGAAAGGTGATTATGAACGAGGTAAATGAGACACTGAGTTGTCATCTGGATGGGACAAGCTCCAGAAATAGAGGAGCACAGCATAGGCGTGATCCATTACGCCACTGATGCAGTTATCTGGTAGCCCTTGTACCTTATTGGCAGCAGGTTGTCGTTTGTTAGGAGTGAAACCGTGTTAATCTGAATTCCGAAGAATGTGATCAGTTCTTTAATACCTGAAGTGCAGACCATCAATGTAAATCAGAACACAGTTCGCATTGGCCTCTCTCTTCCAACGAATAACAATAATAAAATGAAATCGTGACGAGTTTGTCAGAATGAACATGTAAATCCGGTTGTACGAGACAGATAGAGTAGTGCGTCAGGACTTCCGAGAAAGCTAATACATCTTCGCAGTTAAACTGACCAGCGTAACGTCACAAAATCTTTAGAACATAATGTTGACACCACCAACATTTAATTTTTTACTGACACCGTCACCGTCATAGAACAGTTTAAAAAAAGTTCAGCATGAAGATTGAAGCCCTTTATTGTCTGAGGAAGCTAAATACTGAAAGATCTAGGTTAGTTGGCAAAAAGTCAATACAGGAATGTTTAACACGGGGGTGAAATAAATCTCTGCCCAGAATGTTAATGGAGATGAACTTGTTTTCAGAGTTACTCAACTATACCATCACTCCTGCAACAGCAGTTCCATCAGCAGTTCCAGCAACAAACAGACGTTTTGCGTCCGGAAGTTGAGGTGCTGTCAGACCGATTACAGGTACAAGATTCACAACCCGTCACTCCCAGACGGAGTCTCGTCCACCCATATCTCTGCTGTTTACCGATACCAAGGAGGACTGGGACACGTATTTGCAGCGGCTGAATCAGCACTTCGCCGCTTTTCGTGTTTCTGATGACACTCTCCAACAGTCGCTTATCCTTCCTTGGGCTTCCCCAGAGACACTTCCTTACTTGAGACGTTGGCTCCTTTATCAAACCCGGTTACACTGACTTTCTAGGAAATGTGTTCGTTGCTATCGACCTGTTATTCACAATGGTTGCAGTGGCCGCATCACGCCTGAAGTTCCATCAGTACCACAAGCAAGCTAGTCAATCTTATTGCTCGTGGCTGACAGATTTGCAAGATCTGAGTCGTCATTGTGGTTTTACGTGTGCCAATCCGTCTTGGGAAACCACAAATCCCGTTTCTCTGATTCGTGACATAGTGGTCCAGTTGGCTCCTGATGCAGAAGTTCGAACTGAAGCTGTCAAGCTCGACATACTACAAAGCGCGCAGTCCTTCGATATCGCGCAGGTAGCTAATGAACGCCTTATGGCCCGCCCCGAGATCGCTGCGGTACAACCACCGCCACGGGGATGGAATTCTCGCAAGCATTCTTCCTGACAGCGGCATTGTGATTCATGACTTTTGGACGTGTCAGTTACCTCTGAGCAGCCATCCAGCCGCAACCATCGGCCCAACCATCGGGGTCTGCCTTCGAGCCCTGACTGTTTTGCGACGCACCAACGGGAGACTGCCCGGATCGTTGGCCGCACTGCACCCATTGTGGCAAGGATGGACATCTCCGAACTGTCTGCCGTCGGCTGTCAGGTCAGTCTAACGCCACGGGTCACGGGATGTTGCACGAACGTCAGGCCATCGTTCCTCAGGGCAATCATTGCGCCCCCAAGTCGTTTATTGATCTCACGATTGCTCGTCAGGACGTTCGTTTTCAAGTCGGTACGGGAGCGACGCTTTCCCTGGTTAGTCTCCCGACATACGCTCGTCTGCGTTACCCAGCGTTGTCCCCGTCCTCTCGCAAGCTGGTTGCATATGGTGACAGCTCTATTCCCCTCACAGGTCAATTCACTACTATAGCCACATCCAAGATAGTTACATGGCTACTAACGCTCTATGTTGTCAGCAGTCATCCATCTGGCAAAATTTTCAGTCTGGGTGCTTTCTCGCTGTTTGGGTTCTCCATGACAGACGAAGTTCAGGTCGCCTCAGACACAGGAACCTGGTGACATTTGTGCCTCTTTCATATCTCTATTTGAGCCTAGCCTGGGGTGCGACACCAATTTTGAAGCACATATATCTCTATGTCCGGATGCAGTGCCCCATTTCTGTCGAGCACGTCCTCTTCCAGTCTTCTTAGGGGTGGTCGTTAAGCCGGAACTCGATCGTCTTCACGACGCTGGGGTCATAGAACCAGTGAAACTAGTGCTTCGTCCACGCGCCTGATCGTAGTCGTGAAGCCAAATGGTTCCCTCCGGCTTCGTGGAGATTTTAAGTCGACGATCAATGCCTAAGCTCTGGTAAATCCCTACCCCATACACGTCAAGAGGACCTCCTCTCAAACCTTGTTGTATTTCTAAAACAGACCTTGCTGATTCTTACTTACAGATTCCAGCAGATGAAGACGTGCAGTGATTTTTTGTCATCAGTTACACCTTTTGGCTTATATAAATATAAGCATTTGCCTTTTGAGATCTCTTCTGCTCCAGCGATCTTCCAGAGATACCTGGAGGAGTTAACTACGTCTGTCCCTGCTTGTACCAATTACCTTGATGATTTAATAGTTACGGGTACTACACACCAAGACCACCTGCATAACCTATGTATCCTCTGATGCAAGGCCCAACTGTGTGATACAGAGCTCAAGTGCCGTCTGCAGAAATGCTTGTTTTTCCAGAAACAAGTGGACTACCTTAGCCCCTTGCTCACCAAACGCGGAACGCAGCCCACTGACCTTAATGTTTCTGCTTCTGACTTTCTCCCACATCACCAGAACCTCCTGGAGTTGCAGGCTTCTTCGGAGGAAGTGAATTATTATTCTAAGTTCGCCGGCCAGTGTGGCCGAGCGGTTCTAGGTGCTTCAGTCTGGAACCGCGCGACCTCTACGGTCGCAGGTTCGAATCCTGCCTTGGGCATGGATGTGTGTGATGTGCTTAGGTTAGTTAGGTTTAAGTAGTTCTAAGTTCTAGGGGACTGATGACCTCAGACGTTAAGTCCCATAGTGCTCAGAGCCATTTGAACCATTATTATAAGTTCCTTCCGCATGCAGCACACGTTATGCATACCCTCAACCATCTGCAGAAGCAAGGTGCTCTGTTTCAGTGGTCAGGAGCTTGTGAACAGGTCTTCACACAGCTGAAGCGCGTGTTACACTCTGCACCCTGCCTTATCTCCTTTTCCTCATCACGCACCCTTGTTTTGGCTTCAGACACTTCTCCCTATGAAAATGGTGTAGTGCTGACACACTGCAGTGATGATGGTACGGGGCAACCCATCGCCTATGAATCCAAAACCCTGATGCCTCCCACTTCAAGAAAGAGGCATTGACGATCATCTTTGCTGTGAAGAAATTCCACATGTACCTACAGGGCTATTACTAATGATTGAAGCGATTTCATAAATTCACTGTAGCTCCATTCATTGACATATGGTCACGACACACTACAGATACGTAGAAAAACTCATAAAGTTTTATTCGGCTGAAGCCGCACTTCAGGTTTCTGCCGTCAGAGCGCTCGAGAGCGCTGTGAGACAAAGTGGCGACAGGAGCCGAGAAAGCGTATGTCGTGCTTGAAATGCACTCACATCAGTCAGTCATAACAGTGCAACGACACTTCAGGACGAAGTTCAACAAAGATCCACCAAATGCTAACTCCATTCGGCGATGGTATGCGCAGTTTAAAGCTTCTGGATGCCTCTGTAAGGGGAAATCAACGGGTCGGCCTGCAGTGAGCGAAGAAACGGTTGAACGCGTGCAGGCAAGTTTCACGCGTAGCCCGCGGAAAATTGGTTCATGCCACAACTGGAGACCGACAGCGCCGACTTCGTCTTTCAACAGGATGGTGCTCCACCGCACTTCCATCATGATGTTCGGCATTTCTTAAACATGAGATTGGAAAACCGATGGATCGGTCGTGGTGGAGATCATGATCAGCAATTCATGTCATGGCCTCCACGCTCTCCCGACTTAACCCCATGCGATTCTTTCTGTGGGGTTATGTGAAAGATTCAGTGTTTAAACCTCCTCTACCAAGAAACGTGCCAGAACTGCGAGCTCGCATCAACGATGCTTTCGAACTCATTGATGGGGACATGCTGCGCCGAGTGTGGGAGGAACTTGATTATCGGCTTGATGTCTGCCGAATCACTAAAGGGGCACATATCGAACATTTGTGAATGCCTAAAAAAACTTTTTGAGTATTTGTATGTGTGTGCAAAGCATTGTGAAAATATCTCAAATAATAAAGTTATTGTAGAGCTGTGAAACCGCTTCAATCATTTGTAATAACCCTGTATTTTGGCCCCAGTTTACCCTTATTACAGACTATAAACCGATCATACCACTCTTAGGGCCATACTCTTGGCTTCCAGAGTGGACGGCCCAATGGCTCCAGTGTTGGGCTCTTTTCCCTAGCTACTACAATTACACTGTCAAGTACAAGCTACTGCACAACATGCCAATGTGGATGCCCTCTCATGTTTACCCTCAAGACCAGTGTGGAGTTTGGCCAACTGGAGCTCTCATGTTTTCAAATCGATGTGGAATGACAACACACCTTGGATGGGTTTACAATTATCACTACTCACGTTATGGCGGACACACGCTGCAACCCTCTCTCACAGCATGTCATACGCTATGTCCTCCATGAGTGGCCCACTTAATTTTCGAAGTCAGTAGCTCCCGAGCCCCAGACCTGGACTCGCCTTTCTCACCGTTTGTCTGTCATCCCCAATGTGCTCCTGTTGGATGCAGAGGTGGATAGCCATCTTATTGTCATTCTGACT
The DNA here is from genome assembly GCF_023864275.1 of Schistocerca cancellata. NCBI lineage: Eukaryota > Metazoa > Arthropoda > Insecta > Orthoptera > Acrididae > Schistocerca > Schistocerca cancellata. Next base: position 411,761,041 of record NC_064626.1, read on the forward strand.
GCCTTACGCACTCACGTCTTGGGACTCCTCCATCGCGGACACTGGGATATGTCTCAGATGAAAGCCCTCGCTGGTGACATGTCTACTGGCCAGGACTGAACAGGGTTGGTTGGTTGTTTGGGGAAGGAGACCAGACAGCGTGGTCATCGGTCTCATCGGATTAGGGAAGGATGGGGAAGGAAGTCGGTCGTGCCCTTTCAGAGGAACCATCCTGGCATTTGCCTGGAGTGACTGAGAGAAATCACAGAAAACCTAAATCAGGATGGCCGGACGGACTGAACAGGGATGTGGAGGCTATGATGCACTGCTGTTGTACCTATGCTCGACGTCAGGCTTCTCCACCTCAGTCTTTCGCCCCCTGCTTGTTCTCTGTCGCCCTTGCGATTACATTCACCTAGATTTTGCAGGCTCCTTCCTGGGCTCAATGTGGCTTATTGTCATAGATGCATACTCAAACTAGCCGTATGTGGTCAGCATGGCATCCACCACCACAGCTGCCACATTCAGTGGCCCTTCTGCAGATTCTCGCCATTTAAGGGCTTCCCCACACCATCATAGTTGACAATGGTCTGCAATCCACTTCTGTGGCCATCTAACAGGTCTGCACCACTAATGGCAGCAAACAGTTGTGTAGCTCTCTGTTACACCCCTCCTCCAATAGCGAAGCAGAGCAGTTGGTACACACATTTAAGCAACAAATGTTGAAGACCATGGGTGCATCTATCACAACAGCAGCACTCTTGGTGTTTCTGAGCCCCTACAGATTCACCACTGTCCATCACCACAGCCCAGCAGAGCTCCTTCATGGTCGACAACCATGTACACTCCTCCAATTCCTGCCACCCCAACCCAAGGAACCCTGGACACAACATGCTAGACGACACCCTCCTGGTTCAGCGGTTTGGGCACATTGCTACAGTGCAAAACCCTCATGGCTGCCAGCTACAGTAGTGGCCACTCTTAGTTGGGGCCTTATGATGGTTGATACCACGAAAGGTTTCGAGCATCAGCATATGAACCAACTCCATCCCCACCTCTAGCTTACCCGTACAGCAGTGGATCACTTCAGAGTTCAAGTCCCCCTCCCCCCTCCACACATGTCCCTCCACCTCAAAAGTACCATTTGCGATCCAGGACATCGTCGACAGATCTGTAGGCACGAGTAAGGCAGTCGAGACATCACCACAGCCTCCATCTGCTCCACGGTCATCCCAATACTGCAGTTCCCCAGTGCAGTGTTCCTTCTCCCAGCTGGCGGCATCCACTGATGGGACGCCACATGTTCACCTCCCAAAACGTCGGCCAGGGTGCTTCAGGCCCTATGCGCTCATTTCGAGTGTGTGGGGGGGGGGGGAGCTGGTATCCTGGTGTGACAATTTGGACATCCCATCAGAAGGCATGGACGTAAATGACAGCCGCTAGACGTCACCCCTATAACCTGAGAGCACTGCGGTCGCCATTGCACCGCTGTGTGTGGGCCACGCCAGCCTATCGGCCCTCATGGAGGACCTGTAAAGCCAGCAGTGCAGGAGCTCAAAAGTCAGTCATGTTCCGACTGTGCTCTTGTGTTGTTCGTCGTACGCATCATTGTCGGTTTCTGATTGTGCTACATCTAAGCTCTCTATTTGGTTCACTGTCTGAACTTGCATACTGCCGTATCAGTCCATAACTGTTGTTGTTGTCTTCGTTGTTGTCCACAGATGTTGTCTTTCTGTCGTCTTTTGCGACTCACTGTCGACGCCCATGGCGGGTCGACTTGCATCACCCAGTCGTTTTGGATTTCGGTTACTAGAGCAGCATGGCTCAATATTTCTGCTGGGGACTTCTAACGACTTGTTGAGTCTATACCAAGTCGAACTACTGCACTACGCCACACAAAAGGAGGTCCGACATTTTATTAGCAGGTATCCCAAGACATTGTCAACCCAGCGTATAGAGAGGTTAGGCTAAGATAAGGTTCCGGAAGAGGGAAATTGCAGAGTAAACGTTTTATAAAATTGTCTGATCTGACCTTGTAACATTGGTGATCATGGCCTTGTTATGTTGGTACTGCAAACGGCTAAGAACAATGGGGAACTGCACCTGTAATATTGTATCAGAAAATGAAGCTCTGCTGACTCGTTTCATGCCGATGGCATCCTCTTCAGTAAAATATTCCATAGGTAAAACACGTTCTCCCAAAGCGTACTACTGAGAAAGTTGTTGTTATCAGAAAAAATTGATATTCTAGAGGAAGACTGTGGAATGTTAAATCTTTTAATCATGTAGGTACATTAGACTGAATACAAAATTAATTCTATATTACCATCTGAACAAGCTGGATTAAGACCTCGTAGAAGGTGGTGTGAGCAAGTGCTCTCCTTGACTACCCACAGAGAATTGACTACCAGAAGAAACCAAGGCTGGGGTAGTTTTCGTTGAGATGTCAGCAGTTTGTGACACCAGGTTTCCATAGGATGTAACACTGACATTTCTGAAAACAATACCTTGTAAAACTATAGGTGTCCTTTTCAGCAACAAGTTGAGAAGCAGGCGGTTTACAGTACATTAAGGTGACTCGGGACTCTGTTACAGCTTTGGTGTTATCCAGTCTCTACGCAACTGATATGCACAACTTGATTCGCTGGAAATTCCAATATGCAGATGAACTTTCAGTTACATATCAGAGTGACGATCTTCATGAAACAGCCTCATGAAACTCTATGAATATTTTAAGACATGACGACATAGACTTAATGTCTGTAAAACAGAAGTATGTCTTTTCCACTTTCCTAATTGTCTAACATCAGAAAAGATCTGCCACGGTTTGGCCCTCTTGGCATAGTCAAATACAATTATAAATCAAAATACCTTGGTTTTCACCTTAGATAGAACGTTGACGTATCATAAACGCCTTCGCAATACAGCTAAGAAGGTACAAACACGAATAAAGCTGGTGAGGAAGCTGGCAGGTATTAAATGGGGAGCAAATACATCAGTTCTCCGTGGAGCATCCCTTACATAGGTATACTCTGCAGGAGAAAATGGCGCATCAGTTTGGCACCGTAGCGGTCATATGAGGAAAGCTGACGTTCATTTGAATGCAGCTATGAGAACCATTAGTGCCACAGTCAGATGTACACCTACGTTCTGGCTGCCAATACTATCGAGTATCTATTCAGCTCACCATTATGGAAAGGCGGCTCTCTACAAACTTTGCCAGCTGGTTTCTAAGAATGAATCAGTCCCTCTCCACGAAGATTTACTCTCGCTGCTTAGGAAACACCTAAAATCCAGAAGACAACAAGTGCTCGCCACTGTGTTCAACCGGTATGCTGAATGGAAACACGAGGGGCAAGCCACAAAAATCAGGAACCAAGAACTTACTGACAGCCCAATTGCTAAAGCGCCAGGCTTTCATTATCCTAGGGAGTTCTGGGTACAGCTTAACAGAATAGGACTGGAGGATTTATGTACAAATACAACACGCACAAGTGGGGCTTTTGCACTCACAGTATGTGTGACTTGGTGATATTCAGACAATAAGCCACATTGTAAATGAGTCTCCAACAGACGTTTCCTTGGTGATATAGAGCCTACATTAAGCATCCGACGAGGCGCTCCGCTGGATTTAATCTTCCGATATTTTTGTGTAGTCTGGGCCATTTAATGTTTGTATAAAGAGTTACACATATATGTTTGCTTAAATGTATGTACAATTTGTTTTTCTAATTGATGCATACGATAATAATAATAATTAGACGATTTAGAAAGATAGCCAGCCGGGGTGGTCGAGCGGTTCTAGGCGCTACATTCTGGAGCCGCGAGACCGCTACGGTCGCAGGTTCGAATCCTGCCTGTGGCATGGATGTGTGTGATGTCCTTAGACTAGTTAGGTCTAAGTAGTTCTGAGTTCTAGGTGACTGATGACCTCAGACGTTAAGTCCCATAGTGCACAGAACCATTTGAACAATTTTTTTTTTTTAGAAAGATAAAGAATAGTTTTTAATATGGGCGTCCACTTGGTCCAGTCGCTTCCCATCAAGTTAAACTGAAACCTTTCTCCTCAAACAGCCTAAAAATGAACCAATTAAACCGCATAGCAATGTGTGACTATAACGTCACAATATGACGTCGAATTGCTTCGTGTGAAAGGATCCCGATTTATTAAGTGTTTCCGAATACGTCTTCTCTTTCCTGTTGCATAAAGACAAGAGGGCCCTGCTTCACGTCTTTCCTTCCCGTGGTTTTCTTTACCCTTACGAATTACGATCAGTTCACTAACCTTAAGCGCAGCTGAATGTAATGCGACTGCTTGTCTACATTGCAAATCGATAAGTGAGGCTCCCAGTTTCCTGCCTCCCTCTCAAACTATTCGTGCATTTGCACATGAGTTGTCGCAGTGGTCTTTTAAACACAATTCCTTGCCCGGCTTTCTTTCCCGACACATTTGCATCCTGGGTCTGCCCTTTTTTATTTCGCATTTCATCAGGCATGATAACACGCCATAAACAATAATGGTAACGAAATACGCATGTTTCTTTTGTAGCACTAGCCAAACTTTGAAAGTGAACGCACCATTCATTGTGGCAGTTGGGCAACGCGAACACTTCGGGCGCGACGTTGAGCGCTGTGATTGGAGGAAGGCAGCTCCAGTGCGTTAGTATCAGCTATCAAGTAATATTAATCTGACTATAGTGTTTTAGTCACACACTCAAGAGGGCAGTGATATTCTCCATGTTGGCGGCGCATCCACACGTCGCTGCTGGGGTGCCCCTAGTGTGTGAGCGTGCCGTCGCTCATGGATGGTGAGAGAATTAGATTCGGAAACGTGGCACTAAAAGTGGTAAAATAGTTTTGCTATTTGGCAGTAAAATAACTAAGAACGACCGAAGCGAAGGAGACAAAAAATTATACTGCAGGTAGCAAGAAAAGTCTTTCTGGAAAAGAGAAATATAGAGTTTAGCCTTACATGGAAGTGAAACGTGAACGATAAAAAATTCAGACCAGAAGCAAATAGAAGCTCGTCGATTGCTGTGCTGCAGAAAGGTGTTAAAGAAGGGATGGGTGTGTCGTTTAACGAATGACGATACGGTTAATCGAATTTGGGAGAAAGGAAATTCAAGGCAAAACTTGACTTCAAGAAACGTTCTGTTGAAAGGACACAGCCTGAGAACTCGGAGCATTGTTAGTTCGTTAGTGGAGAGAAGTATTTGAGGGGATGGTGAGGGGGAAATCGTGGAAGTAAAACATGAGTTGGCTGCAGTAAGCAGGCTCAGATAGGTGTAGGGTGCAGTAGTAATGCAGAGATGACGAAGATTGCGCAAGATGGGCTGCGGCAAATCAGACTTTGGAATGAACTTCACACAAACAAATGATTGGCGGAATATAACGTCTTCAAAGCAGTCTGGGTTCTTTTTACTAAATAAAAAAGTTCTTTGATATTTGTTTAACTATTGTGTACGCAGTGAGAAGGATTCAACAAGTCCCGAGCACTACGCTGCTGTTCAGGGTTAAATCCTAAAAAACCTATTGTTGAAAACTTTCCAAAGTCAATGAATCTACGCAGAAATACACAAACTGCCGTTGTACTTACTGTTTTTCTGATTTTTTTATAGTTAAATGTGATCATCAGAATCGACATTTCGGCTGATTATTTAACTGTACTGATTTTATAAAGAAAATCTTATACGACTTGGGATAGCGCAGTTCAAGCGCTGTCAGCGAATTTCTTTTGATCGCTAATGGTGTTTCGACGTAATCGTCTCTAGCTAAGGTACTGTTCCAACTACTGACTGGGTGAAACTTGCTGGCAGATTAAAACTGTGTGCCGGACCGAGACTCGAACTCGGGACCTTTGCCTTTCGCGGGCAAGTGGTCTACCAGAGCTACCCAAGCACGACTCACGCCCCGTCCTCACAGCTTTACTTCTGCCAGTACCTCGTCTCCTACCTTCCAAACTTTACAGAAGCTCTCCTGCGAACCTTTGAAGAACTGGCACTCCTGAAAGAAAGGATATTGCGGAGACATGGCTTAGCCACAGCCTGGGGGATGTTTCCAGAATGAGATTTTCACTCAGCAGCGGAGTGTGCGCTGATATGAAACTTCCTGGCAGATTAAAACTGTGTGCAGGACCGAGACTCGAACTCGGGACCTTTGCCTTTGCCCGCGAAAGGCAAAGGTCCCGAGTTCGAGTCTCGGTCCGGCACACAGTTTTAATCTGCCAGGAAGTTTCATATCGGCGCACACTCCGCTGCAGAGTGAAAACTCTCATACTGACTGGATGTTTAAAAGTTAATATGGTGGCTGTAAACTAATTTGCAGAGTTTACTCATGGTGGTTTCGTCGCGGTTCACACCGCCTTGCAACGGGCCACTCGCCCGGGGAAAACCATTCACATTAATCTTCGTCTTACCTGCTGCCCTTCCAACAGCCGCGGATTACTTTGTGGTCGGTATATTCTGCCAATAGCAAACTCTCAGGCGTCTTCTGCGCTTATGTGACAGCTGTAACACACTACTTTCTCGTGCTTATACCTGCCTGTGTGCGGATTCGCGCTACTCCACGTCTTCTGCCAACACGCGCACGATAGCCGCACCTGTCTGTAATATTATTACTTTATCGTATCATCTAAATCATAAGATTAGTATTGCCTCGCTTCTTCCTACATGTCTCCATAATTCAAATCAAAATGTTGTCTTTAGTGGGGTATGGCAAATGGTTCAAATGGCTCTGAGCACTATGGGACTTAACATCTATGGTCATCAGTCCCCTAGAACTTAGAACTACTTAAACCTAACTAACCTAAGGACAGCACACAACACCCAGCCATCACGAGGCAGAGAAAATCCCTGACCCCGCCGGGAATCAAACCCGGGAACCCGGGCGTGGGAAGCGAGAACGCTACCGCACGACCACGAGATGCGGGCAAGTGGGGTATAGCAGCAAAAACTTAAATAAAGCGGTGCACATGCTGTAGTTGCAAAAAGTCAAATGAGTCACTTATCGGAAAATGTATAAACGAATAAGTTATTTTATAGGTCCAGTACTGTAGTCATCTGACTGTTAGCTGTTATATTATGAAAGGTATTGCTGCCTGATGTATTCCTCATGGTATTTTTCTGAAATTAACCCGTTACAAATTTCTTCATATGTAGGATCACGCTAATCTGTACTTGACTAAGCACTTTCTTGATTTTTGCGTGTGGGTTTACCATCTTCTTAGACCTTGTCCTTGTGAAGCAGCTTGTGGCTTATGCATCCATTGTAATTTTTCCAATGCTTTTTAAACTGCTCATTCTTGTGAAACACTGTTCTCGTAGCTTCTGGACACCTATCGTGAATTCGGCTTCTGCCAAATACTCGCATCAGACAGCATGTTTGCCTTCTGTTGCCTGAAGAGGAAACAATGTTTGTTATTCGACAGCAGCAAAAGGGACAGATCGAACGAACCGCAAGACATGAAGTGATATGACATACAGCGCAAAAAGCAACACTGCTATGTGTGAGACAACTACAGATTGAGTGGGTGTAAATCCGTTTAAACTGGCTAAACATCTATGTTTTCTCCATTGAACCATATTTGCGATGAGTGGTGGTACAGTCAAGTTATCTTTCCGTGTGCAGGCATATAGCAGTGCAATTAATAATCAGAAACCATTACAGAACCGATGTTAATTATTGCATCCTTACCTACAACTGAGGTAAGTAATAAGTAAAAACCTTGTTCCTGACCAGGAAATAATCAGTTAAATTCTTGGCGTCGTAAGAAATGTCGACCTCGAAATTTTTTTAGCGAGAGGATGAAATGTGGCTGATAACAACGTCTAACCTTAATACTGCATTGTAGTATACTGAACTGAAATTTGAGCCCATTTGCGATGTATCGTAGAGAGTTGGTGTAACGCTTCTAAAGATATGAACTTTAGTTGGGACAGTAAGCTAGGAGGTCAACTTGATGCTCTTTGATAGTGGTACTGAAGACACTCGTCTTCACGCACGTCTTCCCGACTTCCCCGTTCTTTTAATTTCCTTAATTATGAATAACAAAAAGAAATCAACGCCACGTCGCAGGTAGACGTATGACACATAATACGCAGCTTGGAGGAATTCCAAAACAGACTACCGCTGTAAGACCTTGCCAGCAGAGTCTTCTGAGTATATTGCTATATCAGACTTGAATATTTTTAGTATGTTTGCATAGAGTGTAATGCTCGAGGTTTCTCGTATAGTTTCATTACCACCTACGCTGAAGGAAGTACACCAAATCTATGATAACGTTATGCATCGTGTAGCTCGGTGGAAGCGTCTCCGTTTATATAAAAGCTTGTTTTTAGACATTTTATACCGTGAATACAAATCTGTGTATTGACTTATTAGAACTTGATCTGTCAGTAAAACCATGTCGGAGGAAGCAGACAAAATTAGAATTTAATGTGTCATCAGCACCGAAATTGTTAGAGACAGAGCACAGACTCGAGCCCGACCGGGGAGAGAAAGAAGTCAGCCATGGCCTTCTTTATTATACTGTCGTAACATTCAAGATGGAAACTACCCATCAAATTTCTTAAAGATGTCACTGTATCGTCACCGCTCAATGTATGACTCGGCGGATCGTGTCTTGTTCTTTCGTTCATTGCAAAGTTAGCAAAGCTGAAAGTGGACTAACAACGTTTCGAAATGTATGCGTGCGTCTAGCGTTGATGAGCTCACTTTTTAATTTGTGACTAGTAGGGTCATGTCAGGTTTTCCCGTTCATTGTGGAATTAAGAAATCTGGAAGTGAGCTGACTTCATTTTGCACAGTGTGTGTGCGTGTACACATTTGTGTGTGTGTGTGTGTGTGTGTGTGTGTGTGTGTGTGTGATAGAGGGAGAGAGTGAGTTGAGGGAAATAGTAGGGCAGGCGAGGGGTTGAGAGGTAGGTGCAGCTGTGCGACCTCAGGAGTTGCGTGCACTGTCCTGATGAAGCGAGCGCGCGTGGGCTCCTGGAGCCGCACAATTACCGGAGCCGCAGCTAATTTGCACTTGGGAATGCTGCAGCCGCGTTCGCCGACGCGTCAGACATGCAAATCAATATCCCGTAGCGCTGACGCAGTCCGCCCCTCATCGTTTTATTCACGCCGGGTCCCGGTGGCTGCCGAGCCGCGCCGCTGACCAACGCACGTGTCCACAGCTGTGCCTCCTGCTGCGACCGCTCCGTCCATCCGAGTTGCGCGCAACTCTCATCGGTGCACAGAACACGGATAATCGACGATAACTCATCCAAACACGCGTGTTTCCGTGTTAGAAAGATCGATAAATCTTTAAATGTAAATCGCACTACTTTAACTGCTGCAGTAATAACTAGCTGTTGGAATTTTTATGTTCAGTCATAGGATCCAACCACCTGAAACTTCACCAAATGGAATTACCATATAAATTTACGCAGAGCTGTCACGTGCCCATCGCGTCCAGAGAGACCTGGAGATCTATGCAGCTGCATAGATCTCCATGTTTCTCCATGTCTCTCATGAGAAAATGTGGTCTTGACAGAAGGACGAACAGTCCATCAAATAACAAAAATATTTTTCCGTGATATAATTACAGATTAACTATTTTCGTATTCTTTTTCCCTTACTTGTACTGTGACACTTGCTTATCGCCAAGTTTCATACTTCTAGGGCAACGGAAAATATAGGTTTTCATGAGTGAGTTTTCAATTACCAAAATATGTGACGTAAGTGGCCGTATCTTTTGAATGAATTGACTTAGAAACTTAAGATTTTTAAACCGCCAAGAGACCATAGACCTTAAAGTGTAACATAAATTTGAAGTAGATACGTCTAACTGTTCATGAGGAAAAGGGTTCTTAACAATCGGACGGACAGGTAGACAGAAAAACAAATAAATGGACAACAAAGCGATCCTGTCTGGGTTCCGTCTTCATAAACTGAGCCACGGAACCGTAAAAAAATGAAGCATCCAGATGGAGAGGAGGAAATTTCACTGGTTGAGGGGGTATGTGACGTTATTTCACTGATTACAAAATCGAGTCAAATTTATAAATAACTTGGCAGTATGAGCCCACTTCTCAGTATGATGTTGCACCCCTCAGTATTGGATGCATGCACTGATTCAGTTAGGATAGGTGTCATACACCCGTTGCACTCTCTCATGAAGAAGCTAGTCTACAACTGTTGTAACTGCTCTTCAATATCTTGCATACTGGGAGTGAGACGGAGTTGACACCCCAGCTGATCCCTCACGTGTTCTATCAAGGAGAGATATGGGCGTCATGCCGGCCAGGAAGTGCGTCGACTCCACACAGACAGATCATAGAAACACGTGCCATGTGTCAGCGAGCATTATCCCGTTGAAGAATGGCATCACAATAGTGTTGCATGAGAGGTAATATCCGAGAACCCATGATGTCCATGACATAATATTGTGCCATCAAAGTCCCCTCAGCCATTGCCAGCCATGATCTAAAGTCACACCCAATGATCCTGACACCATGACGTGAGGTATAATACAACTTTGCCGCTCCAAAACAGTGGAAGAATGGGACCTCTCCACAAGTCGCCTCCATACTCACAGACAATGGTCAGCAGATGTACTGCAAAACCGCATTTCATCACTGAACACAATGGGATGTCATTCATCAGCAGCCTATGCTTCCTACTCAGTCACCTCGCCAAGTGCAGTCACTTACGCTGTGTTAATGGCAGCCTATGCATTGGATGGTAATTCTGTAGTCCGGCTGCTGCTCTCCGACCAGTGGTCCAGTATGACATGAAATGTTGCAGAGGGTCCATTAACTGTTCTCAGTTGCTGAGTGCACATGTGAAGGGGTTACTATGTGTTTGGTACACATTACGGCAGCCCAGTGTCAGACCTCTGTCACATTCGATTGTCCTGCTCATCTGGATATTACAACGATTCGACCAGCTCACGAAATGGAGACCCAGTATGGGGCCCCTATCAGAATCTGACAACACAGTCTCGTAAGACTATGCGCTACTTTTGATAAGAAATTGACATGCAAATTAATTAAATTATGACAGGTTACTGATTTATGATCGTAACCTATTGTTCTGCTAAGTAGCTTTTCATGTATCCCCTCCCCCTCCCTTTAACCTGTTGTTCTGTTAATTAGTTATGATCCCCTGGTTATAATCTATCTTTCTGAGAAACCCTCCACCCCTCCACCTTCCTCTTCAGCTCCTCCACCCCTTTGGAAACCTCTAGCCCTCGCCCCTCTCCCTCATCGATACAAGCACACTTTCAGGCCAGAGTAATTCGAATGGCCCCCTTCCACTCTATCAGTATGATTGACTAATTAATGAAACCAATAAATTAACTAATCCTCCCCCTCTGGTAAATCCCCAGCACCCCTTCCTTCCCCTCCCCACCTCAATTGGAAACTGGAGGGAAAAGGGCTCTGTGCTGGAGAGGAAGGATCTCTTGCCAGGAAATTCAAATCAATGTCAGTTACATAGCAAAGAATATACTGATTAATGAAGTTCAGTTCACAGGGGTTGGATCTCTCTTTTATGTGGTGGGAAAAGCTCATCATTCCCTGCTGTTTTGTAAGATGCAGATGTAAAATACATCGAAAAGACATTAAATAAACAGCTTTTTGCCGGCCGGAGTGGCCGTGCAGTTCTAGGCGCTACAGTCTGGAGCCAAGCGACCGCTCCGGTCGCAGGTTCATATCCTGCCTCGGGCATGGATGTGTGTGATGTCCTTAGGTTAGTTAGGTTTAAGTAGTTTTAAGTCCTAGGGGACTGATGACCTCAGAAGTTAAGTCGCATAGTGCTCAGAGCCATTTGAACCATTTTGAAACAGTTTTTTTCTGATCGTGCAAGGAATACCATCACGAAATCGACGTCAACATAACTCATCACACGTAATTACACAGTTAAAAATCTTACGACCGCATCTTTGCACCAACCACAGGTCAGACGTGTCTGGAGCCATGCTGACCAGAAGACAGGACCTCACACAGTGCTAGCTCGTGTGACGCGCAGACCGGAAGTCGCGCTAATCCCTGGGCAAAGCATCAAGGGGCGGCGACTCTTTGATATATTTGAGAAATTCCTGTCGAAACATATGCTCTCTCTCTCTCAAGTGTCATTTTCAGTCACGTACCATTGCTAGGCCTGCATGCACCATTGGTCAAAGCTGGACTGAACTGCAAACAAAGCAGAGTTTACCTGGGAAACCCCCAAGCCTTCCCCTGCTGGATACTGGTGCATGCGAGAACTCCTTCAAAGGCAAATGCCTGACTGGAAATCGATTCAGAAATACTGCTGAAGTCAATAATTTGAATGACTAATTTCTGGTCACGTGATTGTGATGTAGGGGATATAAGGCGGACATGGTAGCTCACTGATCTCAATCGCAGTTAGTCTCTGGCAGAAGAAGAACTATGAAGCGTCAACAGTAGCAGAGATCCTCATCCGCTTCTCCATCGTAGAAGAAGCATAAAAATAAGTACTCATTATATGCCGTTACTACAATTACCGCAAGTACGATTCCTCTTCTTCTTTTTCAGGTTCACTTTCTCTGTTCATCTCCGTGTCATTATCTGTTGGTGCCTATTGTTTCTCCTTCTTTGGTTGGCGGCCTGTAGTGTGTCCGCACCAGCAGCAACATCCAGCGTGTCTGGACCAGCAGCAGCTACCATCAGGTCATCGGGATCTGCAGCAAACTCTGGCCTGTCAGGACCAGCAGCGGCAGCAGCACTGTGGCAGCCTGTAGAGTGCACCTTACCAGCGTGTTGGAGCAGGACAACCAGCTGCTATTATCCATCCTGCTCATTGATTTGTACAATGATGAAACCCAGCGAGTCCCCGACTCTCAGAAGAACTGTGCTAAGAGCCCTACACAAAATGGTGAAGGTCAGTACCGGTCTCTGACATAAGATCCATCCCAAGACATTCCAGTCTTACTGCAAGGACAGAGTGTTGACGTGGTGGATGAGAAGCTGCTGATTCCTCCCAGTGCTGAGCTTTTTTAACTTAAATTTATAATTTTACAGCTAGCGATTCAAAGTGCTGAAATATTGGTATAGCAGCATCAGTGGACAGTGACTGGCGTGTTTTCTTTGGGACTGAAAATGTGTTGTGTTGGCAGAAGAGCCAACACCGCGTTACTAGAGGAGGCCGAAATGCACGCGTTCTAGCTCACTCAGGCTGGCGTGAGGAGGGAAGAACTATACTGACGTGAGGTCTGGAACATGACAAGGAATTAGAATTCAGAAAGCGGACGTAATTAGTTTCATACTTAACTTTAATCCATTAATGATGAATGTCGCTCTTGACGGTACATGATTCACAATATTATCTGTTCCGAAGACATATAGTAACTGAATATGGCGCCTTGCTAGGTCGTAGCAAATGACGTAGCTGCAGGCTATGCTAAACTGTCGTCTCGGCAAATGAGAGCGTATGTAGGCAGTGAACCATCGCTGGCAAAGTCGGCTGTACAACTGGGGCGAGTGCTAGGGAGTCTCTGTAGACTAGACCTGCCGTGTGGCGGCGCTCGGTTTGCAATCACTGATAGTGGCGACACGCGGGTCCGACGTATACTAACGGACCGCGGCCGATTTAAAGGCTACCACCCAGCAAGTGTGGTGTCTGGCGGTGACACCACAAAATGCATCTAGAAGTGTTAAAGTGTGGTTTATGGGGTTGGAATGGGATGAACTGTGTCATGCAGAACACTACATCAACCAACAGATGACCTCCAAGTATTCTACCTCTCCAGACATTCATTGTGCAGGTCTGATGCTATCTATAACATCATTATGTGACATCATGACACTCATGGTGAGATATGGAGGTCCATCCATTTACCTGCAACACTCCACTGTTACAAACTTGTTCAGCCTGTAGATGGTGTTATCCCCTGTGCTGGAAAGACTGAAGCATGGGCTACCGTGTGTTCAAAGTATGTTAAAGACATCGTGAACTATCTCTCTATTTATGGTGTGCATGCAGACGATTTAGAATAGTGTATTAATATGGTGTCAAAAGAAGAAGCTAAAGGAACATCCATAAGTTTGAGAGAAAACAGGCAGAATTTATGCATACAAGAAACAGTTACTTGGAAAATACTGTAAAAAAATTAATCAGTTGTTTTTGTTTTCGATATAATGCACCCTATGTATCATAAATGTATCATAACCATCCTGTCATTATATAAGATGTAACCACTGTAGCTCAGTCAGTAAGATGATTGCGCTGTAGTGGCTACATATATTATTATTAAAAGCGTTCATTTTTCTATAGAAGCCCATTACACACCAAAACCTGATGTAGTCAGTATCATGGTCAGATGGGTAAAGCATCAGGACTTTGTTATAAGTGACTGGTCCTGTGATGGTGTGGAAGAAGACCAGAAGGAGAAGTAGATGAATGGGGTATTCCTACTCGATAATATACGAGCGATAATTGTAGGTCCATCCAATTCTAGTAAGACAAATGTTCTCATGTCACTACTAACACACCCAGATGGAGTCCACTTTTTGCATATTTGTTTATTTTCAAAAACGCTCTTTCAACTCAAGTACCAGATACTGCAGAGTATTGACAGTGTACCATACATGACATTCAGTCAAAATAGTCAAATCCCCTCGCCAAAAACAGTAAAGCCAAACACAGTGTTCATATATGATGATGCTGCTACCGAAAACGAAGATCAAATTCTACGATGTTTCTGTTTTGGTCGTCATATGGGTATTGATGGATGTTCCCAGAATGAGATTTTTCACTCTGCAGCGCACACTCCGCTACAGAGTGAAAAATCTCATTCTAGAAACAACCTCCAGCCTGTGGCTAAGCCATGTCTCCGCAATATCCTTTTTTTCAGGAGTGCTAGCTCTGCATGATTCGCAGGAGAGCTTCTGTTAAGTTTGGAAGGTAGGCGACGAGGTACTGGCAGAAGTAAAGCTGTGAGGACGGGGCGTGAGTCGTGCTTGGGTAGCTCAGTTGGCAGAGCACTTGCCCGCGAAAGGCAAAGGTCCCGAGTTCGAGTCTCGGTCCGGCACACAGTTTTAATCTGCCAGGAAGTTTCATTGATGTATGTTATTGGACTCAGACGTATTCCAAAATCCTGAAGCAGGCCCTGAGGGATAATGCAAATCTCATTATGGCTTTCGCACAAGACAATTTGAATGTAAAACACATTTAGAACAAATATGTCATTCAATGATTTTGTAAAGATGTGCGAAGATTGCTGGCATCACACACAGTATGGGTTTCTTGTTATCGATAAATCAAGAAAGCTGGATAAAGGTTGATATAGGTGGAATTACCAGGAGTTTCTATATGTACAGCTATGAAAAAAGAGATGAATATGTCAGTATATATCACACCAAGGGCAAGTTAACATATATGTCAGGCACCGAGCCTGAGAGGACAGATGTGCATAGACAGAGAATGCGTCTATACATAAATGGATCATTTCAGTCTCTCGAATGTAAAGTTAAGGAGCTAGACATATATGCCGAGACCATTCTGAGACTAATAATGAATTATTTTCTACGGTTAAGGAACTACAGATGTGCACCTGCATCTTTCTGAGAATAAAATTAGACAACTTAGCTGTAAAGGTTGATGGCATTGAAAAGGAAACATATGGCTTAACTATAAAGGTTGAACGTAATGTACAGCCTGTGAAGCAGCCCACTTAGTATATAGCAAGATGTCAACTAAACATAAGGTCATCGTTGTGCATATGTCTGTTTGAGAGAAGTTATGGTTACTAAAGTTAGGACATTTGTATCGAGAGCAGACACTGTGAAAAACAGTTAAACCAGTTACTGAATCTCTCGATGAACTCTCAGCGAAATTGCACAGTGACGACGATGATGCTGTTGCCACTTTCGTTAATCGTCACAGCAATGCTAGGTTAAACAAAACATTCGGTGTCAGTGGTGGAAAACAATACATGTTGGGCACCTAGCCTAAAACATTAAATGAAGAAACAGTTCAGCTTGGGGATAGGGAACTGCAAAGAACACCAGGTGTACTCAACGTCATTTTTCCTAAACCCCTCAAAAATAGTAAAATTTTCACCCAAAGATTTGGAGGTGTATGGTGAAAAGTACAATTGACCAATGTACATAGGAAAACAACACAGTGCGAAATACATAGACGTTATAAAACCATTATTATTAAACTGTCTGTATAGCAGTGGTGATGGTTCTGACATTGAGCATAAAGCAGTGAACAATCGAATCCAGCAGTATATGTATTATGACGGCCCTAATGAGCTGCCCGCATCTCGTGGTCGTGCGGTAGCGTTCTCGCTTCCCACGCCCGGGTTCCCGGGTTCGATTCCCGGCGGGGTCAGGGATTTTCTCTGCCTCGTGATGGCTGGATGTTGTGTGCTGTCCTTAGGTTAGTTAAGTTTAAGTAGTTCTAAGTTCTAGGGGACTGATGACCATAGATGTTGTCCCATAGTGCTCAGAGCCAGAGCCCTAATGAGCTAATAGATCGACTACATCTGCTCATGGCATAAGCCGCTGCAGGTTAGACAGCTCATTCGAATAAGGTTGTTTCAGTAATCTCCAAGCTTAGAGAGAGAGAGAGAGAGAGAGAGAGGTATCATCAAATAAGTATGGAGACAATAGTTCGATAACTCCACATACCCTCGTAAGCATATTATGATTAAAGGCTTGGATCAGTTACAGCAGGTTAACCTTGTAGATATGAGGGAATGTTCACATGAGAATAATGGATTCAGATATAGCTTATTGGTTATTGACACATGCTCCGAATATGCCCGGTAATTAGCTGTTAAAATAAAAATGAGAAGAAATGTCAGGGATATGTCTGAATATTTGTTGCAGACAGGGACGAATCGATGCCCAGACAACCTCCAAACCGGTTATGGTGGAGAGTCTTTCAATAGGGATTTCAAGACCGTGATGCAGTGGTATGAAATACATCAGTACTCGACTTTCAGCCACTTGAAGGCGAGTACCGCAGAACGTCTGAACAGAACAATAATAGGTCTAATGTGGATGCAATTTAATCTTCATGGCTCATGTAAACGGTCATCTATCCATTCAGAAACAATTGCTCATTATAGTGGAACCACACGTAGCACAATAAAAATGAAATCAATCGATGTTTATGATAAGGAACTGATGGATACGGTGTACTATGATATTACAATGCTTGTTCCATGTAAACAGAAATTTAATGTGGGTGGTTTGGTACATATCTCCAAACAGAAGACATCATTTGAGAAGTAACACCTCCCAAACTGATCGAGTGAGATATTAACAGTTTCAAAAGCACATAAAACAAATCCCAGAACTTACATCTTAAAGGATAGCAGTGCAACTGAACTTTCAGGATGCTTTTACACAGATGAAATGCAGAAGAGCTCAGAACCACACGTTGTTTCTCATGGAGCTTTTCATAAGACGTCGAGGGAGTAGAGCACTACTTAAATGACTTGGTTTTCCTGCAACACAAAACAGCTGGACTGACGCTGACGATTTGTAGTGTAGTGGGGTGCACAGTAGCATACAATGCATGATAGGAGACCAATTATAGGAGACGGTGGTATTCTCGACAAACTTCCCGTCAAATTACACATTTCGGAGTATAATTACTGTGGACCTGCTAAAAAGCTTCAAAAACGTTTGTCTCTTGGTGAGAAGTGGATTAATCTGCTTGACGAGATGTGTTTGGAACAGAACACTGCATACACAAAACATGCTGCAGATCGAATTTTGGCTGATAACGCCAAGGCAGTATGTGTGAGAAAGGATATGAAAGGATATTGGTATAGGACAGCGTATTGTAGAATTTGTGGTGGATAAAACCATGCATAGTAAAATTGAGTTTGGCTTGGGTGTGAATTTCAAGTAACTTATTAACGCTGCATATCGTGAACTAAGGTAGAAGAAGACAACAATGAAGAAGAAGAAGCCGGGGCAGCAGTGTTTGAAAAACTGTCATCTTGACTGCGATGTATGTGGCTAAAAGTACCCTGAAGCACAAAGGACCGGTTACAGCACCCAGGGTTCTGCCCATATCCCAAGGCATCAGGTGGAATTGTCCCCTTCCTCATTCCTGACCTCGTAGGTCTCTCAGCGATGGGTTCACTGGCTGGTGGTGCTGTGGCTATTGCCAGAACAGTGAAGAACGCACACAACTCCCAGGAGCAGCTGGAGGAAGCAAGAGGACGTAACCACATGATGGAAGCAGCAGCCATCGGGAAATGGGTATACCTCAAACCATACAAGAAATGACTAGGTCTCTTTATAAATAAAAGAAATTCCATTAGCTATCGTACGGGATAGACCATATACGAATTCAGATCTGCTCTAGTTTGTCAGAAAAAAAAATTGAGCTTTCCGAGATTCCATGGTGATTTTATGCGGGATACATTACCAAAGAGTGTGTTGTAATCCAGAGAATGTGGAATTATGAATTCAGATGTTACTGGAAGACGAGGAACCCACTGGGTGGCGTATATTAAGAAAAATACAATTACCGGCTACTATTTCAACTCATTTGGAGACTTGCTGCCGCCAGGAGAGTTACAACGATATTTCACTGATAGAAGACGTGTGTTCGACAATTTTCATCGCTACCAAGACTCTGATACTTACTTATTCGGGCATCTGTGCACCATGTTGATCCTAACGTTTACAAAGAAACATACATATCAGGAAATGCATTAAGTATTCGCCCATCACTCGAGATTCAGATGTAATATACTCTTACTTAAAGGGAGTGGGACAGGGTTGTAGCCTATCCACAATGTTATTCAATCTGTATATTGAGCAAGCAATAAAGGAAACAAAAGAAAATTTCGTAGTAGGAATTAAAATCCATCGAGAAGAAATAAAAACTTTTGAGGTTCGCCGATGACATTGTAATTCTGTCAGAGACAACAAAGGACCTGGAAGGGCAGTTGAACGGGATGGACAGTGTCTTGAAAGGAGGATTTAAGATGAACATCAACAAAAGCAAAACGAGGATAATGGAATGTAGTCGGATTAAGTTGGGTGATGCTGACGGAATTAGACACTTAAAGTAGTAGATGAGGTTTTGCTATTTGAGGAGCAAAATAACTGATGATGGTCGAAATAGGAGGATGTAAAATGTAGACTGGCAATGGCAAGGAAAGCGTTTCTGAAGAAAAGAAATTTGTTAACATCGAGTATAGATTTAAATTTCAGATAGTCGTTTCTGAAAGTACTTGTATGGAATGTAGCCACGTATGGAAGTGAAACATGGACGATAAATAGTTTGGACAAGAAGAGAATAGTATCTTTCGAAATGTGATGCTACAGAAAAATGCTGAAGTTTAGATAGGAAGATCACACAACTAATGATGAGGTATTGAATAGAATGGGGGAGAAGAGAAATTTGTGGCCCATCTTGACTAGAAGAAGGAATCGGTTGGTAGGAAATGTTCTGAGGCATCGAGAGATCACCAATTTAGTATTTGAGGGCAGCGTGGAGGCTAAAAATCGCAGAGGGAGACCAAGAGGTGAATACACTAAGCAGATTCAGAGGGATGTAGGTTGCAGTAGGTAATGGGAGATGAAGAAGCTTGCGCAGGATGGAGTAGCATGGAGAGCTGCATCAAACCAGTCTCTGGACTGAAGACCACAACAACAACAACAACAAACAACTTGGTCTGTAACTTATATACTGTATATATTTTCAGTCAAAATTTATGATCTTCTGTAAACACAATAAAGAAACATGTCTGCATTTTGGTAGATACTTTTTAGAACAAAATAAAAAAGCTATTGCCGGCCGGTGTGGCCGTGCGGTTCTAAGCGCTTCACTTTGGAACCGCGTGACTCCTACGGTCGCAGGTTCGAATCCTGCCTCGGGCATGGATGTGTGTGATGTCCTTAGGTTAGTTAGGTTTAGGTAGTTCTAAGTTCTAGGGGACTTATGACCTCAGATGTTGAGTCCCATAGTGCTGAGAGCCATTTTTTGAAAAACTCTGTTGCATTATTGACACAAAATTTGTAACCTGTAATAGGAACCACCATACTGACGTCCCATTAAAACTATTACTGATCAGTTACATACCCAAGGAAAGAAGTATTAATTCTGACGATCCTAGTCTCTGACATTCTTGATATCGGTGAGTAAAATTGTACAGCGGTGGCTCCTGTGCCCTAATCCAATGTCAGGATGTGGTTTTGGATGTTGTCGTTGCTCAACGATTCGTGTTGCCTAGCACTGAATTTGCGAGTTATCTGCTGCT
The DNA here is from genome assembly GCF_023864275.1 of Schistocerca cancellata. Classification (NCBI taxonomy): domain Eukaryota; kingdom Metazoa; phylum Arthropoda; class Insecta; order Orthoptera; family Acrididae; genus Schistocerca; species Schistocerca cancellata. Next base: position 411,781,259 of record NC_064626.1, read on the forward strand.
CTGGGAACGATTATATTTTTTGGAAAGGGGAGGGGGTGCGTCACTAGTCTTCTGACTGATCTTCTGTGTTCTGACAAAATTTTTTCTTCGACCATCCGCAATTAACATTTGCATTATTCGGCGGTGACCGCGCTTATTCCCACATGTTTTTGGCCACGACAGTTGACCCTGACTGATGGAGAAGGCTCCTCTGTATCGGGGTACAATACACAATTGACAGGCTGACATTCCAGCTTCTCCACGTTTTCTGATATGTGGTATATCTTGCATAGGCCACCACGAACTGGCTGCAACAAATCCTGATATATCGCCTCTCGCTCATCATGTACTCGACTGTCACGACAGTGACCGGTTTGTCAGCCTAAACGACGTCTTCAAAACATCACAGTCGCGTGGCACACCGATATTTTGTACCCATAGTGACGACAGGATTGCGCTCCGTCCAACACGACAGCTACAATTAATTCAGTTGCTCGTAAGTAAATACCGTGATTGAAGCAACTGAGTGGTAGCAATGTCTCCCTGTGTTTGATCCCTTTATCCCTGGTACAACCAAATATTATGTTGGTGGGAGAACTGCAATGGGTTCCACTTACCGTCGTGTGGATGGTTGAAATTCTACGTATAGGAGACGTAGCTGTACCAGTTTCTAAAGGTGACATTGACGGCTGCGAAAACCGTGTGTTGACCAAACGCCATTTGGATACTACAATGCAGTAACACTCATGGAAAACAGTGATACAGCGGTTGTCAAGCAGGTCAGTATTCTACGAGGCGGTAATATAAGCCAGCGTCTCACTGTCTTTTTATTTTTTTAAGCCTCTTTTTACACAGTGATAGTTATACAGGAAGAATTGGTTGTATACCGTCTTTTGCGACTGCAATAGAAGTCTTATTTAGAACACACACCTTTCGTTTTATTTTAACAGCATAGTTTTTCTTACAACTCTGTTCGCCAAGACCGTAAACATTTGTCGTGTACTATTAAACAGTATTAAATTTCTACTACTAGTCACAATTTTTGTTTCCTACTCCTTTACTGACTTTATTCTACACATAGGCGTTCTGTTTTACTGCACTTCAATGTCACGGAATACATTTTCATTTTCACGTTGGTAGTTCCACTTACACGGCATGAAAGCGAAAATGTGTTCAGTGACAGTGAAATGCAGTGTACTAAAATCGAACACCTACGTGTAGAAGAACGTTAGGAATGAAGTAAAAAATAAAATGTTGTGGGTAATAACAGTAACTTAATGCTGTTTAATAGCAATAATTTACAACAAGAGAACTGTTTACGATGTTGGCAATCAGATTTGTAAGAAAAACCACATTGATACAGTGACCATTGAAGGTACTTTAAAATAAAGCGAAACGCGTACGTTGTAAATAAGACTTTTATTGCAAACGTGAAAGGTGGTATATGACCTATAATATTTGCAACAGATTTAAATTTTAGTTTACAAGCGTGACTATCGACTAAAATTTACATGTATAACAGGCTACAGCCTATATTAGTTTCTGTCACACCCGTTTCATTTCTGACTCGCTCATAACCTGCTAGCATTTGTTCGACCAAAAACGCATTATCATTTAATTATCTTTCGTACGAAATACTTTATAGATAATACGATCTGATGACTGTAAACAGGTTCTCGCTGCAGGTTCCAGTTCCCATTAAATTGTTTTGGGATGTAGACCGCAGTATCGTGATATACTGTGAAACGATGAACCAACATTTCGGCTACCACTGCAATTAGCCCTCATCAGGATATTCAGGGATTGGAGAAAAATGAAGAATACTGCGAGAAACGCATGCTTGAACATAGATGCATATGCCAGCCGAGCCTGCAGGTGACTTTGTATTTCGCGATGAACGTCACCTGTGCAATGTCCTCAGTAAGTTGCAAGTATCATAGTCAGAACAGTGTTCTGTGTAGTTGTGGATCCGTTATGTCGGGGCTAAGTGAATTCGAACATGGGCAGACTGTTGGTGCTCGTATGGTGGACGCTTCCGTAACCACCTTACGCGGAAGTGTTTGGTGTTTCCAAGGGGCATCGTATCGAAGATTTATACCTCATACAGGGAAAATGGAAAAGGCATCATCCGCTAAATCACAATGCGGATGAAAGTGTGTGTTGAGTGAGCGTGACTGGCGGCCATTGAAGAGGACTATGACGAAAAATAAGACAGCGGCTGCAAAAGTCACTCTCGAACCCTATTAGCATCAAAACAGCACTAAGGATGCTCCATAAGCAGGAAATTGCAGGGAAAGAAGGAATTCCAAATCTGCCCATCAGTGATGCAACTACACATAGCAGGAAAACGTGGTGTCGAAGTCATAAAACCTCGTTTATGAAGGACAGGAAGAACGTCATTTGGCCGGATGAGTCTTTGGCCGAGTTTAAATCCCAAGAGTGAAACATGGCGGGGTTTACCGAGCGAGGTGGCGCAGTGGTAAGACACTGGACTCGCATTCGGGAGGACAACGGTTCAATCCCGCGTCCGGCCATCCTGATTTAGGTTTTCCGTGATTTCCCTAAATCACTCCAGGCAAATGCCGGGATGGTTCCTCTGAAAGGGCACGGCCGACTTCCTTCCCCATCCTTCCCTAATCCGCTGAGACCGATGACCACGCTGTCTGGTCTCCTTCCCCAAACCAACCAACCAACCATGGCGGGGTTTCGCTGATGATTTGGGCAGCCGTTTAGTGGTATCCCACTGGCCCTATGGTTACTCTGCAAGTTCCATTACTGTTAAGGATTAGGTGAGATTTTGGCTGACCATGTCCATCGCACATGTCGGTGTTTGTTCCCCAATGCTGATGCTGTGTTTCAAGAAGGCAGGGCCGCTGTCTACACATCTCACTTCGTCCAAGGTCCGTTTTGTGAGCATGAATACGAATTATCGGATCTTCCCTGTGCACCACAGTCACCGGATCTCAATATTATTGAGCCTCTGCGGTCTATAACGCAGAAGAATTTTATGAGAACACGACACAAGTTTAACTCCGGCGACTCCTGTTTTAAACCTCTAACCACGAGACTTGGCATTCACATCACGCAAGTGTGTCTTACGAAGTGGAACTGACTTGCATGTATAACATCTTGCCGTGATGAAGAAGCCTACATAAGCATAAGAAATCTTCTCCTATTCGAAACGTTGTCTCCTGTTTCCCATAAGATCAATTACGGCATGTTTTGTTACAGTAAGCCTTTTCCATCTGCAGGGTGGGGCAAATAAAAGCGGCCCGAAGAGCAGAGTTCGAGGGTACAAAGGAACACAGCAGAGGAAAGGAAATACAATACTAACCTGACTATGACAGATGTTGGAAGTGTCCACCAGTCATCTCTTAGCACTTTTGGTTCCGGTTAGCAAGTTGCTGAAAGTGGATCAAAGCTGGACTTCTGGAATTGCTGCAATCTCATCCGAAATATTCTGCTTCCGTTCTTGAAGATTATGACACTTTAGACTTGAGGGCTTCTCACACAAAGTAATCGTGCACTGACAGATTAGGTGACCTGGGCGGCCAGCTAGGACTTCGACTAGAGTATTCGTCCGCATGATCGACATGATATGCCGGTCTCTTGCGACAGGCGTCGGTTGATTTGATAGGACTCTGAAGCATTTTCTGGTGAACAGCAGCCACATTTTCTGGTGCGCGGGGACGTTTCGGAATGTTTTTGACTTGTTCAAAACAGACGCCATTTTCGGAGTAAGCGTTGTATGTCACTCTTTTTGGCACTTTGACACCATTAAACTTCTCAGCAAACAACTGACCACACCGCTGCCACGGCCTTGTTGTTGCGTAACTTCCCATAACGAACACCCGCCGCTCCACTGTGAGTACCATCGTCCCCTCTGCACTGCTCCACTCACACTGACAGAGCCCGGACTACGCTGTGAACCGGTGTGGACCACGTGGCGGGCGTACACGTGGTGTGCGCCTCACAAGGTGTGCTTATATGCATACTTTTTACGTCAATCGTATCCACTCGTCCGGGCCATTTTTACTTTTCCCACCTCTTAGTACTGCTTGTACGTTAATAGAGTATTTTTGTGGTTGGTAATCCTCAGCAGTTCTGCTTGAAGTGTGTTCCGGCCAAACGCGTCGTTATTGAAATATTATTATTTTCCGTTGGTTTCAGATTGGAGGACCATGAGAAATTTTAAAGTAACACATTGACGAATAACGGGAATGTAAAATTTTTCGCTTTCTTGAGAAATGTGACACTTAAGAGAGAAGAAGGACATTTGTTAGAGTAGGAAACATACCAGTCACGCACAAGACGTCTCCTAAAAAAGTTTGCGTTTCTCATGAGAATTACGGTGAAGTAGTATAAATTTAACTGTGCGGAATGAAAAGACAAGTTTATAGCTAACAGTATAGTGTGACGAGCCCTAGAGAATTTTAGCTATTCGTGTCACTGAGCAATGTCGGTAAAATTTATCAAAGAACTGATGATTAACAGAAGAGTTGCTAGCCCTTACTCTGTATTCGCATTTGAGAGAAGTTGAGCTTAACTGCGGTTTGACCATCTAATACTATATCACAAAGGTTTTTAATAAATACGACGATTGAACACTTGTTCTATTCTTGTGCATCTATAGACTGAATGTCTCATACTAAAAAGGAAGAACAAGAGGCCAGAAACGTTACCGTTCATCAAGACGGAGAGAAAAGTTCGTAAAAACTCTTAATAGCATTTCAGTAACCCCAGTCACAGGAACTCAGCTAAAATAATTTATTTATGGATTCTCCCGTGACTTCTTGGCAGAACAAGTCCATGTATAAAAAAAACAGGCTCTTTATTTTGTTAATATTAATGAGAACCGCCACAGCTATGTTAAAGTACGCTTATTATGTCACGACCGGTTTCGGTCAATAAACATTATCAGCCTTCGTTAAAACCCGAGTAAAACTGTAAATAAACAGAATAATCCCACCCTAGTAATGAAATTCATCCGCAGTGAGATTAACTAGAATTTGTACAGTATCGCGAAGGTACGTGTCGTGAGCAAAGAACACCTAAATCCCTTCGTTTGGAACATACCATGGATCGTAAATACGAAACTTTAAAAGTAACAAAGGAGGATGTAGTTAGTTAGATATTCCAAGACCATTTTAACCATTATTTTAACTAAATAATGTGGAAATAATTAATTTACAGGATGCTTATACATGATTAGTGTTACCATTAATGACAACATTATTATTTTTAGTCCTATGTTGTGGACTTAGTCAAGTTTTGCCACAGATTTCTTCTCCCCATATCTATTCAGTTCCTATTGATTAGTTACGTGAGCTCCGCATCTAAAATTCAGCATTCTTGTGTAGCACTACATATCAAAATCTTCTATTCTCTTCTTGTCTAAATTGTTTATCGTTCACTTTTCATTTCCATACATGGCTACATTCCAGATAAATACCTTCAGAAAATACTTCTTAACACTTCAGTCTACGTTCGATGTTAACAAATTTCTCTTCATCAGAAACGCTTTTCTTCCCACTGCCAGTCTACTTTGGCCATCATCAGTTGTTTTGCTGCCCAAAGGGCAAAACTCAACTACTACTTTAAGTGTCTCGTCCCCTAACCTAATTCCCTCAGCATCACATTATAAAATGTGACTATATTCCATCCTCCTTGTTTTGCTTTTGTTGGTGTTCATTTTATATTCTAATTTCAAGGCGCTGTCCATTCCGTTCACCTGCTCTTCAGAGTCCTTTGCTGTCTCTGACAGAATTAAAATGTTATCGGCAAAACTCAAAGTTTTTATTTCTTCTCCCTGGACTTTAATTCCTACTCAAAATTTTTCTTTGGTTTCCTTTACTGCTTACTCAATGTACATATTGAATAACATCGGGGATCGGGTACAACCCTGTCTCACTCACTTCTCAACCACTGCTTCCTTTTCATGCCCCCCGACTCTTTTAACTGCCGTCTGGGTTCTGCACAAGTTTTAAATAGTCTTTCGTTCCTTGTATTTTATTCCTGCTAAGATTCAGAATTTCAAAGAGAGTGTTCCAGTAAATATCGGCACACGCTTTCTCCAAGTCTACAAAGCCTGTAAACATAGATTTTCCTTTTCTTAACCTACGTTCTAAGGGAAGTCTACAGGGCCTATAAACGTAGGTTTGGCGTTCCTTAACCTATGTTCTAAGGTAAGTGTAGGACCAGTACTGCTTCAGGTTGTCCACATTTTTCGGGAATCCAAAATCATCTTCTGCTGTTTTTTCCATTCTTCTGTAAATAATTCGTGTTAGTATTTTGCAGCCATGACTTATTAAACCGATAGTTCGATAATATTCGCATCTGTCAGCACCTTCTTTCTTTGGAATTGAAATTATTACATTGTTCTTGAAATCTGAGGGCACCTCGCCTGTCTTGCACACCAGACGGAAGAGTTTTGTGGTTATCCTCCGTCGTATTATCAGTGATTGTGACGAAATGCCAACTACTCCCAGGGCCTTGATTCGACTTCGGTCTTTCACTGCTACTTCAAATTTTTTTCTCAGTGTCATATCTCCCATCTCATCTTCATCTACGTCCTCTTCCATTTCTATAACATGGCGCTCGAGTTCATCTCCCTTGTAGATAGCCACTATATATTCCTTCCGCCTTTCAGTTTTTCCTTCTTTGCTTACGTTCGATCGCTCGCAAAATGGAAATCACATTGAAAATTGTATGAAGCTTTGCCCAGACGTTTGGGCAGTGTCTCTAATATGCCTGTTGACGGCGTGGCGTGGCTCTTCTCAGTTCAGAGCGCACAGTGAGCGAGCAAAGACGCCTAGAAAATAGTGTCGCCCGGCGAGTATAGGTGCCTGCCGAGAGATTTCGCATGGTTTTATGCACCCTCACATAACGTAACTGTCATTCAGTTCCTTTTTCAAGACAGTTCCCGGCCGAACACTACATGGGCAATGGGAACGCTCTTGCAGTTTTTCCGTGGGAAGTGTCTAATCACCCACCAATCAACCCAGACGTGGCTCCACTGATTTTCATCTCTGCCCAGATGAAGACAACATTTTGGCACAGACAACGAACAGCAGACCAGCGTACAAAATTGTCTGGAACTACAGGAGACTGCCTTCTATGACGAGAGAATTGGAAAGTTTGTACAACGCTACGACAGATGTCTAAGCCGTAGCCAACTGTTGCAAATACACTCCTGGAAATGGAAAAAAGAACACATTGACACCGGTGTGTCAGACCCACCATACTTGCTCCGGACACTGCGAGAGGGCTGTACAAGCAATGATCACACGCACGGCACAGCGGACACACCAGGAACCGCGGTGTTGGCCGTCGAATGGCGCTAGCTGCGCAGCATTTGTGCACCGCCGCCGTCAGTGTCAGCCAGTTTGCCGTGGCATACGGAGCTCCATCGCAGTCTTTAACACTGGTAGCATGCCGCGACAGCGTGGACGTGAACCGTATGTGCAGTTGACGGACTTTGAGCGAGGGCGTATAGTGGGCATGCGGGAGGCCGGGTGGACGTACCGCCGAATTGCTCAACACGTGGGGCGTGAGGTCTCCACAGTAGATCGATGTTGTCGCTAGTGGTCGGCGGAAGGTGCACGTGCCCGTCGACCTGGGACCGGACCGCAGCGACGCACGGATGCACGCCAAGACCGTAGGATCCTACGCAGTGCCGTAGGGGACCGCACCGCCACTTCCCAGCAAATTAGGGACACTGTTGCTCCTGGGGTATCGGCGAGGACCATTCGCAACCGTCTCCATGAAGCTGGGCTACGGTCCCGCACACCGTTAGGCCGTCTTCCGCTCACGCCCCAACATCGTGCAGCCCGCCTTCAGTGGTGTCGCGACAGGCGTGAATGGAGGGACGAATGGAGACGTGTCGTCTTCAGCGATGAGAGTCGCTTCTGCCTTGGTGCCAATGATGGTCGTATGCGTGTTTGGCGCCGTGCAGGTGAGCGCCACAATCAGGACTGCATACGACCGAGGCACACAGGGCCAACACCCGGCATCATGGTGTGGGAAGCGATCTCCTACACTGGCCGTACACCACAGGTGATCGTCGAGGGGACACTGAATAGTGCACGGTACATCCAAACCGTCATCGAACCCATCGTTCTACCATTCCTAGACCGGCAAGGGAACTTGCTGTTCCAACAGGACAATGCACGTCCGCATGTATCCCGTGCCACCCAACGTGCTCTAGAAGGTGTAAGTCAACTACCCTGGCCAGCAAGATCTCCGGATCTGTCCCCCATTGAGCATGTTTGGGACTGGATGAAGCGTCGTCTCACGCGGTCTGCACGTCCAGCACGAACGCTGGTCCAACTGAGGCGCCAGGTGGAAATGGCATGGCAAGCCGTTCCACAGGACTACATCCAGCATCTCTACGATCGTCTCCATGGGAGAATAGCAGCCTGCATTGCTGCGAAAGGTGGATATACACTGTACTAGTGCCGACATTGTGCATGCTCTGTTGCCTGTGTCTGTGTGCCTGTGGTTCTGTCAGTGTGATCATGTGATGTATCTGACCCCAGGAATGTGTCAATAAAGTTTCCCCTTCCTGGGACAATGAATTCACGGTGTTCTTATTTCAATTTCCAGGAGTGTATAATAGTTTTGATTTTCACTGTCGTTTCCCTTTCGCGACCGACACACATCTACATCCACAGAGATACTCCACAAATCACACTTAGGTGCCTGGCAGAGGATTTATCGAACGACTTTCACAATAATTCTCTATAATTTCAATCTCGAACAGAACGCGGAAAAAAGAGCACCTATGTCTTTCCGAGCGAGCTCTGATTCCCCCTATTTTATTGTGGTGATCGTTTCTCCCTACGTATGTCGGCGTCAACAAGATATTTTCGCTTTCGTAGGAGAAAGCTGATGATTTCGTGAGAAGATTCTACTGAAATGAAAAATCTCTTTGTTTTAATGTTGCCCATCCCAAATCCTTTATATCAGTGACACTTCCTCCCCTATTTCGCGATAATGCAAAACTTGCTGCCCTACTTTGAACTTTCTCGATGTACTCCGCTTATCCTGTCTCGTAAGGATCCCAGACCGCGCAGCAGTACTCCGAAAGAGGACGGACAATCTCTTTAGTAGACCTGTTACATTTTCAAGTGTTCTGCCAATAAAAGGCAGTCTTTGGTTAGCGTTCCCTACAACATTTTCTATGTGTTCTTTCCAATTTAAGTTGTTCGTAATTGTAATTCTTAGGTATTTGGTTGAATTTACGACCTTTAGATTTCTCTGATTTACTCGTATCGCGTAACCGAAGTTTAACATGTTCCTTTTATCATTCATGTGGATGACCTCACACTTTTCATTATTTAGAGTCTATTGCCAATTTTCGCACCGTTTTGCAATTTGTTTTGATCATCTGATGACTTTAATAGAAGATAAACGACAGCATTATCGGTCCCGGCGGAGGTTCGAGTCCTCCCTCGGGCATGGGTGTGTGTGTTTGTCGTTAGGATAATTTAGGTTAAGTAGTGTGTAAGCTTAGGGACTGATGACCTTGGCAGTTAAGTCCCATAAGATTTCACACATATTTGAACATTTTGACAGCACTATCTGCAAACAACCTAAGACGGCTGCTCAGATTGTCTCCTAAATCGTTTGTATACATAAGGAACAGCAGAGAGCCTGTAACACTACTTTGAGGAACGCCAGAAATCACTTCTGTTTTACCCGATTACTTTCCGTCAATTATTACGAACTATGACCTCTCTGACAAGACATGACGAATTCAGTCACATAATTGAGACGATATTCTATAAGCACGCAATTTCATTAAAAGCCGCTTGTGTGGTACACTGCCAAAAGCCTTCTGGAAATCGAATAATACGGAATGAATTTGAAATCCCTGATCAATAGCGCTCAACACTTCGTGTGAGTAAAGAGCTAGATGTGTTTCAAAGGAACGACGTTTTCTACATCCGTGTTGATTGTGCGTCAGTAGACCGTTCTCTTCGAGGTAATCAAAATGTTCAAACACAATACATGGTCCAAAGCCTTGCTGCATATCGACGTTAATGATACGAGTCTGTAATTATCCTTATTTTCAGAATAGCCTACGTAGACTGAATTTCCACTCCTTTTTATGTAAAGGGTTGACATTTCGCAAAAGTAAAAATAGAAATATCTCTTGATCTTGCTTCGTTAGGCGATCTCTTTGATAAAAATGTTTGAAGAGTTCTGGAAAGCCAGAATGTAAGTTTTCTTTGCGGTTGTGGTGGGCAGTGCCTGTAACTCACAACTTGTGATATTTTTACGCTGCTATATACTGTTTTGATTAAATGAGGGACGCGAAACATATCTTCGAATTTATCAACTGTGTGAACATAAAACTACTTGTGTTGCGTTGTTCCAGTAATAAAGAGCGCCACACTGAGGTGTCTACTTTTGTATTGTGACGTTGGCAGCCACAGTTGCCGTATGAAAAAGGAAGGCCCCTCTCTAGCGCCTGAGGTGGACCCTTAACAGAGCCCCGTTGCTCGCCCACTGGATATACTCAGTCAGCATTATGTTAATAAAGGATGCTGTTGCGGAATACCAGACCTCTCCATTTGCGAGCAACTGGCTGGTTAATATACAGCTGCACCGAGGCGTTCATAAATGAGTTTATGTTCATCTGCTGACCGTGGTGAAGTACCAGGTGCGTAATGTGACTGGGTCAGGTGACACTAAGTTGCGCGCGTGTCTCGTCGCCTACAAACATGTTTCACTGCAGCGGTGGAGGTGAATGCCTCTTAACTCGCAGCGTGTGAGCGCATGCTCGCGGGACTTGGCACGCTGCAACACACTGCGCACAAAGAAGGAGCGGCCCGCCGCCGTCGACGTGCAGCCGAGCAGTGGTCGACCGGCGCCGCGTGGATTAACTGGGCGCGATACGCAGTCGTGACGGCTGCATTAGCCGATCGCCGCGGCTATATTCTCGTTTGTTTATGCCACCCGGCTGGGCGTGCTAACAGTAATTCCTCGAGTAAAAAAGGGCGCTTGACCCTGGTTCTCCCATTTCTTTGAGATCGGCCGCAGCCTCTCGAGCATCTGCAAACTAGCCACCGGATTACATCGCTTGTACAACATCTACGGCTTCTTACATACAGTGTATCTTTCTGTCAGCTGCTTGCAATAGTGTTTCAAATGACAAGCATATTTACAATTACAGGAAATCAGCTATCATTTTTTGAATCGCTTCTTAAAGTAGAAATTGCGCAGTTTTTTTATTTTGACAGATTCAACACAGTGACCCTTGTAAGTGCTGGGAAGAGATTTTTCCTTGTGTAATGCCTGTGAGGCTAATATCTCAGCTTCTAAGTCTTTTGGAAAGATTGTGTAGTAAAAGTTGGTTGTATTTAATTTATCATTCCCTATGTTTAAGTATGTATGTAGTGGTAGTGGTGTAGCGCGTAGATCTCCCGCCTCTGGCCCTGGAGATCCCCGGTTCAATTTCTGGTAGAATCGGTCATTTTTTCTCGTTCCAGTCCCTCCAAACGGGCCCAGGTCCACTTAGTCTGCTCAGTCTGCTATCAATGACTACTGGGGATCATTCGCGGGGGTAAAAGTCGGTCGCTCGGCCGTTCCAGAGCCTGAACCACTTTTACAGTCGAAAACAAACGAAATAGTTTGACGAAGAGAAGGTCGATTTGATTATATCAAGCGAAACGGAAGTAGGAGAACTTGCAATTGAATGATGAGGTTAATCAGGTACTTTCGCTGTTGCAGTTCGCTGGCCGTATGATTGGGCTTTCACTTGTAGTAATATTGATCATCTGACAAAAAATAGAGGCACTCAGAATACATTGTCGGATGTCAATGTAACTTCATACAAGTACTCACTGTCGGCAGGTATGCAAATGATTTAGAGATTAACAAAAGCACGAGGGGCGTTCAGTAAATAGCGCAACGCTTTTTTTAATGGCCAATTTCGGTTGCGAAAATGCCACTACAGTGCATTACTGTGTATACGTGTTTAGTGTAGGTACCAGGCCTGGTAGAGTTCATAACAAACGTGAACAGCATCAGATGTTGACTGATCACTGTGAAGGACGAAGAGTTGCAAATGGTTCAAATGGCTCTGAGCACTATGGGACTTAACTTCTGAGGTCATCAGTCCCCTAGAACTTAGAACTACTTAAATCAAACTAACCTAAGGACAGTAGACACATCCAAGCCCGAGGCAGGATTCGAACCTGCGACCGTAGCGTCGCGCGGTTCCAGACTGCAGCGCCTAGAACCGCACGGCCACACCGGCCGGCGCAGAGTTGCAGTACACACTTGTGACACAGAGTTATCAACTCCTGACAGCAGTTGAAAGGGGCTTTATGCGGACCTACAGTTTGTCTGCTGGTCGAACCGTGCAGTATCCTGATTTGTGGGGCGTTCGTATGTGACAGTGGCCCGATGTTGTACGGCACGGGGACGTGTGGGCAGGCATAGTCGTCAAGATCCCAGCCGACTACGTTCGACCACCACAAAGGAGATGCGTCGTACACCAAGCATATCGTAAACCGTTCACATGTACTTTTGCCATCTGTAAAACATTAGGTTCCATGCAACATTCTGTGTCGTCCCGCACCATTGTATTCAACTAGCAGCAACCGTGCTAGGTAATTACCATCCCGTGTGTAAACTGCTGTTAGTACTACAACATAAATGGCTGTGTTTGAAGTGGTACCATACTTAAGAATCATGAACTACTAGGACTTCTGCTGAATGGCGTCAGATTATGTTGAGCGACATATCGCGGTTCTGCATTACCCCAGACGACAATCGTCAGCTTGCATGGCGGTCACCTGGCGCGAGGGCCCATCCTTCCAATGTTTTGCAGAGGCACAAAGCTGTGTTACTCCTGGCATCATGTGTGGGAAGCCATCGGCTAAGACTTCCAGTCACGGTTGGTAGCGATGAGGGAAGTCTAACGTAACATCTTGGGTCCTCTTGTCTATTATTTCTGATACGGCAGTATCATGGTGCCATTTTTCAACAGGACAGTGATGGCCCACATAAGGCATGTATCTCTATGAACTGACAGCGTGACAATGAAGCAGTCACATGGCGAGCAAGATCCTTGAGATAGTATGTGCGATACCAGCTGGGATGTCCCAGTGCCGGTATGAACAGAATATCAAGGAGCGGTTACAACAGTTGTGGTCCAGCTTGCCTCAGGAGAGGACCCAATGGCTTTATGACACTCTTCTCAACCGAATCAGCCCAGACTTCATATTGATAAGTGGACTTATTCTGCCAAGTTCTTTGAAAATTTGATTAGATTTTGTAATCACGGAAATAACATCGCACACCCTCTCAACCTGTGGAGTTGCATTTCGTTTCCTCTTCCTCTTCTAGGTGCTTGACACTTTTTTGTCAGGCAGTGTACATTTGCCTAAATAAGATCATAGCGTTATTGAAACAATTTGTGCTCTAGATCGCTCATGTAAGAAGTTACGTCCTGTACAAAAGAGATTTGCATATTGTCCCAACATGTTAGATGGGCATCAAGTTTATGTACCATCCCTGTGAAGCTGAGGCTGCAACGAAGGGAGAAACGTATGCTTGTAGATGTTTCTTGAAATGTCTGATGAGACCAGAAATCGAACGCGGGAGCATTGCTCTGGCGATGAACATTTGTTGTGTGACCGACCAAGAACTCACTGAGTCACGTATAATCGACATATATTACATACATTTTAGAAACTGCATAGCAGAGTTCTCATAACAGGAGCACACTGAATACTGCAGCTATGGCTGCTAATGTGAGAAGATATAAAAGATACTGAGATGACAGATCTTGTTCTATAAACAATTCTCGTAGTTAATCGAAACTGTATTTTTCATTGATGGCACCAGATGGCTCTAGATGGTTTGCTTCAATGTGTGGAATCAATATATGCCTGACAAATGGTGAAATGATTCTCTCGTCTAGTACTCTCCAGAAATCTTGCTGTACTGTTAGCAAAGCTATGTCCTATGTCATCATGAAGACCCAGACAATAGCTGTCTGCTTCTGTGCACCTGGGTCATCGGATTGTTTTATCCTGGAAGTTCCAAAAGTAGTGGGACAAAAACAGCACGGCCCTAGTCTGCATTGTTGATAGATATGGCAATGTCGCAGTGCCATCATGGCAGGAATTTCAAATTTTGGCGGGAAAATAGATCGATTGCGCTACATCCACTAACCTAACCCCCCTGCCCTCCACCCTCCTCATCACCCTTCCCTTCTCCACCTGTAAATTGGCAGGAAAATGTCTCAGTCTGTGCTGGACTGACAGATGGAACAGACATAAGTCTTTATTTTGTAAGCATTGTTTACTTAAACAATTTGAGTTGCCATAGACAGTAGCTCCATGCAGTGTGTTCACTATGAAGTCTGGAGTTCAACAGACCTAGTTCACAGCACAGTTACCATTAGGTACTGTCGTCCCTCTCCCTCACCTCTCCTGAAACAAGATGGCGGTCTGGGTGAAAATGGCGCAAAAAAAGGGCTTAGTCTGTGTGTAGCTGCTGATCTGGGAGGGTGGATGTAGTTGTTTACTTTGTTCAATGATGAGATGTCTGTGCTGGAGAAGGAGGAGCATATTGGCTGTATCCATGCATGTGAGGACTGAGTCGATAGCAATGATATTTGGTGAAGATGAATACATTTCATGAAATAACGAAGATGCAGTAGAATGAGGCTAAGTTACACTTCGTAACTCATATTATTAAATGCATGTGTCGCAGATGTAGATCATTCAATAAAAGTCCAGTCAGTCTTGCGAAGTGCACGCGGCAAGACATTCACACACTCTGGCACATGGCTTCTTTCAATGGGTGCGGAGGCTCAGGCAGGGAGCACACTGGGCTGGTGGCACGCCATGCGACAGCTGCTGGACCGCGTGTTAAGCACTCCATGTCACACTGGAAATACCTCCAGCCTTCTCCCTTCCCTTCCCCGGCCCACAGATATCTTTTGTCATTGAACACTAAATGCTTTGGAAATTATTACATGTGGTGTTGCGGAATATTGTCACATACATAACTTGAAGAAGCCACAGGAACTAAATGTACCACTGAAAAAGAGAGCTTTGCAGATGACTCCAGCATATTTAAACAATTACACTTTTTATTTTGAGGAATACCACCACCTCCACACTTGAACACTGACTCTAAAAAGATCGCTGCACAATTGTGAAACCTCGCGGTGACCCTTCACACACTTTTGTGGGAGACAGATCCCGAAACCCATAACAGCAGCAATATCTGATTTTACACGCGAAATCGACGATATTTGCAAGTCGAAATAAATATCTATGTAACTCTAAACAGGACGCTCACCACTTTTCGAATTTTTGCTGCTTGTTTGAAGGCACTGCCAGAGAGAGAGAAAAATTCCTGCTGTGGTGTTCATCACTTTTCTGAAGTGGTGAGTGGGCTTAGTTCTGTAATTGCTGCTGCTGGAGTCAGGGACGTTATGTTCCTCACTTCTCGAAGCACACCCTTGTGTCTAAGCACAGACAGGAAAATCAGAACAGTTACACGTACAGAATTCTGAGCACTGTCCTACAGACGAGAGAAATGGCGGGAAATTTCGGTGAATTTTCGATGTCCTACAGCTGCTGGTCTGGCGATCGTCTAAAGCCACAATAGCGGATGAGGGAGAACATCCCGCGAGAGGTGGATAGACTGCTTGGACATATCTTTGAACACTCGAGCAAAGAAGACATCACCTTACTCTCAGACATCACAAAACTTTCCATAGATACCTTTCCCCCATCCTGTTCGAACTAGTCTGTAGCGGCTCCTGTGCCCCACACAAAGGATGTCTTGTGAATGGAACATTCTGACTGCCTCTTACTGAATTTGCCCATCAAACTCCTGCTGGTGTCGATGTTGGAGCACTGTCCACCGTTTTCTACTTTCAGCGGCAAAACTGTTTAGTACAGATAGAAAAAAAACATACAGAAGCCATATTGCACTGACAGTTAAGCAAAAAAATGTTCAAATGTGTGTGAAATCTTATGGGACTTAACTGCTAAGGTCATCAGTCTCTAAACTTACACACTACTTAACCTAAATTATCCTAAGGATAGACACACACACCCATGCCCGAGGGAGGACTCGAACCTCCGCCGGGACCAACCGCACAGTCCAGGACTGCAGCGCCCTTAGACCGCTCGGCTAATCCCGCGCGGCGACAGTTAAGCCCTGCAAAAGTGTTCTACATATCACGAAATACAGAAACAATCGCCAAATACGCTTCCTCAATGACACTGCTCTGCTACTCTCAACAAAGCTTGAATTTTTCGGTGTGAAACCTACCAAACTGCTGCTACTGCCAGTGTGGGAGCAGTGTCCGCCATTTTATGCAGGTGGACAAATTACGCCTTTCAGCGGCAAATCTATTTTGTACACATAAAAAAACATACCGCTGCCATATTGCAATAACAGTTAAACCCTGCAAAAACGGTTCTACATAATATGAAATACGGATACGACTGCCAAAAACAGTTCCTCAAATACACTGCTCTGCTACTGTCGAGGAGAACTTGAATTTTTCAGCGTGAAACCGATCTCTAGTCGGGCTATATCACCATAAACGAATACCATATCGATGTAGTAAACACAATTCGTTTCGTGCACCATACACAATCATCAATACTGCATTTTTCATACTGCTATCGACCACCAGACACTCATACATATACCACAAAGACAGACAGATCGCAAAAAAATACAAGCACATGCACCGTATACAGTCCTCCCAGCACTAAATATTTCCCCCGATGTCGGTCGGTCATCCACCGTGGTCAACGGTCACGAGTCAAATGCCCACACACACACACGCTAAGCTGACATGCAATGAGAGCTTCCTCCCAGGACAGTGGTCAATTTCCGAGCTCGTGCACAAAGGCTGGGCTAGTTTCCCGTGGCACAAAGACTTTACTGCTTCGAGCCACAGCCTGTTTGATTGCTGCCACGCTTTCTACACCCATCTCCACACTCTGGGATTACAAGAACATATGTATTTTCACATGGTTTGCCAGGATATCATACCATTCACGCGAAAGTTCTTCATTTCAAGCACATAGCAGTATGCTATTCCAAATCATCCTTCTGCCTTACAAAGCCAACTAAGGTGATTCTCATGTCAGGAGAAATGGCAAACATTTCTTCTGCCTGTCTTTCGAAATTTAGACACACACAACACACTACAATCGATGTTCTTGCAAACAAATAAAGACTGGAAATGAGCAGAAGCAGTCCACCTGACAATTTACATAGAAGTGAATAACTGTCCAGTGCAAATACACGCCCATATTAATTCTTCTCGAATTTCAATGGAGAACACACGCAATTACGAAGGCTGTCCAACACATACTAATAA
Source organism: Schistocerca cancellata (assembly GCF_023864275.1). Taxonomy (NCBI): domain Eukaryota; kingdom Metazoa; phylum Arthropoda; class Insecta; order Orthoptera; family Acrididae; genus Schistocerca; species Schistocerca cancellata. The sequence goes on from NC_064626.1 coordinate 411,798,615, forward strand.
TTAGGAGGTCTATTCAGAAAGTAGGGAACGTTTCCGTCTGACGCTACTAGGGGCGCGCCGATCACGTATATTTTGGTATTTGCGTGCTTGGCAGCTCAGTCGCCATCCATCTGTGACAGCTGGAACGTCTCTGCACGTCTGGTCTTTTCGATATTCGAATTTGAAATGTGCGCTGCAATCGAAAAACCCGCCAGTTGTGAGGTGAGGTCTGTGATACGGTTTTTGTTGGCAGAAAACCTAAAACCTATAGAAATTTATCGTGAACTGTGCGAAATATATGGAAAAAACGTAATGAGTTAATGTTCCGTCCGGAAGTTGTGTATTCGGTTTAAAAATGGCCGAACCAACGTTAATGATGAAGAGAAGATTGGACGCCCTAGCATTTTGACTGACAATCGTGTCGCTAAAGTTGATGAAACGATTCGTGAAAACCGTCACTTCAAAATAACGGAGCTTTCGCTTTCTTTTCCGCAAGTTTCATGCACTTTGTTGTTTGAATTTGTGACTCAAAAGCTAGGCTACCACAAATTTTGTGCACCATAAAGAACAGCGAATGGGGCAACGTCGACATTTCTGAAGGCCTACCACAAACTGGTGATTCATTACTGGATCGAATCGTAACCGGTGACGAGACTTGGGTGAAACACGTCAATTGCGAAACAAAATTACAGTCCATGGAGTGGGGGCACACAAGGTCCCCCCCAAAAACCAAGAAAATGTTTGCAAACCTTGTCAGCAAGGAAGTTGATGGCGACAGTGTTTTGGGGTGGGCAAAGTGTGCCTCTTATTGATTTTCTCGAACGTGGGGCAACCATCCCGTACTAAGTATAATACTTCACTAATAACTGAATTCTGGTGATACCAGTCATTTGTTTTTTCTTGCGAGTGGTACCAGTGCGTCTTGAGAAGAGAGATGTAATCGTCTTACAGGGGACAATCTATTAAGAAAGCTCGATAGCAATGGCTATGTTACTGTTACAAGTAGTCGTGGTTCTATTGGCACACACAAGTATCGCTAATGATGTCCATGTTTAAAGCTTTACAAGTTTCTTAAATCGAGGTATGGTATTCCTTCTGAATGAAGTGGTCTTCTGCACAAATCCCATGTAACTGAATGTAGATGATGATTGCGGGTGTGTAGTAACAGACAGAATGTGCAGGCACAAGTCGCCAGCGGTCTTGAGTTCCTAATAAAATCACTTAATTTAGAAAGTGATGCATCTAAGGAACATGGTATTAAGCCCATATTTGCAGCTCCCTCATGACGCCTCTAGGTATTTCTAAAGTACTTGTAATGCATTCTATTTGGATGCCATGTCAGAGGTTCTGCAATATATCCACTGGGTTATAAGTGATGGTTGATGGAGAATAATCACGTACAGTAGACAGTGTGCTACGTGACAAATCATTAAGAAATGCAACGTTAGACTGAGGCCGTAAAAAATGTACACTTTCTTTTCAGATCTATAGTGTTATGCTTTCTGGTAGAAATTCTGTCTTCGATTTATAATCAAGTCTTTCCATTCAACCAAATAGCTGCACTGGATACTATGGATATGTCTTTTAATGACTACAGCCACTAGTGTATCACATTCGTGGCGCTCTCATATCTCGAAACAAGTCACCTTTTTTGAACTTGTTTTCTACAGTAGAACACCAACGTGGTTTTTTAGGCAGCCACTGTGCATTTTGTAACTGCCCTCCCTGCAGCTTTGTGCATGTGATCATTCCAATTTAACTCGGAAGTGAGAGGAAGTTGGAGAGCACTATATCTATCACCTTCTACAACCCATGTAGAAACAGGGTGAGCTAAGTTAATGTGACAGGACCATGCTTTGACCATTTGGTGGAAATGGGAACATGTCATAGCTCCTCCAACAGTGTATGATGTGAAATCCAATGCCAGTCGAAGCTTTATCCTGTAACACGAGGTACTTGTAGAAAGAGACAGTACGGGAACTGAAAGAAGGATAAGGATTTTGCTGCTGCTTTGCATTGCATCTCCAAAGTACATACATGTGCTGCAGTTAAAGCAGATGTGCGTCCCTCAGGGTGCTTTTCACCCAAACATTCTCTCCATCATAATTATTTTGTACCATCCAACACAGAATAAAAAACTACGAACTATAAAAACTCTGCTACTGTCATCCACTAGAGAACTCGATAAGATTTTACCCTGTCCCTGTCATATATATATGACATATTTAATGGAGGTCAGTGCATCATATGCTTGATGCAAGCACGCATATATATATATATATATATATATATATATATATATATGCGTGCTTGCATCAAGCATATGATGCACTGACCTCCATTAAATATACAGGTATTGATCCACTCAGTGATCGAAGTCGACTGCACAGACCAGTGTAAAGTGTCATCACCTGTACTGTAGGAAGACCCCCACAGTCTATCAGTCACAAGAGAGGGTCCTGGTGTTGTTGTTTGATACATTGCTTTTTTTCTGTTGTAACACATCCAAGCAGCGCATGACACAGCATTGTACACCGCCAAACTTTTTGTTTTTTCCACCGTGCCATCGAGGCCTGTATCAGTTTCGAAACTGATGTTAACATGTTTTGACCCATTGGCTCTAATTGAAAACTGGACATCAAACAGTGTAAATTATGCTGCTGCTCCCACAACACACACACAGGATGGTTTTAAGTAAAAGACAGTCACAACATATGGAAACTGGAAGGGTTTTGTGGCGCTGTTGAGGGATTCCAAACAGATATCTAAAGGTGATTGACACCCTCTAAATCTAAACTCATCTTTCACAGTGACGAGACAGCAGATGGCTCGGTGTTCCGTTTCGATTGATTCCTCATATTGCACTCATGTACATGATCATTGTTTTGGTGCTAGGTATCCTTGGAAGTGTTGCCCCTTTGCCACGAGTCTTTATCTATGTCAGACAAGCTATGTCAGTCAGTCATTATGGGGTATCAACAGTGTACCACTGGATGGAAGAGATGAAAAAGACACCATCAGTGTATTGTAAAAAGCATCAGATTGGTAGTGTGATCAATTTTAGCAATTTTGCCAGTTTTTCCGTAAGTTCAACACCAACTAATGATGTGGCAATATGCTTTCCAATTTCTGTATCATCACTAAGTACCCCTGTACGACTTTGCGAGTACCATATACTAGATTGCAAATATAGATAGATGACTGTGCAGAACGTCCATTCATTGTTAATTCTCGAAAATAGACACCAAAGTATACTAGACAATATTCTACATATTTCTAGCACTTCTATCATGGAGCGTAATTTATTATTACTGTTAGAAGATCCATAGGAGCTGCCTAAAAAACCAAGTTGGAGTTTTAGTGTAGCAGATAGGTACGAAAAAAGTGACTCATTTCGACATGTTATAGTGACACAAATATTATTCATTAGTGGGTGTAATCGTTAAGAGACATCTCCATAGGACCCAACGCAGGGATGTGGTTGGATGGAAAGACTTTATTCCAAATTGCAGACAGAATTTCTACCAGCAAGCGTAACACTATAGATCTGGAAAGCCAGTGTACACTTCTTACGACCTCAGTTTGGTTTGCATTTTTTAAAGTGAATTGTTGCGTACCACACCATCTACTGTATATGATCATTCTCAATCAACCATCGCCTATAGCCCAGAGGATATATTGTGGAACCACTGACTTGACATCCAGACAGAATGCATTACAAGTACTGCAGAAATATCTAGCAGTGGCATCAGGGAGTTACAAATACCAGCTTAATACCACGTTACTTAGCTGAATCACTTTCAAAATTCGGTGATTTTATTAGGAACTTAAAACCACTGGTGACGTGTGCCCGCACATTAGGTCTGTTACTACACACCCGCAATCATCGTCTATATTCAATAACGTGAGATTTGTGTGGATGACCACTTAATTCGGAAGCAATACTATATCTGGATTCATACAGCTTGTATACCTTTTAACATGAATATCGTTAGTCATACTTGTATGTGTGGGTAGAACCAAGACCACCTGCGACGGTAACATAGCTATAGCAATCATGCTTTATTAATAGGTGGTCGCTTGTAAGACGATAACGTCTATCTTCCTAAGACACACTGACACAACTCGCAAAGAAAACAAATGAGACGCTTCCATCCATCCCGGATTTTCGCGCATTATTGTTTGGTATCACCAGCATTTAGTTATTGGTGAAATATTATACTTAGTTTGCCGGTTCTCTAGAAATGAGAATCACCTTAGTTAACTAGGTAAAGCAAAAGGATGATTTGGAATCTGTTATATCATTGACATCGGTATTCGTTAGTGGAACTACCACTTCCCTTCTTTTTTTCGAGTTTTCAGATAAATATCATTGCAAACGAGATGAGTTTCTTGTTACTCAGTGGTTTGCAGTACATTCTGTCTCACTGCACTACGCTTTTGTAAAGAGAGAAGTTCCACTCTTTATCTTCGGAATTATAGTGTGCAAGTGATCGGCAGCATATTGCTATGTGCTTGAAATCGAGAATTATCGCGTGAATGATATTATATTCTGGCAAAACATGTGAAAATACATATGTTCTTGTAATCCCAGAATGTGGAGATGGTGTAAAAAGCGTGGCAGCAACCAAGCAGGTCGCAGCTGGAATCACTAAAGTCTTTGTGCCTGAGGGAACCAGCCCAATCTTTTTACACCAGTTCAGACAGTGACCACTGTGCGTGGAGGGCACTCTGACCATGCATCGGGCGAGCTTACATGTGGGGGCCCATGGCCATGGTGGATGACCAACCTATCACCTGGGAAATATCTAGAGCTGCGAGGACTATATACGGTGTATGTTCTTATGTTTTTTGGGATCTGTCTGTCTTTGTGGTATATGTACGAGTGTCTGGTGGTTGATAGATACATGAAGTATCCAAAAATGAAGATTTTGTATGATGCAGGATAGGAATTGTGTTTACTACATCAATATGGTAATCGTTTGTGGTGATATAGCCCGACTAGAGATCGGTTTCTCGCTGAAATATTCAGGCTTTTCTCGACACTAGCAAAAATGGCTCTGAGTACTATGGGACATCTGAGGTCATCAGCCCCTAGACTTAGAACTACTTAAACCTAACTAACCTTAGGACATCACACACATCCATGCCCGAGTCAGGATTCGAACCTGCGACCGTAGCAGCAGCGCGGTTCCAGACTGAAGCGCCTAGAACCACTCGGCCACAGCGGCCGGCTGGACACTAGCAGAACAATGTAATTGAGGAAATGTCTTCGGCAGTAGTTTCCGTATTTCATGATATGTAGAACACTTTCGCAGAGTTTAACTGTCACTGCAATATGGCTGCTGATTTTTTTCGGTCTGTACAATATTTTTTTTGTCACTAAAAGTCTCATGTGTAGAAAAAGACGGACAGTGCTCCCACACCGGCAGCAGCAGCCGGCAGAAAATTCAGTAAGAGCCAATCAGAATGCTCCATTTATAAGATATCCTTTGTGCACGGCATAGGACTGGTTTCAACAAGACAGGGGGATGGTATTTATGGAAAGTATTGTGACGTCAGAGAGTAATGTGATGTCTTCTTTGTTCAAATGTTCAGAGATACATCCAAGCAGAACGTCCACCTCTGGCAGGATGTTCACCCTCACCCATTGTTACTTCAGACCATCTCCAGATCAGCAGCTGTAGGACACCGAAAATTCACCGAAAATTCCAGCCATTTCTCTCGTATGGAGGACAGTGCTTCTAATTCTGTTTGTGTAATTGTTCTGATTTTCCTGTCTGTGCTTAGACACCAGTGTGTGCTTCGAGAAGTGAGAAAAATAACGTCCATGACACCACCAGCAGCAATTATAGAACTAAGCCCACTCATCGTTTCAGAAAAGTGATGAAAACACAGCAGCTATAGGACAAAGAAATTTTTCTCTCACTCTGGCAGTGCCTTCAAACAAACAGGCCGCGCGGGGTAGCCGTCTTGTCACGGTCCACGCGGCTCCTTCCGTCGGAGGTTCGAGTCCTCCCTCGGGCATGGGTGTGTGTGTTATCCTTAGTGTAAGTTAGTTTAAGTTGGATTATGTAGTGTGTAAGCTTAGGGACTGATGACCTTAGCAGTTTGATCCCATAAGATCTTACCACAAATTTCCAAACAAACAGCTAAAACTCGGAAATTGGTGAGCGTCCTGTTTAGAATTACTGATATATTTATTTCGACTTGCAGATATCGTCATTTTGGCGTGTAAAATCGGAACTGATACCCGTTTCGGAATCTGTTTCCCACAAAACCGTTTTAAGTCCAAAATGTTCAAATGTGTGTGAAGTCTTATGGGACTTAACTGCTAAGGTCATCAGTCCCTAAGCTTACACACTACTTAAGCTAAATTATCCTAAGGACAAACACACACACCCATGCCCGAGGGAGGATTCGAACCTCCGCCGGGACCAGCCGCACGATCCGTGACTGCAGCGCCCTAGACCGCTCGACTAAGCCCGCGCGGCCCGTTTTAAGTACCCCATGGGGTTTCAGAAGTGTGCAGCGATATTTTAAATGTCCCTGTTAGAGTGTAGTGGTATACATAGCAAAACTGATGCAAATTAATGTGCAGCGATCTTTTTTTAAAGTGTATTTAGAGACTTATTCAGTTGGATTTAATAACTCCTGAAGCAGCTCGTGCTCAAAGACAGGGGTATTTCCCACAAAAGCTTTCTAAGTGTCTCAGAGATGGTTTCACAAGTGTGTCACGATCTTTTTAGAGTCAGTGTTCAAGTGTGTTGGTGGTGTTATTCCTCGGAATAAAAAGGGTAATTGTTTAAATATTCTCTAGTCATCTGCAGAGCTCTCTCTCTCAGTGGTACATTTAGTTCCTGTGATATCTTCAAGTTATGTATGTGACAATATTCCACAACACCAGGTGTAATAACTCCAAAAGCAGTTCGTGTTCAACAACAAAGGGTATCCTTGCATCGGGGATGGGAAGGAGGAAGGCTGTGGTTTTTTCCAACATGGCAAGGAGTTTCCGTGCCCCTATCGAAGAGTTCACACACCAGAGTGGGTAAACGTCTTGCCTCTTATGCTTTGAAAGACTCACTAGACTTTTATCGAATGATCGATAGTTACAGCACACGCATTTATCAGTATGATTTGCCCCATCCTGCAGCCGGGCGCTGAAGACCTTGCTGTCGTGCGCCCACAAAACCCATCTACTACTACTACTGCAGCATCTTCATTATTTCATGAAACGTATTCGTCTTCAACAAATGTCATTGCTCTTGACCCAGTCCGCACATGCATGGTCACAGCTATTCTCTTCCTGCTCCATTACAGACATCTCATCCATTGAACAAAGTAAACAATTACGTCCATCCTCCCAGATCATCAGCAAGACACAGAGTCCTTTTCCGCCGTTTTTCCCCAGACCTCCATCTTGAATTCTGTCACAGGAGGGGAGAGGGGGAGGGACGAGAGCTCCCTCTGACCGTTGTGTTGTGAACTAAATCAGTTGGACTCTGGATCTGATGGTAAGCACACTGGATTCAGTTATTTTCTATGATAACTCATGTTGTTTAAATAAACATTGCATACAAAATAAAGACATGTACATCCTATCTGGCAGTCCAGCATAGACCGAATCCCTTTACCATTAATTTCCAGATTGCGGAGAGAAGGGGAGGGGAGCAATGCATATAAAATAAAGACTTATGTCCATCCTATATGGCAGCCCAGCACAGGCTGAGTTGTCTTCCCACCAGTTTCCAGATGGGGAGGGAAGGGGAAGGTAGAGGAGGGGATGGTGTTAAGTTAGTGAAAGTAGCTCAATTGACGTATTTTCCCGCCAAAAATTGAGCTTCTCGCCATGATGTCATTGCGATGGTGCCACATCTAAGGCCGCCATCTTAGATTTGCTATCTTCAACACTTTTGGCAACAATGCAGAGTGGGGCCATGCTGTCTTTGCCCACTACTTTCAAATGCTTTAGAAGGAGCCTTGGCAGTGTGCTGCATGGTCTCTTATTTTACAAATGGCTCTGAGCACTATGGGACTTAACATCTATGGTCATCAGTCCCCTATAACTTAGAAATACTTAAACCTAACTAATCTAAGGACAGCACACAACACCCAGTCATCACGAGGCAGCGAAAATCCCTGACCCCGCCGGGAATCGAACCCGGGAACCCGGGCGTGGGAAGCGAGAACGCAACCCACGACCACGAGCTGTGGACGCTTATTTTACACTTGGCAGATGGGCAGATACAACAGCGCTGAGTTTACGTCAGTCGATTAATTAGCCTTCCGGAGGATTATAGATGCTAATTGGTCTGTTTCGTCTGTTCTTGTACATAGATAACAGGCTAATAACAAATAACAAAATAACAATAACAAAATAACAAATAAATTATGCTGATGATGGGGCATCCAGGCAAGCCGAAAAGAAATGCTGGTTTGGATTTCGATTATAATATGAGGACCGTTTGAAGAACAAGATCTGTCATCTCAGTGTCCTTTATGTCGTTTACGCTAATAGCCGTAGTCTTCGCTGTGATTCTGTTGTGAGAAATTTGCTCTGCAACTTGTAAAATGACGTCGGATAGTATTCTGCAGTTTACGTCGATTCTTCCAGCATCTGTACACCCTGCGGGAAGTTGATGTTGCTAAAGGCGTGTCACAAGGCCCATTAGGATCAGTGTAAAAGGGAATCTGGCCTCATCTTTTTAAAAGAAATCGTTGCGGCATGTTCGTTTTAAGCAACTACGAAAATCCTAAATATGGGCAGAGGGACGTGGGTTTTACTCCAGTCCTCTTGAAAGCGTGTACATCCTCAGCATTACGTGAGGAGTTGCAGAATTGCTATGAATGACAAAATCTCTTTTAGCTATATTTCGGACGACTTTTGCAATTATTGTTTAGTTAATTTTACAAGCATATTATTTATTTTTCTGATAAGTATAGCGACCTTTCGTCAGACGCATGGAATAAAGAGACAGAACATTATATTATTTTGGGAAAGATGGGGAAGAAATTTATCGTGACTTATTAAGGGGAACGATGCTGGAATACGGCTAAAACGATTTAGGAAACCACGAAAACCTATGTCAGGTTAATCGGGTGGGAATCCGAATAGTGATACTCCGGAATAGGAAGCAGTGCGTCACTACACTAAGTAATACTGACTATGATTTGTCGGTCTATTTGTCATATTGACCCTGTGTGTTGAGAAAAGAAAGATTGACTCAGAAAAAGCTTTAGTCCTAGCTGCTTCAAAAGTCAATGAATAAAATTCACCTTCAAGACTACTCACTTTCTATTTTAACGCTTCTGCTCTCGTTTCTTACGAGCAAGAATTGTTTCCTTTCATTAAACAGGCTCGTAAGTAACGTAAGGAACAGTCAGAGGAGTTCTTGTCTCGGGGCTGCTCTTTTCCAAGAAACTAGATTGCCTTCTGACACTTACCACCTATCATACTACTGTTGTCAATCATTTCAGTCATCGCCCTGTCTCTGTTACTTTTACACAACCATGAATTTGCAAAAGATTTGGTCCGGCCTCCCGTGCACCAATCGCAGTCCGTCGCTGTTTCGCCGATAAATTATACTTGGACATCATTCGCTGAAACTGGCTATTCCAGGACATTAACTGTTATACTACTTACAAACATAGAGCTGTCTGTCTACATGCTGCGAACGACACAAACGGATTACAGCGTCACTGGTTTACATGAGCTAATTCTGCGCAGCACAGTAACTTCAATTTTCGTGTCACCTGCCTTATCATTTTCCGAGTTACAGGTCTTACCTAGAGGTTTTCCACAAAATTTGTGCTTGTTGGGTTGAGTAATTTACTTAAGTTAATACGGTTCTTATTCACCACAATATTTCCAGGAAATGTCTTGAGAGATGTGCCAAGAAATGTGGCGCAGCGGTTCCGAACTCGCTTTCGGAAGGAGTTCAGAGCGTCGCCCATTGTGACCGTTTCTTTAAATTACTTCCTGTCTCTGTACAAATGAGCTGCTGCTGAGTCGCTAAGGGCCTCGATATTGCTGAGACTTAAACCCGAATTGCTTTCTAGAGATATAAGATGGGCAGCCATAATTGTTTTTTGTCGTCTTTAGTCCGAAGACTGGTTTGATGCAGCTCTCCATGCTACTCTATCCTGTGTAAGCCTCTTCCTCTCCGAATAACTGCTGTAAGCAACATCCTTCTGATCTGCGTACTGTATTCATGTCATGTCTTGGTCTCCCTTTACGATTTTTTCCCCTCCCCCCCCCCCCCCCCGCTTCCCTCCAGCGCCAAATTGGTGATCCGTTGATATCTCAGAATGTGTACTATCAATTGATACCTTCTTCTAATCAGGTTACGCCAGTTCTTTTCAATACTATCTCATCAGTTACGTGATCTATCCATCTACTCTTCAGCAATATTATGTAGCGCCACATTTCAAAAGCTTCTACTGGTTATCCTCCATATTTCAGTTCCATACAAGGCTACTCTCCATACAAATACTTTCAGCGGTTTTTCTATATTCAATGTTAACAAATTTCTATTCTTCAGAAACGCTTTTGTTACCATTGCCAGCAAACATTTTATATCTTCTCTATTTCGGGTATAATCAATTATGCTGCTGCCGGTATAACAAAACTTACCTACTATTTCAAGTGCCTTATTTCCTAACCTAATTCCCTCAGCATCAGCTATTTAATTCGACTACATTGAATTGTCCATGTTTTGCCTTTGTCGATGTTCAGCTTATATCCTCCTTTCAAGACACTGTCCATTCCGTTCAGTTGTTCTTCCAAGTTCTTTGTTGTTCTCAACAGAAATACAGTGTCATCGGCAAACGTCAACGTTTTTATTATTATTTTGAAAAAATAAATTTACATAATAAATTTCTAGTCTGTTTTGAGGTACATGTGTACAGCCGTGGTACACACTGAAATCCCAATGGCAGATTACCGTATCGCGCCACTGAGGAGCCAAATGAAAATATTACAGCCTATTCATGTAGTGGAGACGAGCTGCAACATTTTGTGTTAACTCCTCCAGCTACGTGAGACGATACTGTGGTGTGGGGATTTCGAGGTATAGGAGGACTGAAGACATGTACCTGCAAACAAACGAATATGTATTTACACAACTTTAACTTGTCAGAGCTGGGATCCTTTATTGTCTGATTATATGATAGCGGAACAAACACTGGTAACAGTTACTTCTGTAAAATATCTGGGAGTATGCGTGCGGAACGATTTGAAGTGGAATGATCATATGAAATTAATTGTTGGTAAAGCGGGTACCAGGTTGAGAATCATTGGGAGAGACCTTAGAAAAAGTAGTCCATCAACAAAGGAGGTGGCTTACAAAACACTCGTTCGACCTGTACTTGAGCATTGCTCATCAATGTGGCATCCGTACCAGGTCGGGTTGACGGAGGAGATAGAGAAGATCCAAAGAAGAACGGCGCGTTTCGTCACAGGGTTATTTAGTAAGCGTGATGCGTTACAGAGATGTTTAGCAAACTCAAGTGGCAGACTCTGCAAGAGAGGCGCTCTGCATCGCGGTGTAGCTTGCTGTCCAGGTTTCGAGAGGGTGCGTTTCTGGATGAGGTATCGGACATATTGCTTCCCCCTACTTATACCTCACGAGTAGATCATGAATGTAAAATTAGAGAGATTCGAGCGCGCACGGAGGCTTTCCGGCAGTCGTTTTTCCCGCGAACCATACGCGACTGGAACAGGAAAGGGAGGTAATGACAGTGGCATGTAAAGTGCCCTCCGCCATACTCCGTTGGGTGGCTTGCGGAGTATAATTGTAGATGTAGATAATGTAAACGAAACTACCCTGCGCATGATTGGTTCTGTATTATACGTGCATATATCACACGTTTTCATGCGTGTAAAGTGTGTTGTACATTTGCTCTTTTTCTCAACCTATCGATAGAATATGCTGATTGTCAATGTTTTCTAGGCGAAAAATTAACATTTTGTATTTCCGACATGATTGTTTTGAGGCGTAACTGTGTTGTAATAAGACTCACAGAAAGTCGCAGGAACAGAATGAGTGCAGTAGGGCTTCCGCCGCCGGTGGCGCAGAAGCCACCCTACGCGGGGCCCCTTCCTCGTTTAGTCCGTTTGTGGATTCCGCGAGCGCGCGCACGCCTCGCCAGCTTCCTGGCTACCGCGCCGCGCCGCCGCTGACTGATCTGCGGCCGTTTTTGAAGTCTGGCGGGGCGCAGCCGGGCGTGTGTGTAATTGAGTGCGCCCCGCCGCCGACAACAGAGATGAAGTTGTTCCGTGGGCAGCTGACAGGTGTGTGGTCCCACCACCCAGGCCGCGCCCGCAAAGGTAAAGGACCGGGCCGGGCCTGGCCACCGCCGCCGCCGCCGCAGCGGCAGCGTCTCGTTTTTTTCCTCTGCGGCGAAGACGCTGCTGCATTGTGTGTGACAGCGCCGGCCGGCTCCTTTCATATCGGCGGCCGGCCAGCCGCCGCGCCGTGGTGGGCCTTCTTGGTACGTCCTCGATCGCGCGATTAGTTTCCGGACGGCCAGCCTTTTTGTTCGCTGCGCTCTGACTAATACGACAATTAATCAGCGTGACGTGCCGTGGGGTTTACCCACCATGAAATGCAGCCTAGTTCCATTTCACGAGGTGGTTAAGAAATTAAAAAAAAATGTTAAAATAATGTTCGGAGACATGAAAGTAATACAAAATCATTGTAAGTCGTATGTGACCGTATTGAAAACAGCAGACTCTTACGCTGAAATCAGTAAATATCACTATTAACGTGTTTAGAAATGCCCGCTGTTGGCTGAGGCTGCTACACTACTGGCCATTAAAATTGCTACACCACGAAGATGACGTGCTGCAGACGCGAAATTTAACCGACAGGAAGAAGATGCTGTGATATGCAAATGATTAGCTTTTCAGAGCATTCACACAAGGTTGGCGCCGGTGGCGACACCTACAACGAGCTGACATGAGGAAAGTTTCCAATCCATTTCTCATACACAAACAGCAGTTGACCGGCGTTGCCTGGTGAAACGTTGTTGTGATGCCCCGTGTAGGGAGGAGAAATGCCTACCATCACGTTTCCGACTTTTGATAAAGGTCGGATTGTAGCCTATCGCGATTGCGGTTTATCGTATCGCGACATTGCTCCTCGCCGGACGGAGTGGCCGTGCGGTTCTAGGCGCTATAGTCTGGAGCCGAGCGACCGCTACGGCCGCAGGATCGAATCCTGCCTCGGGCATGGATGTGTGTGATGTCCTTAGGTTAGTTAGGTTTAATTAGTTCTAAGTTCTAGGCGACTGCTGACCTCAGAAGTTAAGTCGCATAGTGCTCAGAGCCATTTGAACCATTTGACATTGCTGCTCACGTTGGTCGAGATCCAATGGCTGTTAGCAGAATATGGAATCGTTGGGTTCAGGAGGGTAATACGGAACGCTGTGCTGGATCCCAACGGCCTCGTATCACTAGCAGTCGAGATGACAGGCATCTTATCCGCATGGCTGTAACGGATCCTGCAGCCACGTTTCGATCCCTGAGTCAACAGATGGGGACGTTTGCAAGACAACAACCATCTGCACGAACAGTTCGACGATGTTTGCAGCAGCATGGACTATCAGCTCGGAGACCATGGCTGCGGACACCCTTGACGCTTCATCACAGATAGGAGCACCTGCGATGGTGTACTCAACGACGAACCTAGGTGCACAAATGGCAAAACGTCATTTTTTCTGATGAATCCAGGTTCTGTTTACAGCATCATGATGGTCGCATCCGTGTTTGGCGACATCGTGGTGAACGCACATTGGAAGCGTGTATTCGTCATCACCATAATGGCGTATCACCCGGCGTGATGGTATGGGGTGCCATTGGTTACACGTCTCGGTCACCTCTTGTTCGCACTGACCGCGCTTTGAACAGTGGACGTTACATTTCAGATGTGTTACGACCCGTGGCTCTACCCTTCATTAGATCCCTGCAAAAACCTACATTTCAACAGGATAATACACGACGGCATGTTGCAGGTCCTGTACGGGCCTTTCTGGATACAGAAAATGTTCGATTGCCGCCCTGGCCAGCACATTCTCCAGATCTCTCACCAAATGAAAACGTCTGGTCAATGGTAGCCGAGCAAATGGCTCGTCACAATACGCCAGTCACTACTCTTGATGAACTGTGGTATCGTGTTGAAGCTGCATGGGCAGCTGTACCTGTACACGCCATCCAAGCTCTGTCTGACTCAATGTCCGGACTTATCAAGGCCGTTATTACGGCCAGAGGTGGTTGTTCTCAATACTGATTTCTCAGGATCTATGCACCCAAATTGCGTGAAAATGTAATCACATGTCAGTTCTAGTATAATATATTTGTCCGTTTATCATCTGCATGTCTTCGTGGTGTAGCAGTTTTAATGGCCAGTAGACATCGGATTTTGATCTATTCTTGACTTCCTTTCAATAACCGTTCATAAATACAATAATACATTTTTCATTAAATGTCATCTGTGTTCTCTTCTTTCCTCTTCTTTCCTCATACAAGCGAGGAAAAAAGAAAAAAAATACGGGAATAACAAGAACGATGGAAAACTAGAGTACGAGTGGCGATAATAAGTAACGCAACTATTTTTATCTCGACCAGTTTTGATTGAATAAATGCGAAATTTGTTGTGGGACATCGTGGAATATTCCCGCTTCAGCCCCTAACAGTTTCCGAGAGCTGGCGGCGCTACAAGTAACATTCAAAATGGCGTCTGTAACGGAGGTGCATTTCAAGCAGAGAGATGTCATTGACTTTCTTTTGCGGAAAAGCGTAGCATCGTTGATATTCATAGGCGTTTGCAGAATGTCTAAGGAGACCAGAAAGTAAACAAAAGCACGGTGAGTCGTTGGGCGAGGCGTCTGGCATCATCGCAACAAGGTTGCACAAACCTGTCCGATCTCCTGCGTGGCGACCCACCGTACACAGCTGTGACTCCGGCGCTCTTGGACCGTGCGGTCACTCTCATTCGAGGTCATGACGGATTTCAGTCAAACATCTCGCCCCACAACTGGACTTTTGTATTGGTAACGCAGAGATCCTTGCCCACTAGTTGTGGTACTCAAATGTTGGGTTTTCATCCACCCTACAGACCGGTTCTTGCACCTTCCGACTTCCATCTGTTCGGTCCAATGAAGGATGCGGTCCACGGGATGCAGTACGTGGTTTGTGGAACCGTTGTTGATGCAGCAAGACGTTGGCTCGACGTCGACCAGTGGATTGATACCATGCGGGCATACAGGCCCTCCCTGTAAGGCGGCTAAGGCCGTCCCACTCAACGGAGATTATATTGAAAAATACTGTTTCGTAGCAAAAAGAGTAGGGAATAGTATGATGTGTTGGAATCCTGAATAAAACCAGCCTGAGAATACACCTTGGGTCAATGAGGTCGAATGACGTTCACATATCTTCTGGAGAAGTGCTTTCGAGTCCTTGTATCAGATTTGAAGGCAAATGAAAATGTTCTGTTGAAATAGGCGAGTATTTCATCCTACAAAGGGGCTTGTGGCGCGTCCACTAGATAAATATTTTAGGAGAAACGAAGTTCCCGCCTCTTTCTTTCCGAACAGCACGAGTGGGATGTTCTCGGAGGCGCATTGCTGCTCATAGTGCGCGTACTGGGAACGTTGCCACGGTAAGAACACCATTCCACCCCCAACAGAACTCATAGACACTATTATTAATCATGTCACACTTCATTCGTAAAAGAAATGAATTCTAAATAAGAATCTGCGACCTGTTTGCATTTCAGTAAGAGTTTCCTAACTAGGTCGCGTGGATTAATAACTTGTTCTTCTACTTAGAAGTTCCATGTCTAAGATCTCGTAATCCATGTTCTGTTCTCTTTTAGTATCTGAAAATGGCAGGCCTAATTGTATTGTTAGTAAAGACCATGAACCAAGAGAGGTGGCGATGAAATAAAAAATTGAACTCGCATTGGGAAGGTGGCGGTTCAGTTCCCTAGCCAGCCGTCAAAATCTACGTTTTCTGTGGTTTACCGAAACAGCCTACAACAAATACCGGAATGATTGCGTAAACGGAACAACTGACTTCTGGTCCAAATCTGTGCTTGTGCTCCGCTTCTAATGACCTTGTTACCGACGAAATATTAAAGCTCTAATCTTCTTCGCTTAAAAAAAAATCCATGCTACGCAGACAGGAAATTTCTGTTGAATGTCACACACCCCGGTATGTTGTGTATAGTTGTTTGGGGTAATCGCTGACTGAAATAACCCTTCGGCCTGGAATCTCATTGACTGGAGTGAAATTAACTTCAGTGAATAGTCCTGCTTCGAATTGAGCCCCGGCGACCAAACGCGTCTGGAGACGTCCCGGACAGCCGTGGGATACTAACCTGACTGTCGCCCGACGTACGTCCCGTCAATGGGAGTGATGGTTTGGTGATCAATTTCATTTCATGGCAGGACCACTTTGGTTGTCATCTACAACATCCTTACAGCGCAGCGGTAATTCGACGGTATTCTACGCCTCGTTTTGTTGCCATTCATGACAAATCATACTGGGATTACATTTCAGCAAGATAATGCCCGGCAGCACATGGCGAGATTTCTACTGCTTGTATTCGCGCTTGCCGAACACTACCTTGGCCAGAAAGGCCGCCGGAACTCTCCCCAAATGAGAACGTTTGGAGCATTATGGACAGGCCAGCCTGCTCAAAATTTTGACAATCTAACGCGCCAATCGGACAGAATTTGGCCCGGTGTCCGTCAGGAGACACTACCAATAAATGCCAAGCCGAATAACTGCTTGCATGAGGGCCACAGGTGTACCACCGCGTTAGTGATTGTTCAGTTTCTGAAACTCTTTCTCTTGAATAAATCATTCAGTTTTTCTGAAATTGTGATCATTTGTTTGTCTGTACATGTACGTCATATCTACTGATTTGTGCCCAGTTCCTTCATGGTACGGTTTTCTTTCTTCTTTTTTGTCTTAAAATGTATACATCCCGAAATACTTCATTTGTCGTGTATCGGCCCTATTTGGCTTTTGAATGAGTATGATTATCAAGATAAAATCCTGTGTAATGCCATTTCCTCATAATTGTTACTTTACCAAGTAATGAACTTACGTATATTAGGATGTTGATAAAGTATTAAAAGTGCAGCTGCAGCCCGATGCTCTTCCATCGCAACCTTTCCCTTCACGCACAGATCTACGACTGAAAAATCTCACAGAGAGTGATGTCTTAGCTGCCCTTTTGTGTGTAAACGTGTAAAGTATGTATATAGAACTGTAAACGGATCCTAGCCAAGACTCGACATACGTTACATACCAAGAACAATGGAGATGTAACACTTGTGCGCAATTTCTGGTTAAGCCACCTCACAAGGACAATTAAAAATTTAAAAATTACAGGGTCGCCACCAGCCCAAGCCCTTCCTAACAATTAAGAAAAGACTGAACTGGAAATTGTCAGTTCAATTAAATTAAGAATTTAATTATGGGAATGCAATTTGTTTAAAGGCACTAACAAGATGAACAGCATTGTATGTCGTATATCAATGAGCTTCTTTAATTAAATTTATTTTTCCTCCCATTTTTGTTCATCACCAGCAAGCAGATTAACTTTAAGAAATCACGGAATAGAAAATTAATTTGAAAACTGGCACCAATGAGAAAGATAAAGGACGCAGAGTTTCTCTTTTACGTAGCACATTTATTTCATTATTGAATTTGATGCACATCCATAATGACTGCTGCCTGAATGAAATATTTAACTAAATAATTCGCCAAAAAATAGTAGAATAGCGCGATGAAAATAGGAAAAAAACACACAAAAGGGAGGTAGAACACAATAATTCAATCATTCCATCCACATACCCACGACAGAATTAGTTCAGAGAGATACCTATCACCATCATGCTCATGCACTGGCTTGGAAAGAGGTTTATCCGATTCGCAAGGTTTGTGTAGTAGATATACGACATGGAATCCGCTCCTGACGCTTACGAACGGCCGCACTTCAGCACGTGGTAAACTTGATTACGAGTTAACTGTTCAGAAATTAGACATTAAACCAGGCACAGATGTAAGAAATTTTAATGATGCAATAGCAGAATGATTTTGCCGTCACGAAATAAAATTAACTCGTCAAGGCAGAAAACCTCTCTAGGAACTACGAACTGTACTCACCAACCGCTAGCTGCAGAGTGTCCTTTTTCCACCGAGCTTCGCCTAACTACCGGTGCAACGGAAGCTACCAGAGGCGTAGGCTTCCGCCACCAACCTGACAGACAAACCAACCTCAGACTAAAAGGGGTAAACCTCTCTGTCCAGGTACTGGGATCCTAAGTTGGTCATCCTGTGCTATCCTCCAAACGAGAAGCAAACATCACCTGCTCCTAGCAGACGACATACAACTCAGAGTCCCCCACAAAAGAAACCTGAAACCACACGTAAAAACACTCATTCAGTCACATTCACGCACACATAGGGTAGGTTGAAAGGTAAAACGTAATAAATATAGCTCATGATTTCCTATGAAACACAAAAAAATCAAACATAATATCATTTTATGCCTTAGTTTGTTTGCTTAGTCTTTCTGGGAGAGTTAATAAATTAAACCGCAATCAGGCAGTGGACAGAACAGGATGCACAGAATCCAGTGTGATAAGAGTCTTATGAAACGACTCCACAGAGACGTTTCAAACGCTTCCGATATCTCCTCTCGCAAGACCATCAGATACTTATAGCAGGTACTCGCAAGTAACTATCCGACAGTAACTATCAGCGAAAATTCGTACATTGTGTTAACAATTCTACGAATACTAATGAGCGTAGTAAACTGTCTGAGAGCAAACACTCGCGTGTATCCCAATCTTTACAAAGAAGTTTTGTCATATTTGACACTTAATGTTTCTAGTTGTCGTTTTTTTCTGTAGGGGACCCTCTGTTTATGAAACTAGTGTATCATCATAGAAATCATGTGAAAGGGATGGTATGCCAACTCGATTAATATCTTATCAAAAAACAGTTAACAGTTATCATCTCACCCATTTATACCTTCTAAAGAAAACAGAAAATAGGAAAGACGAATTTATTCAGTATTAGATATTATATCCTCTGATAAGGGATAAAACTTGATTAGTTAACAGCATTAATAAAGTAGATCATGGAATTAAGATAGTCTTCTATAGTCTTTTTTCGTAAGCTAACCTAATTGCCTCCTCCAGTGGATATGCACCATAAATTGTTTGTCTGTACATGTACGTCATCTCTACCGATTTCTGCACAATTCCTTCGTAGTATGGTTTTCTTTCTTCTTTGGAGGCGATATACTGGCAGAATTGAAGCTGTGGGGAGGGGCGTGAGTCGTGCTTGAGTAGCTCAGTTGGGAGCACTTGCCCGCAAAAGTCAAAGGTCCCGAGTTCGAGTCTCGGCCATCACACAGTTTTAATCTGCCAGGATGTTTCACTACCATAATTCTATGTTTGACACAGACGTATTATCATGAAGTCAGGGTGATGAAGGATTTAATTGTTATCTTTTGGTAACAGATCTCTAAGTTCTACTGCAGATATTTAAATTACGGCGAACAGTCTTTACAATAATGTTGTGACAAGAACTCAAACCATTTTCATTCATAATGGTAATCGCATATTACTAAACAAAAGGTTCTTGTTCTAACAGCGAAAAAAGAAAGAGTAGTACTTCTATAATTTCATAAGATTGGAAAACGAATTATATCGCCTGCTAAGCTAGTGAAAACACTAAAGAGGTCCAGCGATTGCACTTTCGTTACCGTTGCCTTTCCCCACGACTGAGCGAAGCGCGTGCTGCATGCTTTGATCCGTGTTCTTTTGGTCGCAGTTACTTGTTCGTTAACGGAATCCTTTCTGACAGTTGTGTTCCTCAGCAGTCGTTGAGTTCCAGTTATTGGTTCCTACAATCGTATCTAATGAAACGTACCAAATAAATAAATCCTATGCCCAGACGTTCTGTCATTTTTCCTGGGTAAATAACACAGCTCATATTCTTAACCTATCATTTGGCTCTTAACAATCAGAATGATTTTGCAGACCACAGTGGTTCGCTGTATCGTTCGTAGGTGCCGATATCCGTAAGCCATTACGTTGAATCACGCATCGCTTCTAACTATATTAATGTTCGATTTTCCGTACAATAGACGTTAAGGATAACAAATTGAGTTGCCGTGTGTAACAGTCTTTATCTTCTAAAACAATAAGTTTTCCGATGTTTTCTCTCACCAAAAAATAATTAAAAACAACAGTAAAGGTAAGAGATTGAAAACAGCACAAAAACAGTAAAATATACCAGTTCTTTCATCGAACGTATTTCACCAGTTTTAGCTCTGACTTTCTCCAGAGTAACTGTTAAGTAAGTACTGTTTATATCTGTGTTTACATTAGTCTTTAATGCCGCAAACAGCTAAAAATCTCCCGAAATGTTTGCAAAAATTCTGATGTGGACATCTGTTTTGCGTACTTTGAATCTAGAAAGCTTAACATCTCCAACAAGCTGGGCCCATTTCCTTTTAAATTAATGACTTTTCGAAGCCAGTGCAGGGAATAGCCACAGCGGATTAACAGCATTGTGACACGGTTTCGTGAGCTGATCAAACTTGCGATACAGAATATTATGCAGTCTTGTGCAAAAGCAGATTAAAAGAAGCACGTTTAATTCTACACGGACGGGAAAAAAATCGCAACACCAAGAAGGCGTTATACGATATAAGCGAAAGTTAGTAGGTGTGTTTCTACGACCGGAAGATGTTTATTCGAATTTCACGCTAGTTTCATAAGAGTGGCGCTAGTAGCATCACTATGAGGATGCAGACCATTACTAACGGTCGTGAGCATTAGTTGCCTTTGAGATTGGATGTGGTGAATTGATGATAGTCAAGAATGCCTTTAAAGCGACAAAGACGTCGATATCAACACCTCACTGAGTTTGAACGAGGTCATGTAATAGGGCTACGAGAAGCTGGATATTTCTCCTTCAATACTGAAGAAAGACTTGGCAGGAACGTAGCCACTGTGCAAGACTGCTGGCAGCGGTGGTCACCAGAATGCACGGTCGCCAGAAGACCAGGCTCCGGACTGCCATCTGGCACAGCCGAGAGGGAAGACTACAGTGTTCGGCATATGGCTCTAGGGCAGTGTACTGCAACTGCAGCAGCAATTCGAGCAGAAGTTGGCAGCACACTGACACAACGTACTGTCACAAATCTCTTACTTCGCAAGGACAGCTCTGAGCCAGACGCCCTGAGCCTGCATTCTATTGATCCTAAACCACCGCCATTTGCGGCTTCAGTGGTGTCAAGTGAGAGCTCATTGGAGGACAGTGTGGAGGTCTGTTGCTTTTTCTGATGATAGCTGGTGCTGTCACGGTGCCAGTGATGTCCGTGCGTTGGTTGAAACGTACCCTTAGAAAAATTAATGAATTACTGTGCTGGTAAACCCCTTACGTTATTTGATTTTTAAACAGCTGAGCAAAACTGAACGTACTCAGACATTTCTCTCTTTACTTATTCTGATCATCACTAAACTGTCACACAATATTTTTAGCGCAACGCAATCTGACTTTCAATAATCCCTACACAAGGATGGCCATGACTAACAATAGCCTATTCCTTTCATGAATCACTTACCTCACAAAAATATTCGTTACTCGAACTACTGCAATACAGCGAGCGCCAATACTGCCAGCTAAATAAAAGATTCTAACTACTGAAGGCACTAACTACTGACAGGCATAGTTAGCAAATGAAAGATTTTGATAGAGAAAAAACAATGTATTTACCTTAATAGTGTTCAAAAGTCATAATATATATATCAGTTCATGACATCCAGTCTTACAAATTTACTGTCTCTGATGGACACACGTCCAGACCATCCACTCTCAAAACTCTGCCATCTCTCTCCCCACATCCACCACTGCTGGCACTCACCTCCAACTGCACAACGCTACGCGCTGCTCACGTCCAACTGCCCAACACTACAATAGCGAATATTCGAACAATGCCAACCAGCCACAGTCTTCACACAGCACAGTCAGTGATTTTCATATAGAGCGCTACGTGGCGTTACCAACATAAAAACCTAAACAGCCTACTTACATGGTTAGGAGGAGGCCAGTTGAGGGCCTCCAACCAACCTCTCTGCGTGCAAGACACACTAGACCTACACTTGGAGTTACCTTGCGCTTTCATTAGCCTATGATCTTGCAGTGTTAATCACTTACATGTGTCATCTAGATAAATGTATTCCCGAAATTTCATTACTCTATATTAATTATTTTTTGGTGTTGCTATTTTTTCCCGTCATTGTTTTTCTGTCCTTACTAGTGTTACTTTATAATATGTGAATTATTATTTATGTCTGTGCTGATTTCATCTTATTTCTTGACTTAACTGTTTCGACTCGTGTGTATATTCAGCTGTAATAGATGACAGCGACGTCTTTTCAGTAACTAAGACAAGAGAAATAAGAGTATTCTATCGCGGTAAATGAACTTTGCGTTCTTCTAGTGCGAATGCTGCAAGAGGAACTTGAAATTCCCGTCATAAACGTGACTAGCATCTCGCTGCTGTTCTGCAAAGATGTAGAGGTGGAGTGTGCCGCGGCTGGGCTGCTTGCCGAGTCCGCTAAAGCCTTATGGTTTTTCTTGCTGCGTTTAGCGGAATGCACGTTCTGGAATTCGATCTTCTTGTTCACATTTAACTTGTCTAATTGGAATGCCAAGAGTGTCGTAGTCGGTTAGATCAATGTCTTTCTTTTATGCTCTGGTGCACTTCATTTAAAGATCGTACCTGAAAATGGATAATGCGCTAGACTTCCTGCCGTTATTCGAGCAAAGCGCAGACAGATATAGATTACTCTATGGCATAATTGCAGCCATTCCCAAGTTTGTAAAAATTTGAGAAGCAACATTTCACATGTTGAACTGTCGCCCCGGGACATTGTTTTCCACGATGTGGCTCTTACGACTTCATCTACATGCACCAAGGGCTTTCATAGAACCCCTAAATAATGTGACTATCCGAATAAGTCAACTTGCGTAATGAGATACTCATTGTTCACGCTTTCTTTGTGCAGCGACGTCGTCGTAGTGTTATTAAACGAAAAGAGCTGCTTCTTCGAAGCTGCTGCGTTGAGTAACTTCGAAATTATACCTGGTTTTTGCATTGCATAGGAAAGCTATGATTATTGGTGACTGGGTAGCATATGATATAAGATATAGGAGAAAATAACACTCAACACAAGCAACGTCAACAACAACTACTATTACTACTACTAAAATCTTACTGTGTATTCTTAATGCGATGGACGTGATTAGGCTCAACATCAGGATCCAAGAACCAAAGTAATTAACAAGCATGGAAACACTTTGTCCTTCTTTCGCCCAAAAGGCATAGGTGTTTGTCTCGTCCAGGAAGATGATCTAGGTTATATATTCTGATTCTTGCAGTGTCTTATTGGCAAAATATGCAAAGAAAGGAGTATAACAAATCCGCTCTGTGATATTTAAAGCTACAGATAAAGCAGAGTGTTGTGACCAAATGAGAGACCTTGAAACGTCCCCTTTCAGCAATTATACATGACTGTGCTTAAACTAACACACAATATTTTTTAGCGCAACGCAATCTGACTTTCAGAAATCCCTACAAAGGAATGGCTCTGACTAACATTAACCTATATTTTTCACAAATCACTTACCTCACAAAAATCTTCGTTACTCGAACTACTGCAATACGGCGAGCGCCACTACTGCCAGCTAAATAAAAGATTCAAACTACTGAAGGCACTAACTACTGATAGGCATAGTTAGCAAATGAAAGGTTTTACAGCAGCTCATGTCATCCATTGTTACAAATTTCAAAACTCCGCCATCTCTCTCCCCACATCCACCACTGCTGGCGGCTCACCTCCAACTGCGCAACGCTACGCGCTGTTCACATCCAGCTGCCGCTGCCCAACACTACAATGGCAGACAACAATGCAAACTAGCCACAGACTGCACACAGCACAGCCAGTGATTTTCATATAGAGCGCTACGTAACGTTGCCAATAAGAAAACATAAACAGCCTACTTACATAGCCCCCATGCTCCCCACAAAAAATTTTACAAATTGTTTTGGGCACTGGCCAATACAGATTTGAAAAATTTTTTCATAATTACAGTAAGAAAGATATCAAATGCACACACTTATTAATACAGTGTTGGTCAAAAGCTAAAATTTTCTCACAGTCTATAAAGATAGTCCAGATTGTTCATCACAGTAAAATTTC
Source organism: Schistocerca cancellata (assembly GCF_023864275.1). Classification (NCBI taxonomy): domain Eukaryota; kingdom Metazoa; phylum Arthropoda; class Insecta; order Orthoptera; family Acrididae; genus Schistocerca; species Schistocerca cancellata. The sequence goes on from NC_064626.1 coordinate 411,822,891, forward strand.
AGTGTTTTTTTTTTTTTTCAAAGTCTGAGAAGTAAAAGACAATGCACACGGAAGTAGTGGATTTCCATGCAGTCTTGAAGAAGTAGTGTTGTCCTTCCAACTGAAAGACAGTGCTGACTCTTGACATGCTGACAGGTAATGGGCCACAACAGAGCAAACCCACAGCAGAGTCATTCGACGTTTTGAAGAAGATTGGTAGGTAGGTCATCACAGAGCAGACCCACTGTAGTCCTGGTAGAGATTACGGTATTGGTGGGCCACCAGAGGTGCAGACCCACTGCAGTCTTGTAGAAATAATGGTATTGGTGGGTCATCAAAGATGCAGACCCACTGTAGTCCTTGTAGAGATGGCCAGCAGCCATCTGTTGTGACTGTGCAGGTGCACAATCACCATTGAAGAGTCTTTTGGATAATATAGCAAGTCCATAACCACCACTTGTGCACTCACAAAATTTTTGGAATTGTCCTTAGAACCAGCAATGCTGTTATCCAGTCCCTTGCTGAATTAGTAACACATGTGCAAACACTAACAGTCCCTACTTCTCACATATTGTCCATATACTATGACCAACAGAAACGTGTGCGGTGAAATGTAACTTACAAGTTACTTAATTTGATGAACTGGTGTCAATTACAATTTTATAACATAAGAATACAATAACAAAGGTACAAAATACATCATTAAAAACATAATAATACAGATAACATTTGTAGTAATACAGGCTTTACAAAAGAATAGAAATAAACGTATACATTAGTGTTACAGGAATTATGACATAAGTACATACATAAAGATCAGAAGAACTTTTGAAACATCACCTTTACACATGAGCGTTAAAACAAAACAGAATAAATAATGTCTAAGCATATTTACAAGGTAAATAACATATTATTAATGCCAATTATATTTGAGGATAACAGTATTCCTCATCATAGTGAATGTAGCTTAGTATTAGAAGAAGAAAAACTTCTATGAAACTACACAGAGACAGGAAGAAAACAAATACACAAGGGTACACAAACACATAGTGGGATAACACAAAAGGAAAGGACTGGGTTCGTTTTCAGTGTATCATTTGGTACTGCAGTCCAACCCAAAACTTCATTCCATAGATCGTTCGTCTTATTTCAACATTTGTTTCCACCAAAACATCCTATCTGAGCATGCTTTCTGTATTTATATGGTCACATATTTCTTACATCATTATTTATTTTCCATTATCTTACCTCATCATTTATTTCTAAGAAAATCCTACCTATACCTGCTTTCTGTATTCTGTTCACATCCTCTTTAAAAAATAGTTTTTCTCCACTGTACACTACTTTTTCGGCCAAACCATTTTCTTATATATTCTCAATACATTTCCTCCAATTCATCATAGTTAGTGTCTTATATAGTCTACCCCTCTTAAGCTAACTTAAATCTACTGAGCTCAGATGCTAAACTAAGGGACGAGGCAGTGCAGCAGCACAAAACAATTAACACGAACAACAATGACAAAAAAATTCAAATTGGCAAAGTAAGCAACAATATTACAACTAATATAAGGCAATGAGCGGCAAACAAGAAAAATAAATCAGTAGTAAACTGGCTTAGCAAGTCAAATTCAGTAACACTATGCCTGGCAAACAGCAGCAGAAATAACTTATATCTAAACATGACAAATCAAGCAGAAAAAATAGTACACTAAAGACAATAATGAAGACAAGGGAAATGTATATTCACAGCTTAATGTCTATGTAATTAAAATGGTGCACCACAAAAACTAATTCTACAAAAAAATTACCAAGTACTTGAAAACAAAATTATGTATGCAGTTACTGTTATTAATCCCTTCTTATTGATCTTCCAAGTGCTCCTTTTTTTTTTTTTTTTTGAAGAATGTGGAATTATTATTTAACAGATCTGTTGACAGAAAGTGTTCACATTAGCAAATGCATTTAATTTTATTTTATAAAACCAATGCTGCAACACAGCTGGAAAACAGATATCAAATGAAATAAGCAATTATGCAAACCAAAGCATAAAAACATCATTCAATAGCTATGTGGCATTTCGTAAGTCAGTAGCTCTCAACTCTCGTAGAAAGACACTTGTCATAATCAGGTTTGCAGATGTAAGAATATTTCCCATCAATTCATAAGCATTTCAGTAAGTAGCACAAAGTACGATAAATTATGTTTCCAAGTAATGAGCGTGTTGTATTTGCGATGCTTTCTACAAAGGAATGTCAATAGCGAGGATAATGGCCTCTTTTTTTTTTCTCCACCTGCGCCTCTGAAAGGCACACTAATGGCTTTTTTTTTTTTGGGCGTCTGCCGCACAGCTGGGTGCCCACGACGCATTACGTGAAGGTGGTCACAACTTTCTTACCGAAATATTTACGACAGCAGTTTCCGCTACAGTGACAGTCTCATATAAAAATATTTCACAGGTCAAGAATTTGTGTTACAAATCTGTAGAAACAAAATGCTATTGATATAACAGTGTTCAAAAAATTTTTGTCGGCATTGTAATACATTCACACATTTACATACATTTCATAACTCTTAAAGTACGATTCTTGGTTTCCAACAACCTTTTTCACAAACCAGAGTCCCTAACCACTACTCATTATTCCTTACCTTATTCGTCGACACTTCTTCAATATTTCATCATAACAGATACGTAGCATAATCAAATAACTCATACAGCATCAGCTTATTAATCATAAACATACCTCAGCAGCATAAAACACATCGTCGTCGTAAAAATAACATCATAACACCTCAGTCAAATCTCAAAAACGTCGTAGCTTTCTGCAATAATGTCAAAACCTAAAAAAAATTCTCTGCTCATTTCAATAGTGTCATCTACCTCAAACGTACTTTAAAACCATGCTCCCTTACCAAATACATCATTCAACGCTCTCATAGTATCACAATGGTTCCGAAAAAATATGAACAGTTCACAAAGGACAGACAAAATACAATTTCGTAAGTGTGAAGTTATCCAGCGGTGTAATTACGTAAACATCTGTCACTGATGTAGTAAAAAGGTTTGTCTCTCTCAGTTAAATGATCAGATAGCTATGTAATTTATGTGTTAGAGGAATATGGTACCGATGTGTAAAGTTGTATAAGCAAATACCATATTAGCTAGGGCTCCTTGTGCTTGCCAAACACATGATACATAAAGTAAGTGTGTACCCCCCTGAGGATTAATGTAATTATACCCTCAGGTGTTACAGATTACAGCAATGGAATGAAATGTATCACGGAAAACTTTCTTTGTAATTCAAAAATCTTTAAAAATAAATGTTTTAAGTACAAAATTAATAGCTCAAATACGTGTCCTGTAGCGCTAAATGTGCGTCTTGCTGTAAGATAATCTCTGTGGAAGTGTCATAGTTATCGTCCTCCGAAAGCTAAGTTCTGCAGAAGCCAATGTACTTACCTCATGATACACAAAAGTGAAATGCTTTGCTCTTCCTAGTACGCAAAGTTTCAACTTTAACGCAATTATCATGTGGTATACGTCGGTAAAGAATACTGGATTTTTTCTCAAGGTTAGCATCTATGTTATTTTTCTCTGAGCCAGCCGGCGCACGCGGCAACCTGCGGTGCGAGTCATTGTCTGTTCCTTTGTTGGCGCGCGTCGTTACTGGGATTAGGAGACCGAGCTTCTACAAATTCACGTTGTTGAAAGTGCCGTGCTCTATTTGAATCCCGCCAGTTCTGATAAAATTCAGGTCTGTCGTTATGATTATATCGTCTGTCGTCATGTCCGTAGATCCTACAGTTTCTTTCTTGTCGATTAAGTGGTGGAGAATTTCTCCCTGAATCGTAACTACGCGCTGGACCATTGCGTCTAAAGTTATTCTGTCTCCCGTAATAATAATTTTTTGGTTCCCATATTGTCTGTTTCTATGATTGTCTCTATCATATTCATTACTACGGAAATGCGATCTTTCTCTGTAACTATTAGTACTCTGCCAACGGTTGTCATACGGGTGGTGTCTGTTTTGTTCACGATTTGTATTGTGAGAATAGCCTTGTCGTGTCCAGTTATTATTTCTTTCATCACGGAATTGCGACGGATGTGACCTGTAATTGTTGTGCTCCTGTTTTCGCGTTCCGCGATTGTCAGTGTCAATTTCCAGTTCTTGTAACAGTCCCTGAAAAGCTTCAATGTCGTCTTTGCAACGTCCTGCTAAAATAATATGTCGTAAATGTTCAGGCAGTTTGATTAAGCAAATGCGGATGAGTTCTGAGGGGCTGTATGGGTTTGAAAGATACTGATTCTTATGCAACATGTCTTCAAAATATTACATAAGACTGGAAAATTCAGATTGTTCAAAACGTTTCATCATTATGATGCTATGTTTTACTCGGTCTTGTGTAGCTTGAGACCAATACGCTGAGAGGAAGGCATGATAAAATTCTCCTTCACTATGACAATCGTGAATGACCGATCGCATTCTTACAGCTGGTTCATTCTCCAAGTAGCCACATATAAATTCTAACCTGTGCTCCAATGACACGTTGGGAGGAAAACAATGAGAAAATTGATGAAGCCATGCTTGTGGATGAATGTCGTTGCCAGAATTCTTAAATGTTTTGAATTTACGTGTAGTAATGAACAGCTTATAGTCGAAGTCATCGTGTCGGCGAGTCGCACATCGCTCATTGTTACTTCGTTTCGGCGGTTCCATCTCAAAATCCAATGCGACTTGCCAATTTCTTTCATAATTTCCGAAGTGTCCTGTGTTATTATTTTGTGGTTGTTCCGTATTTCTATGTCCCTCTTCCCATACTGGAGTGCGAGTGTCCTCTGAAATATGTAATTCTTGTATTACCTGCGTCAACTGATCTTGTACTTCCCGGATTTCTCTTTTGTGCTGTGTATTGATTTGATTTTGATTTTGTTTGAATTTTCTAATTTGTTCATGCTCTTCTGTGTCAGTGAAGGCTACAGGTTTTGTGTCATTCAGATCATCATCTACCTTTGTAGATAAGTTAGTGACCTGATCCGAAAGTTCGGCTACTTTCTCCGATAGTGAACACATTTCCTCAGTGTGTTTTTATGAACCAAGTTTCAGAGTGTCCATTTGTGTTGAAATGGAATCTACTGTGTCCTTTAAGTTTTCCTGAGTTTTTGCAAGTTGCGTAACCGAATCGGTATATGCAACTGAGTCAGTTTTAGCCCACAAGGTCTCATGATTTTCATGAACAATGGTTTGCAGTTCTTTTATGGCTGCTTCGTGATTCTGTAATGCATTTTCATGCCGCGAAAAAATAGGTTGAAAATGCTCACAAATTTGTGTTTTTACGTCATTACAGACTTTTTGACATTTCTATTCAATGTTATGTAACTCAGTAGTTAAATCTTCACGTGTTTGTTCAAGTGTGGTGTCTAACTTTTGAAGATTTTGTTCCATTGTGTCTAACTTTTTAAGATTTTGTTCCACTGTGTCTAACTTTTTAAGATTTTGTTCCATTGTGTCTAACTTTTGAAGATTTTGTCCCATTTGTCTCTGATTTTGTTCCATTTGTTGCATTAATTGCAATAATAATGTATTAGTGTCTGGAATCTGTTTCTCTATGCTTTTCGACAGTGAATTTGCACCGGCAACATTCACATTTTGACAAGCAGAAAATGTGTCTTGACTTGTTTGAGAAAACGGTGAGGACCCAAAACCTGAATCTACAATATTTGCGAGATTGTGTCCTGTCATTTCGGATTCCTGAGGCGAGCTGTTGCCGACCGATCGCTCGATAATGCTTCCCTGTTCACTAATTGTTTCACTGCCTACGCCATTGTTTGCCGCCCGCTCCATTTTCCTATGCACAATTACCAAATTACTACTTCGAATGTCTGTTAATTCACTACACAGTGGTGCTGATAAACTACGCTCTTCGTCACTATTATTTATCAGTTTACTTTGGAGCCTAGTGTTACGTTTTTCACACGCCATTATTGTCACAATATTTCACACGACAACACAGAAAAGCACAATTTGAAGAGCAAAAATAAGAGAACACATTAACATAGCACTGAAAATAATATCTAGTTAATTGCAAGCGCAGCTGCAAAATACTTGGTGCAAATCTAAATGCATGCCACAACTGTATACAACAATGAAAAACTACAACTACAAAGGAAATTCTCTCTATAATTACGCGCTAGCACTTAACAAAAGCTACACTAATTACACAAACTACAAGAAAAAATCAGAAGATTCCAGTGAGATATCCTTGGCTAAGGGTCGACATATGAAACGTCCCCTTAGAACAATTATACACGACTGTGCTTAAACTAACACACAATATTTTTTAGCGCAACGCAATCTGACTTTCAGAAATCCCTACAAAGGACTGGCCCTGACTAACATTAACCTATATTTTTCGCAAATCACTTACCTCACAAAAATCTTCGTTACTCGAACTACTGCAATACGGCGAGCGCCACTACTGCCAGCTAAATAAATGATTCAAACTACTGAAGGCACTAACTACTGATAGGCATAGTTAGCAAATGAAAGATTTTAATAGAGAACAAACAATGTATTTACCTTAATAGTCATCAAAAGTCATAATATATACAGCAGCTCATGTCATCCATTGTTACAAATTTCAAAACTCCGCCATCTCTCTCCCCACATCCACCACTGCTGGCGGGTCACCTCCAACTGCGCAACGCTACGCGCTGTTCACATCCAGCTGCCGCTGCCCAACACTACAATGGCAGACAACAATGCAAACTAGCCACAGACTGCACACAGCACAGCCAGTGATTTTCATAGAGAGCGCTACGCAACGTTGCCAATAAGAAAACATAAGCAGCCTACTTACAACCTTGAGTAAAATACCAAAAGTTATTTGAAATGGAAGGGTAGGGCTTAATTCCACATAACGAGATGATCATTGTAGGAGATAGCTGTTCGAGGATGGGGACTTTCATTGTACTGTTGTTGAACGGAAAGTACCAGTAATCAGATGAAATGAGGTCAAGTAATAAACGAAAACCGAAATCGAGGTGCCCGGGCGACAATTTTAACCTTATTCGATTCGAATACGATCTACATTAACAACCATTACGCCATCTTACTTGTTCATTACATGTGTTGGAATCATCCATGACACTCTCTTAATCCAGTAAAGCAATCTCGTCTGTCTTCTGGAGAGCAGCGATCGCAATTTTGTCTCATGCTCCATATTTTTCGGGCGTGATGCCTGTTGACATTACAATTTCGCCAAGTGAAAGAAGCACGGTGTAATTTTTTTTACTCCGTTGTAAACGATGTATTCTTGTGCTGAAGATCTTTATGTATAAAATAATGTGAGATGTCTACAGTAACGCTATGCGATTGATGATACATCACTGGAAAAATTTTACAAACTTGAAAAGACCCTATAAACAGAAGCACTAAAAAATAGGGACAAATTTAAGAAATATTTCCCTAGTTTTTTCTACTGGAAGTCTCGATTTTTATGACCGCGTCTTGTACGTAAATACTTGTTCGTGTATCTAACTTTCCGGTCTTAATAGTGCAATTTCGGTCATATTTAGCCATAGTTGTTACGTCTCAATTCCTTAATCATACTAGATTGCGTTAGCTCATTCACATTATTTCACGTTTTTAATCATTTATACCTAATTTTGAATGGTGTCTACATACTGCGCTTGTCGCGTGAGGATGCGCAGCAACTGATGTAGTCGCGAACAGCTAGAAGCTCTGTTGGCCACAAATGACAGACTGCAAGCTGCTACCGTGGCTGCGGTGGTAATGGGGCCTCCATGGCATTGCTTCTGAAACTTTTTTCTGACGGAACACTTTGAGAATCCTGGTACTTTGATGGAACACATTGTTTATTTTTAAAAAAATGACAAAACCTTGTCTTATTCTGTGATTACTTCTTTTTTAATTCATAACCGATAGGACTAACACAAAAACATAATAAAATTTGAAAAAAATAGTGAGTACCGAGGGTATCTATTGAGAGGTTAGTCAAACATGTAATTCCAGAAGGAGAGCGCAGCCCTTTCAATAACAGCAGGGGCAACAGTCATGATGATTGACTGATGTGGCCTTGTAATATCAGCCAAAACAGCCTTGCTGTCCTGGTGCTGCGAACAGCTGAAGGCAATGGGAACCTACAGCCGTAACTTTGTCCGGTAGCATGCAAATTTACTGTACGTAAATTTCTTTGAAGTTTATGTTTATGGGGATCCACAGCCTCTAGATGTTTAATAAACGTAAACATGGTTCGTAGTAGCTTGTAATGTAACTTTAATTTAATCGTGCGATTAGCTAATTTCCACTACTTGTCACTCTCAAGCACCTTAAAACCAATATGGAAAAGTATTACATCGTCTGCATTTATTGCCAAGTGTAAATAACACTTTACACACCTCACATTAAGGTAAAAAGTAGTGTATTTAAATGATTATGGCGTCCTCTTGGGTAAAATAGTTCACCTTTCGGATCACCAAGCGGGGACTACTCAGGTGGTTGTCGTCATCAGGAAAAACAAAACTGGCTTTCTACGGATCGGAGCGTGGTAGGTTAGAAAATGTGAAAAGCGAAATAGATGGGTTAAAATTATATATAGCGCGAATTAGTGAAGTTCGGTGACAGAACTAACAGGACTTCTGATCACGTGAATACAGTGTTATAAATTAGAGGTGATGCAGGAGTAGATTTAATAATAAATAAGAAAATAGTAATGGGATTAAGCTACTATGAGCGGCATATTGAAGGCGTTATTGTAATCAAGAAAGACACGAAACGGGCACCCATCATGGTAGTGGAAGTTTATATGCCGACTACCTCCGCAGATGATACGGAGATTGAAGAAATGTATGACGAGATAAAAGAAATTATTCAAATAATAAAGGAAGACGAACTCTTCTCATTGTTGGGGGACTAGAATTCGATAGCAGAAAAACGAAGAGAAGGAAAAATAGTTGGTGAATATGGACAGGGAGAAAGGACTTAAACAGGAACCTGCCTGATCGAGTTTCGTACGGAGCATAATTTAATCATGGCTTACACTTGGTTTAAGAATCACGAAAGAAGGTTGTCCACGTGGAAGAGACCTGGAGACACCAGAAGGTTTCAGACTGATTACGCAATGGTAAGACAGAGATTTCGGAACCAGAGTTTATATTGCAAGACATTTCCAGGGACAGATGAGGACTCTGGCCACAACTTACTGATTATGAACTTTAGAGTAAGACTGAAAAAATTAAAAAAAGATAGAAAATTAAGGAAATAAGACCTGAATAAGTTGACAGAACCAGAGGCTGTTGATAGTTTCAGAGAGAGTATGAGGCAACGATTGACAAGAACAGGGGAATGGAATGCGGTGGAAGACGAATGGGTATCTTTGAGAAATAAATATTGATGGTAACAAAGGATCAAACAGGAAAAAGGTAAAGCCTAGTAGGAATCCTTGGATAACACAGGAAATGTTGGATTTAATTAACGAAAGGAGAAAATATTTAAAAAATGCAGTAACTGAAGCAGGGGAAAGTGGATACAAGCGTCTAAAAAATGAGATTGATAGGAAGTGCAAAATGGCTAAGCAGGAATCGCTAGAGGACAAATGTAATGATTTAGAAGCATATATCACTAGGGGAAAGATAGATACCGCCTACAGAAAAATTAAGGAGATCTTTGGGGTAAAGAGAAGCAGCTAATTGATCTCAGATGGAAAACCAGTTCTAAGCAAAGATGGGAAAGCTGAAAGATGGAAGGAATATATAGAAGTTCTATAAAATGGCGATGTACTTAAGAACAAAACTACAGAAATGGAAAAAGAGGGTGTAGGTGAAGATAAGATGGGAGTACGATACTGTGAGAAGAACACGCCGCAGTACTGAAAAGACCTAAGCCGAAACAGGACTCCGGGAGTAGACGACATTCCCTCAAAACTACTGATAGCCTTGGGAGAGCAACACATGACAAAACTCTTTCATGTGGTGTCGAAGAGGTATGAGACAGGCGAAATACTCTCGGACTTCAAGAAAAATATAATAATTCCAATTCCAAAGAAAGCAATTGTGATAGGTGTGAAAATGACCGAACTATCAGTTTAATATTTCATGGTTTCAAAATACAAACACGATTTTTTAAAGAAGAATGGAAAAACTCACAGAAGCCGTCCTCGGGAAAGATGATTGGATTCCGGATGGATTCCGGAGAAATGTAACAACATGCGAGGACATACTGACCCTACGACTTATCTTACAAGATAGGTTAAGGAAAGCCAAGCCTAGATTTATAGCTTCTGTGGACTTAGAGGGAACTTTTGACAACGTTGACGGCAATACTCTCTTTCAAATTCTGAAGGTAGCAGGGGTAAAATACAGGAATCGAAAGGCTACTTACAGCTTGTACAAAAACCAAATGGCGGTTATAAGAGTCGAGGGGCACAGTGATAATGGAATGATGTCGCATTAAATCAGGTGACGCTGAGAGAATTAGGTTAGGAAACGAGACACTTAGCCGGCCTAAGTGGCCGAGCGGCTCTAGGCGCTACAGCCTGGAACCGCGCGACCGTGACGGTCGCAGGTTCGAATCCTGCCTCGGGCATGGATGTGTGTGATGTCCTTAGGTTAGTTAGGTTTAAGTAGTTCTAAGTTCTAGTAGTAGATGAGTTTTGCTATTTAGGCTGCAAAATAACTGATGATGGCCGCAGTAGGGAGGATATATAATGCAGACTGGCAATGGCAAGAAAAGCGTGTTCGAAGACGAGAAATCTGTTAGCATCGAGTATAAACTTAAGTGTCAAGACGTCTTTCCAGAAAATATTTGTGTGTAGTGTAGTCATGTATAGAAGTAAAACATGGACGATTAACAGTTTAGACAAGGAGAGAATAGAGGCTTTTGAAATGTAGTGCTAAAGAAGAATACTGAAAATTACAGCTGGTAATTCTGAGACACCAGGGTATCACCGGTTTAGCACTGGAGGGAAGTGTATGCATGTGTGCGTGTGTGTGGGGGGGGGATTGCCACTGATACAAATTTTCCATTGTGAAGACGGCCTATGACATTTAACCGGTTGTGAATAAATAACTGACGAGACAAGACTGTGTCATCATGCATTTTTACAAGAGTATCGATGCTGTTAATAGCTGCTAGGCTATGGCAAAAAAGGCATTTCTCGCCAAGAGAAGTCTACTAATATCAAATACCGGCCTTAATTTGAGGAAGAAATTTCTGAGGATGTACGTCTGGAGTACAGCATTGTATGGTAGTGAAACATGGACTGTGGGAAAACCGGAACAGAAGAGAATCGAAGCATTTGAGATGTGGTGCTATAGACGAATGTTGAAAATTAGGTGGACTGATAAGGTAAGGAATGAGGAGGTTCTACGCAGAATCGGAGAGGAAAGGAATATGTGGAAAACACTGATAAGGCGAAGGGACAGAATGATAGGACATCTGCTAAGACATGAGGGAATGACTTCCACGGTACTAGAGGGAGCTGTAGAGGGCAAAAACTGTAGAGGAAGACAGAGATTGGAATACGTCAAGCAAGTAATTGAGGACGTAGGTTGCAAGTGCTACTCTGAGATGAAGAGGTTAGCACAGGAAAGGAATTCGTGGCGGGCCGCATCAAACCAGTCAGTAGACTGATGACAAAAAAAAAAAATGTTCGTATACTGAAAGCAGTAATAATCACATACTGGATGTAGTAACGTCATGAAGCTCAAAGCGAGCAGTAGTGGGGTGATGTGCCATTGTTGGAGGAGAACGTGGCTGGAGTAGGCAGGGTTCGGACATGTGGCGAAAGTCAGTTTGTCAGGTCGAGGATGTGCGGTTGAATTTCGAAGATGCAGAGTGAACAGATGTGTCTACTACTCAATAGAGCCATGTACCACTGTTAGGTTTCGCTTCCTGATATAGTCAGTCTGTTTATGTTACGTTGTTGGTTAGGGTTTGGTCTTGTTTCTTCTCCTTCTTCTTCTTCCTCCTTCTCCTCCTCCTCCTCTTCGTCGTCCTCTCATTGTAAACCGATGTGTTTTCATTCGACTGGCACCAAAAAACCCCAGCGCAATTTAAATAAAATACGAGAGGAAGTGGTGGATATGTTTAACAGTGGTTTCTATCCCTCAGGAAGTTTCACTTTAAAGCCCAGGAGGTAATTATCACCATTTTGTGAACTACTGTCCTAGATATTTTACTGATCTGATAGAACTGCAACCTCATAGACCTGCAGACATTATTTCCCATGCCATTAATCTTGTACAGTAGCCGTCCTGGAACACTATCTTGATGTATGCCAGACGCTATTTCCGCTTCTGTTGATGCCTCACCACTAATAACGACGTACTGAATTTTTCATTGACTAGTCCTCTATATAATCTCATGTCCGTAAGGTATTTTGTATGCACGTATTTTATTTATTGGGCGAAACTGTATCGAAGGCTTTCCCAAGGGACGGAGCACTGCATCAAGTCGATCTCCGTTACGTATCTCGTGAACGAACAGAGCAATTTCGGTTTCTTCCGAGCAATGCTTGTGAGCACCATGTTGATTTCTTCAGGGTTCGTAAGTCGGCTTCCAGAAAAGTCATAAATGCAAGCACAAAAACACATTGTATAATTCTACAATATACTGACATCAGTGTCTACCTTCCTGCGCATTTGTCCTGCAGCTAGAGTTGCCATCTGTCCCGAAGTATTAGGACCGGCACGTTGTGGGCCTTCTTGTCCCGACATCCCGACAGGACTCAATTTTAACAGGTACTGTTGTTATCACAGCATGTAAATGCAGCCTCAGTTAGTTTTATTTCTGTCAACAAGTTTATGTTGACAAGGTCAACTCACAGATAGCGTTGTATGTTGCGTATCCTGTACCGTCGATGCAAGCACCTTCTAGTTCTAGTGCCATCATTCGAGAAAATATCAAACTTCTTCAGTAGTACGGGGCTGGAACTACTGAAGCTGCGCCACGCGAGAGAATCTGGCAGTTTCCATTTGAATAAAGATCTAATAAGACTATTCTTTCTAAACGAAATACGAACAATGATTGAAAGTTATTAGTAGTAAAGTTTGAAGTGTTTACTACAGGTATATGAGGCTTGAAGTATACTGTGACATGTACTTCGATTACAACAGTGTTACTATCAACTGAGTAATAAACTCATCATAGCTTGCGAAAACACCTAACGATGGTTTCACAAAAGAGCGGTCTTTTGTCAAGAAGGGACACACGGATAAGGAATCGTTGTGAGAGATTTGTAGGTGTTTCATCTCAGTGGCTCACGGATGCGAGGCATCACATTTTTACGAAGAATCATACAAATAGATTCGCAGCAGCGTCGACATCAACGCCTATTTCAAAAAAATGGCTCTGAGCACTATGGGACTTAACTTCTAGCCGGCCGCGGTGGCCGTGCGGTTCTAGGCGCTCCAGTCCGGAGCCGCGCTGCTGCTACGGTCGCAGGTTCGAATCCTGCCTCGGGCATGGGTGTGTGTGATGTCCTTAGGTTAGTTAGGTTTAAGTAGTTCTAAGTTCTAGGGGACTAATGACCACAGCAGTTGAGTCCCATAGTGCTCAGACCCATTTGAACCATTTGAACATAACTTCTGAGGTCATCAGTCCCCTAGAACTTAGAACTACTTAAACCTAACTAACCTAAGGACATCACACACATCCATGCCCGAGGCAGGATTCGAACCTCGACCGTAGCTGTCTCGCGGTTCCAGACTGTAGCGCCTAGAACCGATCGTCTGCTCCGGCCGGCGCCTATTTCTCCATAAAAGAAGCTACCCAGGCAGAACCTACTCATTGCTACAGAATTAACAGTCGATCAGTTCTCTTGACTGTCGTAAAAATGAATGGCGCCATGTGCCCTGCCTCGCCGCAAACCAGTCTACAGCCAGGACAAAAGCTACAGCGATTTTTAAACATATTCTCGCACCACACTCCGTGTCCGAATGCACAAAACAATTCCAAGAAGTTTCATATTAAGGCATGCGCACCGACGCATCAAACCACAAGGCTGAAAGATGTTTCCTTTAATTGTTAAATATTTTACTGAAACTGATGGAATCCAACAGAAGCTCTTCAATTTTGATTTGCTGAATAACGAAATATCGGAGACAATAGCAAAGTTTGTCTAGACACTTTAAGACATCTGCAAATTCCATTCGATAAATTAATAGCTTTTTGCGGAGACATTACCAATACCAACTTCGGAGGGCTTCATCGACGCGATCAGGGTAATGTGTTTCGTAAAATTAAAGAATAATTAGGAAAAAAATAGACGGAATTGCATGCTTTGCCCATATTCTCCACAATACTGTATCAAGCGTTGCTGGTGTTTTAACAGTCGACATTGAAATAACCGTCATGAACATGAAAAATTCTACTTATACCCTTGATGTCAATCATCAGAGTCTTCTACCTCGCTCAAAAACAAGATGGGTGTCATTAAGGCCTGCAATTGAGAGAATTATTAAGTCTTGGATCCCATTAAAATTATATTTTGACGCCGAAAACAAGCCACCTAGGATAACTTGAGACTTTTTCTGTAGTCCGATCGGTGAAATTTGCTTCGTGTTTCTGCAGTTAAACTTGGCTCTGATTGAAAACAAAATATAAAAAGGATGGAGAAGAATAAAGTGTCGGTAACTGAACTAAGAAATTAATCGACACTCAAAGGCGTCTGAATGAAAGAAAGACTGCCAATTTTATTGGGACGCAACAAATATGAATTTGAACAAATTTACGAATGAAAACCCTAACCAAGAAATAATTAATTTCATTTCGAAATTTGGAGAAGAGACAACGGGGATTAAAATGATGTGAAAATTTCAGGCGACAATTGTTTATAGGAGTATATGTACCTGAAGAGCTTTTTAGAAACTAAATGTGACTCGGAAGAATGGAAGTATAGACACTTCGTGGAAGAAGAAAGGTTGATTTACTTTCCTAAGGAAACCGAAAATCCTGAACGCAAATGCCAACTGCTAAAATTATGTACCTTTTTCGTTCCACGCACACAATCGACTGCTGCCAGGGATTCTGATATTAGTCATAGAGTTCAAGTTTAACTAAAATCTGACTTGCATGGAGTTTTATAAATACGTAAAAGGGAAAAAAGTATTGCTGAAAAAGGTGCAATCTTCGGAAAAATAGGGTGTACCAACTACTTCTGCCGCGACAAGTTCCATGTAATTGTTTTCTAAATAAAAAGTAATAAAAATTAAATAAATTTTTTACTTCATTTATACACCCCCATCTCAGAGTGTCCCGACGAGGTCCAAGCTAGGTATGGAAACCCTACCTGCACCCCTCTTATAGGCTGGAATGTCCTGCGCCTTTTTCCACCCACGTGGAACACTTGTTGTTCCAGCGTCTACCATAAATCGGTGCTAGAAAGGGACTAGTTTTTCTTCGTATTTGATAGCGAATCCAAAGGACACCTAATAAAGCCCCCATAATTCTATCAAGCAGTTTGAACTAATTATCTGTTCTGGGTACACTTATTTCTACTTTGTCATTCCCGCATCTGTGCGACGGTCAGAAGAAGGAATCTTGTTGGGATCTTCGATGAAGCTATGTATAAAGACATAATTCCGTATTTAATGCTTCATTTTATCGTCTTGTGCTTCGGTGCGATCATGGTTAATGAGCATCTAGACGAATAACTTTGTTCCATTGACTGTTGTTACGTGAACTGAAACTTATTTTTTAGGTAGCAAGTCGGTTTGCTGTAGAAATTATTAACTGTCCTTGCGCCTGTTTTCAAATCGTTCAGTTTTCGATTGTCAGCTAGCATTCGATTTCGTGTGAGTCATCCATGCTAAGCAGCTTCGATGCGTGAGCTGTTAAGCTGATTGTGCGATAATTCTCGCACTTGTCAGCTCTTGCCGTCTTCGGGATTGTGTGGATGATGCTTTTCCGAAAGTCTCTTTGCTCTCATAGTTATTATTGAACCAAATTGGTTCCTCCTCATCTGTGTCTAGCTTCTACAGCGTAGACTTACGTAATACACATCCTACAATGTTACTGAACTAGTGCCAGAATTCATCTTCACACTCCTCCCAAGAGCAAAATGTTTGCTGCCAACTTCTCAGGTACTTTCTAATCATTGTCACACTTATTAAGCAGAAATGTGTTTCTATTCAGCCTAACTTTCTGTTAAATACCATTGACCAATGAAGTTATAAGGGATCATGAAAAAGCTTCCGATTCCGAGTGTTGCTGCAGTGTAAATGCAACGTAGCGCGAATCCGATGTGGGTATGTAAGCACCGACATGCAGGCAAGGGATTAGTGGGGTTTTCGTAACAGTCCGAAAACGTAAACTATGACGACGTTATCACCTAATGTTTCCAAACAGGACCGACGTGGTCTCATTCTTTCAGGGTGTATACGCTCCGGGAGATCTGGGAAATCTGGGAAAAACCCGAAATTTTTTTATACGTAAGCAAACCGGGGAAACCCGGGATTTTTTTAGAACTCAGGGAGTTTTTCATTGTTTCAGTCTTCAGTTAAATTTTTGCAATTATGACTGGTAAGAACTGACAGTACAACAAAGAATTTTACTGTTTCCCGATATTGCAGAATAATACTGCAGCAATAAAACGTAAACGAGAGAATAAAACCAAATTAAAACTTAAGTTGCGAAGGAAATGTGTCATTTACAACAACACAACATAGTGCACACACAAGCACCTGCCAAAAGCAAGGTGTGCCGGCCGGTATGGCCGAGCGGTTCTAGGCGCTTCAGTCTGGAACCGCGCGACCGCTACGGTCGCAGGTTCGAATTCTGCCTCGGGCATGGATGTGTGTGATATCCTTAGGTTAGTTAGGTTTAAGTAGTTCTAAGTTCCAGGGGACTGATGACCTCAGATGTTAAGTCCCACAGTGCTCAGAGCCATGTACATTAATGTAATAATGTACATTAATGTAATAATGTAATTTGTGTGTTCACGCTACTTAACAGCGATGCTGCTATTAGCTGTGTCCTATGCTCTGAATATTTACCAGCGAGGTCACGTGACATGAGCTAAGATTGCCTTACAAAAGCGCATTGTAAACCTTATTTCAAAGCCTCGGAAACTAACGTGCTGTTTTTGGTGGAATTCGAATACATACTTTCGTAATACGAAAATACGTAGCGTATCGTAATTCTAAGATATGCAGCGTACATGTTGCTGCACATCGTAGATCTTTTCAAAACACCTTTCTTTTTTCTTCGCCGAGTTATGTCTCCTAAAGTGCCGGGAAGTTCTACCCTGGTGTATAAAAACTTTGCCATTCAAAGTGTAAGTAGGCTGTTTATGTTTTCTTATTGGCAACGTTACGTAGCGCTCTCTATGAAAATCACTGGCTGTGCTGTGTGCAGTCTGTGGCTAGTTTGCATTATTGTCTGCCGTTGTAGTGTTGGGCAGCGGCAGCTGGATGTGAACAGCGCGTAGCGTTGCGCAGTTGGAGGTGAGCCGCCAGCAGTGATGGATGTGGGAAATGAGATGGCGGATTTTTGAGTACAGAATGGATATTATGAACTGCTATGAATATTATGCTTTTTCAACACTATTAAGGTAAATACATTGTTTGTTCTCTATTAAAATCTTTCATTTGCTAACTATCCCTATCAGTAGTTAGTGCCTTCCGTAGTTTGAATCTTTTATTTAGCTGGCAGTAGTGGCGCTCGCTGTATTGCAGTAGTTCGAGTAACGGAGATTTTTGGTGAGGTAAGTGATTTGTGAAAGGTATAGATTAATTTTAGTCAGGGCCATTCTTTTGCAGGGATTTTTGAAAGTCAGATTGCGTTGCGCTAAAAATATTGTGTGTCAGTTTAAGCACAGTCGTGTACAATTGTTCTAAGGGGACGTTTCATATGTCGACCCTTAGCCTAGGATACTTCACTGGAATCTTCTGATTTTTTCTTGTAGTTTGTGTAATTAGTGTAGCTATTTTTTATTGCTAGCGCGTAATTGTAGAGAGAATCTCCTTTGTAGTTGCAGCCTTTCATTGTTGTACAGTAAAACAGTTGTGGCATGCATGTAGATTTGCACCAAGTATTTCGCAGCTACGCTTGCAATTAACTAGATATTATTTTCAGTGCTATGTTAATGTGTTCCCCTATTTTTGCTCTTCAAATTGTGTTTTTCTGTGTTGTCGTGTGAAATATTGTGACAATAATGGCGTGTGAAAAACGTAACACTAGGCTCCATAGTAAACTGAGAAATGACAGTGAAGACGAAAGCAGTGTGTTAGCGCCACCGAGTAATGAATTAACTAATGTTCAAAGTAGTAATTTGGTAATTGTACATAGGGAAATGGAGCGGGCTGCAAACAATGGTGTAGACAGTGAAACAGGTAGTGAACAGGGAAGCATTATCGATCGATCGGTCGGCAACAGCTTGCCTCAGGAATCCGAAATGACAGGACACAATCTTGCAAATACTGTAGAATCAGGTTTCGCGTCCTCACCCTTTTCTCAAATAAGTCAAGATACATTTTCTGCTTTTCAAACTGCGAATATTGCCGGTTCAAATGTATTGCCGAATAGCACTGAGGAACATGTTTCAGACACCAGTGCATTGTTATTACAATTAATGCAACAAATGGGACAAAAGATTCAAAAGTTAGACACAATGGAACAAAATCTTCAAAAGTTAGAGACAATGGAACAACACCAGAGACAAACACAGCAACAGTTAGACACAATGGAACAAAATCTTCAAAAGTTAGACACAATGGAACAAAAGTTTCAAAAGTTAGACTCAGTGGAACATAAGCTTGAACAAACACGTGAAGGTTTAACTACTGAGTTACATAACATTGAATCGAAATGTCAAAAAGTCTGTAATGATGTAAAAACACAAATTTGTGAGCATTTTCAACCTATTTTTTCGCGGCATGAAAATGCATTACAGAATCACGAAGCAGCCATAAAAGAACTCCAAACTATTGTTCATGAAAATCACGACACCTTGCAAGCTAAAATTGACTCAGTTGCATCTGCCGATTCAGTTACGCAACTTGCAAAAACTCAAGAAAACTTAAAGGACACAGTAGATACGATTTCAACACAAATGGACACTCTGAAACTTGGTTCAGAAAAACACACTGAGGAAATAAGTACACTATTGGAGAAAGTAGCCGAACTTTCGGATCAGTTCACTAACTTATCTGCAAAGATAGATGATGATCTGAATGACACAAGACCTGTAGCCATCACTGACACAGAAGAGTGCGAACAAATTAGGAAAATCAAACAAAATCAGAATCAAATTCATACGCAACACCAAAGAGAAATCCGGGAAGTACAAGAGCAGCTGACACAGGTAATACAAGAATTACATATTTCAGAGGCCACTCACGCTCCAATACGGGAAGAGAGACATAGAAATACGGAACAGCCACAAAATAATAACTCAGGGCACTTCGGAAATTATGAAAGAAATTGGCAAGGTACACCGAATTTTGAGATGGATCCGCCGACACGACGTAACAATGACCGATATGCTACTCGCCGACACGATGTTTTTGACTATAAGCTGTTCATTACTACACGTAAATTGAAAACGTTTAAAAATTCTGCCAACGACATTCATCCACAAGCGTGGCTCCATCAATTCTCTCATTGTTTTCCACCCAACTGGTCATTGGAGCACAGGTTAGTGGCTACTTGGAGAATGAACCAGCTGTAAGAATGCGATCGGTCATTCACGATTGTCACAGTGAAGGAGAATTTTACCATGCATTCCTCTCAGCATATTGGTCTCAAGCTACACAAGACCGAGTAAAACATAGCATCATAATGATGAAATATTTCGAACAATCTGAATTTTCCAGTCTTGTGAAATATTTTGAAGACATGTTGCATAAGAATCAGTATCTTTCAAACCCATACGGCCACTCAGAACTCATCCGCATTTGCTTAATCAAACTGCCTGAACATTTACGACATATTATTTTAGCAGGACGTTGCAAAGACGACATTGAAGCTTTTCAGGGACTCTTACAAGAATTAGAAATTGACACAGACAGTCGCGGGATGCGAAAACAGGAAAACAATCACTACAGGTCACATCCATCACAATTCCGTGACGACAGAAACAATAACTGGACACGACAATTCTATTCTTACAACGTAAATCGTGACCAAAAGAGACACCACCCGTATGACAACCACTGGCAGAGTAATAGTTACAGAGAAAGATCGCATTTCCGTAGTAATGAATATGACAGAGACACTCATAGAAGCAGACAATTTGGCAACCAGAACAATTATTATCACGGGAGACAGAATAACTTCAGACGCAACGGTCCACCGTGCAGTGATAATTCAGGGAGAAATTCTCCACCACTTAACCGACAAGAAAGAAACTACAGGAACTACCGACATGACGACAGACGATGTGATCGTAACGACAGACGTGAATTTCGTCAGAACTGGCGGGATTCAAACAGAGCAGGGCACTCTCGACAATGTGAATTTGTGGAAGTTAGGTCTCCTAATCCCAATAACGACGCGCGCCAACAAAGAGATAGCAGACAATGACTCACACCGCAGGCAGCCACCTGCGCTGGCTGGCTCAGGGAAAAATAGTGTACACGCTAACCTTGAGAAATATTCCATTATTCTTTACCGACGTATACCACATGATAATTGCGTTAAAGTTGAAACTCTGCATACTAGGAAGAGCAAAGGGCTACACCACATTTCACATGTAAAACCATTTATTGACAGATAATCTGCTTTTTAACTTAGTCTTTGCAATTTTCACTTCATGCTACTTGTACAATTTGTCACACTGAGAAACTGTTAACATGCAACTATGTTTTAAAGTTAACTATCCAGTCAAGAACCAAGAGAACATATTTAAACAGAAATTACGAATGCATTGTTATTGTGAACAGACGACACAGTGTTATTTGTACATTCTTGCTTGTTAGTTGCACGATTACGCAACGACTATAAGGCTCACATACTTAGAACATTTACCAGTACTGCTAATGAGATAATAATGCAACATTTTGGTTTACTTCAAAATACATTCTGAATTAAAGTACTTTCTGAGAGATACCAGATGACACAGTGGTTAGTTTATGTGACAGCTACACGATTATATCACGACGTTACTAATGAGTGACAATTTACAATGTTGCTTTTGCGGTGTATCTGTTTTATATCTGCACAGTTTTTCTGAATTATTCTGGAAAGTAAAACATGTTTTAGTAGTAACTTTTGTGGTATAGCTACAATGAGACAGCCTTTTCCGTAGCACAACAATACGTTACAGCACAGTAATATCTTTATCACAACAATAAGCGTAATAACTAAGAAATCTATACGCAAAGCATTTCACTTTTGTGTATCATGAGGTAAGTACATTGACTTCTGTAGAACTTAGCTTTTGGAGGACAATAACTACGACACTTCCACAGAGATTATCTTACAGCAAGACGCACATTTAGCGCTACAGGACACGTATTTGAGTGATTAATTTTGTACTTAAAACATTTATTTTTAAAGATTTTTGAATTACAAAGAAAGTTTTCCGTGATACATTTCATTCCATTGCTGTAATCTTTAACACCTGGGGGTATAATTACATTAATCCTCAGGGGGGTACACGCTTACTTTGTGGATCATGTGTTTGGCAAGCACAAGGAGCCCTAGCTAATATGGTATTTGCTTATACAAACTTTACACATCGGTACCATATTTCTCCAACATAGAATTACACAGCCACCTGATTATTTAACAGAGAAACAAACATTTTTTTTACTACATCAGTGACACATGTTTATGCAATTACACAGTTGGGCAACTTCACACTTACGAAATTGTATTTTGTCTGTACTTTGTGAACTGTTCATATTTTTTCGGACCCATTGTGATATTATGAGAGCTTTGAATGATATATTTGGTATGGGATCACGATTTTTAAAGTACGTTTGAGGCAGATGACACTTTTGACATGAGGAGAGAATTTTTTTTAATTATTGGAGGAAGCTACGACGATTTTGAGAGTTGACTGAGGTGTTATGATGTTATTATTATGATGACTATGTGTATTTTACTGTTGTGGTGTGTTTATGTTCAATAAGCTGATGTTATATGAGGAATTTGATTGTGCTGCGTGTTTATTACGATGAAATATTGAAGAGGTTTCGACGAATATATATATATATATATATATATATATATATATATATATATATATATGTGTGTGTGTGTGTGTGTGTGTGTAATAAGGTAATGAATAATGAGTAGTGGTTAGGGACTCTGACTTGTGATAAAGGTTGTTGGAAACCAAGAATCGTCCTTTAAGAGTTATGAAATGTATGTAAATGCATGAATGTATTACAATACCGACGAAAGTTTTTTGGACACTGTTATATTTACAGGATTTTGTTTCTACAGATTTTTAATGCAAATTCTTGACCTGTGAAATATTTTTATATGAGACTGCACTGTAGCGGAAACGGCTGTCGTAAATATTTCCGTGAGAAAGTTAAGTGACCACCTGCATGTAATGCATCGTGGGCACCCAGCTGTGTCAGACGCCTGCAAAAAAAAAGCCATTAGTGAAAGCCTTTGCAGAGGCACAGGTAGCAAAAAAAAAAGGGGGGGCCCTTACCCTCGCTATTGACATTCCTTTATAGAAAGCACCGCAAATACGACACGCTCGTTACTTGGAAACATTCTTACATCTGCACACCTGATTATGACAAGTATCTTTCTACGAGAGTTGAGAGATTTTTTTACTACCTTATGAAATGCCATATGGCTAATGAATGATGTTTCATGCCTTCCTTTGTACATAGTTGCTTATTTCATTTAGTATCTAGTTTCTTGCTGCACTGCAGCATTGTTTAAAATAAAATTTTATGAATGTACTAATATAGATATTTCATGCCTACAGATCCAGTAAACAATAACTTTTAATAAAAACGAAGGAGCACAAAAAGACATTTCCCTTCACAGGACTTGCATACACAATTTTCTTTTCAACTACTTGGTAATATTTTTCGTAGAATAAGTTGTCGTGCACCACTTTAATTACATAGACATTAAGATGTAAATATACATTTCCCTTATCTGCATTGTTGTTTTTACTGTAATATTTTTTCTGCTTGAGCTATGTCATGTTTAGGTATAAGTTACTGCTGTTTGCCAGGCTTAGTGTTACTGAATTTGACTTTGTGTTACTCTGCTAAGCCAGTTTATTACTGATTTATTTTTCTTGTTTGCTGCTCATTGCATATTAGTTGTAATAATACTGCTTGCTTTGCAAATTCGAATTTTTTTGTCATTGCTGTTCGTGTTAATTGTTTTGTGCTGCTGCATTGCCTCGTCCCTTAGTTTAGCATCTGAGCTCAGTACATTTAAGTTAGCTTAAGAAGGGGTAGACTATATAAGAGAATGAGTTGCGATGAATTTGAAGAAATGCACTGAGAGGTTATACGAGAAAAATACAGAAAGCATGCTTGGATAGGATTTTTTTGGTGGAAGCAAAGGTTGAAATAAGACGAAAGATCTATGGAATGAAGTTTTGGGTTGGACTGCAGTACCAAAAGTTACACTGAAAACTAACCCTGTCCTTTCCTTTTGTGTTATCCCACTATGTGTTTGTGTACCCTTGTGTATTTGTTTTCTTCCTGTCTCTGTGTAGTTTCATAGAATTTTTTCTTCTTTTAATATTAAGCTATCTTCACTATGATGAGGAATACTTTTATCCTCAAATAT
Organism: Schistocerca cancellata; assembly: GCF_023864275.1. Classification (NCBI taxonomy): domain Eukaryota; kingdom Metazoa; phylum Arthropoda; class Insecta; order Orthoptera; family Acrididae; genus Schistocerca; species Schistocerca cancellata. The sequence continues at coordinate 411,846,605 of NC_064626.1, forward strand.
AATTGGCATTAATAATATGTTATTTACCTTGTAAATATGCTTAGACATTATTTATCTGTTCTGTTTTGTTGCTCATATGTGAAGTTGATGTTTCGCAAGTTATTCTGATCTTTTATGTATGTACTCATGTAATAATTCCTGTAACACTGATGTATATGTTATTTCGATTCTTTTGTAAAGCCTGTATTACTACAAATGTTATCTGTATTGTTATGTTTTTTAAGATGTATTTTGTACCTTTGTAATTGTATTCTCATGTTATAATATTGTAATTGACAGCAGTTCATCAAATTAAGTAACTTGTAAGCATTCATTTCACTGCACACATTTCTGTTGGTCATAGTAATGCACAATATGTGAGAAGTTGGGACTGTTAGTGTTTGCACGTGTGCTACTAATTCAGCAAGGGACTGGATAACAGCATTGCTGGTTCTAAGGACAATTCCAAAAACTTTGTGGGTGCACAGGTGGTGGTTTATGGACTTGCTAAGTTGTCCACAAGACTCTTCGATCGTGATTGTGCACCTGCACAGTCGCAACAGATGGTTGCTGGCCATCTCTACAAGGACTACAGTGGGTCTGCATCTTTGATGGCTCACCAATACCATTATTTCTACAAGGACATCAGTGGGTCTGCATCTCTGGTGGCCCACCAATACCATACTCTCTACCAGGACTACAGTGGGTCTGCTCTGTGATGACCTACCTACCAATCTTCTTCAAAACGTCGAATGACTCTGCTGTGGGTTTGCTCTGTTGTGGCCCATTACCTGTCTGCATGTCAAGAGTCAGCACTGTCTTTCCGTTGGAAGGACAACACTACTTCTTCAAGACTGCATGGAAATCCACTACTTCTGTGTGCAATTTCTTTTACTAATGAGACTTTGTAAAAAAAACTGTAATTACTATTATGATGAATGATCAGGACTATCTTTATGGACTGTGAGAAAATTTTAGCTTTTGACCAACATTGTATCAATAAGTGTGTGCATTTTATTTCTTTGTTATTGTAATTACGATTATGAAAAACTTTAACAAATATGTATTGCCCACTGCCCAAAACAATTTGTAAAATTTTTTGTGGGGAGCGTGGGGGCTATGTAAGTAGGCAGTTTATGTTTTCTTATTGGCAACGTTACGTAGCGCTCTATATGAAAATCACTGGCTGTGCTGTGTGCAGTCTGTGGCTAGTTTGCATTGTTGTCTGCCATTGTAGTGTTGGGCAGCGGCAGCTGGATGTGAACAGCGCGTAGCGTTGCGCAGTTGGAGGTGAGCTGCCAGCAGTGGTGGATGTGGGAAATGAGATGGCGGATTTTTGAGTACAGAATGGATATTATGAACTGCTATGTATATTATGCTTTTTAAAATCTTTCATTTGCTAACTATCCCTATCAGTAGTTAGTGCCTTCCGTAGTTTGAATCTTTTATTTAGCTGGCAGTAGTGGCGCTCGCTGTATTGCAGTAGTTCGAGTAACGGAGATTTTTGGTGAGGTAAGTGATTTGTGAAAGGTATAGATTAATGTTAGTCAGGGCCATTCTTTTGCAGGGATTTTTGAAAGTCAGATTGCGTTGCGCTAAAAATATTGTGTGTCAGTTTAAGCACAGTCGTGTACAATTGTTCTGAGGGGACGTGCCATAAAAGGAGTGATGATTTTAGCTCCGACGGAAAGCACACTCTCGCTTATCAGGGAAAATGTGTATTTTCACCTTGGAAGAAGTGTATTTTCACGCAGGGAAAAAGTGCGCTTTTATCCGTGGGATCCGGAGAAAGTCTGTGGAAGTTTTTTTCTTGTTCGCGTATACACCCTGTCTTTTCTTGCCTGCCAAAGGAGAATTATCGGCAGATATACATCGTAAGAAGAAGAATGTATGTCGAAAATCATCGTTGTGGAATTGTGCGTTACAAGGGGTGATAACACACAACCCCATATCGCAAACGCCGAAATGCAGAAGTTACGCCAACTCAAGTGGAAGAGACACTTTAGCACCCGCCCTATAGTCTGTATCTCTCCCCATGCGTTTATCATGCCTTCGGTACCTTTGAAAAGGCTTTAAGGGGTCGATGATTCCTGTTGGACGAGGATGTGCAGCAGGTGGCTAAGGACTTCTTCACGGAGCAGGACATGGTATTTCACAAACCGGGTATGTCAGCCTGGTGCGTCGGTGGAATTGTGCGTTACAAGGGGTGATAACACACAACCCCATATCGCAAACGCCGAAATGCAGAAGTTACGCCAACTCAAGTGGAAGAGACACTTGAGCACCCGCCCTATAGTCTGTATCTCTCCCCATGCGTTTATCATGCCTTCGGTACCTTTGAAAAGGCTTTAAGGGGTCGATGATTCCTGTTGGACGAGGATATGCAGCAGGTGGCTAAGGACTTCTTCACGGAGCAGGACATGGTATTTCACAAACCGGGTATGTCAGCCTGGTGCGTCGGTGGAATGATTGCCTCAATGCTCAGGAGAGTTTGCCTGTTTGGCATATCGCTTCTGAACTGTACGGCCTTCGAAGGGAAGATTTTTTATCGCCCTTCCTAACAACCTTGCGGTCTCTGATTTATATCTCTACGTCCACTGAACCGAAAATTTCGGGTTTTTTGCTTGTCGTCGAATCCAGTGCGTCTTCTTTGCGGACAGATTGTTTCACCAACTGCTGAAGCTAGTTTCCAGTGTAAACATATTATCTCACAATATTTTTGTGCTCTTCGTCGTTCTGAACGCGTGCATCTCTCAGTCATTAGTTGACATACTGAAATTGCCCTTTGTTATTAGGATTTGATCGGAGCGTTTACGCGCAGTACTTCCCAAGCTTTCACCGAATCACTGTACCACTTCCGTACCTGATGTGCGTGGACTATAGGAACATCCAGTTATTAATTTTGTCCATAACTGACACATGTCTTCACCCACATTATCTGAAATTATGGTTCTGTATTCAGTAGATATTACGGTATTTTCTACAGCAATAAGTATCCACCACAACCCGTGGCTGGCCTACATTTTCAATATACCCTTAATATTTCATTTATGGTTTTAGTAAACTTTCCGTTGCAAGTATTATTTGAGCGTTGTTACTGATAATGAGTAAAATAATTCTTTGACCTTACCCTGAAGACTTTTGCAGTTGACTAATATTATATTTTTATTTTTATCTGTCGTGCAATGATTTGTATCTTCTCCATGCCAACAAAAGGTGTCTCATTCATGGATCTGTAACTTACTACTCGTCCAATATACAGTGTGATTTCTCTAACCTAATTTATTTATTGCTTACCTTGTCTGTGAAAAAAGTATGTGCATATGCCGTTTTGGGTTCTAATTCTATTTACTATTCACAACGTTTTACGTGGCAAGTTAAATCCTGATGGTTTTTGGATGACACACGCCGTATTATTACTTTGTTGTCCAGTCCAGTCTTTAGTCCCTGAACTAGAAAGGTTGAAATCATCTTCTACAGTGACCCTTGCTTTTATTGTTGGTGGTCGTCTAGAACGAAGTCGGTTATCGTTTGAATCATCGACATCTTGACAGAGTGGTGCAATTTTACTATCCGTGATCTTTCTGAACTCGCTCGAAAGATCTTTTATGCATCGTATTTGTAGGGTGGATTGCGTCTTAGTACTGACAGCCATTTCTGTTGATATGGTAATACTAACACTCATTCTCGTGGCGTTGTTTAGTTGGACATCCATCTTTTGTGCATGTGGGCTATTCATCCAAAAATGGACACAGTATTCATCGGCTGAGAAAACAAGACCCAGAGTAGAACAACGTAGGTTTGATGGCGAGGTTAGCAGGTTGTATCACATAGGTTTTGAATGATCTTATTAATTGTTTTTGTGCTGTTTTTGTTAGATGCTCTCTGAAAGATAGAGTTCTGTCAGTGGTTACCCCCAGGTAGTTTAGTGTTTTATTGTGGGAGAGTGTAGTGTTTTCAAATTGTATGCTGTTTTCTGCCGGCGGGTTTTTTTATTTAGGTGAAAGCAAGAAACCTTCGGTGTGGAGGCATTTGGTTGGAGTCTCCATTTGCAAAAGTACTTTCCCTCTACATCTTGTTCTTCGTTAGGATTTCTTCTGACTGTTAAAGTGAGGTTCACCTTGTTGTAAGTACCCAGTCGTCGGTGAAAACAACATTTCTTGACTTTGTTTTTGGTATGTGCGAAATATACAAGCCGAAGAGAAGTGGAGCAAGGACTGAACACTGTGGTATACAGTTTTTTAATATTCGTGTGAAGCTGATCAACATCAACTCCACAAGAGATCTCATGACTGCTTGAAACAGTCGGTCGTCTATCACAGCCGCCCTCAAAGTGGCGGCCACGACACTGTGAAAGAGGGATGGGGAGGAGGGAGCAGAGAGTAACCGGCTTTTATTGGAATAATTATATTCCTGTGAACAAATTAATGTTGCTAGCGTCAGATACTCATTTCTATGACCCAAGTTAGGAAGTTCATCCATCGTCAATTTGGTGTCTTATTTCACAAGAACTGACCAATATAGAGCCTGTCAGCAGGAATGCTGAGAAGAATCGTGTATAATATTTCACACATAATCCCTGTCACCGATCACCCACAGTGTTAACTACTTACCAAATATTCAAAAACCATTAAGTGACAATAAGCTGCATGGTAATGTCACTGCCACTTCTTACAACACTGACTACACGAATAGATTGCTAATCACAGCCATTATGACACCCCGCTCGATATCAGTCTGGCTCCCGAAGTCAGTTCGAAGATAGTGAGTTAGCTAGAAGTTGAACACTAGTGCCTATTTAGTGGAATTAGTTAACTGGATTTAAAACATTTTGATACAAGTGCTGCCATTCCCAAGGCATAAGTGGCTTATTCGCAGTGGTAACAAGAGATGCCATAGAAGTAACTCACTTAGTTCCTCTATTCCTTCGAATGTATGTAGTTTTAATAAGGAAAAATATCCAAATTCAATGAAAGTACATTCTTCTGCCGCTTGTTTCTCTGTTCCTGTCAGTAATGTTAGTTCTAAACGCAAAACCAAAGTGTGTAAATTTGAAGTTGATTATCTGATTTTAGTTTATACCCCGTTCTTTTAAAATATGGGGAATGACTACATTGTGATCTTTGTTTGGAGATTTTAGCCAACGATAGTTTCAAGCCTGTATAAAGAGACACCTGCAGACAGAACATCCAGACCATGTAAGCAAATCGATCTAGTTTTCTAAGCGTCATGAGCAACAACTAAAAGGAAACGTCAGATTCCTCAAAAAACAGATACCAGTTCCTAAGAAAGGCCTAAGCTCACACCTAGAGGTCTCCAACTTAATTGCAAAATCCAATAACCTCATATTATTGGCGAGAAATTAGTTCTTACCGCATCCGTCAAAATTTGCGAACTCGTGCATGGAGACAGTTTTGGCGAGAGTTCGAAATCGGTATCACTCTCATATAACACCATGATTCGTCGTATTGATGCAACAGCCACTGATATGAAAAGTCAGTTGCTACCACGACACCACGTCTTCATAAAAGCCCAAAATTCTCCCCGATACTTTATGACAGTACTGATGTCAAACCTTTCCCAGCTTCTTGTTTTTGTACGCTACTGTTATGAAATGAAATGCACCAGGACTCTGTATTTTGTAAAGCTCTGGGAGGGAGGACTACAGGCTAAAATATTTCAATTCTTGTGCATTCCATTTTTGTTGACAGCGATATTTTAAGAACAAATTGTATTGGTATGTGTACAGATTGGGCGCAGCCTTTACTGGAACCAAAAAGGGGTTCCCGCCAAGAGTGTGTGCTGTTTCTCCCTCCATAAAATTCATAGCTTGCATGAGAAACAGAGAGTCATTGGCTTCTAGAATAGTGCAAGCGGTAGCCAATAAACTGCTGAACAATGCAGTCAGCCGCGTTGTAAATTTTGCGAAAGCTCGAACTTTAAACAGTAGGCTATTTTCCATTTTTTGCAAGGAGATGGACTCAACTCATGATTCGCTTGTATTGCACACGGAAGTACGTTGTTGTGTCTTGGAAAAATTCTTCGTCCCATTGTGGAGCTGAAAGATGAACTTCGTTTTTTCCTGCTCAACAGAAGATCTGCGCACGCGGCTCTGTCTGGATGAAAAATGGTTTTCTAAGCGAAAAAGTACTCCTGTTTAATAGAAAACTTCGATTTCGGAAAAACCAGATGGAGAACGGTAAATGCGAGGTGTTTTCTTGTCTAAATGATTTCGTTAAGGAAAATAAGGTGGAGGTAGGTGAAACTGGTACAATTTGCGTACTAAATCTCTAAAATCTTCGTTAACAATTTCTTGGATAAATTTCCAGAACCCTCATCTGAATATCACTAGACCCACAATCCATTCGACAAGATATGACAGACCATTTGTCAACAGAAGGAGCTGACAGAACTCTCAAGAGACAGAACACTTCGAAATGAATTTAAATCGAAGTTTCTCGAAAATTTTTGGGTGCAGTAAAAGTGTCATAACTGAAAGATGCCAAAAGAAAAAAATTCTTCTATTCACTAAAACGACAGCCTACAGTACAGCTAGAACTACACATAAACAGCATTAACACAAACAGTGCGAAGTACTTGGCAAATCACCGTTCACAAATATTTGACAGTTCTGTTATTAGTCAATAGCACTCAGTCTTCTTGCAGGCCTGAAATATGTACTACCATGCCCGAAAGTAGCCGAACGACCTGAATTACGTTTCGCCTGATAGGCATGCAGCCCACATAACGTAACTATCTTGCAGGTTCTCTAATCCCGTTTAGGTACACTTATTTGAGTATACAAAATGATTAGCACAAGTAACCAATAGAAAACACTGCTCTGTATGGCGCTAACTATACCACAATACTACATATATCAGGAAACATCTCAGACTGTCCTTAACCTTTGTAAACTCAAATTTATTACAAGAACTGACATTTCTAAAATGTTACCACTCCCGTTAGTATTTGACACAAATAAGGAACATTGCTCTAACACATCATTCATTCTTACATAATTGTTCTCTAAAAGATTTTCTAACCGTCTATCAATCGTCATTCACTTGGTGAGTGCTTTTGCATAAACTGACTAATGAACTAACCACTTACAAAAACCATGATTAACAGCGTTAAGTACTCCATCGAAACAGCACCGTCAAACACGTATCACTAGTAATTTCACTTTATTCGCGAGGGCACTTTGATCTATATGCAGTTCAAAAACTATCTACGTACTTATTATGCAACACAAACTGTCATTAAAAATGACGCTAGTTATCATTGCTGACTAACCATAATGATACGTGATATAACACATTTTTAGCCAGTTAGCGAATCCGAACTTAAAATTAACTCACGAAAATGTTTGTAAAGAACGTCTCAGTTAATGAACCACAAAAGATGTTAAACCATATTCACAGCCGCGCGACTGCTACGGTCGCAGGTTCGAATCCTGCCTCGGGCATGGATGTGTGTGATGGCCTTAGGTTAGTTAGGTTTAAGTAGTTCTAAGTTCTAGGGGACTGATGACCATAGATGTTAAGTCCCATAGTGCTCAGAGCCATTTGAACCATATGAACCATATTCACATTGGTTTCCTTATACACTTCATCCCAGCTTTGTTTTTCTAGTTCTTTTGAAAAATCTTTTATTTTGATTTCTGATAGATGTCGTTTGTAGGCTCGTAGTTTATGGGACGATTCGATGCCTTACTTTACTTTTGTTATTTGACAGAGATGGTCTAATAGTCCGAGATCTGTTACAGCTACATCACATTTTTCCCTGTCCATATTTATGGCCACACGGTCAATTACTGATGAAGTCGTTGTGGTAACCCTTGTTGCGCTATTGACCAATAGGGACATGCCAAAACTTTGAAGGATGTTTATCAACGTGCTGCTGGATTCATTTATGATGTTAGTGTTGATGTTAATGTCCCCACACAGAATTGTGTTGACCTTTGTACTTGAGACTTTATCTAGAACTTCTGTTAACTTATTGCAAAAAGTGTCCACACTACCGCTGGGAGATCTATACAAACACAAAATGATTAATTTCGTGATGACACCAAACCCTGTTAATTCAATAGCCGATGTTCCAAAGTGTTTCTCTTCACTTACGGTACTGAGGTCATGTCTTGATTTGAACTGTGTTCCTTTTCTGATATAAATGCATGATTCTCCACCCCTTGAAGTAGTTCTGCAGTAAGAGTTTGCCTTTTCATACAGTGATAATACTACATGTTGGATTTCTGTGTCTCTACACAGTAATACAAACTACTGTGCAGTTCAAAGATTGGAACTCAACTTCTAATAGTTGTATTTTATTTTTTATTGATTGCATGTTTTGATGGAGAATTGTTAAGTCTGTGAAATGCCCCATGTTACTCTTTCCAATGGTTTGTTTTTCTTTGTGATATCTGGTATATGTGATATTTGAGGTGTTAAAATTTGTCTTGTGAGTGATTGTTTCAGTATTTTTTTAAGTGCTGGAGATACTCTTTATGCAGGGGAACCTGTTGTCTGGATTTATCCTAAAAAAGACCTACTTTTCCTACCTATGACAACAGGTATTTAACCATGTGTAGCCAGAGATCCACCCCCTATACTTTCATGAATCAGCTGTACCAATCTTCCCTTCCCAGTCCTGTTTAGGTGTAGGCCATGCCTAGTGAAACCCCATCTGTTGATAGTCCCAACGGGCACCAGAGAAACATGAGCAGAGTTGGCTCTCCTCAGAGTCATCCCTAACCCCTCATTGATAAGCCTCACAGTTCCATCTAGGTGTGGTTAATCATGGCGCCAGAACAGCTCAACAAAGTGTACGTTGGTGCCATGAGTCAAGGAAGCTATCTTGTCCAGCTCATCATCTATGTCATATGCCCCATCCCTGTCCAAACTGTTTCCCGCCTCACCCACTATCACTACATGGTCCTCTTTTGTAAAGTCCTTACATAAAGACCCTAGGTCCTCTATCACACGACTTAGCAATGCATTTGGCTTGAAGATACTGGTGGCCTGGTACGCAGCCCATAAACTTTCCTGTAACTGAGGGCCTTCACCTCGCCTATGGCTACTATGGCCACATGCTGCACTTTCTTCTTCCTAACACTTTGTACATTCCTAGGCTTCTTGGCCTCTGTTTGGGGATTACAAGTGATCATACTTTGAACTTTATGTTAGATTTTCAATACAAAAAAATGGCGCCTGTAATTACGGATTGATTAATGGCCTGCGAGTTTGAATTACGCAGACTGCTTGCAGTGTACCCCCTCAGGAATCATCTGAAATAAAAAAATGTATAACTAAATTAAATTTATGGGAGCTTATACCTACCCACAATGAAATAACCTTAAATTTAACGGTATCGTGCTAACTCGAACTTTGAGTTCGATTTTTGAGGATTTTTTTCTCTCTCTATGGCCTTACTAAAAATTGTTAATATTAACAATAAATAGGTTATACCGTTTTTTGACGTCGATGAACACAAATCAAAAAATATGTTTGCAAAATTCAAAATGCTAATCCAACACGACGGACCAAAAATTATGTTTTGACCGATTCTAACCAACATTTGATCGAAAATAGTGTTTTCGCTACTTGCGCTTAGTCTGCAATTCCAGGACCGCATATCAACCCTTCCTCAAACTCTCATTGTTTCTAGATAGCAATTTCTTCGTCCTTCTTGGCGAGAAAAGCCGCTATGGTGAACTGGATATGCGGCAGCCTGCACACGTTGTTCGTCAGATTTTGCGGCGGCTATGTTTGTTGGTTACTGCAATATAAATCATTTTGTGAACGTGCGTCGCGGCACGACAAGTTTTCTCCGGCTAAGAGCGTCCAGCGGCGAACATGACGCTAAAAGAAAAGTGGACACTTTCGTAACGAACAGATTAAAAAACATTTTCGTACCAATCTTCTACACACAAGCACCTTTCAAAAAACTCAACACAAAACTGAATTATGGACAACCTTGGATGAGAACATGGCCTTAGAGGTGATGTCCCATTGCTACAGGTTAGGTTGGGCCAGGACGGAGACTTAAGCGGCAGCAGGTAGAAACTCTGTCACCAGTAACCTTTTTCAGTATTTTTATTCTAGTTAAAGAACCAAACGCCATGTAAGGTCACAGGGCACTTATTCTTTTATTTCAGCTTGAGATGCTGAATATATTGATCTGGTTACACAATTTTTGCTGCTACTGGTGGGTCATAAAATAAAGTACTTTATTTCTGAGCTTCCAAAGTATTCAAAATGTTAACAGACGTTTACTCAATTACGGAAGAATTGGCTTCAGTAAGTCAGCTTTTCTTTTGCATTGAGCGACGTTACTATGTAGAGTAGCTTAAGTGGAAGCAACATTTCCTGTGGAACCTCCCGAATTCACACTTTGTGTAAAAGGCTGTCATGTGATTTCATTTTAGTGATCATAAAATCAAGTTGAATTTGCGAAATGGTTAGTCGATGCAGCTGGTTACTTACGATTCGATAGACTATGAAATGAACGTACTGAAGCGACTGTAATCCCCTCCCACGGAGTCAGAAAGCCAGAATTCCCATCCAGTCTGGCGCACCAGTGCTGCGACAAAATCATAAACCAGCCATATATGGATTTCAGTGGTCTGGCAGCTTGGCGCGAGGATAGTGTCTGTAGACTTAGGGCTCAGTTCCCACTTCAGGCGAAAGTTTTTAATTGGCACTGGTAAATTGTATTGACCCCTGACTACGTGAAGAACATGTTGTGGTTCCAAATTCACATCAAACATGGTGTTCCTTCCCTACCATCCACAGGCTAGGTTGGGTCATGACAGAGGCTTAAGTGGCAGCAGGTAGAAACTATCGGCAGTAACCTTCTTTACAGTTGTATTTTTGATTTTGTTAAAGAACGAAACGTCATGTGAGGTCACAGGGCACTTGTTCTGTCTTTTGTTTTAGCTTGAGATGTTGAACATATATAGCTTGAGATGTTGAATATATATTGGTTCCGTTTTCGTGGGATTTGATCCCTTCGTGATGACATAGGGCCATCAAATCGTTTTTGCGCGATGTTCCAAACGCCTCACGCTCTCCCCGTAAGGCGCGTGTCAAGGTTCGAATCCTGGTTCGGCACAAGAATTTTGATAATGCCCTAACTGTTGATGGAAATTTATTTTGATTTTTAACTTCTCTTCATTCATTGTCAATAACGATGTGTGCCTACTTCGACTCCCAGAGAGCCACAGATCTTTTCGTCACAACATTTCAAGTTCAAACATGCCACTTCTAGCTACTGATTAAAAATAATTCAACGGTTAACGTGTCTTAGTGTGTAGTAAACAACGATATGTGCGAGGTTCGATACCCAGTCATCTCTGTAATCTTCGTCCCGTCACTTCTAGTTCAAACATGAGCACATCTCGCTTCTTGTGGAAGAAACCTATATTTAACGTCCATTCGTGACTAGGAAACAAAGGCGATAGGTGCCAGGTTCGAACCCTGCGAAAGCACAAATTATTCATTTTCCTTGTCATTTCTCGCTATTGCCCAGAAAACTCGATATGTGGAATTTTACTGTGCTTACATGACAATCTGATTACGTGCTTCGTCTGAATCGCCATCCAACACATACATTATGTCATTATTTCATATTTGTTACTTGGGAATTAAACTATATTTAACATCTTTCGTGGTTATTTAACAGGGACAACAGTTTATGGCTAGTTGCCTCGATCCGGAATAGAAATTTTCTTCGTGTAATTTAAATTTCAGGTATGCTAACAGATACTGGCTAAAAACTTATTTTCCATGTCTCTTTAAATCTAGTCAGTAATGACGATCAGTGATGTGGTCGGATCTCGGACGGGCATGAATATTTTGCTTAGCTAGTATTGTATCTCAATCCATCTCCTGAAAAAAACATTTCGTCATGTCAATTAAAGTTCAAACTTATGCAAAGCTACGTGCTCATTAATAACTTTCATTTTTAATGTCACTTTGTGTTAGATAACAAGAGCAATGGGTGGTATTTGAACTGTATATAGATGAAGATCATGAAGACAGCCAAATTATGTTGATACGCTGCTGATGGAAGAGTTTTGATAGGGTACCTGACGATATTAATTATCGTTTTTGTAACTAGTTAGTTCATTATTCAGTTTATGCAGAAGCACTCTCTTAGTGAACGATGGTAATCACAGAGATTTGGGAGTCCAGAGATTCTTGAAAATCTGTTATTCACAAACTATTGTAGTTTTGAGTAAGGATTACGGAATAATTAATACGTTAAGAGTCGCTGGAATTATTTGTGTCATATAGGGGTCTGCTCCTTTAGGGCAAAGTCCATTCAGGTAGTCATCTGTGGAAAACTTATGAAAGTAGGTGGCCCATACAGTTTTTCTCATTGCTGTAACATGATTCAGAGGTGCGTTTCGTCTAATGGCCAAAACATAATAACTCTGAAGAAGGTCTATTTCAGTTTCTGTCAGTTTCCATCAGATAGCAACTTTCCTTTCATTTCTCTTCGTAGCTTCATCAATCTAGCACCCATCCTCTTTTGCACATGTCAGCAACACTCCAGTTTTGTTGCCAAGGTATCACCATAAACATTGAACTCATTAATTTTATTGAAAACTTTAGAGTCCCCATCGCCTAGGTACTTCGTATATCTAACGTTATAAACGAGCACCGACCTCTGAAATATTTTTAGAGCTCCATCACACTCCATACCTCCACTCTTTGAACACTGATGTTCAATACGTCCTTCGGTGTTATCATGGCAGGTGTGGCAGTACTTTGGTAATCACTCAACATCCACAACTTTTCCTTTCTCCAGAGAAGTAGCACTTACAACGCCACTCAAGGAACGATGTCCTCGACGTTGCCATGTCCCATCAAGTGAAACATCAGTGTCCCTGGTTCCACTAATTCTTACAGTTTCTTCTATTGCACGTTTCATAGATGCTTTAGACACAGCCATCAAGGCACACAAAAGTCTTTTTATGTACTTGCTGAGCCTACTGGGAAAGGGAGGAAGGTCCACCAAACCACAAAACGTTTGGGCAGCCTTCTTTCCTTTTCCTATTGCACGTATTACGTACACTAACTTCAAATTCACATCATATGAAGGGGTTATTCTGTTTGATGCCCTCTCTCATGGTGCAACGATCAACTGTAAAACCTTCAGCGTGTTCGTCTCCACAAAAATGCAAGCGACCTTTTCCTTCTCCATGACAACGCAAGGCCTCACACAAGTCTGCGCACCCGAGAGGAGCTCACAAAACTTCATTGGAGTGTTTTTCGTCATCCAAACTACAGCGTGGAGCTCGTACTTTCCGACTTCCATCTGTTTGGTCGAATGGAGGATGAACTCTGCGGGAGGTAGTACGTCGATGATGGGGGAATTATTGATGCAGTAAAAAGGTTTACTCCGACGTCGATTGGTAGAGTGATACCATGAGAGCATAGAGGCGCTCCCAAGGTGGCGTAAGGCCGTAGCACTGAACGGAGATTATGTTGAAAAAATAGGGTTTTGTAGCCGAAAGAGTGGGGAATAATATGGTGTTTCGGAATTCTGAATAAAACCAGCTTGCTTTCAGAAAAAAATATGTTGCGTTACTTACTGATCGCCTCTCGTAAAAAAGTGGCTGCACTAACGATGCGTTATACCTGTCACATTGACAGGGACAGACGTTTCACACCTGGCAGTCATGACAGGACAGGCGGAGCCAAGAAGATGCATCGACACCTGAACTTTTACAAGGATAGAAATATTACCCTGTAGAAGAGGAGGCGAAGCAATATGGAATGGAAGAAACAGTGAGGAAATCAGCAACGATGCGTTTGTACTATCATCCTCAAAGATATCCGAACGACCTGAACTGCATTTAGCCTGCTTTGCATGCAGCCCACATTACGTAATTGTCTTGCAAGCCATATAATCTCGTTTCGAGGGAACAGTCGCTTGACTACGCAAAATGTTTAGCACAAATGACCACAACAAAACACTGCTCTTTATTGCAATAACTCCTAGTGTAAATTAATACCACGATATTAAAAATATCGGGAAACACATAAGACAACCCTCAACGCTTGTAAATTCAAATTTTTTACGAGAAGTGTCATTTCTAAACTTTTACCACCAGGGACACTGATGTTTCACTTGATGGGACATGGCAACGTCGAGGACATCGTTCCTTGAGTGGCGTTGTAAGTGCTACTTCTCTGGAGAAAGGAAAAGTTGTGGATGTTGAGTGATTACCAAAGTACTGCCACAACTGCCATGATAACACCAAAGGACGTATTGAACATCAGTGTTCAAAGAGTGGAGGTATGGAGTGTGATGGAGCTCTAAAAATATTTCAGAGGTCGGTGCTCGTTTATAACGTTAGATATACGAAGTACCTAGGCGATGGGGACTCTAAAGTTTTCAATAAAATTAATGAGTTCAATGTTTATGGTGATACCTTGGCAACAAAACTGCAGTGTTGCTGACATGTGCAAAAGAGGATGGGTGCTAGATTGATGAAGCTACGAAGAGAAATGAAAGGAAAGTTGCTATCTGATGGAAACTGACAGAAACTGAAATAGACCTTCTTCAGAGTTATTATGTTTTGGCCATTAGACGAAACGCACCTCTGAATCATGTTACAGCAATGAGAAAAACTGTATGGGTCACCTACTTTCATAAGTTTTCCACAGATGACTACCTGAATGGACTTTGCTCTAAAGGAGCAGATTCTTGGTGCGCTTACCAAAAAGCAAAAGACAGTGGTCAAATATACCATCATAAGCATTCTCTTCCTGAGCCTGTTACGAATGAAATAAAACCAATTTTTAGAGACCTGAGTGACCCTGCTTTGCTTAGTAAAGGTCTTCATGGGGGCACTCAGAATACAAATGAAAGTTTCAACCATTGCATATGGGAAAGATTACCCAAGAATGTTTTTGTACGACTAAATACAAATAAATTTGGTGTACCAGATGCAGTGATTTGTTTCAATGATGGAGTGATAGGGAAGTTGGAAGTTCTCAGAAATTTAGGCATAAAATGTGGCTCTAATATGGAAGATCAATTGCTTGTGTGTGGCTGACAACGGGTGCATGAAGCTGAACCGTACGCCCTTCAAATTACCAAAGAAGCAAGAAGTGCTAAAAGGAATGTCAAGAGGAAGCTTGGAGTTGAAGAAATGCCGCAAGATGAAGACTATGCTTCTGGAATATTCTGAGGCACAATTTAATTGGACTCATATCTTCATTCGCAATTTCCCGCAAGTCGGATTTTTCACAATTGAGGTACAAATATTTTCTAAAGTTTATAAAGCATTGCTCTAATTTCTTTCTGTAACTTGCAATAATTCATACTTATCTAGTAGATCTAAGCTTTATTGCAGAATCAACTGAATTATAGAAAAAATAGCATTTTTATTAGGAAAAAAATTATAAAAATTAAAATATAAGATGTGATATTTTATTATCCTTATAATATACATAATATTTGGAATTAAATAGGTTTAGTATCTCAGCCATCATGTCATGCATATCTGGTAAAAATTTGGTCTCCATCAAATGTATAACGTTGGATTAGTTGATACCTCAATTTCAGGAAGCATTTTGGAAAAATAATTGCTTCAGTTTCTTTGTATTTTTTAATAGCCCTAAGCAGGTTCAAAAATATTTGAAATACGTCTATTTTGTTTAGAAAGTGTGCTGCATTACCTGATATCAGCAAAAAATCTGTAAAACGTATACATTATAAACAGTGCCTGAAAGAAATAGGTGTTGATTTTTACATAGCATTGAGCCAGAAAAGTAGCCTGTATCCTTAAGCACGAAAGAGTCGTTTTTACAGGATCCTCGGATATCAGTTTGTGACTGTTGTTCGACGATTTGGGATGTAGCAAGTTGTGTTAAGAGATTGGGATGTAGAAGCAAGGCGCGACAGCAGCATGGGTCTTACATCTGCAGTGGGAGACATTTTTGGTTTATATAGAGGGTCTCGACTTTCTTTCTTCCACCTGACTATCTGTGAAATGAACTGAAAGGGACTAAAACAGTGATGATGTAATGTGGCTGTAATTCGGTTTCATCAAGTGTATGCTGTTTAGAAAGCCCTAAGAGGCTGCTCAACAGATATATGTTTTCGCAAAAGACCTAGTACCCCGTTTTAGCAAAATAACGTGTATACCGTTGCCATGGTACATGGGTGTATGTATGGGAAACCCACACTCATGGTGCGGTCAGGTTGCCCTGCGTGAAGCTGGCCGGTGTGGCCGAGCGATTCTAGGCGCTTCAGTCTGGAACTGCGCGACCGCTACGGTCGCAGGTTCGAATCCTGCCTCGGGCATGGATATGTGTGATGTCCTTAGGTTAGTTAGGTTTAAGTAGTTCTAAGTTCTAGGGCACTGATGACCTCAGATGTTAAGTCCCTACTGCTCAGAGCCATTTTTTGAACCCTGCGTGAAAGTCGGAGAATTTTCAGTCAGTACTAATCTACCACTCGTAGCTTAAGAGGCAACTATTCTCTAATAATATTCTTCTACAGTGATGTTACCAAATTTGAGGTAGACCAGAATGTTGTCAAGGATGTTCAACGTTGCGTAGCGTTCAGAAAGGAAAATTTTCCCTGCTACGGCTTAAGATAGGAGTAGCTGACTTGCCATCTGTTTCACGGCTCATATACCCGGACCAGGGGCGCGCTCGCGAAGCTTGCAGCACATCTTCTGAGGTACGAACTTCCCTCTACATTTGTTTTAAGAATCAGGCATTAAAATATTTAATCCGGCTTATAGTGTGTTGTAATTTCAGGATTATTTTTCAATTTTTCGTTGTTTCGGGACATTTGCAGCACGTTGCGTCCATACTTCGATATTAATCAGCAGGAGTCGTATTTCGTTGGAATTCAGGTTTTTCTAGTTTTTAATAATTCTGTTGAACCACGTCTTATTGCTAGTAATCTTATCTGCAGAGCTGTATTCTTAAAGTACTGTTCACCCGTTTAATTCAGTACCTACCGTACAGTTGGTTATTAAGACCTACTCCCTTACGTATTTTCTTTTTTGTGAATTCCCGCATCAGATTAAATACCTTCCCTCTAATGGTTTGAAATATCCAGTCGGCAGGTCGTACTTGCAAGTAGACTACTCTCGTGCTTCGTAAAAATTCGTTCCTCTTTTAAATGTGTGCAGTAGTGTACGCTGTGATATTTATTAGACTTAGATTACTATGGAAGATAGTCTCGAACATAGTTATCTACCTGTGATTAGATTGCAAGCAGACGTTCGCCTAATATCGACCGAATATTAGTTTAGCAGGGTACCCGTGGTCTAGGGGTAGAGACTTTGATTCATAATCAAAACGTCTTCGGTCCCGGGTTAGATCCCCGCCACTGCCTAAATTTTGATAAATAATCAGCATTGGCGGCCGAAGACTTCCGGCATAAGAAGTCAGCCTCATTCTGCCAACGGCCTTGTCAAAGAGGGCGGAGGAGCGGATAGAGGTTCAGGGCACTCTCTTGTCCTAGGGGTGGGACATTGCCCCTAAAGGCGGAAGAATCAGCAATGATCAACGACATGAGGATGCAGAAGGCAATGGAAACCACTGCATTAAAGACACGTAACGTGTATCCACAGGACATGTGGCCTGTAATTAAAGAAGTGTCATGATGACCTCTCCATTGGCAAAAGATTCCGGAATAGTCCCCCATTCGGATCTCCGGGAAGGGACTGCCAAGGGAGAGGTTACCATGAGAAAAAGATTGAATAATCAACGAAAGGATAACGTTCTACGAGTCGGGGCGTGGAATGTCAGAAGCCTGAACGTGGTAGGGAAACTAGAAAATCTGAAAAGGGAAACGCAAAGGCTCAATCTAGATATAGTAGGGGTCAGTGAAGTGAAGTGGATGGAAGACAAGGATTTCTGGTCAGATGAGTATCGGGTAATATCAACAGCAGCAGAAAATGGTATAACAGGTGTAGGATTCGTTATGAATAGGAAGGTAGGACAGAGGGTGTGTTACTGTGAACAGTTCAGTGACCGGGTTGTTCTAATCAGAATCGACAGCAGACCAACACCGACAACGATAGTTCAGGTATACATGCCGACGTCGCAAGCTGAAGATGAACAGATAGTGAAAGTGTATGAGGATATTGAAAGGGTAATGCAGTATGTAAAGGGGGACGAAAATCTAATAGTCATGGGCGGCTGGAATGCAGTTGTAGGGGAAGGAGTAGAAGAAAAGGTTACAGGAGAATATGGGCTTGGGACAAGGAATGAAAGAGGAGAAAGACTAATTGAGTTATGTAACAAGTTCCAGCTAGTAATAGCGAATACCTTGTTCAAGAATCACAACAAGAGGAGGTATACTTGGAAAAGGCCGGGAGATACGGGAAGATTTCGATTAGATTACATCATGGTCAGACAGAGATTCCGAAATCAGATACTGGATTGTAAGACGTACCCAGGAGCAGATATAGACTCAGATCACAATATAGTAGTGATGAAGAGTAGGCTGAAGTTGAAGACATTAGTCAGGAAGAATCAATACGCAAAGAAGTGGGATACGGAAGTACTAAGGAATGACGAGATACGTTTGAAGTTCTCTAACGCTATAGATACAGCAATAAGGAATAGCGCAGTGGGCAGTACAGTTGAAGAGGAATGGACATCTCTAAAAAGGGCCATCACAGAAGTTGGGAAGGAAAACATAGGTACAAAGAAGGTAGCTGCGAAGAAACCATGGGTAACAGAAGAAACACTTCAGTTGATTGATGAAAGAAGGAAGTACAAACATGTTCCGGGAAAATCAGGAATACAGAAATACACGTCGCTGAGGAATGAAATAAATAGGAAGTGCAGGGAAGCTAAGACGAAATGGCTGCAGGAAAAATGTGAAGACATCGAAAAAGAGATGATTGTCGGAAGGACAGACTCAGCATACTGGAAAGTCAAAACAATCTCTGGTGACATTAAAAGCAACGGTGGTAACACTAAGAGTGCAACGGGAATTCCACTGTTAAATGCAGAGGAGAAAGCAGATAGATGGAAAGAATACATTGAAAGCTTCTATGAGGGTGAAGATTTGTCTGATGTGATAGAAGAAGAAACAGGAGTCGATTTAAAAGAGACAGGGGTTCCAGTATTAGAATTTAAAAGAGCTTTGGAGGACTTACCGTCAAATAAGGCAGAAGAGATAGATAACATTCCATCAGAATTTCTAAAATCATTGGGGGAAGTGGCAACAAAACGACTATTCACGTTGGTGTGTAGAATATCTGAGTCTGGCGATATACCATCTGACATTCGGAAAAGCATCATCCACACAATTCCGAAGACGGAAAGAGCTGACAAGTGCGAGAATTATCGCACAATCAGCTTAATAGCTCATGCATCGAAGCTGCTTACAAGAATAATATACAGAAGAATGGAAAAGAAAATTGAGAATGGGCTACGTGACGATCAGTTTGGCTTTAGGAAAAGTAAAGGGACGAGAGAGGCAATTCTGACGTTACGGCTACTAATGGAAGCAAGGCTAAACAAAAATCAAGACACTTTCATAGGATTTGTCGACCTGGAAAAAGCGTTCGACAATATAACATGGTGCAAGCTGTTCGAGATTATGAAAAAAGTAGGGGTAAGCTATAGGGAGACACGGGTCATATACAATATGTACAACAACCAAGAGGGAATAATAAGAGTGGACGACCAAGAACGAAGTGCTCGTATTAAGAAGGGTGTAAGACAAGGCTGTAGCCTTTCGTCCCTACTCTTCAATCTGTACATCGAGGAAGTAATGATGGAAATAAAAGAAACGTTCAGGAGTGGAATTAAAATACAAGGTGAAAGGATATCAATGATACGATTCGCTGATGACATTGCTATCCTGAGTGAAAGTGAAGAAGAATTAAATGATCTGCTGAACGGAATGAACAGTCTAATGAGTACACAGTATGGTTTGAGAGTAAATCGGAGAAAGAGGAAGGTAATGAGAAGTAGTAGAAATGAGAACAGCGAGAAACTTAACATCAGGATTGATGGTCACGAAGTCAGTGAAGTTAAGGAATTTTGCTACCTAGGCAGTAAAATAACCAATGACGGACGGAGCAAGGAGGACATCAAAAGCAGACTCGCTATGGCAAAAATGGCATTTCTGGCCAAGAGAAGCATACTAATATCAAATACCGGCCTTAATTTGAGGAAGAAATTTCTGAGGATGTACGTCTGGTATGATAGTGAAACATGGACTGTGGGAAAACCGGAACAGAAGAGAATCGAAGCATTTGAGATGTGGTACTATAGACGAATGTTGAAAATTAGGTGGGCTGATAAGGTAAGGAATGAGGAGGTTCTATGCAGAATCGGAGAGGAAAGGAATATGTGGAAAACACTGATAAGGCGAAGGGACAGGATGATAGGACATCTGCTAAGACATGAGGGAATGACTTCCATGCTACTGGAGGGAGCTGTAGAGGGCAAAAACTGTAGAGGAAGACAGAGATTGGAATACGTCAAGCAAATAATTGAGGACGTAGGTTGCAAGTGCTACTCTGAGATGAAGAGGTTAGCACAGGAAAGGAATTCGTGGTGGGCCGCATCAAACCAGTCAGTAGACTGATGACCAAAAAAAAAAAAATTAGTTTAGCGTATTTCATAACACTACTCCCTAGTAAATGAATATCCAGACGTTATGTCCTTTCTTCCATTTTGATGAAATTATCCGATTTTTTTTTGAAAATTGTAAGTTTTTACTTTTTTTTGTAGTGTGAATTGATTTCAAAGGCCACAAGCCATCAGTCGGCATAGACCTTTTTCTCTGAGACATCTTTCTGGGTTTCTAGGTCGCGCTATGTAGTTACTGTGTTTCGTCAGTGCGTTCCGTCTTCTCTGAATGTGCCTAGGCTGTTCCTTTATTTATTTATGTATCCTGATCTGATCAGGACCGTCAGTCCCTCTCTTACATCAGACCAGGGTTTCACACATAGATTCGTAGTTACCTATGAATGAACTATTATAATATGAGAACCAGTTTTTTAGGTTATCTCTGTTGCATGAATAATTCTCTTGTGTATGCAGATTACAGATACAAGTGCCAAATTTTGTGTAATTCATTGCAAGTGCTTATTAAGCCCACGAGAGACCAACTATGTGCTGAGGTCCGTATGTATTTCTCACTGATCTGACAATTAATCATACTCCAGTCAGTGTATATCATCAATAAGAGGTAATGGTGCAATAAATTTGCATTATAGACATTACTTTCTTCAGAAATGATCTGTGTACGTTGTAGGCTGAATTACCATTTGCTGAAACAGTTCTAGTTCTAAATCACTTTGAACTTTTCTGAACGTCTTTCATTCCCCTTTCTCTTTACACACCAGAAGCATCGTAAGTGTCCTCAAGCTTGTATTTTTTTCACACACTGTAAGGGATACTGAGTCAAAATTCGAGCAGTTTCATCTGAAATTTCATCGAAATTTAAAAGTTGAACACCCTTCCTCCTCCAACTGAAATATCTTACAAAAATCGAACTAAGTCCCACATCACATCTGTTTGATCTATCCATCGTTACTGTTACTTAATTAATGTTCTCCAAAGAAATCAAAATGTTGTAAATGGCGAAATAACGCTAGCAAAAACTGCCCATGTTTTGGTTCTAGTATGTGAAACTTTTGAGTCATATAACTATTTAACCAGTCTAGGTGTGCAGTCTGATATTTTGAAACCGAGTTCATGTCTGGCTGTGCTGTATGAAAATGTAGCATCTTTAGCAGCACAATTCAGACGATAATTCCCGTTTTTGCTTTAAGAAATCTCGCATAAGTAGTGAAGCAGTAGGATTAATAGCACACCTACACTGAGGTGACAGAAATCTTGGCATTCCGATATACAAATGTTTCAGAAGATATAGTTGCTGAACAGTTCAAAGAAAACTTGAGTCTCATTTCAGATAGGTACCCCACTCATACAATCATAGTCGGTGGTGACTTCAATCTAACCTCGATATGCTGGGAAAATTATACGTTTAAAGCCGGCTGCAGGCATAAAACGCCATTCGATTTTATACTGAATGCTTTCTCAGAAAACTATTTTGAACAATTAGTTCCTGAGCCCACTCGAACCGTAAATGGTTGCGAAAGCATACTTGACCTCTTAGCAATAAATAATCCTGGGTAAATAGGGAGTATCAAGACGGATACAGGGATTAGCGACTACAAGGCAGTTGCTGCTAGGCTGAATACCGTAAAACCCACAACTATCAAAAGAAACGCAAAGTACATATATTTAAAAAAGCTGATAAAATTTTCGTAATGCCTTTTTAAGAGACAGTTCTCACTCTTTCCGATCTGATCATGTAAGCGTAGAAAAGATGTGAACTGATTTCAAAGAGAAAGTACCGACGGCAGTTGAGAGATATTCACAGTGGTCCATTGATCGTGACCGGGCTAAATATCTCAGGAAATAAGCGTCAAACGAAAAAACTACAAAGAACGAAACTCGTCTAGCTTGAAGAGGGAAACCAGATGGCGCTGTGGTTGGCCTGCTAGATGGCGCTTCCATAGGTCAAACGGATATCAACTGTTTTTTTTTTTACTAGGAATCCCCATTTTTATTACATATTTGTGTAGTACGTAAAGAAATATGACTGTTTCAGTTGGACCACTTTCTTCGCTTCGTGATGGATGGCACTGTAATAGTCACAGACACATGGCTCACAATTTTAGACGAATAGTTGGTAACAGGTAGGTTTTTTAAATTAAAATACAGAACATAGGTACGTTTGAACATTTTATTTCGGTTGTTCCAATGTGATACATGTACCTTTGTGAACTTATCATTTCCGAGAACGTATGCTGTTACAGCGTGATTACCTGTAAATACCACATTAATGTAATAAATGCTCAAAATGATGTCCGTCATCCTCAGTGCATTTGGCAATACGTGTAACGACATTCCTCTCAACAGCGAGTAGTTCGCCTTCCGTAATGTTCGCACATGCATTGACAATGCGCTGACGCATGTTGTCAGGCGTTGTCGGTGGATCACGATAGCAAATATCCTTCAACTTTCCCCACAGAAAGAAATCCGGGGACGTCAGATCCGGTGAACGTGCGGGCCATGATATGGTGCTTCGACGACCAATCCACCTGTCATGTAATATGCTATTCAATACCGTAGAACATTACGTAGGAAATCAGCATATATTGCACCATTTAGATTGCCATCGATAAAATCCTTCCTCCCATAATGCCGCACCATACATTAACCCGCCAAGGTCGTTGATGTTCCACTTGTCGAAGCCATCGTGGATTTTCCGCTGCCCAATAGTGCATATTATGCCGGTTTACGTTACCGCTGTTAGTGAATGACGCTTCGTCGCTAAATAGAACGCGTGCAAAAAATATGTCATCGTCCCGAAATTTCTCTTGTGCCCAGTGGCAGAACTGTACACGCCGTTCAAAGTCGTCGCCATGCAATTCCTGGTGCATAGAAATATGGTACAGGTACAATCGATGTTGATGTAGCATTCTCAACACCGACGTTTTTGAGATTCCCGATTCTCGCGCAGTTTGTCTGCTGCTGATGTGCGGATTAGCCGCAACAGCAGCTAAAACACCTACTTGGGCATCATCATTTGTTGCAGGTCGTGGTTGACGTTTCATATGTTGCTGAACACTTCCTGTTTCCTTAAATAACGTAACTATCCGACGAACGGTCCGGACACTTGGATGATGTCGTCCAGGATACCGAGCAGCATACATAGCACACGCCCGTTGGGCATTTTGATCACAATAGCCATACATCAACACGATATCGACCTTTTCCGCAATTGGTAAACGGTCCATTTTAACACGGGTAATGTATCACGAAGCAAATACCGTCCGCACTGGCGGAATGTTACGTGATACCACGTACTTCTACGTTTGTGACTATTACAGCGCCATCTATCACAAAGCGAAAAAAGTGGTCCAACTAAAACATTCATATTTCTTTACGTACTACACGAATATGTCATTAAAAATGGGAGTTTCTATTTAAAAAAAACGCAGTTGATATCCGTTTGACCTATGGCAGCAGCCGGCCCGAGTGACCGAGCGGTTAAAGGCGCTACAGTCTGGAACCGCGCGACCGCTACGGTCGCAGGTTAGTTAGGTTTAAGTAGTTCTAAGTTCTAGGGGACTAATGACCACAGCAGTTAAGTCCCATAGTGCTCAGAGCCATTTGAACCATTTGAACCTATGGCAGCGCCATCTAGCGGAGCGGGCCAACCATAGCGTCATCTGGTTTCCCGCTTCAAGCTAGACGAGTTTCGTTCTTTGTAGTATTTTCGTTTGATGCTTATTTCGTGAGATATTTCGCCCGGTCACTATCAATGGACCACCCTGTATACCACATAAATTAATACGTGATGGTACTGATCCCCCATAGTATACAGAACGAGTCAGATCGCTGTTGGAGAAGCAACGAAAAAAGCATGCCAAATTTAAAAGAACGCAGTCCCAACATTGGCAAAGTTTTGCAGAAGTTCGAAATATAGCGCGTAACTCAATGCGAGATAGTTTTAATAATTACCACAACGAAACTCTATCTCGGAATTTGGCAGAAAACCCAAAGAGGTTCTGCCCAAAGATAGACGACACCAGTGGCGAGACGCTATCAATACCTTCACTGCGCGATAACAGCGGTGAAGTCACTGATGACAATACCACTAAAGCAGAGTTACTAAACACGATTTTCTAAACTCCTTCACCAAAGAAGACGAAGTAATTATTCCTAAATTCCAATCAAAAACAACTGCCAAAATGAAAAACATAGAAGTAGATATCCTCGGTGTAGCAAAGCAGCTTATATCACTTAATAAAGGCAAGACCTCCGGTCCAGATAGTATACCGTCAGATTCTTTTCAGAGTACGCTGATACAAAAACTCCATATTTAGCAATTATATACAACAGCTCGCTGATAAAAAGATCCGTACCTAAAGATTGGAAAATTGCTCAAGTCACACCAATACCCAAAAAGTGAAATAGGAGTAATCCGCTGAATTACAGGCCCATATCACTGACGTCAATTTGCAGTAGGATTTTGGACAATATACTGTGTTCGAACATTATGAATTACCAAGAAGAAAACGATTTATTGACACATAGCACGGATTAAGAAAATACTGTTCTTGTGAAACACAACTAGCTCTTTGTACTCACGAAGTAATGAGTGCTACCGACAGGCGATGTCAGATTGATTCCATATTTTTAGATTTTCCTTAAGGCCTTCGACACCTTTCCTCACAAGCGTCTTCTAACCAAACTGCGTGCCTGTGGAATATCGCCTCATTTGTGCCAATGGATTCGTGATTTCCTGTCAGAAAGGTCACAGTTCGTAGTAATAGACGGTAAGTCGTCGAGTAAAACAGAAGTAATATCAGGCGTTCCGCAAGGCAGCGTTATAGGCCCTCTATTGTTCCTGATCCATATTAACGATATAGGAGACAATCGAATAGCCCTCTTAGATTGTTTGCAAATGATGTTGTCATTTACCTTCTTGTAAAGTCATTTGATGACCAAAAAGAATTGCAGAATGATTTATATAAGATATGTGTATGGTGCGAAAAGTGGCAGTTGACCCTGAATAAAGAAAAGTTTGAAGTTATTCACACGAGTACTAAAAAAAGTCCGCTAAATTTCGATTGCGCGATAAGTCACACAAATCTGAAGGCTGTAAGTTCAACAAAATACTTAGGGATTACAATTATAAATAACCTAAATTGGAAAGATCGCATAGATAATGTTGTGGGTGGAGCAAACCAAAGACTGCTATTCATTGGCAGGAGGCTTAGAAGGTGCAACATATCTACTGAAGAGACTGCTTACACCACGCTTGTCCGCCCTATTCTGGAGTATTGCTGTGCGGTGTGGGATCCGCATCAGGTGGGACTGACCGTTGGCATCGAAAAAGTTCAAAAAGGGCATCTCGTTTTGTATTATCGCGAAATAGGGGAGATAGTGCCACGGACATGATACGTGAATTGGAATGGCAAACATTAAAACAAAGGCGTTTTTCCTTGCGACGGGATCTTCTCATGAAATTTCAATCACCAGTTTTCTCCTCCGATAGCAAAAACATTCTGTTGGCACCAACCTACATAGGGAGAAATGATCATCACAAAAAAATAAGAGAAATCAGGGCTCGCACAGAAAAATTTAAGTGCTCGTTTTCCCCGCGCGCCGTTCGAGAGTGGAACTGTAGAGAGACGCTTGAAGATGGTTCATTGAACCCTCTGTCAGGCACTTTATTGTGAATAGCAGTGTAATTAATTAGATTTATATACAAATGGCGGTAGTTTCGCTTACGCGAAGTCTAATAGAGCAGTGCATTTGCGGACCTATTATTTGCGCTCGGATGATTCTTATGGAAACTTTTACGACCTGATTATGGCCGCACAACGGGAATTAACAGACTAGTTGCAGACCCAAGTTGTCATCTAGATAGTGTGCAAGCTGGTAGTAGCATCAGAATGGTGTGCGCTGTGTTAAGCAGTATATTGCTCCTTCCTACGTATATCTCGGGAAGAGACGATGAGGATAAAATCAGAGAGATTAGAGCCCACACGGAGGCATACCGACAATATTTCTTTCCACGAACAATACGAGACTGGAATAGAAGGGAGAACCGACAGAGGTACTCGAAGTACCCTCCGCCATACACCGTCGGGTGGCTTGCGGAATATGCATGTAGATGTAGATGTAGATGTACGTGTAGTGGACTGGGTCCTCTCGTCCAAGTGAGCCCATCATTGACTGGAAATGGTTACGTCCCGCTATTTGGAGGACATTTATAGCCATTCGTGGACTTCGTTCCAAAACAGCAATGAAATTTTTATGAATGTCAATGCGCCATCTCACAGGACCACAGTTGTTCGCGACTGGTGTGAAGTAGGCCTGTTGATAAGATATCGATATATCGATATTGTATCCAAAAGATGTCTAAATACACCGGCGATATTTTAAACCCGATATATTGACATCAAAATGACAATTTCGAGTGCCGATATTTTTATATTATATTTTTCACAATTTTCGTTACATAATTGAAGTTATTATTTTGAAATTGTAATAGAATATAATTTTACTTTCACTGTGTGAAGGAGTATTTCTACTTTCAAGCTTTCAAAACGTCCACTTTTTCTCTTTGTCTGTCTAAAGGAAGTATATAGGGTGAGTCACTAACTGTTGCTACCAATAATAACTCCGAAAGTATGATAG
Organism: Schistocerca cancellata; assembly: GCF_023864275.1. Lineage (NCBI taxonomy): Eukaryota > Metazoa > Arthropoda > Insecta > Orthoptera > Acrididae > Schistocerca > Schistocerca cancellata. The sequence goes on from NC_064626.1 coordinate 411,873,814, forward strand.
GAGCTGAAAAGTTTGTGGGACAAAAGTTGCATGGGACAACGGAGCCCATAATATGACGTTGGTTTTTTGTTTTAAATGGGATGTAGATTGGTATTTATTTTCTGTTGGACGAATCCAGTGATGTGTAACAGTAAGGTCTTTGAAGGTTAACGCAGGTTACAAAGGTGGCATGAACGTCCATTTACAGAAGGTGTTCGAAGTGATGATCATTAGTATCAGTGCAGTCCTGCAATCATCTCATCATGGATTGAGTGGTATTCCTTACCACATCGGCACTTATCGAAGCACATGCTCTGACAATTCTCTCTCGCATATCTTCAGGTGTAGTTGCAACATCTTTATAAACAATGTCTTTCTCGAATCCCCACAAGACAAAATCCAAAGGCGTCAAGTCTAGTGAACGACCCGGCCACGACACATTTCCTCCGCGTCCAAGCCAACGATTTGGGAAGTGTCTCTGCAACTCATTTCTAGCCGTCAGCGAAACAATGTGCCAGACATCCAACGTGTTAATCCCACATTCTGTTCCTTGTTCCTAAAGGTATTTCTTCCAATAACATACCTAATGTTTCTTACAGGAATATGGTGTACTTCTGTAATATTTTATATTCGATGAATTATTCTGATACAATTCTACCCTTGAATGACGTTTACTAATTTTCTATCTTCATACTCGCAGAATCCATGCGCAAAGTAGTTTCATACAATAGCTATGCCATGACCGCATAATTATTCTTTGTAGTACTCTCTCTCTGGTGGTTATTAGAAAAAAAAGCTTCCGAGATTGTCTTAGTGCCGATTATCTGAGCATTGTTTGAAGAATTGTAATCTGATTATTGAGATTTATGACAGAAGATAACTGATACGAAATTGTACGATAAAAAGGGAAATATATATATATATATATATATATATATATATATATATATATATATATTGCTCCTTCATACAAAAGGTGTGTATTTGACATTTGAGAATTAATGATATTCATCGATATATTGCGTAGTTGTTAATCAGAAGGGAACTTCCGAAAGACTGGATACGAACCTGCGTTTAATAATCCAAGAGCTCCATCACTTCTTCGGAAGGTTAAACTTCATCAAAGCCAAATATCCGCTTGATCTGAGGTTTCCCGACTGATTATACAACGCTCCCAAAATTACGAGGCATTTTATTTGTACAGATTAACAGACTGCCGCAAAGCACGAGCCTCCACAGAAGAAGAATCATCGCCTGATTTCATTCTAACAAGTAAAATTTCTGAATCATTTTGAGTGACTGAGCTATGACTGTGTTTCATATCATGAATGATTGATTGCTCGAACGAATTGAGAACAACATAATTACATAGATAGGAGGAAAAATTACACTTCCTACAATTAAGATTTCCTTCGATGAAATAGGGGCCTATAATTCTGTCCTCCAGAATCCGACACCATACACTCACCGACCATGGGTGTTGGTGTGCAACTTGCTGCAGCCAACATGGATTTTCGGTTGCCCAATAATTGATATCATGCAAATTAACATCTCCGTGGTTCGAGAATGTGGCCTCGTCAGCAAATAAAACCAAATCAATAAATGTGTCATCAATCTGAATCTGAAGTTTAGCCAATCGGCAGAATTAAATGCGACGCATAAAATCCGTAACAGTTAATTCTTGGTGGGGACTGATGTGGTAAGGATGCTATTTATGGCAGTGCAGAATACGAACGTGACTACTCTGGCTCATGTCAGATTCCTTTGCGATTTGACGCGAACTAACACAAGGATCTCGAACCACAATAGCAAGAGTACCAATTTCCGTTTCCACGTTAGTAACTTTCGTTTGCCGGATATATTTCTGATGCGTTAAAGATCCACTTGTTCTCAATTTATCACACACATATTTAAATGTACGACGTGTAGGGTGAGTACTTTGAGTATATTTTTCAGCGTATAAGTCCCTAGCCCTCACTGAAGTTCGTTGGCATTTTCCGTAAATGAGAAGCATATCGACTTGTTCTTCAAGGAATGCATCATTAATATTCACATGATTCGACGATACTAGTCTTACTGTTCCTATTACTGTTGATTGCGAAACCGTTTACGTGTCAATGGCGCGTTAGATGGATACGCCGTATTCGGCGAATATTTACTATTTGCACGATATACGAGAGAGAATTGTCAGAGCATGTGCTTCGATAACCGCTGATGTGATAAGGAATACCACTCAATCCATGATAAGATGGTTGCAGTACTGCATTGATACCAATGGTCATAACCTTGGACACCCCTTGTAAATATATGATGATAGTATCTGTTCTTTCGGACATGTCTGAAAGAACAGATACCATTGGTGATCTTGCAGCTCTCGTAGAATGAAATTATAATTAAATCCAAACCTTTAGCTGCTTACAGTCGTTAATAAATTTTAAAGGGGCAGTTGAAAATGTGTGCCCCGACAGGGACTCGAACGCGGGATCTCCTGCTTACATGGCAGACGCTCTATCCGTTTGAGCCACCTAGGACACAGAGAATAGTGCGACTACAGGGAGTTATCTCTACCAAGCTCCCCATGAGACCCACATCCCCAACTTACTATCCACACGCTACATTTGTAGTCTAGTGTCCGAAAAAAAAGGTACCATGTTCATATAGATAAGGCTTACTGGCCAATGATCTCCTTCAGTGCGGATGCACTCACATTGCCCGAACTCTTACGGAAATCGGTAGACAGACTGCCGCGAGTAATGAGAATTGTGGGCAGAGGCACTACAAATGTAGTGTGTGGACAGTAAGTTGGAGATGTGGGTCTCGCGGGGGTAAGTTCCTGCAGTCGCACTATCATATCTGTCCTTGGTGGCTCAGACGGCTAGAGCGTCTGCGATGTAAGCAGGACATCCTGGGTTCGAGTCCTGGGCGGAGCACACATTTTCAACTGTCCCCATTAACATTTATCAAGCCGGCCGCGGTGGTCTAGCGGTTCTAGGCACGCAGTCCAGAACCGCGCGACTGCTACGGTCGCAGGTTCGAATCCTGCCTCGGGCATGGATGTGTGTGATGTCCTTAGGTTAGGTAGGTTTAAGTAGTTCTAAGTTCTAGGGGACTGATGGCCACAGATGTTAAGTCCCATAGTCCTCAGAGCCATTTGAACCATTTTTTGAACATTTATCAATGCCTGTAGGCAACTAAATGTCTGGATTTAATCGTAATTTCATCGTTCTCTAAATGGACGTTCATGCCACCTTTCTGACCTTCATTGACCTTTCTTTTACATATCATTGGATCAAATGGTTCAAATGGCTCTGAGCACTATTGGACAACATCTGAGGTCATCAGTCCCCTAGAACTTAGAACTACTTAAACCTAACTAACCTAAGGACATCACACACATCCATGCCCGAGGCAGGATTCGAACCTGCGACCGTAGCGGTCAGGCGGTTCCAGACCGAAGCGCCTAGAATCGCTCGGCCACTTCGGCCGGCCATATCATTGTATTCGTCTCAAAAGCCACTATCAGAAAATAAGTCCCGTTTTTTTTAAAAAAAAAAACAAAAAAAAAGAGGGTGACCATATCTCTGACGCGATCCCACCTAGCAACAAAAATCCAACGTTGTCCCATACAAATTTTGTCCCACAAACTTTTCAGCTACTATCATACTTTCGGAGTTATTCTAGGTGGCAATAGTTAGTGACTCACCCTGTATGTGGCACAAGAAATTTTTAATGCAACTAGTGTGCTATTCTTCAAAAACAGCTGCTGAAATTGATGAACAAAAATTATAAAGGGAAAGATTGGTCTTTGCGGTGGGCGGAGACGTGTAAGGGGAAATGCTGACGTAATCGGCGCTTGGCGCTACCAACAGAAACTGGAACGTTTAGTTTCACCGATATGTGACGAAAGCCGAGCAACTGATCCATCGCACACCTTTTATTGTGCCACGTACATGCAGTTAGCAAATCGGTTATCGCCAAGCGTGAACATGGATCATTTCCTTTTAATTCTTGCTCCAAGGGGGATAGGCTGTTAGTTTGGCTCTGAGCACTATGGGATCTAACTTCTGAGGTCATTAGTCCCCTAGAACTCAGAACTACTTAAACCTAACCAACCTAAGGACATCACACACCGCATCCATGCCCGAGGCAGGATTCGAACCTGCGACCGTAGCGGTCTCGCGGTTCTAGACTGTAGCGCCTAGAACCGGCTGTTAGTTTGTTGATGTATAGAATATTTTATAATAACTCAAGATTTACATGTACAGCTATGAAATCGGCAGCACATTTATAATGTGAAACCGATATTTTTATGGACCGATACGCCGATATTTTTTCCGGCGATACATCGATACTTTTTCCTGATATATCAGGAACCAATATTGACGATTTTTAAATATCGGTGTGTCGGATTCCTGATATTTTTTAAAAATAACAACACCCCTAATGTGAAGAACATTCTGGACAACCCGAGCGAACAATTCGGTCTCGCATCGAACATTTATTGAGCATAACCGAAAGGTCAGTTCGCGTGCAAAATTTTGCACCGGCAACACTTTTCGCAATTATGGGCGGCTATACGGGCAGCTTGGCTCAATATTGTCCATGCCCCATCGAGCTGCCGCACTATGCCAGGCAAAAGGCGGTCCGACGCGATATTAGGAGGTTTCCCATGACTTTTGTTACCTCAATTCATGTTCCGCTGTTTTCGCGTGGCCTTTAACTTCACCCTTTCCTTTTATGTGCGACAGCAAGATTCTCGAGTACGTAGTGTGCAATAAACACTTCACTGTTACTGTCATTCCACAATTTCAAAATTTGTATTCCTGTAGCAAATTAACATTAAGCACACACTTTCTTTTGCTCGTTGCTAACCGATAAGGCAAAAAACGAATAGATATGCAATGACCTAAAACCTGTAGATGAGTTACTTCATACCAAAAACAATACAAACACAGCGCCCTTGTTGTGTTGCCAAATGAGCAACAGTAAATGAATGTTAATGGTAGCCACGCCTACCAGTCGACGTCAGCGCTTGCTCCGAAAACTGCTGACAAGGGCACGACCGTAACGATGTAGAACATATTGGTCTGAAATTTAAAACAAAGGTGTCCAATCATAAAATTCCCAAACCTCGGACATTTTTGCAACTCTGGACGTTTCCTGGGTGACGCTCAAAAACTAGGACTGTCTGGGCTAACACTGGACGTATGCTAAGGCTAATACTGTTACTGCAGCGTGTGCCTTTTGTTGGGTTCATGGATGAAACAAAGGGAAATAGTTGGTTAAACACTGCTAAATTCCATATTAGTAAGTTCAGGGGCATTTTGTCAATCCCGTATCGTTGTTCCTGATTAGAAAGTCGGAGGTCGTTACTGCGAAGACTAGCACAGTAAAAAGCTTCCTACAGCGGTTAAAACTAAAAGCTTAATATTCGCATCACGATTTATTCGCTATTTATATCAAGGTCGTACAAAATTTTTTATATCTTACGTTAAAAGTTCTTCGTGCCGCTCTGTAAATATTTAACCAGTAGAAGACAAGCTGTGGTTTGATTAAAGTTTCATCATCAGATAATTTCTATGATGACGAAATTGAAATTCCGACATTATCTGCAATCGGACATTGAAATAAATTCGATGGACACAAGTGATAATTTGTGCCGGACCGGTACACGAGCCCGGATTCCTCGTTTTACGAGAGTGCTCCCCTTAAGCGCTTCGGCTATCCGAGCACGCTTCATCCAAATTCCCGACTTGTCACAGACTATATAATCAGCGTCACTTGTCTATTACCCTCGCTACTCGCAGCCTCACCCAGATTCAGCACTGAAGGTACCATTATTTTGTCAATGTGCATATATTTATTTGTGTGGTGTCTGTTCCTTCAGAAGTGTCCGAAAGAACAGGCATCACGTATATAAAAATTTCGATCATACTGGGATTTCGACTGTACCAAATCGTACTTTCATTTATAACATTATCTTACGTATCGTTTTCACTACATCTGTGAATACTTTGAATTATGTCAATAGTTTTAACTTGTTGGTATGTCACGTTGGCTTATTTCCACTAGAATCCGAGAGGAGATTGCCATTCAATTGGCATTTCCTTTGTAGTTTTAGACTCTTTCCTTGAAACTTGCTCTTAGGCGAAACCAAAATGTGTATAAAAGCATTATGCTGCAGAAAAGATTCCCCTCGAGACATGGTAAGTGCATATCGGTGAGTGCCGGCAGGAAGAAAGATTTTCAGAAATAAAGAAGTTGAGGCATGCAGTTCTTAAGAACGTTCGTTACCAACGTCATCACACGTGAGAATGTAACCAGTCTTTTATCTGTATCACGTACCTCCACCTAAAAATTGCATTTGGCTGACTCTGCCTGTGAAATTTACGAGTGACATTAAAGTTATCTGCTTATGTAATTTACCTGTAAATCTGTTACAAAATATTGCTTTTATCCTTGTCTGACAGATTACGCTTTTATATTATACTGTATTTAATAATGTTTTATTCCGTTTTTCTACTCCCAAAAGGCACAACCATCAAGCCAACTTACTTTTAGAAACCAGTTTTCCTTCAATAGTATCATTACTTGATCGATTCACTTTCCTACATGCATACCAAACGGATACAAGAAATTTTTGAGTAATAACTGTCGTAATAGTTAATACTTGGCGAAAAGCTAACATTTACGCCAAAGAAAAAAAGTAGCCAAAATGTTCTCACTAGCTCTATGGAAATGATGGCAACTGTTCTTCATTATCCATACTACTGTCTAAGAGATATCAAATGCACTATTTACAAGTACTTTGTTGAAATACTTCTCGTATAAATTTTATTTCACGGGAAGTTTGAATAATAATTACAGAGCGTGGGTAGCAAATGTATTTTTGAAAAATAAGATCTTGTGTCACAGTAGTAATGGTACATTCAGATTTTGGAAACATTTTTCTCATTCGCGATCAGACCAGTTGACATACAGGTTACCGGTTTCAGTTACTTATCGTTATATTCTGGACGGTGGCACTATTTCACTTTCTGTCTCAGTGAAATACGTAGAAACTAGTTACGTATGTCATACCCTGTGCGATCGTGAATCCATCGTCCACTATCCCAAATTTTATTCAAGTGTTGCATGTGCAGTTTTAACCTAAGTTACTTGTACCTGTTCATTTAACTAATCTAGCAGCACATACATTTGTTTTTACTTCAGGCAGTATCATGAAATATGACAACAGTCGTAACCGGTTTCTGTCATTTTCAACTACGTTGAAATCTCAAAATCTATAAAATATTAATGTAGATTTCCTAATTTTTTTCTATTCTAGAATCTGAAGATGGCCATAGCATGGATGAAACAGGTTATGATTGTCATCATCTTATGCGACTGCATCTAAGATTAAAAGAAGTGCACAGTATGTCAGTCTCTTCAGACAGATAGTCAGTCGTTTGTTCCTAATACCACTTCAGTTCGGTGCCATTGATGATTGTCTCCTATTACTTTGGAACACTACAACCAGAGGTCCGACGACAGGTTATGCTGGAATAGCACAAAGGGGCGCATGAATTTAGGCAAAGGTAAACGACGATCCTATTCGCAATAAGAAGCGGACCCATATTTAAATCCCAATCTCACAAAAATTTTTCATTTGCCAAAGCCTATTCAGAGTAAACAAGTGCTACAGTATGCACCGTATAACTGACGGAAATTTAGAAGTATTTTTCATCTGAATGGAAATTATGTTTTTATTCTGTTGTTTGCCTGCGTCTCACGCTATCCATTTTAATTTTCTTAACTGTGTGTGGAACAATGTTGAACCAATGTATGGACGCGGTACTTTAAGAAGGTGTTTTAACTTCCTTATTCAGTACCGTAAAATTGCTTCCTGTGAACCAGATCCGGGACGTGAAAAACGCGCACTGTTGAGCAACTGTGCTTGTGTTAAGACTTCCTGTCGTGCGGCTATTACTGCAAGTAGGAAATTTCCAGTGTGTCATAAAATGCCCAACAAACGCGGATTACTACTTTCTCTGAGATGTATACGAGATGTGAACTGTAGAAAGAGAAGTATTAACGAAAGTTTAGCGTGCGCGTGTCAACTTTCTATCTTCATGTATGAAGAGTTGATCTTCCTCGCCGGCCGGGGTGACCGAGCGGTTCTAGGCGCTACAGTCTGGAACCGCGCGGTCGCAAATGGTTCAAATGGCTCTGAGCACTATGGGACTCAACATCTGAGGTCATAAGTCCCCTAGAACTTAGAACTACTTAAACCTGACTAACCTAAGGACATCACACACATCCATGCCCGAGGCAGGATTCGAACCTGCGACCGTAGCGGTCACGCGGTTCCAGACTGAAGCGCCTTTAACCGCACGGCCACACCGGCCGGCTGCGCGGTCGCAGGTTCGAATCCTGCCTCGGGCATGGATGTGTGTGATGTCCTTAGTTTAATTAGATTTAAGTAGTTCTAAGTTCTAGGGGACTGATGACCTCAGTAGTTAAATCACATAGTGCTCAGAGCCATTTGAACCATTTGATCTTCCTCATACCGACAATAGCAGTTTTAGAAATCGTTTTCGTATAGCGTCTATCGGAGAGTTTTACGCTGTTCCTTTACATCCAGATGAAAGAGCCAGTTGCTAATTATGAATGCCTTTTTAAGTGTATAGAGCATTTGTGTCATATGAAATTTCAACTATGACATGCATGATAGAAATTTTGTTATTCTTGTCCGGTTGTACGCGCTATTTTTCCATCGTACCGCTTATATTCATTTCTGTATTACGTATCGTAGTACTGTACTTTAGTTCGAGGCACATTAAATTAAGTTGTTTTTCTTCGAGTATTTAGTGATATAAAAGTCTGTGCATTGTACTTTATTATCGCTCCTAAGAAAGTTTCTCACTGCTGTCTCATTTTCAACCCAAATAAGAAACGAGAGGAATGTGAAGAAAGCGCATCCAGACAGTATAGTTAATAACTTATATTGTAGTGTTAATAGATGGTTAAGCAAAACGCAACCATAATTTTTGCGTGTTTTTTTATATACCGTCTGATAGAAAGTTATAGTTCCATCAGTTATGGCGAATATTGCATCGTGTGCTTCCTAATCTTCTTTATATTAGCCGTAGGCCCAATTAAAAAGAAGTCCAGGATGACTTGTGTTTGTAAGAAATTGACGTCGATCGGGCGGATGGTTTACACACAGTTCGTTGACTGAACAGTTATGATGCATCGGCTGCAAAAGAATAACCTGAGTGTAATTTGGCCTCGTTTCTCACGTAGTGGACCACGTTCCTCTGACAGCTGGAACTGTTCATGAGGCGATGCGGTAATTACGCGTTTACACTTATTATTGATTCAGAAATTGTTTCTGGGAATCAGGTTGCATGTTATATGCCAAAAAATGCGTGTGTGTTTCGAGATCCTTTCCTTTCTTCCTTTTCTTTTTCGTATTTCAGGAGAATCGTTTACGGAATTTGCTTCTCGATTCCCCTCATTTTGCTAAAGCTGCAGTGAATTTACTGTTTTCTCTGGCGAGATGGGTATGATTATGACGATAAGTATAGTATTTTAAGAAAAATACCCTTGAAATTATAATGCCTCTTATTATTAGTATGTTCCCGTTAGGCGTGGGAGTCCATACAGCAGCGAATTGAGAGCGTATGCTAAGAGAAATCCGGAATTTTGCTAAGACGTTGAAACACACTGCGAAAGGTGGTAAATACTAGTGAAGAAAATATCCCCGTTACCAAAATTCCGCCCACTTACTTCCGGGTCGTGCACTTCTGCACTACCGTGCAAAACAAAATAGCGCAGCCCACTGAAAATGTGGTGTACGGTGGCGTAATTCGTTTTCCGTAACAGCAGAAATGTTGAGCCTGTGTCAGGCCGAATACAGACGGCAAAGAAGACGTTTCGTTCGAGTATCCATCAGATGCCTCACCACCCTAGTTGAGTTGTGTTCAAAGTTAAACTATTAAAATAAGAAGATACTCTGAGTATGTATCAGTCGTTTCGTGATACCTGACCGTGCTTCTGAGAAACGCGTCCTCAGGAAACTAAGTCCTACTACAGACATGTGCGGTAGAATCTATAGTTGGCAAATATTTTAATTTGTTCTTTGCATATAAATAAACAAAGCTGTATATGTAATAGCTACTCCGAATTATACACAGCAACAATATCAACATAAATCGCTAAAGATCTGGAGTATTTCTGTAGGCAAACGTGGAAAGGAAACTTGTCAGTTTCCCCTTACGATCGTGCATACTTACAGCTAGGAGTTTTTGTTATTCACTAAATAAAATAATTCTAAAATGAAGACTATAAAAGATGCATATTATCTGCGACCGTGTGTGGTAGACACTCACTAAGAAATCGCAACAAGGGAAATAGTCTTTTGACGCTCTTACAGATACGTCTAACTGTGGGTTAGTTTGTACTTTTGCTTGATGAGGGCTCTGACGTAGCAACCAGCCGGGTGCGCGACCAGCACTGCCATCTTGCCGAGGAAGAGCGAAACAAAAGCGCCTGTGAGTTTCACGTAGGTGCGCTTACTTGTATATATTCCACAATGACAAACAAAAATGAATCTGCCTACCAGTGTACGCACAGTTCATCTTGCATCATTAAACACATTTCGCGTCTTCTGGATTAATTTTGCATTCTCGAAATACACATCCGATGGGAATAAATGTAAAAAGTAATTTTCTACATTAGCAAAACCAGTGTCGGTTTAACCTGGGCTTCCATCAGCAATCAAAATCGAATAGTTTCTTCATTATGTTTAGCATAATAACTGTCCAGGAGACATCTCGGTGCTAACAACAGACCTGTTCACTCAAGCTCTGCTGAGTTACAGGCGAAAAATATCAGATCTTTAACACACCCTGGAATACTGAGAATACAAATTGAGAGGGGGAGGGGGGGGGGGTGTGGAATTAAAGAAAGTTGTCTCCAACGACTATGCCTGTCGATTGCCTTTAGGCAAAGAACTTCACTAACTACAAACTTAGGAAATTGCCAAGACCTTAATATAGTTCCCTACAATTTACATTGTTTCTCTCACTAGAACCTCGTACTTCATACTACACAGACAGCAGTCAAGATTGGTTCTCCCTTATCAGCAAAGAACCTCTGAGTTCTGTAATTCTGGATGTGAAGTGGTCTGAATAATCCTTGCTTTTAAGTTCCTTATCACATAGAAGAAGGGCTTGCGAAACTCTGTAGATTGAACAGCCTTATAATAGATGAAATTTGACTAATGCTTAATAGAGAATGTTACTGGTGCTGTAGTACTTATGGACGATGCTACTTCATTGCTTGAATCATCTTCGAGATATGTAACTGATTTGGTATGAAGTTCTTTTACACCGCCGTAATCTTCATTGTGATATTGGCTACATGGATCTTCTTGGTCACTACAAGGTTTCTTTTTCCTGCAGTCTCCAGCGTTTCTCCTCCTTACGTGTCTTTTAGCCTTGTTGTTGCTGTAGCCATGTTACTCTATCCTCTGTGAGCCTCTTCATCTGCGAAGAATTACTGCAACCTACATCCTTCTGAATCTACCTACTGTATTCATCTCTTGGTCTCCCTCTATGATTTTTAACCCCACGCTCCCCCTTCCCTCCAGTACGATATTGGTGATCCCTTGATGTCTCAGAATGTGTCCTATCGACCGCTCCCTTCTTTTGGCAAGTTTTGCCATAAATTCCTTGTCTCCCCAATTCCATTCAGCGCTTCCTCATTAGTTACGCGATCTACCCGTCAAATCTTCAAAATTCTACTGTAGCACCTCATTTCGAAAGCTTCTATTCTCATTTTGTCTAAACTGTTTGTCGTCCACGTTTCACATCCACATATAACTATCCGAGTGAGGTGGCGCAGTGGTTACCACACTGGACACGAAGCGGGAGGACGAACGGTTCAAACCCGCGTCCGGTCGTCCTGTTTACGTTTTCCGTGATTTCCTTAAATCGGTTCAGGCGAATGCCGGGATAGTTCCTTTGAATGGGCACGACGGACTTCCTTCCCCATCCTTCCCTAATCCGATGGGTTGGTTCCCACCCCCCAAACAGCCAACCATACATGGCTATATTCCAGATCGATACGTTCGAAAAGACTTCCTAACACTTAAATCTACACTCCTGGAAATGGAAAAAAGAACACATTGACACCGGTGTGTCAGACCCACCATACTTGCTCCGGACACTGCGAGAGGGCTGTACAAGCAATGATCACACGCACGGCACAGCGGACACACCAGGAACCGCGGTGTTGGCCGTCGAATGGCGCTAGCTGCGCAGCATTTGTGCACCGCCGCCGTCAGTATCAGCCAGTTTGCCGTGGCATACGGAGCTCCATCGCAGTCTTTTAACACTGGTAGCATGCCGCGACAGCGTGGACGTGAACCGTATGTGCAATTGACGGACTTTGAGCGAGGGCGTATAGTGGGCATGCGGGAGGCCGGGTGGACGTACCGCCGAATTGCTCAACACGTGGGGCGTGAGGTCTCCACAGTACATCGATGTTGTCGCCAGTGGTCGGCGGAAGGTGCACGTGCCCGTCGACCTGGGACCGGACCGCAGCGACGCACGGATGCACGCCAAGACCGTAGGATCCTACGCAGTGCCGTAGAGGACCGCACCGCCACTTCCCAGCAAATTAGGGACACTGTTGCTCCTGGGGTATCGGCGAGGACCATTCGCAACCGTCTCCATGAAGCTGGGCTACGGTCCCGCACACCGTTAGGCCGTCTTCCGCTCACGCCCCAACATCGTGCAGCCCGCCTCCAGTGGTGTCGCGACAGGCGTGAATGGAGGGACGAATGGAGACGTGTCGTCTTCAGCGATGAGAGTCGCTTCTGCCTTGGTGCCAATGATGGTCGTATGCGTGTTTGGCGCCGTGCAGGTGAGCGCCACAATCAGGACTGCATACGACCGAGGCACACAGGGCCAACACCCGCCATCATGGTGTGGGGAGCGATCTCCTACACTGGCCGTACACCACTGGTGATCGTCGAAGGGACACTGAATAGTGCACGGTACATCCAAACCGTCATCGAACCCATCGTTCTACCATTCCTAGACCGGCAAGGGAACTTGCTGTTCCAACAGGACAATGCACGTCCGCATGTATCCTGTGCCACCCAACGTGCTCTAGAAGGTGTAAGTCAACTACCCTGGCCAGCAAGATCTCCGGATCTGTCCCCCATTGAGCATGTTTGGGACTGGATGAAGCGTCGTCTCAAGCGGTCTGCACGTCCAGCACGAACGCTGGTCCAACTGAGGCGCCAGGTGGAAATGGCATGGCAAGCCGTTCCACAGGACTACATCCAGCATCTCTACGATCGTCTCCATGGGAGAATAGCAGCCTGCATTGCTGCGAAAGGTGGATATACACTGTACTAGTGCCGACATTGTGCATGCTCTGTTGCCTGTGTCTATGTGCCTGTGGTTCTGTCAGTGTGATCATGTGATGTATCTGACCCCAGGAATGTGTCAATAAAGTTTCCCCTTCCTGGGACAATGAATTCACGGTGTTCTTATTTCAATTTCCAGGAGTGTATATTCGATGTTAACAAATTTTTGATTCAGAAATGTTTTTCTCGCCATTGCCAAACTTCATTTTATATCATCTTTATTTTGACCATCATCAGTTGTACTGCTGCTCAAATAGCAAAATTCCTCTACTACTTTAAGTGCCTCGTTTCCTAATCTAAGTTCCTCAGCATCGTGTGATTTAATTCGATTACATTCCATTATCCTCATTTTGCTTTTGTTGATGTTCATCTTATACCCTTCTTTCAAAACACTGTCCATTCCGTTCAACTGATCTTCCAGGTCCTTTGATGTCTCTAACAGAATTACGATGTCATCGGCAAACCTCAAAGATTTTATTTCTTCTTCATGGATTTTAATTCCTACTCCAAATTTTTCTTTTATTTCCTTTACTGCTTGCTCAATATACGGATTGAATAACGTCGGGGACAGGCTACAACTCTGCCTCACACCCTTCTCAACCTTTGCTTCACTTTCACGTCCCTCGACTCTTATAACTCCCGTCTGGTTTTTGTACAGGTTGTGAATATCATTTCGCTCCTTGTATTTTACTCGTGCTACCTTCAGAATTTGAAAGAGAGTATTCCAGTCAACATTGTCAAAAGCTTTCTCTAAATCTACAAATGCTAAAACGTAGGTTTGCCTTTCTTTAACCTATCTTCTAAGACAAGTTGTAAGGTGAGTATTGCCTCGCGTGTTCCTACATTTCTCCGAAAAACAAATTGATCTCCCCCGAAGTTCGTTTCTACCAGTTTTTCCGCTCTTCTGTAACCATGACTTTTTTAACTGATAGTTCGTTAATATTCAGACCTGTCAGCACCTGCTTTATTTGGAATTCTTCTTGAAGTCTGAGGATATTTCGCCTCTCTCATACATCTTGCACACCAGGTAGAAGAGTTTTGTCATGGGTAGCTTTTCCAAAGCTACCAGTGGTTCTAATGGAATGTCGTCTACTCCTAGGTCCTTGTTTCGACTTCGATCTTCCAGAGTTCTGTCAAATTCTTTATGCAGTATCATATCTCCCATTTCATCTTCATCTACGCCCTCTTCCGTTTCTGTAGTATCACCTTCAAGCTCGCCTCCTTTGCGTAGATCCTCTATATACTCCTTCCATCTTTCAGCTTTCCCTTTTTTGTTTAGGACCGTTTTTCCATCTGAGTTCTTGATATTCGTACGGCTGCTTCTCTTTTCCGCAACTGCCTCTTTAATTTTCTCTAGTGAAATATGCTTCTGAATCCTTACATTTGCCTGCCATTTTCCACTTCCTGTCAATCTGATTTTTTTTAAAATTTGCGTGCCCTTTCGCCTGCTTCATTCGCTGCATTTTTATATTTTCTCCTTTCATCAGTTAAGTTCAGTAAATCTTTTGTTATATAAGCCAATAAATTGTGGTCAGAGTCCACATTGGCCCATGCAAATAACTTACAATTTAAAAATTGGTTCCTAAATCTCTGTGTTGTCATTATATAATCAGTCTGAAACCTTACGGTTCTCCAGGTATTTTCCACGATACAGCCTTCTTTTATGATTCTTAAACAAAGTGTTAGCGATGATTAAATCATGCATTGTGCAATGTTCTTCCAGGCAGCTTCCTCTTTCATTCCTTCCCCAAGTTCATTTTCACCTACTATTTTTCCTTCTCTTCTTTTTCCTACTAACGAATTCCAGTCCCCCATCAAAATTAAATTTTTGTCTCCTTTAAGTATCTCAATAATTTCTTTTATCTCATCATACATTTCTTCAATCTCTTCATCATCTGCAGAACCAGTTGACATGTAAACTTGTACTAGTGTGGTAGGCGTGTGCTTCGTGTCCATCTTGGCTACATAATGCGTTCGCTATATTGTTCACAGTAGTTTGCCCGTATTCCTATTTCCTTCTTCATTATTAAACCCAATCCTGCATAATCCCTGCTTGATTTATATTTATAGCTCTGTATTCACCTGACCAGAAGTCTTGTTCTTCCTGCCACCGAACTTCACTAATTCCCACTATATCTGACTTCAATCTATCCACTTCCCTTTTTAAATTTTCTAACCTAGCTTCCCGATTGAGGGATCTAACATTACACGCTCTGATCCGTAGAACAACCGTTTAATTTCTCCTAGTAACAACGTACTCCTGTGTAGTCCCCACCCGGAGATCCGAATGGGGGACTATTTTACCTCCGGAATATTTTACCCAGCAGGATGCCATCGTCATTTAACCATACAGTAGAGGTTCATGTCCTCGGGAAAAATTACGACTGTAGTTTCCCCATGCGTTCAACCGTTTGCAGTACCAGCACAGCAAGGTACTTTTGATTGATATTACAAGGCCACACCAGTCAATCATACAGACTGTTGCCCCTGCAACTACTGAAAAGGCTGCTGCCCCTCTTCTGGAGCCACATATTTGTCTAGCCTTTCAATAGATACCCCTCCGTTGTGGTAGTAACTACCGGTCGGCTATCTGTATCGATCGTTGAGGCGCGCAAGGTACTCCACCAACGGCAAGGGCAAGATCATCGGTTCAGGCGTGGGAGGGGTGGGGGGGAGGGGGGGAGCACGGCGAGGGCGAAGGGGGGGGGGGGGAGATGGCTCTTACCATTAAAAGAAAAAATAAGTGTTGTATCAATTGCATAACGATCTCGATTTGTGTTACGTTGCCAAGTGCCAACGGGAGGCAAATCTGGTAACAGTTTTTTGAACTTTGAGCTTACGCAAGAGACAAACCGCACGACGACATGAAGTCCTCAGATGAAATAAATTACGAATTAAGTATCAAGCTGAGATCAAAGTTTCTTTCGCTTCCATTGATTATCACTGAGAAGATTCCAAAGTTTCTCCGTTCCGTACTGTGCCTGAAAATCTTTATTTTGTTAGATGTACAGACAACGTAACAGCAGTGGTAATTAATAATGCATAATGAATATCGAAGTTTATGGATTTGTCATAAAGTGTGACTTGGTAACATTATGTATCTGGTGCCCGAAAGAGCAACCCTGTCAGCCTTCCAACTCTGTTTCAAGTAAGATGGATTTCTTAACGGAAAACTTCCTTAATAAACTTCAACCACGGATCAAGCAACGACAAAGGAGAGTATTTGTGTTTGTCCTTGATTTTACTGCCACTATAACATTTATATAAAATCTTACTGTTACTGTAATTTTCATGAGATCTCAAAAATTAATCCTTTTCTCCTAAAGTTGTTGATTTGTTACGCTGCACTACCCACCAACATACCAATTTCTTTTCTAGGTCCTCATAAAAAATAAGTTTCTGGTACGTTGTTGGGGGTTTCTTAGTTTGGCTGTAGGTAATTCGTAGAATGGTGTTTCCTACGCTATTAACTGTCTTCCTGCACAGATGTTGGCTTTTATAACGTACTCCTCAGTCGACTGCATTGCAAAAGAAGCATCGTTAATAGAATGGAACAGTCACCTAGTAAGTAGCTTTAGAACTAACATCATAGTGATGAATGTTCTATGAGCCATAGTACCCCTTCAGAAAAACAGGTTCCACAATTAATCTAAATGTTGGTGCAGCACTTGCCTACGATTTTTCTCCTCGTTCGCTTCTGGACCACCCACGTCGCTGAGCAACACAATTCGTTTTACTGAACTGCTTGATGGCGGCCGTGAAATGCGCGTCGAGAAAATGAAACATCAAGATGAAGGCAAGGGCAAAAACAGAGCACGGAAGACACCAACATAACGGTACGTGATTTGCGCAGCCCAAAAGTAGTCCCTTGCATCTGCGTGTTTGCCAGCTGTGAATTTTAAGTGCACCGAGTCGAAATTGGGCGATCGAACGTCAGCTGCATACATAAACTTACGTTGTACCCACCTCTCAGAATATACCTAATAAGTAATTGCAAATGCCATATGATGGTTATACTGTTTCTCGACCAACAGACAAATGATCTTCAACACGGTTCGCATGATAATGCTGTGTTAACCAGCTGAGCAAGGTGATCTGCGATTTCCCTGAGCCACTTAAAGCAAATTCCGAGATGGTTTCTTGAAAAGGACATGGCCAGTTTTCCAGTCCAATGCGAGCTTGTGCTCCGTTTCTTCAGACCTCGTTGTCGACGGGACACAAAATTCTAATTCTTTTTCCTACATTTTGGAAAGACTGTGTTGTCTGTCGCAACATCCTGTTTTCATGTGCCCACCAAAAAGAAAATATGTACTGTGAAGGACAATCAGACAATTTAGAATCAGAGATGGTGAAGTACTCCGGAGTACTGTGAGTGAAAGTCCAAATTCGCAATATCTGTTTATTTTGTTTCCACTGTACGACAATAAAGCGATATACTCTCAAAACTAATACTTCATGTACCATGACTTCCAAGATGCAAGTGCACATAAAAGTATGTCTCTCCTCGGTAAAACCTTGGATGAAACGGCAGATGGGCATGCGATCCGAACCATGCGTGATCAGTAAAACATCTCCAAAATACTGTCAAAGACGAGCACGGACAGCACATGACAATCCACGTATGATAGGATGAAACCTATGGGCACAAAACACTGTAGAATGAAAGTAATATACACTCCTGGAAATTGAAATAAGAACACCGTGAATTCATTGTCCCAGGAAGGGGAAACTTTATTGACACATTCCTGGGGTCAGATACATCACATGATCACACTGACAGAACCACAGGCACATAGACACAGGCAACAGAGCATGCACAATGTCGGCACTAGTACAGTGTATATCCACCTTTCGCAGCAATGCAGGCTGCTATTCTCCCATGGAGACGATCGTAGAGATGCTGGATGTAGTCCTGTGGAACGGCTTGCCATGCCATTTCCACCTGGCGCCTCAGTTGGACCAGCGTTCGTGCTGGACGTGCAGACCGCTTGAGACGACGCTTCATCCAGTCCCAAACATGCTCAATGGGGGACAGATCCGGAGATCTTGCTGGCCAGGGTAGTTGACTTACACCTTCTAGAGCACGTTGGGTGGCACAGGATACATGCGGACGTGCATTGTCCTGTTGGAACAGCAAGTTCCCTTGCCGGTCTAGGAATGGTAGAACGATGGGTTCGATGACGGTTTGGATGTACCGTGCACTATTCAGTGTCCCTTCGACGATCACCAGTGGTGTACGGCCAGTGTAGGAGATCGCTCCCCACACCATGATGCCGGGTGTTGGCCCTGTGTGCCTCGGTCGTATGCAGTCCTGATTGTGGCGCTCACCTGCACGGCGCCAAACACGCATACGACCATCATTGGCACCAAGGCAGAAGCGACTCTCATCGCTGAAGACGACACGTCTCCATTCGTCCCTCCATTCACGCCTGTCGCGACACCACTGGAGGCGGGCTGCACGATGTTGGGGCGTGAGCGGAAGACGGCCTAACGGTGTGCGGGACCGTAGCCCAGCTTCATGGAGACGGTTGCGAATGGTCCTCGCCGATACCCCAGGAGCAACAGTGTCCCTAATTTGCTGGGAAGTGGCGGTGCGGTCCCCTACGGCACTGCGTAGGATCCTACGGTCTTGGCGTGCATCCGTGCGTCGCTGCGGTCCGGTCCCAGGTCGACGGGCACGTGCACCTTCCGCCGACCACTGGCGACAATATCGATGTACTGTGGAGACCTCACGCCCCACGTGTTGAGCAATTCGGCGGTACGTCCACCCGGCCTCCCGCATGCCCACTATACGCCCTCGCTCAAAGTCCGTCAACTGCACATACGGTTCACGTCCACGCTGTCGCGGCATGCTACCAGTGTTAAAGACTGCGATGGAGCTCCGTATGCCACGGCAAACTGGCTGACACTGACGGCGGCGGTGCACAAATGCTGCGCAGCTAGCGCCATTCGACGGCCAACACCGCGGTTCCTGGTGTGTCCGCTGTGCCGTGCGTGTGATCATTGCTTGTACAGCCCTCTCGCAGTGTCCGGAGCAAGTATGATGGGTCTGACACACCGGTGTCAATGTGTTCTTTTTTCCATTTCCAGGAGTGTAAATTGAAACGCGGTGTCAGTAGAGTATAAAAGAGAAAAAACCTACATCGTCAAAATCCGCGGGGGAAGCAAATAATTAAAAGCCACACAATCCTGGGGAATTGTTGACATACTAAAATATACTGGTAGGCGTCAAATACACGGAAGAGCCAAAGAAACTGTTGCACCTGTTTAATATCTTGTAGGGGCCCCGCGAGCACGCAGAAGTGCCGCAACGCGACGTGGCATGGACTCGACTAATGCCTGAAGTAGTGCTGGAGGAAATTCACACCATGAATCCTGCAGGGCTGTCCATAAATTCGTAAGAGTACGAGGGGGTGGAGATCTCTTCTGAGCACCACGTTGCAAGGCATCCCAGATACGCTCAATAATGTTCAAGCCTGAGGAGTTTGGTGGCCAGCGGAAGTGTTTAAACTCACAAGGGAACCTCCCAACGCACCCTCCTCAGATTTAGTTATAAGTTGGCACAGAGAATAGACCTTGAAAAACTGAACACAGATCAAACGAGAAAACAGGGAGAAGTTGTGTGGAACTATGAAAAAAATAAGCAAAATATACAAACTGAGTAGTCCATGTGCAAGATAGGCAACATCAAGGAGAGTGTGATCTCAGGAGCGCCGTGGTCCCGTGGTTAGCGTGAGCAGCTGCGGATCCAGAGGTCCTTGGTTCATGTCTTCCTTCGAGTGAAAAGTTTACTTTCTTTATTTTCGTAAAGTTGTGATCTGTCCGTTCGTTCATTCACGTCTCTGTTCACTGTAATAAGTTTAGTGTCTGTGTTTTGCGACCGCACCGCAAAACCGTGCGATTAGTAGACGAAAGGACGTGCCTCTCCAATGGGAACCGAAAACATTTGATCGCAAGGTCATAGGTCAGCCGATTCCTCTCCTTTCCGTGCTCTGTAGTCGACTGACGTCGTGTGTTTCGATGTTTGTTTAGGTGTAGCGTCTCCATAATACGGCGCAGTTACTTCGCATCGGACGGACGGACGGATAGATAATAATTGTCTGAAAATAATAAATTAAACTTCTCACTCGAGGGAAGACTTGAACCAAGGACCTCTTGTACTGCAGCTGCTCACGCTAACCACGGGACCACGGCGCTCCTGTGTTCACCCTCTCCTTGATGTTGCCTGTCTTGCGCATGAACTACTCAGTTTGTAAATTTTGCTGATTTTTTTCCTAGTTCCAAACAACTTCTTCCTGTTTTCTTGATTGATCTGTGTTCAGTTTTTGAAGGCCTGTCCACTGTGCCAACTTGTAACTAAATCTGAGGGGGGTGCGATGGGGAGGTTCCCTTGTCAGAAGAGTATTCCTAGAGCCACTCTGTAGCAATTCTGGACGTGTGTGGTGTCGCATTGTCCTGCTGGAATTGCCCAAGTTCGTCGGAATCCACAGTGGACTTGAGTGAATGCAGGTGACCAGACAGGATGCGTACGTACATGTCTCCTGTCAAAGACGTATCTAGACGTATCATAGATCCTTTATCACTCCAACTATACACGCCTCACACTATTACAGAGCCTCCACCAGATTGAAAAGTCTCCTGCTGAGAAGCGGGGTCCATGGATTCATGATGTTATCTCCATACCCGTACACGTCCATCCGCTGGATAAAATTTGAAACGAGACTCGTCCGACCAGGCAACACGTTTCCGGTTATCAACAGTCCAATGTCGGTGTTGACGTGTCCAGGCGAGGCGTAGTCATCAAGGGTACACGAGTGGGCCTTCGGCTCCGAAAGCCCAGATCGATGATGTTTCGTAGAATGGTTCGCACGCTGACACTTGTTGATGGCCCAGCACTGACATCAGCAGCAATTTGCGGTCGGGTTGTACTTCTTTCTCCCCTTCTTGAGGGATCTTTTCCCAGCCACAGCGATGTCTGGGATTTGATGTTTTACCAGATTCCTGAGACTTACGGTACACTCGTGAAATGGTTGTACGGGAGAATCACCACTTCATCGTTACCTCGGAGAGCTGTGTCCCACGCACGTGCACCGATTATAACACTACGTTCAAACTCGCTTAAACCTTGATAGCCTGTCGTTGTAGCAGCAGTAATCGATCTAACAAGTGCGCCAGACACTTGTTATCTTATATAGGCGTTGCCGACCGGAGCACCGTATTCTGCCTGTTTACATATCTCTGTATTTGAATATGCACGCCTACCAGTTTGTTTGGCGCTTCAGTGTACAACTGCAGTTTACAGCGCCAGCCACACACTGAGTACAGTTAAGCCAAGCACGCGCGACCTCATCGCGGGTTGGACAATCCAACCGTCCTTTCTAAACTGTACTAATATGAATTACATCTGGCTCCCATCTGCTTCACAAATTAACACGCTGCTGGGCACACTGTATAGTTATGGTCAGTTGTTGGCGACAGCTGGCGTTCTTCCTGCTCGAATTTGCAGTAAGCGCGAGCCCTCCACTCTCTTTACTTCCAGAACAGCACTGAGAGATTTCCTGAAGTTTTAAGTCTGAATTTTGGGAATGCGGTCCCCTAATCACTCGCATTGCAAAAGAACTGGCGTCTCACTGGAACTGCAAATATGTGAATAAGAATAATCAAGAGTAAGATCAGGAAAGTCTTCCTTTCGCCAAAAAAGCGGAAGAGCTTACTAACCGTCAAACGAGTCATTTTAGATACCAGTGGTTGGAATTCACTGATGTAAGCTACAAAAGTAGACAGGAAACTTCATTTTCAGTAAGTGTTATAACTGTCCGCTGACAGCTTCGTCTTGCTGGTATTCACCAGTGCAAACATGCGAGCAAACAAGCCATTACATCTCTTCTTAGAGAAACGCACACTGCATTCCGTCTCCACTACTTTCCAGTTGGCAAAGACTTCTGTGACTTGATGGTATCGTATTATTATTTGATTTGATGACTTTTCTGTGTATCTATTTGTAGCAGAGAAAAGAGTTGGGGAACTTTGATTGAATACTCTTGATTTTAAGTCATCGAAATAGTTTCGAATGCACGCAGTTGTGTGCTTATTTTTATTGGTCTTTGCTACTGATGTGTATAGTTTTTTAGATCTCCTAAATTTAAGTAGTTAAGAGGAATTTTGAATCCGTATTGTTTGATGTATGGCTTCTCTCAGCTTTGCCTTAAGAATATCTCTGAAAACTCTTGACTCTAACTTTAATTATGTGTTTAGAAATTGCTCTTTTTTCAGATTTTGTGGTTTAATGAACGTTCTTAAGGCAGTTTTGTTACGAGGGGGTTCAAAAAGTAATACAACACTTTATTCTTGGCTATTTTAGGTTGATAAATGCAAAATTTGTTGTGGGACATCGTGGAATATTCCCGCTTCAGCCCCTACAGTTTCATGAAATTCCGATAGATCGCGGTGCTACATGTAGCTTTCCAAATGGTGTCTGTAATTGAGATGTATTCCAAACAGAGAACCATCATTGAGTTCTTTTGGCGGAAAACTAGAGCGCCGCAGATATTCATAAGTGCCTGCAGAATGTCTACGGGAACCTGGCAGTGAACAAACGCACAGTGAGCCATTGGACGAGGCATCAGTCACCATCGCAACAAAATTGTACAAACTTCTTCGATTTCCCACATGCGAGCTGTCAGCACGCAGCTGTGACTCCTGCAACGTTGGAACGTGCGGTCACTCTCATTCGTGGTTCACAATGGATCGCAATCAAACACCCCATTACTCAAATGGACACCTCTGTTGGTAGAGCTGACACACTCGTCCACAAGTTGGGCTACTCAAAGATGGGCACCTGCTGGGTTCCTCGCCACCTAACAGAAGACCATAAAGAGCAATGAATGCCATCTGTGCATAATTGCTTGAGCGTTACAAGGCTGATGGAGAAAATTTTTTGAGTCTTCATCACATGTGATACAAGTAGTGAGGCAAGAGGCTTTCTGGGATAAATTGCATTGTTGCCAAATTTATTCAAGATGGCGGATCCAAGAGGGTAACTGTAAATGTGGCAACATTGCACTGATGTCATGGTGATAAATTAAAATTTTTACTGTAAAATAGGCAATTGGGCTACCTCCACCAACCTAACTCCCCCTCCACGCACTCCTATGATGTCAACCACCCACCCCACCCACTAGAAATAGCAGGAAATTCAATTTTTTTGATGGAATAAGGGTCAGTTGGGATAGATCCAGTAACCTAAGTCCCCCACTCCTATGATGTCACCCGCGACCTCCACTCCCTCCCCCTCTTATGAATTGGCAGGAAAAGACTCAGTCCAGGCTGGGATGAGAGGAAGGACATATGACATTTACTTATTTATTCTGGTGGGAAATGTGTTCTTGGTGGTGTTATTGTGCTGGTGGATTGTCCTCTACACTCCGATGCCCTGCCCTTGCACTTTCTCCCAAGCTCTGCCTGTGTATTTTCCCCTCAAAGTTTGAAGATGGACTACCCTAGCGTACAATACCAGAAGAAGGGTGCTCAAAACTCTCCTACACCCAGCCCCTCTTTCTGCTGTTCTGCCCACTTCTCGAGTTTCAGCTGCTTGTTTGGAGGCACTGTCAGAGAGAAAAAAAATTTCAGGGTTCTACAGCTACTGTGGTGTTCCTCACTTTTGTGAAACGCTGGGTGGGTCTAGTTTATTTTCACTGCTGGAGTCAGAGATTGTGTGTATTGAACTGGAGGTCTAGAAACAATGGACAGGCTTCGTCCTGCCATAGCCCTCAGTGGTTCACAACCTCACAACAGGCCACAGCAGACGACCCACCCCCGCTGCCCCAAATCGAACCCAGGGTTATTGTGTGATTCAGCCCCCAGTGCCTCCCCCCCCCCATCCCCTCCCCTGGAATGTCTCATACCTGATGAGTGTAACCGCAGATGTTTGTGTGGCAGAGTAATTATGATGTATCCATATGTGGAGACAGTGTTTGCGCAGCAATCACCGACATAGTGTAACTGAGACGGAAGAAGGGGAACCAGCCTGCATTCGCTGAGGCAGATGGAAAACTGCCTTAAAAACCATACACAGACTGGCTAGCACACCGGACCTCGACACTAGTCCACCAGGCGGATTCATGCTGGGATCAGCACACCTTCCCACTCAGGAAGCAGTGCATTAGACCTCACGGCCAACTGTGTGGGCTGGAGTCAGGGATGTTAAAGCACTTATTTTTTATTTTCCTCATTTTTCGAAGCACAGTTCTAGAATGAGAAACCCATCCTGGTTCTTAAGCACAGATGGGAAGATCAGAAGAATTACACATCTAAAAGGTCATGATAATTTCGAAACCCAAAACAGATCGCAAAAAAAACACAGGTACACAACACATTGGGCGTCTAAAAGAATCTCCTAGAATTTGTCTTACACATTAGAAAAAAGGCTGGAATTTTCGGTGAATTTTCGATGTCCTACAGTTGCTGGTCTGGAGACGCTCTAAAGCCACAGTGGAAGGTGGGCTGTGGGTGGCAGCATCCCACCTGCCTGAACCAAAGGAGGCTGGCCTATCTGGACATATCTCTGAACAATCGAACGAAGAAGACATCACGTGACTTGCTGGTGTCACAAAACTTTCTGTAGATACCTTGTTCTATCCTTGTCTTGTTCAAACCAGTCTATAGAGACTTCTATGCCCCTCACAAATGATGTTTTGTGACTCTGACATCTTGGAACTTCCTGTCAATGGAACATTCTTATCTGTTCTTACGAGATTTATCCACCTAAATACTGTCGCTAGTGTGTGAGCACTGTCTGCCCCTTTCTACAGATGGACAAATTATGAGAATTTCACCAGCAAACTATTCTGTACTGATTGAAAAACATACAGCAGTCATATTACACTGACAGTCAAACCCAGCAAAAGTGGTCTACAGATCATGAAGTACGGAAACTATCGCCAAAGACTCTTCGTCAATGACACTGCTCTGCTACTGTCGAGGGAAGCTATAATATTTTGGCTTGATACCTATCGCTAACTACGATGTATCACCACAAACGATTGTGCCACTATACCATATCACTGTAGTAAACACAATTCATATCCAACCCCTTACAAAATCATCACTTCTAAATCCTGCATATAGCTGTACACTACCAGACACTCATACATATGCCGGAAAGACGAAGAGATCACAAAAACAGAAGCACATGCGCTGTATACAGTCACATTGCTAGATATACCCCTTGAGGTTGATCGGTCATCCACCATTAACAAACGGTTTCGAGGCAAGTGCCTCTGTATGCACTGGCCTGATGTGTCAATCGTGAATTAATTTAACAATCTCGAATCCGATATGAGCTGCAATATCGGATTTTACACGCTAACAACCGACGAGATCTGTGACACTTTTATGCTGAAATTATCGAGTGGAATATGAAAACTTCCAGAATTTAATGTATTTTCACATGGTTTCCAGAATATCATACCACTTACGTGACTGTTCTCTATATCAACCACAGAGCGGTATGTATAGAGTGGAAATTATATCCCTAGAGAGCCAAAACTTTACAGAGGTCATTACATGTGACATTCTGCAAACCATTACATAACTAGAAACTTATCTCGTACGCAAAGATTTTTACGTGAAAACTCTAAAATAGAGAAAACTGGTGGTTCCACTCCTTTTTTTTTAACGAATACTGATGTCAATGATATAACAGATTCTATATCCTCCTTGTGCCTTATAACGTCAACTAAGTCTTTAATACTCATAATCCTATGTGTTTCTCATGTCTAGAGAACCATTGAATGTCTCTTCTACCAGCGTTTCACCATCTCGATGCAAATAACACATCACAATCGATTTTCTCTCAACCAAATAAAGGTAGGAAATGTCTAGAATGGTAGTATACCTCACAATTGGTCAATATTCTTTGGGAACTCTCGGAGCTGCCGGACAAAAGACACTAAGGGAGAGAGACATATAATGACGTGTCTCACTACAGTCTCCTGCCCCAACAAAGAAGTGTGACGTCATGGATCACACCACTTCTCAGTCGAGCAAGGGTTTCTAGAACTTTCGTTCAAAGTTTGAATCTCATTGGTTCCTGGAAACACTCTTTCCTCGTCACACGCTGGCCATACCAGATGCCCAGAGGCCAGAGAGGCCGTTACCACGACCGCTAAGCAATCAACTGATCAATTTACATCGAGGAGAATAATTGTCCAGAGAAAACTCTCGCCATATGGAATACTTTCAAATTTACACAAAAGATCGGAGAATACACGCAACACACTCGATCGCGAAGGCCTCACAACAGATACTGAGTATTAGTTCCCTATTCACCCGTCCAGAGGGCAGCTTGGTTAGGTCAACTGCTCGATCATATCTCACCTGTTCAGCTCAAGAGGCTAAGCAGCGGCTCGCACTTTAAGCCGGAAGTGGGCGTTCGTACCGGTCACCAGCTACCTCTGCGACATGCCCGGACGCCAGGCAGAGTCGTTCTAGGAAACCAGCTACATATTTGTCAGTGTAATTACGATTAAATATTATGATCATAGCGCCAATCTGGTGACATGTAATAATGAACGAAAGCGACATATCAGAAATATCTCCTCCTGACGATTTGGCTCTGGAAATATCAGTTTCCCATGTAAATCTATATCCTTCTTATGACTTCACGTAATTTTCCACGTAAAATCTCTCATACTCTTTATGGGTATCGATTCGTTGAAATCGCAGTTTTCCACGTCAACTCTATACTTCACTTATGACTAGACATAATCCCGCCCACATCATTTTCTCTGCACATGTCGGAACTCTGACCACAGTCGCTTTACACTCCAACACATACACATTTCAGAAAAGCAGTGCAATTATCTTTTATATGCGTACACCGTCCAAAAAAATTGTGCTATGTTCAAACTAACATAGGCTTGGTGTGTCCATTCTCCTCACCGCTAGGAAATTACTTGACATTTCAATCTTCCAGCCATTGAGATTCAAGAATAGACTGCAGGTATTTTCAGTCAGCACTTCCAGAAGGTGCTGCATCCTACCAAGACTCCCTCAAACAAGTGTTGTAAAGGGGAGGCGCCAGGCACTGTGTGATAATGAACAGCGCTCCTCTGAACGAAATAGTTGGAAAGAGATCACCAATTTGGGTTGGTGTACTGTAATGAACATCGCAGTCTATAGTGTGACCAAAAACTTGTGAGGCTCTGCTTAGGGGAGCCGATGAGGGGACGCCTTGTGTATCCATTTTGTTACAGCCATATTGCCTGCCCTGTTTGTACAATATAGCAGATCCTGTTGAACCCTTGCACTGCTATATTGTGCAGCTGTTTACAAAATGATTCTATCACCCATTATAGTCGAATATATTCCCCAATGCGTTGAAATCACAATTCGCTACATAAAATCCATCCTCCCCTCAAGGCTAGACATTCGTAATTTTTTACATGAATAGCAGCCTGATCACTTCCCAACACATCTGGTGATGTGTTGGAACACTAATCACCGTAACTATATGTTCCAACAGCATAAAATTCCCGACAAAATGATTCAAATGGCTCTGAACACTATGTGACTTAACTTCTGAGGTCATCAGTCGCCTAGACCTTAGAACTAATTAAGCCTAACTAACCTAAGGACATCACACACAGCCATGCCCGAGGCAGGATTCGAACCTGCGACCGTAGCGGTTGCTCGGCTCCAGACTGTAGCGCCTAGAACCGCACGGCCACTCCGGCCGGCATTCCCGACAAGTAGCGTAATTATCATTTATAGGTGTATAGTGTCCGAAAAATTATGCTGTGTCTACACGCATACCATCTGGGTGTAGTTTCCCATGGCCTACCATAGCTTTCCAGTAGCAAAACCCTCCCTCCACGTCGTCGTTATCACATATTCATTGAGAAACAGAAGGCTTAATTACAGTTAAAAAGCCCTCACACCCTTTATTTATGTTATGTATTTTTTTGCACAATAGCATTTGCCAGAACTGATACCCCAGCCAAGTTACAGGCACCAACTAACTCTCTCAAATTCCCATCATGTTCTGTCAGCACTGTTCCATAGAAGTCTGACTAGTCCCAACTATCAAAGATTAGGTAGAGAGCTATCACAATGTGTAAAATAGTACACTACCTTACAGGAGGAAATTAACAACCATGCAGAGTATAAAGAAATTCATAAGCAAGCCCACACATGAAACCTATAAAGGCACACACACAGACAGAAAAATACAGCAGTTCTACTAGGTGTTGACAACTGTACTATATTTTCAAGGAATTTTAGAATACATGACAAGAAGTGGTCATTATCACATGAGCAGAAGAAACATAAAGCGGATAAAATTACGAAAATTGAAGGAAAATACTTATAACATGATGGAAAACCCCAAAATGCAGGAAAATTGAGGGAAAATAAGGGAGCTGCTTGGTGCAGGAAGATTCTTTTCAGGGGATAATTTGAGCACACTGTTGTGGCGGTATTGTAGACTAGGAAAGTCCACCTTCAAACTTCAAGGCGAACATACACATGTGTGATCAGAAAAACTGGGGGTGGAGATTGGTGGAAAGTGGGTGCAGAGGGCAGTGGGGCGCTTAGGGCAACCCTCTAGGAGGATAACACCACCAAGAACAAATTTTCCCACCAAAATAAATTAATAAACACTTTTTGTCATTCCTCTCCTGCATCTCAGCATAGGGTGAGTCTTTTCCCACCAGATCACAACTGGGGAATAGGGTGAAGGGGGACTGGTGAGGTTGTAGGAATGGGGGACTTACCTTAGTGGAAGTAGCCTAATTGACATATTTCTTGCCGATAAGTTTGAATTTCCTGCTAATTCTAGGGGGCAGAGGGGTGCAGGTGATGTCATATGAGTGGGGGAGAGGTGAGGGGATTTTCGTAATTGGAAGTAGCTCAACTGTCCTGTTTTTGTGTCAAAATTTGAATTTCCCACCATGAAGTCAGTGCAACACTGCCATCTGCAGCCAGCATCTTCTATCCACCATCTTGAATAAATTTGGCAACAATGCAAGCTGCCCCAGAAAGCCACTTGCTGCACTTCTGATGAAACATGGGTTCATCGCTTCAATCCATATACAGAACAACAGTCCATGGAGTATCACCACACCACCTCTCCTCCAAGAAAAAGTTCAGAGCCACACCCACAGCCAGTAAAGTCATGGCAATGGTCTTCTAGGACTCTCAAAGCATTTGATGTCCCCCCCCCCCCTAACAGCACAATGATCAGCTCAGAAGTGCATTGTGCTACCCACAGGAAATTGGGGAAACGACTTCATTGTGTTCATCATCGCAAAAATGCAAACAAACTTCTCCTTCTCCATGACAAGACAAGGCCTCACACAAGTCTGTGTACCTAGGAGCAGCTCACAAAATTTCACTGAACTGTTCTTCCTCTTCCACCCTACAGCCTGGATCTAGCATCTTCCTACTTCCATCTGTTTGGCACACCGAAGGATGCACTCTGCAGGAAGAATTATGTAGAAGAGTAGGAGGTTATTGGTGCAGCAAGATGTTGGCTCCAAAGTCGACCAGTAGAGTTGTGCTATGTGGGCATACAAGTCCTCCCAGTACATTAGTGTAAGGCCGTCACATTGAACGGAGATTGTGTTGAAAAATAGGGTTTTGTCGCGAAAAGAGTGGGGAATAATATGGTGTACTGGAATTCCGAATAAAACCAACCCACTTTCAGAAAAAAAGTGTTGCATTACTTAATGATTGTCCCTCATATTTTGCCAACATGATAAGAGTCCAAGATCTCTTAAGGTAGATTACAGTACTATATTCTACACTTGTAACTACGTGATGAATAAGAGGCGATGTATTTCCAGTTACCCTTGCGAATGTCAGGCTTTTTGGTCTATGGGACTAGCACATAGCTCAGCATGTTAAGTCAGTGTAATAGCCACTCTCTGTAAAGAGAGTTGCCATCCTTTGAATTTGTTAGATGTAGTGTGACAGCAACACAGAACTGAAGAAGAAATACGACGAAGAAACAGGTAGAGAAGAAAGGGGAAAAAGTGGTAAATTGCATGACTGGAATCCCTAAGGTAGCAGAATAGAATCCTGGTCAGACTACAGATATTTTTAGTTTGCCTTTTTGCTAGCTTTCACTTCTCAGTGATGTGGAGATATGCCAAGAACGACCCATGTCAAACTGTAAGTACCCTTTGTCAGGTAGGTTTAATGGGGTAGGTCAAGGACATGCAAGTCGCACAAGTAGAGGCCAACTGAAAGAAATTTAATCAAGCGATTCAGCCCTCTTGAGGGATTTCCAGTCAGTCGACCCTTAGGAATTTAGATGTTTGTGAGAATATTACCGATTTCATCTATGATTTTTGTGCAACTACTCACCACATAAAATCACTTCTGTAGACCTTCAGTTACACCGCTACGCGATCGCTGTGTACCAAGAACGATTTTTTTGTAAATACCAGTCTGTTTGTTTAACGCTAATCATGTCAGTGAGTTTGTCATGTTTAAGTCATTCTTTTAAGCTTCTTTCCTCGTTTGACATACAATCAAATGGCCTTACGACAAACGAGATTTAAATTTACTATGCTCCCACTATACTGCTTAACACGAATGCCTTGATGATTGGTTTTAAAACTATAAGTCCATATCCCCAGCTTGTGCTTTTTCTCTTTCGACATGATGATTTACTACTGATGGCATATTTTGATGATATATATAGGATGAAAGTAACTTTTGCATGATGTGTCACTGTCAAGTGACATAGCTCGATGAAACTTGTGCCATGCACAGACAGAACTATTAAGGTATTGTACAGAAGACACCTGAAATAAATGCCAAATGAGACAAACAGAAATAACACTTTCATTCAGACATAATAATTACACTGAAGTCACCGTGATTTATGATGGTCCCCTGAACGTTGCAAAAGGCAGGGCATGCGTCTTACTAGAATGTGTGATAACTATGGACGCCCATTGCTTGCTGTGCAACGTGCTCCCATTCTGGACACAATTTGTTAAAATATTCTTGGAGTGGGGCGTTCCATTCCTCCACCAGCACGGTTGGATGGTGTAAGTGGACGCGCTGCAATACGTCCCCCAACACATCGCACGCATGCTAGATGATAATTGTTGTTGTTGTGGTCTTCAGTCCTGAGACTGGTTTGGTGCAGCTTTCCATGCTACTCTATCCTGTGCAAGCTTCTTCATCTCCCAGTACCTACTCCAGCCTACATCCTTCTGAATCTGCTTAGTGTATTCATCTCTTGGTCTCCCTCTACGATTTTTACCCTCCACGCTGCCCTCCAGTACTAAATTGGTGATCCCTTGATGCCTCAGAACATGTCCTACCAACCGATCCCTTCTTCTAGTCAAGTTGTGCCACAAACTCCTCTTCTCCCCAGTTCTATTCAATACCTCCTCATTAGTTATGTGATCTACCCATCTAATCTTCAGATGATATTTAAGTTGACGTAATGGGCAATCAGAGCCATTTGCCGAATGTCCTCTCATTCCAAGAGCCTCTCCACCTGCGCCCTCAGAGTCGGTTGCACATTGTTATTCATAAAAATAAAGTCAGGCCTGAAGACACCCCTGAAAAGAAGGGAAAGGAGTACAGTGTCACAATAATGTGGATTGGTGAGTGTACTGTGTCCTGGGTGCGTTATATGTTCTCACCCTTTGCTATATGATGGCATGTCCAGAACCTGATCTCCTCCAAGAAGGTAACATGGCCCTGTGCTCATTGGTCCAGTCCCTGTGCTCTTGGCGCTCGGAAATTCTGGCGAAGATGTCAACAGAGCATGTAGTACTGGTCGTTGGGCAAAGAGACCAGTCCCAAGCATCGCTGTGCCATTGAGGAATGTTAGGCTGTGTGCTATTGCGGTCCTGTTAAATGTCGTTGCAATTGCACTTGCTATTTGACATGGATATCTTCCATCTTCTTGCCTGTTGCACAATCTGTTGCTGTAGTTAGTCATGGTTGATCACCTCCTCTCCTTTTGGCAACAGTGCCAGTGGTCCAGAACATTTCCCATACACGTAAAACAATGATGTGAGCAATACCAAAATCCTGGGCTACACTCGTCACACTTCATCCTTCTTCCAGTTTTCTGGTGATTCGTCCCTATGAGAATCATCCTAACGATATCTCCATGCCATGTTGTAAAGAATGGCTGGCTGATTAACACGCACTGTCTTTCCTGATTCCTTCATCTGGCTTGAGTTGTGAGGCCAGCTCCATTTGACCCTATAGGCACGCTGAACTCACATGATGTGCCGTCCAGCTTTCTGTGAACGACTGGGAGACTTCTGACGGCATGGGGAAACTTCTGACAGCACGCTCCTGCACTTTCGTACATTTCTACCGAGTACTTTTCCTTTCATTTCCACCAAATAGTTGATATGTTGTGTTGCTCTTTCTAGCTCATACTCAAGCTTTGCAGAGCGGAGTATATTACAGTGTTGTTAATTTGACTTTTCCTTTCTGACCTCTAATAAGATGGCTTTTTGGCGGTTTGACATCTAACATTTGTAATGTATCCAGAGTAGTTTCTGGATCGATCGAGATACTGTTTAGACAGGGGCATCATTTACTTCTATTTATCCTTAAAAAGATCTAGTACTCCTATTCATAACAACAGCTCTTTGACCATGTATCAGTAGTGGGGCTAGGTATATTCCAACACAGACAAAAACATTGTCCAAAATAACCCTATGTGTCATTCAGAACAAAGGAAAGATTAATCATCCCATCCCCTTCTCCTTGTGAGTCACAATATGACTGCATCTAGGGCAAACAAAAGAATGATTATTACCTCCTTCTCTATGTCTCCTCTCCTTTCCTCTCCCTCCTCCCCTGCGAGCCATGGACGATGCAATAGAGCTTGATTTATAACACCTGCTCCTAGTACCATGATTTATTATTACAGAGTCCTATAGGGGTGAGCTGTTTAGCACACCACGACACAGACAAAGGAATTACTCCTCCATAACGTTATAAGCCATTGTCCTACATAAAAATACTGGGAAATTCGAAAAACGCAATTGGCCTGAATGTGCTATATTTTAAAACAATGCCAGATATGGGTGCTGAATTAGTGCATATTTGCAGTTGTTCGTTAGCAAGCCACATTAAGCAAACTGCTACATGTTTTAACTTGTTTGCCAACACTCCTACTGCATGGAGAATATACATTTTAATTGCTGCAGATTATAATAACACTAACTTTTAAGTTATTGTGGTAATTATAAATGGTAACAAATTATTTAGTTCATTGACTGGATGTTCATATACCATGTTTGTATAGACACATTCTGATAAAAGTTTCCCATGAAAGACTTAGAAGATTTCTTTTTACTATTTTATAGTAAATTGCACTTATTTGTTGCACTTTATTACAGTTGTTATTGCACATTTTTTACTATTGTTTTTGCTCTTTTATGTGTCAAAACTATACCGTTCAGTTATGAGGCTTTACGTAGGGAAAAATACAAGGTGTCCCACAAAGGGCTTTACATTGTTTTACCTTTAATAACTGAGGAGGTATTAATGATAAACTGATTTGGTTGTGATCATATGGTGCTCTTGTGACTAGTGTGCGTTGTCATTCATTTGTTCTTCTTTCGTCTATTTTCAGCTTTTAGTAACTACACATAAATAACAATATGACTGGAAACTTATCCTTGGAGAACAGAAAGTGGGTCTTAAAGTGTTACTGAAAATGTGACAAAATGAAAGGAGTATAGAGATGATGGCAGGCAGAGTTCAATACTGCGCCACCGTCATGTGTAACCGAAACAAAATTAAGTGACAAATCTGTGAGGGAAAGAAGTGTGAATCTTCTAAACAAGAGACTTTGTGTCAGGAAGAAATCAGTAGCGGACGAAAGAGGGCTGAATGCATTGGTACAAGCTTTTCACAAGATGTCCATATGGCAAACTGCACGTGAATCAGGTGTAAGTAAATCAAGTGTTCACCGCATTTTAAAGCAAGTAAACTGTAAACCCTACATCCCCAGATTGCTTTCCATGATAAATGAGGCAGTTCGGATAGGCATGTCGAATTTAGAGAATGGATTTGCAATAATGAACAGTTGAGTGATGTCATTGTGTCGCCTGATGAGGTGGCGAGGTGGCGTTTAAACTGAATGGAGCTATCAATAACCGTAACTGTGTGTACTGGACAAAAGCCAATCTCCATGTTACAGAAGAATGAGCTGTTCCAGGGTTATCACTGTGGTGTGATATGTCTGTCACATGATTCATAGGGCAGTTCTTTATTGAAGGATGATGCACCATCAGATTACCATCATGCCATGCGGCAATCTCTGGATTAAACATTGTTGAAAAGTGGATAGGATGACATGGAAGTGATGAGTTTCCATTCAGGTCTCCTCATACAATGCCATTAAACTTCTTTTTATGGAAAACTCTGAAGGACACTGTCTGCGCCACAAAGCTACGTACGCAGGCCGACATGACAGTGGTGATTGTGTCTTCCTGTGAATCTATTCCAATGGAAACCATAACACATGTGAGTGTCGATCTGTTCTGCAGCACTGCAAACGTTGTATTGTTGATGGGGAGCATTTTGAACATCTTCAACAGTAAAACAGCATCACTACGCTGCGACCAGCTATGTCACTTAACAATTCATAGTTTCCATTTTTCTTACAGTTAATAAAGTTCAGACTGTATAAACCCCTTTGAGTTACATTCTGGATATACGACACTCTGAAAATGTGTTGACGTAAATGGTTAATAGCAGTAAAACGATAAAACTGTATGGTATATGCAGTTGTCACATGCACATACAGTAGGTACAATTCACGCAAACTTATATACTATTCCACACAAATAATGCAACTGCAATAGGGACTCAAAACCATTCTCACAAATGACCCACTTGTAGTCATGGCACAACGGACTGACCTTCAGCTGCTCCACAGTACAGACCACATGCCCTCTACGTTGAACAGGCATCTGATGCACCACATGGGGAGCATCATCCCTGCATCATCAGCAAGGAACACCAGATGACTGTCAACCATAAGAGTTCTTGTGGCAGTACACCACACAGCCTTAGCATCTTTGGGGCGCCTGACTCATTGTAGTATGTGTACATTTTTGATCTGAGACATATAAACTCCACAATTGTGACCCATTGACCTCATCACTCATTAAGCTGATAACCTCATTGTTAGGCCGCTTTATACAGTAAGGATTACCGGTCACATAACCGAACATGTCAAATGTATCAGGATGGCACCTAATTACTTCATAGGAATCACATTTCTTCACCCAAAAAATGAGGCTGCTAATATCCATACAAAGAAACAACATGTCGAGTTTCGATAAGTTCCATATTCACAGACATAAACAGGTTTCATGCACTGTATTGAAACCTTTGCCATCGGCAGAATCGCAGATTCATCGTTGAAGGTGGTAGCCAGCTTAAAATTTGGCTTGAAAGTATAATCATTTGCTCCATACCGCCTAACCCAATGGTTGTCTAGATAAATATTGTTCTGTTTCCTAATTTTTTCCATTATTTTGCCGAAAATTACATTGTTCATTGACTTTTCAAAGTCTTTCTCAAAGTTACATGTAATGGATGATCATTTTCCTGTATTTATGTCAATGTATTCCTTAAAACAGTGTGACTGCTAAAATTTAATAATATAAGGGATTTGAATCAGTACCATCCGCAAACTTACTGTCTGAGGTTTCCATAATGACGTATATGCCTATTTTTATCTCACGGTGTTGTCAGCTACTTTGGAGGGAACTGTTTCGTGGAATTTAGTGCTCTGGACATAACGGAGATCACTGTGCATGTCATACAAACTATTAAGATATGCCAGATCTGTCTCTAAAACACAGCCTAAATTAGAATTTTCCATTTCATCTGAGAAACTCAATCTGCCAATTTCATCACTGGTCTGGTCTAACAGGTAGATGTTGTTGCATGGTGAAACAGTATAAATTGTTCACATCCAGGTACATTATATAAATTGAATCGGTAGGCGTTTTATTGGACATTTCGTGCAGTCGTGGGCTACTTGCCTTGATCTGCCTATATACACATTGGCAACGTTCCCCACAAAACGCATACGATACTCAGAAAACCTCACCATGTCTTCATCAGTCGAAAGTTCAAGTTAGACATCTGTGTTTATGAGGTTGATAGTGTACTAGAATACAGGATCCAGCCTATATGTTTCCATGCATACTCCCAGGAGCTGTTCAAACATGTGTGCAAGGACGCATTCATCTGTGTCCATATATAGCCTTGCATGCTCACCTAATTTAGAGATACTGAACTCCTGGCAGACAGACAGCACATACATATATTTAGCATCTGTTTATTTTATTTATTTATTTAACCCGATCTGATTATGGCCAGGTGTATCTGCCATAGTTGTTCAGAAAACAGCGTTAAGGTGAAGGAGAGATTGGGAGACCGGTACATTGATAAGATATTGAATAAGACAGAGAGCATGGAAATCTCTGCGCCTGTCTACACACAGCCAGGATAGCTGTACATATGACGGCGAAATTTGATCAAAGAGTCGAATATCAAAGATACACTATGTGATCAAAAGTATCCGGACACCTTGCTGAAAATCACTTACAAGTTCGTGGCGCCCTCCATCGGTAATGCTGGAATTCAGTATGGTGTTGGCCCAACCTTAGCCTTGATGATAGGTTCCACTCTCGCAGGCTCAATTGCTGGAAGGTTTCTTGGGGAAAGGCAGCCCATCCTTCACGGAGTGCTGCACTGAGGAGAGGTATCGACGTCGGTCGGTGAGGCCTGGCACGAAGATGGCATTCCAAAACATCCCGAAGGTGTTCTATAGGATTCAGGTCAGGACTCAGTACAGGCCATTCCATTACAGGGATTTTATTGTCGTGTAACCACTCCGCCATAGGCCGTGCTTTATGAACAGGTGCTCGATCGTGTTGAAAGATGCAATCGCCATACCCGATTTGCTCTTCAACAGTGGCAAGCAAGAAGGTGCTTAAAACATCAATGTAGGCCTGTGCTGTGATAGTGCCACGCAAAACAAGCGGTGCATGCTCCTCCTTGAAAAACGCTACCACACCATAGCACCACCGCCTCCGAATTTTACTGTTGGCGCTACACACTCTGGCAGATGACGATCACCGGACATTCTCTATACCCACACCGTGCCAACGGATCGCCACATTGTGTACCGTGATTCGTCACTCCACACAATTTTTTTCCACTGCTCAATCGTCGATGTTTACGCTCCTTACACCAAGCGAGGCATCGTTTGGCATTTACCGATGTGATGTGTTGCTTATGAGCAACCGCTCGACCGTGAAATCCAAGTTTTCTCACTTCCCGCCTAACTGTCATAGTACTTGCAGTGGATCCTGCTGCACTTTGGAATTCCTGTATGATGGTCTGGATAGATGTCTGCCAATTACACGTTACGACCGTCTTCAACTGTCGGCGATCTCTGTCAGTCAACAGACGAGGTCGGCCTGTACGCTTTTGTGCTGTCGTGTCCCTTCACGTTTCCACTTCACTATCACATCGGAAACACTGGACGTAGGGATATTTAGGTGTGTGGAAATCTCGCGTACAGACGTATGACGCATGTGACACCCGTCACCTGACCACGTTCAAAGTCCGTGAGTTCGCGAAGCGCCTCATTCTGCTCTCTCACGAAGTTAAATGACTACTGAGGTCGCTGATATGGAGTACCTGGCAGTAGTTGGCGGCACAATGCACCTAATATGAAAAACTTATGTTTCTAGAGGTGTCCGGATACTTTTGATCACATAATGTATAACGAACATAAGCATTCATAACTTGTTCTAGGCGCCATGATAGAAATGAACAAACTCGCTCATCCTTGGGAACTAGTTCACTGGTGATCGCTCTTTTTTGGGAACCGTTCATTTTTACTCGTTCACCGTTCATTTGTGTATGGTATATGATTCTTATGAAAAACTTAAAATTAGTAGCATAGGTGACTGAAGGTTGAAGGCCCCAAGAGGGGCACTTGCCTCACACCTGGAGTACAGAGTTTTTATTCATAACAGAATTCTCACACACTTGTAGATGTAATTTTCGTGATTCTGCAAAACTCTCGTTTAGCCAATTGTAGCGTTATGTGGATGATCGCAGCGAAATAATATAAGGTGGAGCACGAAAAACCGCTCCCGAGTACACACTGCTCGCCAACTACTTACGATTTGTTGACCTCTACGAGCAGATATATAAACATGTAATAATTAGGCAGTAAAGAAATAACAAATAAGCTAATGCAAACAACAACTTCGAAACAATCTATGATGATTGGTGGGCGACAGTGAGCAGTCTAGTACTCGGGGCCGATTTTTCGTGCGCCACCCTGTACCATTGAAATAATGTTGTAGAAGTTATCATATTCTCTTTACGAAATATGAGACCAGACACTCGATTATTGAGCGCGGGCTTCATTCGGTTGTAAATCGATCTGCCTTCCATAACAATGAACATGCTGTTTTACCTTGGATCAAAAAAAGACGGAAAAGGCCCCTCGTGTATTCTGTTCCGACTTCCTTTGCATGTGTAATAACAAAAAAAAACTTGTCTTTTTATACGTATGTCTTCTGCTGTTGGTCGAAATAGTAAAGTAAGTTGATGTGCCCTTTTGTTACCTGAAAAGATCTATGTATTACATGCAACGTAACTTTTACGTAATTTAAGTAATTATAAAATACATTTTAATTACCGGTCGTGGACGCTGAATAGAATATGAAAAGAACCACAAGTCCAGAGTTAAAAAAAGTTTTGAAACTGAGCTAGAATGGGCGTGAGAAGGAAACTAAACGAACAACAAACAACTCGATACGAAACTAACTAGGAGCAGTCGGCAGTGGAACTGAGACGAGTGGCCGCGCGAAGAAGGACGAGTCGGCCGAGGGAGACGGAGACCGAGCCAGAGACGGTTACGGGATCGAGGCTGGAACGAGACCGGCCGACGTGCCGTTGAGGGAACGAGACTGACTCTTCCTCGTTCCCGGGAACTGTAAGTAGAAAGCCGCGACCGAAGTGGTGAAAGACCGTTCCTTAGAATTCGTTCCTCGCTCATTCCGTTCATCTTGGAAAACCGTTCCTTTGGACCCGTTAGTTCACGAACGATCCATCTCTACGCCATAAACTTTCCTGAGAAAGGCCTTGCAGGGTAACATCGCTGTAATCAATAGTTAGAAGCATAAGTGTTTGTTCAAGTTTCATTCTCAGGTCAATTAGGAAAGCTTTTTACATTTTTATAGTTCATGGGCAGATGCTGATGTTTTCTTGCACTTTGCAATTACATGGTCAGTCCAATTTAGATTATCATCTATTATTACTCCTAGACTCTTTGCTGAAGGAGAGAAGTTGATATTTGTCCCGTTTAGGACTTAATGATGGTAGGGATTCCCGATAATTCGGGCTGATGAGCCTTGAATCATCAGCCAGTACTGCTTGGGTTTTGGATCGGTTCAACTTTTAACCTATATCCAGCACCCATTTTGATAGTGTCCATAGGTTGGTATTGAGATTTACGATAGCTGTATTCAGGATTATTAGTTCTGCACTTAGATACAACTGGAGGTCATCAGCTTACAAGTGGTATCTGCAGCAGGACAAAACCGATGACATATCATTCGCATACAATGAAAAGCGTATGGGACCTAATAAAATGTTCAAATGTGTGTGAATACCTATGGGACCAAACTGCTGAGGTCATCGTTCCGTAGACTTACACACTACTGAATCTAACATAATAACTTATGCTAAGAACGACACACACTCCGATGCCCGAGGGAGGACTCGAACCTCCGGCGGGAGGGGCTGCGCAATCCGTGACATGGCGGCTCTAAACGCGCGGCTACTTCGCGCTGCGAGATTCTAATACCGAAGCCCTGAGGGACACTTTATACTACCTGCCTCCATTGTGGCTTTACGGTGCATAACATGACGCATTGCTGGCGAGATGTCTGGTATTGAGAGAAACCATTGTCCTGTACTTGGTGAGAAATGTAGGCTGCTAAGTTTGTCAAGTAAACGGTCGACGGTGTCAAAGGCTTCGCTGAAGTATGAACACGTAACAGTCGCTTCTTACGCATCCATGGCAAGTCCAGGTGTTCAGTTACTCTATTACGCAGAAGTGGTGCTGCGATGTTTACGGAAATCTGATTTGTATTGATCTAGCAGGTTGTTTGTTGGCTATATATTACAAGGCCCTGGACAGTGCATGAGGAATGCTAATAGGTCAGTACTCATTGGGGACTATGGCAACGTTCTTTTTAGGTAGTGGCTTAACTAGACCCTGTTTCCATGCCTCTGGGAAAAAAACGTGTCGTTAAGGAGTAGTTTTAGATATCTGTCATAGGGGAACTAATGAGTCAGTAATAAGCTTCATCATTTGAGCTGTGATGTGTCCAATAGATGCTGCTCTGATATGTAAAATAGTTTTTTTGATGCTGCTGCAAGTAACAGGCTTTAAAGAGAATTTTTCGTGGCTGCAGTCATTTATCCGCATGAAATAGTCAATGAGTCTGTGTTTCGTTTGTGACTCAGTTATGAATGTAGGTAATGTGAAATACCGGTTCAGCTCATAGCTGGATCGACTGTAGCTTTTACTTTGCGTATACCAAGACGATGCAAGTTTTTCTATAGGATAGCTGATCTATTTCTGTTGTCGGTTAATGTATGGACTTGCCTGAGTTTTACATTTCTCGTAGTTTAACTGACTCTGTTCCGCTTCTGTTTGTAAGCAACATAGTTTCCAGAAGTGGGGCGCAGTTCCTATGCTAGATATGCAGAGCCTCTGGGGTCCACGAGCTGTCTGATTTCTTCAGTTAGCCAAAGTGCAGGTTTCCTTCTTCCTTCCCGGTCTTTAGAGGAACTTACTTGTCCTATAGTTGAGTACGCTTGTTAGTAAATCTGTCGAGTTTTCGTTTACGTCCGAGAAGGGAATAGAAGGCGTTCCCCAAACTATTTCTTGCGCGTAAGTTGCAAGTTCAGGTAAATTAATGAGTTTGAAGACTCGCTATGTAGTCAGCAGCGGTTTCTTTCTGGGACATTCAATTGAGTATGTCATGAAAATAATGCCATGGAAAAAACATGCCAGGTGCAGATATTTCAGAGGACCGAATTGCTCTCGTATCTTCGTATCTGTGAGATTGTGACTGCTTTTCATATGATGGGTAGGGGCAAGCTGAAGTAGCCACATGTTTGAAGAAGAACATATCCGCTTAAATTTCACACTGGAAGGGCTATGTCGATTCAAGTCTTCAAAGAGCAGCTTTAAAGTAGGAAAACCCACCTACATTAGTAGGTTTATAGAGAAAATGTATCGGACACTTTCTGTTAAGCAATTTGATCTCTGTGAACACATTTTCCACTTATTTGTCTTCATTACTGTTTCTTGTGTGTAGCACAGTAGGTGATAAATCAGAGCATATGTACGCCCCTACTCCACCCCCTCATCTGTTACATCTCTTATGTCTCAGATTTACTGCACTTCTGGGAATATTTGATCTGAGCCAAGTCTCCGACAAAAGTATTACGAGACTCCTCGAGGTGCAAAGCCCACAAGGATGTCCCTGCTGGACATTAGCGAATCTGGGTCAGGACTGGCGAGAGAACAGAGCATAGTGAAGCACCCTGAGGTAGGAGCGCGGGTTCCCAAAGTATCTCCAGAGAGGAGGGAAGTGGTCGAGGCCAGTGGGCTTTCCATCTCGCATCAACAGTAAGTTTACTGAAGAATACAGAGGTATCATGCAAACTGAGATATCAGCTGCCACATCACATACCTTTTTTCCACAATTTAAGCAGATATGGTGTTCATTTTCTTTCTGAGCAATTGGTTTGTTTTGATTTGTGAAATGACCAGGTTCTTGTCCTAGCTGAGGGCACAGAAAAATATATTTAATTTTCGAAGAGAACCACAAAGATTCTAATGCTACACTCTGTGGACTCATTACAATTTTTGCATCACTTTGGAAACTTAGTGAGATCATATGTGAGAAGAATATGTATCTCACCCTACCCCCATGTCAGGATGATTCTAAGTTTCAGTTGTTGAAGAAGAAAGGGGCCTGCCATATGAATATCTAGTTTCGATGGAGAAAGTCAGCGAAAGCTCTAGATTATGGCATTATGTAGGGCTATATATGGACACGTTTGAGCAGTTTTGAAGTGTGTGCAAGCCAACATACAAGCTGGATCCGTATTTTACTACTCCGCACCTGGGTTAGTGTGGGACACCAAGCTCATTAGCAGATGTATTGAACTCAGACTTTTGACCGATGTAGACATGCTGTTAATTTATGAGCGTGAGGTTCGTGTGGGACTTTGCCGACGAGTCTATAGGCATACCAAAACAATTACCCCATGAATGCGTGAAATTCCCAATAAAAATTTTGTCGTTTCAAGTTAAATCATATATCTAGACGAGAACTATTCATACTGGATCACCATGAAATATCAACTTCCTGCTCCTGCTGCAGGTTTTCGATGACTAACGGGTAATGGAACTGGCAGATTGGCTCTCTCAAATGAAACAGACGATTCTGATGAAAGCTGTGTTTTAGAGGTAGATCTGGCATGTCCAAATAGCGCGTGATTTGAAATAGAACAAATTAAAATCACTCATACCACCAAATGTGAACAGGCATCCTAGATGAAGAATTATATTTATAGAAATACAAAAAAACGATCGACCATGATACACGATTGTGAGAAAGACTTTTATAAACTGATGAGCAATACAGTTTTCGGCAAAACCATTAAATTTGACTAGTCACGCTGGTTGAAGAATTATTTTTATATAAATACAGAAAAATGATTGGAATTATGTGTGATTTTGAGAACGTTTTTATAAACTGATGAGCAATGCAATTTCCGGCGAAAACAATGAAAACACTAGGAGACTAAAGATCAGAAACGGAGCAAGTACGCATATAACGTTGGAGGTTGGAAACACTATAAATCAAGGCACCACTGTTACATCAGTGCTAACCAGCTTCCTTCCACGGGTATCACGAGTCCGCGAACGGTGGCTGGTTCTCTGTACTGAAGCATGCTGGAGTGAGGCTAGCCGTAACTTCATACAGAAGCTGACTGAATGATCATGCTGTTGTAAAATAGCCAGACAGGGCGAAATGATCAGTTGTCGGGATCATATGGTTTTGTGAGCCAGTGGAGAGTGTAAGACGAAAATTAAGTGATATAGTGTATACAGTTGCGAATATCCTCCATTAGAGGAAGAATGATGTCTGAAAAAGGTTTGATGTTATAGACCACACTTCAAGTGAAAAATATACAAAATTTGTCCAGTGCAACCAACACTCTTGTATGGCTATTTATACCACCTCCTGCATGAGAAAATATATGAGCTCTGTCAAATGAAAACTGGACAAAGGGCACTGTCCTTGTT
Organism: Schistocerca cancellata; assembly: GCF_023864275.1. Lineage (NCBI taxonomy): Eukaryota > Metazoa > Arthropoda > Insecta > Orthoptera > Acrididae > Schistocerca > Schistocerca cancellata. The sequence goes on from NC_064626.1 coordinate 411,917,652, forward strand.
ATGTTATTGCGACCAAAAAGTGCGCTATTTGTATATTCTTTTGGTCAGTGCAACTTGTATTTATGGGCTAATAGCGAGTTGCGTGGCTTTTCAGTCCAGTCTGTAACTTTTTAAAAGCCCACTGTAAATTAATTTTAATAAATAATCACCATTTAGAGAATACTCTTCATCCTCGTGACCCGTTTTCTTGAGCTGTTGTCAGACTTGGTAACGTGTCGAAAGTGTGTGTATGTCAGTGATGTCAATGGAGTTGCTAGACATTCTCCGAATATAGACTAAGTATTAAAATAAATTTACATAGTCTTCAAAAAGATCTATAATTATACTTACATACATACATACATACACTGAAGTGCCGAAGATCTTGCATGAACGGGACCAACGAAGACTCAGCCTATTTACGTATTTGAATACGCACACCTATATCAGATTCTTTGGCGCTTCAGTGTATATATTTCTTTCGCAGCAGACACTGTAAAAAAGTGCAATATCATCTGAAAAAAAGGAACATTTACATCTAGTAAGACTTTCATGGAAAAGTTGCATAAAAATGTATATATAAAGAAGACCGTATATTGAACCATGAAGTCATTAACTAAATGGTTCAAATGGCTCTGAGCACTATGGGACTTAACATCTATGGTCATCAGTCCCCTAGAACTTAGAACTACTTAAACCTAACTAACCTAAGGACAGCACACAACACCCAGCCATCACAAGGCAGAGAAAATCCCTGACCCCGCCGGGAATCGAACCCGGGAACCCGAGCGTGGGAAGCGAGAACGCTACCGCACGACCACGAGATGCGGGCAATTAACTAAATAATTTGCTACCATATATCGTTGTTCTTATTGTATAAACAATATCTTGAGTCACAAACTGTGCCATGACATGTCACAGCTGCAAGGAATACGATAGACATATATTGGTCAGACAATCAGGACTGTGGAAGACTGGTGTATTGAACATAAGCGTCACACACGCTTACAGCAGCCGAGCAAATCCGCTACTGCAGAACATTGCCTTGACACCGGTCATCCTATGGAATACAACAACACGGAGACTCTGCCTTGCACGTCCAACTATTGGGATAGTGTCATTAAGGAAGCTGTTGAAATCAAACTATCGAGCAAACTTATAAACAGAGATGGTGGATTTTGTCTAATTGCTGCTTGGAGTCCGGCTCTGTCTCTCATCAAAAAACAGAGGAACAGAATTAGGGCTACCTCACATGTTGATCAATAGTCACTATCGATATTTCTGATGTTGGTTATCTTTGGTTGTGTGTTGACCTTGCGGTTACTTGTTCTGTGTGTGGTACCTTCCTTGTTTCTCCTCTGTGAACCGATGTATTAAACTCCCTTGCACATTGCTTCCTCCTTGCAGTTTGCCTTGAGAATGGCAGGGTGTGCTCCTGCCGAAATATCGGCGGTGGTCGACGACGTCACTCGGCAGCAAACCCGTAAATTATTTGAACAGGTGCAAACATGTAACCCTTTTGTATCGGTTGTGAATAAATAGTTGCCACTATTTAAGTTCAAACCCTCGCATATATATACATGTATAACAAGACAATCTGCTAACAGCTCACGACTTTCGGTTGAAGAGTCGAATTTCTCTGGCCAGTTGGATTGTCTAGAACTCGCAACATCGGCCAAACGGAAAGAGGAAAACAAAACATAGTATTGGCTTTGCTTGTTTAGAATAGAAATTTTGAAGATGATAGAATTAGAGTTGGATGAGCCAGCTAATGTACAAAATAAAAAGCACAAATAATAACACGCATGGAGTAGCGTTATATGCTATTTTGAGGTCATTTTAATCGGAAGTTTTCGAAAGCGCTAGGATATTAAGAGAGAGAGAGAGAGACAGACAGATAAACACTCTGTTAATAAAAAGTAAAGTTGGGACATGATTGGCTGGGAGATCCCGAAGGGCAGCTTCAGCCGCTTCTTTGGAAAGGTTTTTCCTATCATTTGCGCGCGCAGGCATCTTTCCTTCGTGACGTGTGAGAGCTGTGTGTGTTTACTGTACCTGGTAAGTGCTAGTGACTTCAGTGGGTTAGTTGCTTTGTGGTGTCATATTAGAGTTGGAGATGATGAGAGAAGGGAGAGGATAAACACAATGCGAGCATACAAGCACCAAGGGGGCCGCCGAGCTCAACGCCCCTGTGTGACGGGCGGTTCGTTACCGATAGTGTCACTAGCCCTCTCTTCATGAGACAATAAGGAGGGTTTTGGAATTAAAACCAGGACACTGTCGCCAAGACTGGTGATCAGGCGCTTTACGCCACCACCATTTACTTCTCGCCTTTGCTGTCGCTAGGTGGGTGCAATATTCGGTGTGAAAAATACACAAGAATGTGACAGCTGCCCGTTACTTCGACCCCCATTCACGTCGTCGACGATGACCACGACGGTAACAAATACAATTAGTTGTGGCAGACAACTGTCTCAGTAAAACTGCACTAAAAGCGCTGCTACACTGTCAGCGATCAAAAAGTGAGACAGCTGCTTGCCCAGTTTAGAAGTCTATCGGCGTGTCACTGTGAGAGTAGAGCTGCCGCGATGTTCCTGACGTAGTTGGAGAAAGTGCAGCGACTGGTAAGTTGCGTGTGCTACGTGCCAGGGAAAGGTTAGGCGGCTGCCGAGAAAGTGGCGCGTGCCATGAGCCTGAGGGACCTGCGTTGGCCAGCGGTGTGTCAGACGCCTTGCGTCGCCGCCAGGGCTATGCTCGATCGGGAGATTTTAGCACAGCTCGTCCTCTGCCGAACGTAATCGGAGTCTACAGCTCAGCAATGTTTACTTCGCACTCAGCCGTGCAATTACTACCAGCGTACCCCTTCTTCCAGAATATATACTAGTATTCAGCAATCTCATTGTGTGAAGTGATCTCACTGTTAACGAAACGTTGATCTCTAGAAGAATAAATATTGGTATCGAGACAAAAACACCAATTGAATAGTTTATTTCCTTTGTATACATACTGCAATAAATTAGAAAGCAACGTAAATTAGCGATTTTGTTCAAATTTTACGTTTCTTACATTGTAAGGATACTTCTTTAAAGAAGTCTGTTACTGTACGAGCTCATCACGAGGTCTTGATATTAAAAGCGAAAATTATCGTTACAGCAAGCATCGTCTCACTTTCTAAACATCATGTCATTAGCATCACGTGGTGATGACTCTTAAAATTGCAGTGTTCTTTCGTCGCCCGATAAGCAATGTTGACGTGTACACATCCAAAGTTATTTTTAAATTCTGTCTCTATACAACTAAGTGACTAATCTTGGGCACAGTCACGTGGTCCCAGCTGCAGGCGGCTAGTTAAGGGAATCAAAAGTTTGATTTTCAATATTTCATACAGCTGCTGACCAAATTGAGAAATTCGAAATTACGTAAATACTGTTATAATCTACACATTAAGAGCTATAATATTATGTTAAAGGTTTAACACGACCAGTCAGGTATTACGGTTAGGAAATGTGTATTATGTGTGGAGGTAACGTAAATCACGGTGCGCAAATTGTCCAGAATTATTCATCTAGTATTGGCGAATGAGAGCACTTAGAGATTTCCAATAAACTTTACTCATAATTTCAAACTTTTTAGAAATGTTTTCTCCCCGACACCACTCCCCACGCAAAATGATGAAAGGAAGAAAGTTTTTCGCTTACTACAGTTTCGCTGTTTATGCAGAAAAACTTCAGCATCGAGCAAGACTCTTTAGATTATTATTTCTTTACTATTAACTCTCTTCGCAGCATATTTGGCAGATACTATCCACATATATGTCTGAACGTGCCAGCAACATTATTTCATTGTACGACACATAGATCAGCAGATATAGCATCATAAACAATTAGATGCGTGAAAAATTAGCTTTTGTTTAAAACAGAGCTCAAATTATCCACACTATACTCATCCAATAACTGATAATGAGATCGCTTAATTACTTCCAACATACTTTAACCGCAATTTTGAACCATTTCTAAACTTTTTCTCGCTTACATGCTGAACGTCATATATATGACACTTTAACTCATTTGTAAAGAACTCAGACGTTTGAAACTGGTTTCTACATGGGAATTCGATTCTTTAAAGAATCGGACGTTTACTGGTAGAGATGCAAACTATTAACAAACTGATAACTTTCTCTAATCTCATCGCCGGCCGCGGTGGTCTAGCGGTTCTAGGCGCTCAGTCCGGAACCGCGGGACTGCTACGGTCGCAGGTTCGAATCCTGCCTCGGGCATGGATGAGTGTGATGTCCTTAGGTTAGTTAGGTTTAAGTAGTTCTAAGTTCTAGGGGACTGATGACCACAGATGTTAAGTCCCATAGTGCTCAGAGCCATTTCTAATCTCATCACGAATAATAGAAGAGTATGAGTGGCTCAAATGGAGTAAGACAGCTAGGTGAATTGAGTTTCTTGAGTGTAAATTGAAGTAATCTACCGCTATGATGAACGGATCCTCAGCTGTATTTCGTTTTTTACGTAATTTCTCCTTTCACATCATCTCAATACTGTCGTAGTACCAAACAGTTTATATTTCCAAAATGCGTGGGAACTTTTTCATCGAATATTAAATAACAGTTATTACAGTACTCTCGTTGGATCGAAACTGCATTATACAATGAATATTTTACTAAGAGATAAACAAGAAGTGCTTTAAATATTTCGAAAGACTTCTCCTCCCGATCGGCTGGTTAGTGTCTCGTTGTTATTCGATATAGATGGAAAAATATTCCTCTGTGAGTTATCGTAAGGGACATTATTGGTATTACCGGTAACATTATGACACTATCAGTGAACTGTTCATTCATGACAAATAAATTTACGCTCTTTCTTTAGACTACATGCAATGTTATTTGTGTAATGTTCTGTATAAATTGTAATCAGTTCCATGTTGAACGCTATTATATACATATCTCATGCCAGCATTTTATCTACTTCAGTATGCTCTGTCTACAAACCTTCTGCGGTTCATAAACGAAAAGATAACCAGTTGGCTTTTAATACTGCATTTCATGACCGAAAGTTTTCTATTTTACAGGACTCTATGAGAGAGAGTTCCTTTGAAAGCCTAACATGAAGTGAAACAAGCGAAACAGCTCAACGAGGCAAACTAACTCCCACTAATTGTTCAAGACCATATGAATTTTTGTCTCTTCTTGTCGATGACTCTTTACCTGATAATCGAAACACAGAGAACATTACTTTCTTTGCGTACGCAGCTGTTTCGGATGCCTATTTCTTCCAAAGCCTATTTATACGTATTGTCGCCACTTCGTTTTTCATAACCGTAACTGTTATATCTAAAAATGGATCTCCTCTTAGATTTTCAAAATTAAACATATAGAGATATGCAAACAGTCATATTGTACCCAACTGATACGCTGACAGTGAACAAAGAAATCTGTACTAGTATTTTTAATTTTTGCTGTCGAGATCATCGGCAACTATTGAAGCACTCCATGTTGTCTGAGCGAAACTGGATGTATCAATAACGCCAAACCCACATAATGACATTCGACAAACTGCTTCTGTCGTGCTTCTGTTAAGGTATTTTCCTCGTCTTCATGAGATTCTGCTTCCGTAGCTGAGTGGCCAGCATGACTGACCCGGGTTCGATTCCCGGTATTTCCAGGGATTTCTCCTTGTTGGGACGACTGAAGCGGGGTCCACTCGTCCTCGTAGTGCCAATTAAGAGGATACTTACCGAGTAGTAGCGGCTCCGGGTCACGAAAACTGCAACGGACGGGAGAGCAGTGTGCTGACCCCACGTCCCTCCGTACTGCATCCAAGACGCCTTTAGTAGAGGAGGACACAGCGGTCGTTCGATAACAGTGTGCTTGAAGGGCCTTTGGACGGAATTTAGTAATTTTACATTACATAATTTTCAGCCTCTGCAGTTCGTCTTTCATTGTTCAAATACGTGGATGACGTATGTCATTCCATTAATCGTCAGAACGAAATTGAACATGCATACATTCTTCATGGACTTACGTGGAACCTGTTGTTTCATATGCAGAATCGAGCCGTACGATCGCACAAAAGAACAGCAAATTAGAAGAAACATGCCGATTTCAAATCTTCCTCTGGGCAGCCAGGTTTAGTTATTCCATAGTTTTGTACTTTTTTTAATAAGGAGAATGCCGAGATCGTTCCTTTGAAAGATCAGTACCGGCTTCCTGCCCTTACCTTTTCCAGTCCCAATTTGCACTTCATCTGCAACTTACAGGGTATTTCTTCTTGAACAGCGGACAGATGCTTACAATGAACAGGTAATGGCTGATACTGCATTTCACACCCTCATAATCTATGCATAATGAAGTGCAGGTAAATATTCCACTGGAAAAGCCAGCAAATTCGCTAGAGATTCGGGATGTTGGGTTCAAGACACTGTCATTGGACCCGGTAAATGCTTACCACCCTTGACAGTTGTTAATACGTTCAATAATGTGTCATGCTGAGAATTACAGTTTGATACCAAAAAAATTACATTCTGGAGAAATACAGGTATCTTACGACGTCATTCCCAAGTTTCTGTAACATTTTCACTCCAAGCCGTAATCCAGGGACGACTTTAAAACTACCGGACGTGACGGGATACCAGTACGATTCTACACAGAGTATGCGGAAGAAATTGCCCCTCTTCTAGGAGCAGTGTATTGTGGGTCTTTGAGGAGCGATGTGTTCCTGACGATTGGAAAAAAGACAGATCATTCCTGCTTTTAAAAAGGATCATCGAACAGACGCACGGAAGTCAGACCTCGGTCAGCTGTGGAGTTCCTGAATAGTGGAGTTCCTGAATGTCTTTCGCGCACGTATTATGACACTTATGGAGGCCGAAAAATCTCCGTAGGAACCAACATGGATTCCGGAATCAACGATCGTGTGAAGCCAAAATGTTCCGGGCTATTATGCCGTGGTCAAATGGATTTTACCTTAAAATTCATTTCGTCCCCAACTGCGGAGGCTGTTTTCAAGGGGGATCGAAGCTACATTGTATGTCCGATTCACATTACGGCTCACACGCCGCGGGGAAGCGGAATTTTGCTGCAGTCAGTAGAGAGTCAGGGCATGAATCGGACATTCAAGGTAGCTACGATCCCCCTTGAAAAGTTCTCTGCACATGGGGACGAAACGCTGGGTTTTAAAGTGAAATCGATTCGACCACGACGTAATAATCCGGAACATGTTATTAACTGTGACTTTTCCGCCTGTGAAAGTTTACATTTTACAACGGAACCCAGTTCACTCTGTTCGTCCACGAGACCCAGAAAGCAGTAGACACAGGCGCCCAGGTAGATCTTGTGTTCCTTAACTTCCGGTACTGTTTCGCACTACCGTCTAGTGAACAAAATACGAGCGTGAGGAATATGATAGCAGCTGTGTGAATGGATTAAAAAGTTTCTAGTAAACAGAACACACCATGTCGTTCTGGACAGAGAGAAATCTTCAGATATAAAAATAACTTCGGCCTTGCCCCTGGGAGGGCTGTAGGACGATTTTTTTTTTTTTTACAGAGTGATTAAATCACCTAGCAGATAACGTCGGAAATCCCGTGAGTCTTTTCGCGGATGATGGTGTTGTATACAGAGAAGTCACGGCGCTAGAAAATTGTAACGAACTTCAGAAAGAGTATCGGCACTTGGTGCAGGGAGCGGCAATTGCCCGTCAACATAAGGAACAGAGATGTTTTGTGAATACATAGGCAGAAAGACCCATTATTGTATGATTACACAAATGCAGAACAATGATTGGGGACAGATACTCCCGTGAAATATCTAGAAGTATGCGTACAGAGCGATTTGAAATGGAGCAGCATAAAATTAATCGCAAGTAAGGCACATCCCAGACAGATTCATTGGAAGAATCGTCAGCAAATGTAGTGCGCCAACATAGGAAGTCACTTGCAAAACACTCGTTCGAACAATACTTGAATGTTGGCCGTCAGTATGGGATACATGTCTGATAGGACTGATAGTGGAAATATAGAAGATCCAAAGAAGAACACCACGTTTCGTTACTGCTTCATTTAGTAAGCGTGAAAGCGCGACGGAAATACTCAGCCAACTCCAGGGGCAGGCGCTGCAAGAGAGGGGTTGTGAATCACGACGAGGTTTACTGTTAAATTTCCTAGAGCGCACGTTCCTCGAAGAGCCAACAAATACGTTGCCTCCTCCTACATGTATCTCACTAAAAGACCCTCAATATAAAATAATAAAGATTCAAGCCCACACAGAGGCTTAGCACCAATCATTCTTCCAGCGAACCACACGAGAATGGAACAGAAAAGGGGGAAAGTGACAGTGGCACAAAAAGTATCCTCCGCCATACGCCTCAGGGTGCCTTGTTGAGTATAAATGTAAACGTAGATGAGTTTATGATGGACTGATGATGAATGATGGATTATAATGGATTATTTGCTATCTTGTTATGATCCGTTTCTGTATTTCGCTTACCTCTGGGGAGTACGGATAAGTGAGCTGATGAGTGAGGTTATCCCATATACTTTTAATCAGCGAAATTTCATAAGTCAAGTATGTTGAGACATTTTCCACATTATACGTAAAATCTGAGGCGGTTTGTCGGTGATGTCGACCGAGTGATTAATTTAGTTCCAATAATTAGACTAAGATGATGTGCCGGTGTTCTCGTAAAAAAATTAATGAGGCATCATGTGTTTTGGAAGACGCTCATAATTTCCCTTTGGGTTCCATCGCTTTTAAAGAACTGATGACAGTGAATCGAGATCAAGTGGAGGTGTTTACTAAGTACTAGATGCATCCTGACGTATGCTGCTCTTTTATTTGCTTGAAGCATGCTCTTGATGAGCTGGTGCACATCTGAGTCGTTGAGCGGCGAAATACTTAGACGCTGCGTTTATTACAAGCGCCGAGTTTCTTTGTCGTCAGTTCACAATTCGAACAACTCCTAGTGTATGTGTGTAGCAGCTGAGATGAATATCCGTTTGCTGGTGTCCCACATACTGCGTTTGTGCTCGACTGGTGGGAGTGCGCAGCATCCGACGGCTGGGCTGTGACCTTCGGACCCTTCACTTTCACTTTCACACGGCCAGGAAACCCGCCGGGCAGCCAGTTGAGGTCTCACTTTCTCTTTCTGGCTACTCGTCATCCCGAAGGCCGTTTACTGGAGGTGAGGAGTTCAAGTGGAAAATACAATTCGGCAGACACTATATTTTTGTATAAAAATGTATTTCAAATTATAAAAAAGCAGTACATATTTTTTAAATGACGATGAACTCTTCGCCGAGATGTACATTTTGAAACAGAGAATTGTGCTTATGAACTAGCTTCTACTAAAAATTTCCCCAGTGATTTTGTATTCAGATGCTTGTAAAATTCTGGAAGACTGACAAATCATGTTTTTCTTTGAATTTCTAAAGACATTGTTTCAGTCGTATTTGTCGCCTGTGTACGGATTTTGAAAGGGGATACCTGGAAATATGACAAAGGGGAGTGAGTCCTGTAAATCAGCAGTGAGATTCATTTTAGGGTAAATGAAATCGTGGTGTATGCTTGAAGAGTAGTTCTCGATTCGAAGGAGATTCACACAACGTCTTCGTGTCCACTCACAGCATACAATGTTTTTTGGTGAAAACGTGCAGGGTCCTTTATGCATTTTCTCTCGACAGTCTGGTGAGATACCGAAGTACTAATAAATAAAGAACAGTATGTTCTCTGACGAAGAAGCTTATTGCTTGCCAATTTGATCGACCTGCGCCTGCAAGTTATTGACTACCTCTGGGGGCACGTGCGCTCCCAGGATCTCGAAGAGGTTGATGCGCTGATCGCCGGGGATGTGCTCGTAGGCTGCCAGCTCGATACCTTCTTGTACTTTCTGTATAGTGGCATCCTTGGGGATGAGATAGGTGTCCTGTGCCTGGCGGATGGCCTCGTTGGTAAATACGGAGCCTTCCCTGCCCTGCGCACTCGACCCGTCGGGGGCCCCCTGCAGCTGCTGCTGTTGCTGGGGCTGCTGCTGCGGCTGTTGCTGCGGCGACGGCTGGCGGTACTGCTGCGGCGGGTGCTGCGGCGAGCCGCACGCGGCGGCGGCCAGCAGCAGCGCCAGAGCTAACGTCGCCTTCATCGTTCTGCAAATAAGAACACGTTTCTATACGAACCAGTCGCATTACTGCGGCTTCTAAGATACTCGTACAACTAATGAACAGAGTCGGGTTGACGGAGAAGATAGAGAAGATCCAAAGAAGAGCGGCGCGTTTCGTCACAGGGTTATTTGGTAAGCGTGATAGCGTTACGGAGAAGTTTAGCTAACTCCAGCGGCAGACTCTGCAAGAGAGCGGCTCTGCATCGCGGTGTAGCTTGCTGTCCAGGTTTCGAGAGGGTGCGTTTTTGGGTGCGGTATCGAATATATTGCTTCCCCCTACTTATACCTCCCGAGGAGAGCACGAGTGTAAAATTAGAGAGATTCGAGCGCGCACCGAGGCTTTCCGGCAGTCGCTCTTCCCGCGAACCATACGCGAACGGAACCGGAAAGGGAGGTAATGACAGTGGCACGTAAACTGCTCTCCGCCACACACCGTTGGGTGGCTTGCGGAGTATAAATGTAGATGTAGATGTAGTGTACACTGAGGTGACAAAGGTCGTGGGGTAGCGATATGCACATATACAGATGATGGTAGTATCGCGTACACGAGGTATAAAGGGCAGTACATTGGCGGATTTGTCATTTGTTCCCAGACGATTCATGTGAAAAGGTTTCCGACATGATTATGGGGCCGGCCGTGGTTCCCGAGCGGTTCTAGGCGCTACAGTCTGGAACCGCGCGATCGCACGGTCGCAGGTTCGAATCCTGCCTCGGGCATGGATGTGTGTGATGTCCTTAGGTTACTTAGGTTTAAGTAGTTCTAAGTTCTAGGGGCTGATGACCTCAGAAGTTAAGTGCCATAGTGCTCAGAGCCATTTGAGCCAAACATGATTATGACCGCACGACAGGAATTATCAGACTTTGAACGCGGAATGATAGTTTCAGCCAGACGCAGAGACCATTTCATTTCGAAAATCGTTAGGGAATTCAGTATTTCGTGGTTCACAGTGTCAAGAGTTTGCCGAGAATACCAAATTTCAGGCATTACCTCTCACCACAGACATCGCAGTGGCCGATGGTCTTCACTTAACGGCCGAGATCAGGGGGTTTGCCCAGAGTTGTTAGTGCCAACAGACAAGAAACACTCCGTGAAATAACCGCCGAACTTCATGTGCGACGTACCACGAACGTATCCGTTAGGACAGTGCGGCGAAATGTGACGTTAATGGACCACGTCACCGGGCGATCGATGCGAGTGCCTTTGCTAACAGCACGACATCGCCTCTGGCGCCTCTCCTGAACTAGTGATCTTATCGGTTGGCCTCTAGACGACTGCAGAACCGTGGCCCGGTCAGAGGGTCCCGACTTCAGCTGGTTGAGTCCGAGTGTGGCGCAAACCCCACGTAGCCATGGATCCAAGTTGTTACAGAGGCACTGTGCAAGCTGGTGGTGGCTCCATAATGGTGTAGACTATGATATTCTTCACGGGTTTGCAGCCGGCTCATGTCCTCGTCCAGACGAAGACCTGCTCCGGCTGCAAACTCGTGAAGAATATCAGAAGTTATTAGGCCGGGAAAGTCTACGAAATCACATGGTGTAGACTATGTTTACATGGAATGGATTGGGCGCGCTGGTACAACTGAATCTATCATTGACTGAAAATGATTATCTTCGGCTACTTGGGGACCATCCGCAGCCATTCATGAACTTCTTGATCGCAAGCAACGATGGAATTGTTTTGGATGACAATGCGCCAAGTCACTGGGCCACAACTGTTCGCGTTTTGTTTAAAGAGCGTTCTGGACAGTTGGAGAGAAAGATTTGGCCACCCATCGAAAATTTTGCGACATAATCGAGAAAATTCGTGCACAAAATCCTGCACCCACAATACTTTCGCAATTATGGTCGGCATAGAGGCAACATGGCTGAGCATTTTTGCAGGGAACTTCAGACGACTTTTTTTAGTCCATTCCATGCCGTGTTGCTGCACTGAGACGGGCAAAAGGAGATATGACACGCTATTAAGAGGTATCCCAGGACTTTTGTCATTCCTGTGTACAACATGGGCAACAGCAGAACTCGCTGAATGGGCTGTCACACTATCACGCATATGGCTCTTGGTGCTTAGGAAGCAGTTTAATAAAAACATAAGAGTACAGGCTTTGGCGATCATTGTCGGTAAAGTTAAGAGCTGCTGGGTTCTGGTACTGCATAATTTTTGCAAGAATCTTCTGATACGGCTTTTTTGCTGGAGCCTTCTTCCGGGAACTCGCTGCGTATTAAATCGCACTGTCAAAGTTTCCGAACTTAAGAAAAGTATTCCCCGCGTTTAACGCCGTTAACTGATATGTACTGGTACCTAAATCACAGAAATGCCATTGAATAGCCTATCATGAATATTTACCGTGATAAAAATGGGAAATGTTTTCTTAAATTTGCGAAATTTTAACAGTCGATCTTACAACGAGGACGCGCCTAGCGTGATCACCGATTTCGCCCAGATTTAAGGCATATGCAAGGTTTGGCCATAAATGAAAGTGTCAGAAGTAGGAGCTGTAGATGGCCTGGTGTTTCCAAAAAAATAGCATTTTTCGCGGGAGTGAGGTGAAGCTTGAATGATTTATGTTAGCGTAGTTTCCATCAGCGGTTAGCGCAGTGGAAAGAGTATAGAAGGGTCAAAGGGTCTAATCACTCTGGGGAACATTTTTATTTTCAATTTTTGCGTTGCTTACACTGCAAATAAACTTACATAATATTCAATATGTTATATTTGTTAACATTTTCATAATAGGTATGAAAAGGAACGGCAAAGGAAAATTTGAGAACGAAAATCTATTTCCAAGAAAGGACTCTACTTACGGCGTACACGAGGACTGTCCACATAACTTTACGACAAGGGATAGTAATCAAATGGTATATGAGTTATTCCGTCAGTTTAATTTTTACCTTCGAACATACTTCGGCAGCTATAGACGGACAATAGTTTCTCTTTGCAGATACTGATAAAATTATTGCATCCCCTATTTCTGAGATGAATATGACCCCAGGACGTGTAAATCATCAATTATGATCTACCCCTCGACCCTCGGATTACTGTTCTGTACTGTATCCGCTTAACGCTGCCTGGAAACTATGGTAACACAGATGCCTCATGCCTCGCCCGACCTGCGCCGAATACTCTATGTTTTCTAAGCGCTTGGACACTTCTATCACTTCCAGCTCTGCTCAAGCCCTTGTTACACAATAAATTTATAACGTGATTGTCAGCAGGCCCGGGACACTTTTTACTATGCTCCAGTTTCTGGAAGAAGAGATCAGCAACGATACAGTCGGGTAAGAATGATGTCGTACACCAAAACACAAGAATTTTTAACATCATATTCTCAGCGTTAATCCCATCTAGTACACGGTCCGTTGTACTCATATTTGGCAAATTTAGTTTACCTAACTTTGCCGGCTGTTGCATTTCTGCCTCCACAGTCGTTTGTCACACTACAGAGGGAACTTGTGTGCGCCACCTGCCTGTGAATTGGATAAACATTGTTCTGTGTATGTTATCGTATTTTAACTGTTTGTGTATCGTAATCTCTGAGGCGGAAATTGGGGACCAGTCCAGAATTCGCCTAAGCGAGCTTGAGAAACCTCGTAAATACCACACTCAGACTCTCCTGTGCACAAGCCGCGGTGGTTACTCCGCGGTGCGGATTCGATCCGAGTCAGGCTCAGTTTTCTGTGTGGCAGACTAGCGCGCTGCGCGTTACTCTGGACGAACATATCGATTTTCAACATCTTAGTTTATAATATAGCGGTCCACGCTTTGCTCACTGATCGGTCTAGTTTCCACGTGACATAGTTTGAACTCCACCTTTGCAAAGATATGCTGGCAAACTTCCGCATTGCTGAGTCTCGTTATTATGTCCACCTCCTCATATGTCACATGTTGAGCACTTCCAGAGTAGGTCTACAAGGGTGCTGACAGGTTAAATACATTTTGTCATTTTATATCATGCGAGAGTAAGGATTTATCATAACTGTAAATAGAGATAATCACCGAGACTTATGCAAATGTGCTCAGTATTTCTAAAGAAAGCATATCGCGGGTTGACTAATGGAAGAAAATCCCTATTGATGGCAGAGGCGAACGTCAACAAAAATGCATGCGTGGGAGAGCTCAACGTCCGAGTTAGGCGCACCCAGATTGGTTTCTGCTAAAACGAATGACGTTGTATTGCTCTGGAGTAGTAATAAAGTCTTCATTCGTCATCAAAAATCACATTCAGTCATGAGTACACAGTGAGAAGGCAGCCATTGGATCTTTAGATACCATTCCACGTTTCACCTGAAACTATTGAAAACGTTGGAAGAAATCAATAATCAATACACTAGACTCGTTTCTGAAAGAAGCGGAGTATTCAGGTTTAGCTTTGCCGTGGTTCCCCTAAAACATTTCAGGGAAATTGTGGGATAGTTTTCACAGCCGACGCCACCTTCCTCGCAACCGGATTAGCGCCCCATCAAATGACCTCGACACGCCAAACCGCCACTTTTCTTCCTCCTCTCCTTTCTACTTGTTGTTGTTGTTGTTGCTGTTGTTGATGATGTTTTTATTCTCCTTCTGGTACTGCTACTTCCAATTAGAAATCTAAATCTGGTTTTAAAAAGCGGGATTTGAAATCCCCTCCACTTCTTTCGCCTGTGACGGGGGAGTAAAGCCAAATTACCTTCTGGTGCTTGTTCTCTAGGAACTCAGTGTGCAGTGAGTGCACAAACAGGCAAAGAAATACAGGTCTCAATTGCTGATTCTCGCTAGTCTACACTGATGGGAGCAACTTTCGTCGGAGTCGTTTTGACCACAAGGGAAGAAGATGTGAAGGCGTATAGTTCCTCAAGACTGTACTGCACTCTTAACATGGCTTGAATCTACTGCCTCTCCGCATTGTGTCTTGTAGTGCAGGCCTGTGGTGTTCCTGATGATAATTCACTAGTCGGATGGAAATAGTAAGGTCGTGAGCTCCTTGGTGATATTCAAGGGAAAGACGTTTTCTCTTCCTCTTATTAACAACGTAAAAACAGCAGTGTTTGCATTCAACATGGGCATCCACACTAAATAAATATACCTGAAGGAAAACTCATATTTCGTAAAGGTAGGCTGCTAATACGACGAAGGAAGAAATCCTTCCCATTGTGGCGATCAAACGATCGCTCTCAGCCAGCAATGTTCATTTAAACGCGTACATTGCAGGGTTGTACTGTCACTAGTAGCTTCAACTGGTCTTGCGGAAAACTTCGTCCCTTGTTAGGTTAAGGGTACACATTAGCTCTCCAGCAAAACGCGCGAAAAGGATTATAAGCTCTGTTGACACTTTGTTAGTAATAGTTGCACTGTGCTGATGCTGACAAGGATGTACGTCTTATACCTGAGAAACAATACGAGTTGCACAAAAGTCATTATTCAACTTGTAATTTTTGTTCACCAGGATTTTTTCTAAAACTTCAGTGAAGAAAAGATTTGAATTATTATAGACGCCCACCGTATTCGACTTTGCTGACCTCTTGTCATGAGGTGGCGTTAACTGAGATAACAGTTGCGTAGTTCGGTAGCGTAACATACCGTGCCGTGAAAGCTCACATGCTATGACAACATGCTCGTAGTTTTATAGCCTACATTAGTCTGAAAAATGCAAGAGACGTGGCGCTGAATAGTTGTAGATCATCAAACTGTGCGCGAGTGTCCTGAGTTAAATCCAAAACATCTCTACAGATATTACTATTATTATTACTATTATCACTATTAGTGGAAGCCGCAGCGGCGGTTGTGGAAGTGCTGCCAGTATTAACTGTATTAATTCATAGTCGGCATTATTTACTTACATTATTACTAAGGACTCCCAAATAATTTTAACACTATTTGTCATATCAAAATTGTTATTTATTAGATACATAATAAGATACTGTGTGTGTGAAACCCCGGTCCGATGTAAGAGATGGCTCGATGCAACTGAGCGGTTCACTTTAAATAAATAAATACTTTATAAAAATCCTTTCAATGTATTGCATACTACTGAAATGTGCAAATACTGGCTTTTTCTCTCCGTGGAATTTTTGGAAGACACATGCTTCATTATGTACCATAGACGGTTATTTGTTGACAATGAAAGAAATTTATTACTCAGTCGACCATGATTAAAAACTTTGTTATTGCAGAAATGTGGTGATAATCAATGAAACAAGCGTCAGGACCGGGCCACCTCTTACCGGCTGGTTGCGTGCTGCTTCGCAGAACTCAGCTACAGTGAAAGTAGCGCTGCAGGGAGTGGGCAGCATAATTACCGTTGCATAATCGCTTCCAGATGCACCGCCCATTCTGTCTCAGGTTTTTACTTCCTGCTGAACATGTGCATTGCAACACAAACACGCACGCCAGTCGAATGAAAGCCCGTAGTAGCAGAGGAACATTATCTTCAGCGACAATAATTTCAACGGCCGATACGATAGCAATAGAAGTTTTCTAGTTAAATTGTCTTTTAGCGAGTTTTCAGAAATGTCCATTCTTTGTCACTGTGTTTTCTCTTAAATATGAGACTCAAGTCCGTCATCCACTGAAGTTCGCTCTTGAATATTAACCTGGGTGAAACAGTCGTTGTGCGACCACGAAAGAGATGAGGGATGAATCGGAAAAGGCAAGGATACGTAGTGGGGATATGAATGGTAATGCCGGTAATACCAGTGTCACCTCGCTTGCGACATGCCTAAAATGAGAAAACTCTTCATTTATTACATACGCCAATATTTTTAAGGGTTTGAATGTTGCGAGATATAGAATACTAATGGAGCCTTTTTTCTTTCGCAAGTTGAAGGTTCTTATAGTAATGACGTCATCTTTCATTAAATAACGGAGCCATTACACTGATCAACGAGAAATTATAAGCACCTACCTAATAGACGGTATGCCCACCTTTCGCACGGATAA
The DNA here is from genome assembly GCF_023864275.1 of Schistocerca cancellata. Classification (NCBI taxonomy): domain Eukaryota; kingdom Metazoa; phylum Arthropoda; class Insecta; order Orthoptera; family Acrididae; genus Schistocerca; species Schistocerca cancellata. The sequence continues at coordinate 411,934,698 of NC_064626.1, forward strand.
CAGCGTCGTGGCATGGAAGCAATGAGGCCTTGATAGGTCGCTGGCGGGAGTTGGCACCACATCTACACGCACAGGCCACCTTATTTCCACAAACTCCGGCGTGGGGGCCGATGAACGCTGACGCCACGCTCAATGACATCCCAGATGTGTTCGATCTGGTTCAGATCTGGCGAGTTGTGGGGACAGCAGACCAACTGGAATTTGTCACTGTGTTCCTCTAACCACTCCATCACACTCCTTGCCTTGTGACGTGGCGCATTATCTTGTTGAAAAATGCCACTGCTGTCGGGAAACATGATCGTCATTAGGGGGCGTAAGTTGCCCGCAACCAGTATACTATACTTCCTGGCCGTCGTGGTGCCTTGCACGAACTCCATCGCACCCATGGATGCCCACGTGTATGTTCCCCAGAGCTTAATGCATCCGCCACCTGCTTGTCTCCGCTCCGCAGTACAGGTATCAAGGAGCTGTTCTCCCGGAAGACGACGGATTCACTCCCTCCCATCGGCATGATGAAGAAGGTATCGGTATTCATCAGACCATGCAACGCTCTGCCACTGCGCCATCGTCTAATGCCGATGATCAAGTGCCCATTTCAGTCTGCCAGTTTCAGTCGTAGTTGCCGATGTAGTGGTGTTAACATTGGCAAATGCGTGAGTCGTCGACTGCAGAGGCCCATCGTTAGGAGTGTTCGGTGCACTGTACGTTCAGACACACTGGTCTGCCCAGCCTACGACGTCGAACATCTGTAATGAGGGGTGGCCGTCCAACCACATGACTTGGCACACACAATGAGGTCACTTTGAAACCTACACTCATGCCTGAGACTGACGTGAACCGTGTCTAATCCGCCTTCACAAGTCAGCATCTAAGTGCGAAGTTCTTGGTCTTACCAAGCCGTACGCTGTATGTCTATGCGACTTTTGGCGGTACGCGCCTGCAAACACAACAGCATATGGCTACGATCTGGCATTGTTTTGGAACTTTATTGATTGCGTGGTCTGTCATCTCCGATTACAGACAGTAGGCTAAGTGAGAGAGAATAATTTTGCAGTGACTCCGATTGTAATTCCATAAATTCTGTCGAATCAGAGACACTTTTCTATGAAATCCTCCTGCATCTTAAATAAACTAGGAAACTTAATATGTCCCTGTGTATGGATTATGTTGGCGGTACGCCCACGTAAAATACAGTACCCAGTGACAATGATGTTCAATGTAACATTAAGGTCTCACATAACAGTGAGCTCAAACAACATCTGTTGGAAGCTTTTCCTGAACATACACCTAATCTTTTAATTCCGCTGTACTACTTCGGGTGCTGATTGATACTACTACTGTTAGGATTCAGCAATGCACACCGAACCAATGCGCGGAAAGACACCGAGAAGATATTAATGACGATTCAGTTAGTGGTAAACATAGAATTTTTTCTATCTGTTAGTACTACACTCCTGGAAAAGAGATTATCAAAGCAAAATCAATTACATATCTTTATGAATTATGGGGTGCCTGGACCACTCGCCTATATGGTGTTTCAACAGAGTTGTAAAATTGCCGTAGGCTGCCAAAAGTGAGCGTAGACTACGGTAGTTTTCCTAGTGCCTATGGTCAGTTAAGATCAGAAATCGCGTTACCTGTTCGTTAGGTGTGTTGCACATCCATTGTGACGTTACCTAATTTTGTTCCTTTTGTGTGCGTATGCGGTCAGTGTCTTGCTACATTTCCCCAGAAGCCGGAAACGGTGAACCGTCTAGTAACTAAGAGAGGGTATATGAAGAGCTGCGTAAGTATAGCAGAATTTGTATTTAATTCAGGTTTTATTCGAAAATTATGGATTTGTGACGTCAAACAGCGGGATGTAGTAAAAGTAAGAAAAAATACAGATTTATCATATATAATTAGAAAATGCAATTTTCTCGGAAAAAGATACAAAATTAAAAACCGCGAAACAAAAATATATCGAAAATAGCTTCAATGCTTTGTCGAGGTTATGTAAAACATTTCCAGTATTCATGAACAACTGTCGCACTTATCAAAGGCCGGCCGTAGTGGCCGAGCGGTTCTAGGCGCTACAGTCCGGAGCTGCGCGACCGCTACGGTCGCAGGTCTGAATCCTGCCTCGGGCATGGATGTGTGTGATGTTCTTAGGTTAGACAGGTTTAAGTAGTTCTAAGTTCTAGGGGACTGATGACCATAGCAGTTAAGTCCCATAGTGCTCAGAGCCATTTGAACCATTTTGAACTTCTCAAAAATACAGGAAACTCTTCTCGTTGATCATGATGATGAACGTTCAGTTGAGTACAAAAACAACAATAATTTTATAGGTTTTTATATTTGTGCAGGTGAACTGTAGTTGAACTGTAGTTGTAGTTTGATTACATAAAAGTACAGAATTTACGCGACAAACTAATTTTTAGTACTTATATAATGCAATTTATATTTTATGAGGATGTAGAATACACAGTGGGCTAGCAGTGACCGATGTGCAGTTCTAATCATGTGCAACGCAAACAAATAAACAAATGAGCGAAGGAAGAACAAAGAGAAGTCGTAGGCGCGCAGTTTCTCTCTCACGCTTTCATTTATACGTATTTCCCTACCAATGCTGTCAATACTACCGGCATTCCTATCATTTACTACGTCATTTACGTATCGTAGCAGTATGACCGAACTATAATTTTGGTAGAGTGTAACTCTATGTTTGAGCTATACCAGCGGTGAAGAAAGGGATTATTTCTGTTCGCTCAATACTGATTTCTCTCTCTCTCTCTCTCTCTCTCTCTCTCTCTCTCGCTACACAGTACCGCGGGTAATCAATAGAAGATACTGTTCGTCGACTCATAGCATCTGAAACCTGGCACTTTGAAATCTCATGAAACAGTATTTGGATATATTTGATAATATTGTCATTGCTGTGTCCTGTGCTCAATCATTATTCGTTTTCTAGGAAACTATAGTAATCAAACCATAAAGAGAAAAAAGAATATGTGGTCAGATATAGTGACTTCAATAAAAAGATAATATAACCTGGAAGAAAGAAGAGGGAAAAGAAAGGGGGAAGAAAAGTCCATGTTGAGCATGTTAGTCAAATATTCTCTAAGAGACTGTTGACTCAATTTAATCGTTTATAGATTTCTTTCGTATTTCGAAACGACATAATTAACATATAATTTAATGGAGAAGAGTGACATTCTCAGGAAAGGTTGCAAGTTAGTCAAGAATTGTCATTGCAGATTTGATTAAAAAGATTAAAACACTTCATAAGACTTTCAGTTGACCGGTAGCGTAGAGGCCTTTGTTTCTCTTACTCATCTAATGATAAGATTCGTTGATCGCATCACTATCCCCGGTGAAAGTGCAGAAAACTTATAGGACCGGGGGTTGGAATGAATAGTTCGATGTGTACAGGATATGGATTGAAGCTAAACCGAAGAGAGGCGAAAGCAATGAAGAGTATCAGAAATAAAATTAACGATAAATGTAACATCGAAATTGATGACGACGAAGTAGATGGAGTGAAAAAATTCTGCTACCCAGGAAGCACACACTGACGCATTATATTATGTGCTGACTCGGCGACTAGCTATGCTGTAGCGCTTGGGCTAGCTTCTATGTGTGCTACCATAATGGTTCAAGTTTCACTTCCATAAATATAGGTCTCATACATAATACATTGTTATATGTTTGAGTGAAAGTAATGGGAGGGCTGCAAATCGTTTCGTTTTATACCCTTACAATCCAAATAGGTAATCACAGAAACTTAAGGCTGCATGCAGGTGATAACTGCATAGTCACATATTACGAAAATATATCAAGAACCCCTGAAACAACATTTTAGTAAGTACCTACCAGATATTGTACCCTTGGTAAAACAAACTGACCTACTATGGAGGATTGATGGGGTTTAAATTATTTAATCGTCATAGAAAAAGAGGAAGTTGACGAACTGGCTTTGTATTGGAGAACAGCGAGGTGCAAGTTACCATCCATCAGTCCTGATTTCTGATTTTCTTAAATCATTTCATGTGAAAGTCGTGATCATTCCTTCAAGAAACCCACAGGCAATTCCTGCCAAACATACTACCTTGATGTTGAAAGGGGATAAACTTCTGCCTTCCTTCGTCTCCCTTTCCAGACGACGCAACGAGCGAAGTAGTGCAGCAATTAAGCCACTGGACTCGCATTCGAGGGAAGCAGGGTTCCAGTTTCTGTCCACGAGTCATGCTGTAGATTTTTCGTGGGTTACCTTAATCGTTTGAGACGAATACCGGGACGATTCCTTTCTAAAGAAACCCGTAGATTTCATTACACCTTGTTGACCAACCCAAACTTCCGCTCGTCGTCGACGGAACGTAAAACTATAACTATTATCCCGTTTGTCCATTACTTTCCAGCAGTGCTTAGACGTGTGTCGTTTACAGTAATGCTATGATTCTTTTTTTTGGGGGGGGGGAGAAGGGGGCTCCGGATTACTTACTTTAGCTTTGGCTATTGCCCCTGTGAGGAAACGAAAATACGCCAGACGACGAACGTGCTTCTCAATTGTGACATTATACGAGGATTACCGCAATAAAACGCTTTCGTCCAGCAGTTTTCATACTACGCGTCAAACTGTAGTTAATGTCTAATAAAAGAGAGTATTTCGTCTCATTGCTTCTTGATATTTCACATTAAATGAAAGAAAAGTGAAGAGTTCTTCTGCGGACACATGTGCTGATTTGAACACATTCATCTGTAACGAAGGGAAGTCCGAAGAATCAAATTAAACTTGCGGCTGGAAACTTATAATATTGCCTCCTCTTTTTCATCCCTAATAGGCTTACGTATCCTCGAAAGCCCACATGGTTTCTTTACATCATTTTAGATATATGAAATACTCTGTTGAACCACGTCCATACCGAGCTGGTAGACATCCACTAGGCTGATCCCCAATTACTTTTGTATCGAATGCTTTCTTCAATAATGAGTATTGTGGTCAGCGCATGTACTTCGTTTTTATCATCCCTGCGCGGGTACCAGGAATTCCTAAATGCTTCTCTGAATGCTGGCAATTGCAATCTCATACTAAATTCAATAAAATTTATTTGGCATCAATTTTTTCTGAACCTATCTTTGCAAACAAATTGTGCGAAAAAAGATTCAGGCGCACATTTCTGTGTAAAAATGTGAATAGTGCACGTGAAGTTTCATTGACATTTATTAATCGAAATACAAGCTTGACTGTGCTGTTTTCTCAAACAGTACGAATCTACTCTAGATTGTATTCATTGACAGCTGATTCGCTTGCTCATTTTGGTTGGGTGAGTCTACGTTTCCTGTAAGTTACCTAGACTGTTCTAGTATTATTCCACACATCATACTGTAAAGGTATACAGTTGCCAACACTGCTCACAGTCTGGTCGGACTGTAGACAGTGCGCATGTATAACAGTCGCTCACAACAGCTGATGAAGACAGCTTCATCAGTCAGTGAAATATTGTGCAAGACAGTAGTATTTTCAGTCCAGGGACAAGCACGGAAAAGCGTCATTTACCATCAGATAGGGAAACATCTTGTCCTCGTCGTCGTTTTCAGTTCTAAGACCGGTTTGATGCAGCTCTGCCCGCTAGTCTATCCTGTGCGAACCTCTTACCTCCCCGTCAGTATTGCAACCTACATCCATTTAAACCTACTTACTGAAGTTATTTTTACCACAGTTCAATTCATAACCATTCAGGAGTAATCCGATTTACCATATAATCGTCGGCATTCTTCTGTAGCACCACGTTTCAAAAGATCCTATTCTTCTCTTATTGGAATTGTTTATCGTCCACGTTTCACTTCTTTGCATGGCTACACTCCAGGCAAATATCTTCGGAAACGGCTTTCGGACATTTAAATTTGTATTTGATGTTAACTTATTCTTCTTCACTAGATTCGATTTTCTTCTTACAGCCACTTTGCAATTAATACCGCTTCAACGTCAGCTGTCGTAATTTATTATGCTGTCCAAATAACCTTACTCATCTACTACCTTTAGTGTCTCATTTCCTTACCTAGTCCTTTCCGCATCCCTCGATTTCACTCGATTACACTGCATTACCCTTGTTTTAGTTTCGTTAACCCCAGAATAAAAGGGGTAAAGTGTTGCATTGTTACTAAACCATCGTAAATTTTACTACTGCGTATCTTATTCAAAGGAAGTAATAATTTGCGCTAGTTAATTACAATGCTAAGGTCGCCAGTCGCAGGTCACATACAAAATAAGTATAAAACGTCTTGTTTTAGAGCCTATACTGACAAACCAGATTGAAGGGAACTGCGAATTGATACCAAGTGCAGTCGTAAATTTTACGACGCTTTAGTAATCTAAACTTGATATTCATTTTATAGTCTCTGTTCAAGAAACATGACACATATGAAATCATAAATTCGCAGCTGTCTCGAAGACTTGTACGGCAGAAATTTTTTGAACTGATTTAGGACATTCGTCTTCAACAACAAGAATACAACTAAGTCACAGGTGGGTCAAATCTGTATTATACGTACAAACGACCTTATCAATAACTCATACAGTATCGAAGCTACAGGTGACAACTACTGCGATGAAACATTTGAAAAGTTGATTGAACTAGTCATATTATTACTATAATTGCAGTTTTAAATGTAGAACGTACTTATATACAAACAAACATTGAACTGTAACACCAGTTGATGCGTAACATCTACCAAGACAAAATTGAAATGTTTTTCCATCCTTATCGCTTCGCCGTGTAAAGCACTGAATCTGCAGTAGCACTGAGAGTGACAGCTCCCACTGTGGTACGCTAGTTAGACGCAGAGAGGGGGCGGCGGCCGCAGTCCGGCAAGCTCACCTGCTTGGTGTCTGCGCCGACGGAGCAGTCAGAGGCGCGGCGAGTGAGGGAGTACTCGAGCTGAGTGCGCGGGCGCGCCGGCCGCGGCTCTTATAAAGCACGGCACCGCTGACCCCGATCCCGGGAAAAAGCGCCTCTCCGGCTGCCGGCTGCCGGCTGGCGCTTCACTTTCTCTCCCGCCGCCCGCCGTGGCCCGCGACACCCCTTCCTGACTGCACCACCGCTCCTCCGGACCTCGCGACCGACCACACCGTCTCTTCAGCCACATACAAATCACGCCGCGGCTGCGACTACGTCGCTTGTTCCCTTTCACGTCTGCACTGCCTCCACTTCGAACGGCGGGCTATAAAGTCGGTTGCTTCCGCAATTCGCTAGAGCGTCTCGAATAGGAATCACGGTTATCTGCTGCAGTTGATGAAGAGGAAGTGGTGGGGCTTTCGAACGAAGTCTTTAAGTTTGTAAGATGCTTCTCTCCGCGGATTACATGACTTACTCTGACGGAAATAGGAAGTGTTACACAATTAATACCTTGACCGCACGCAGTCAAATAGGTACTCCAGTATTTGGGCTACGGTGATTAAAGTTTCGTCCTTATGTTAATATGTTTTCAGTACAGAAAAAAACCGCTTTTACAGATGAAGAATGGGGTATGCGCATGATGGTTATAGGGTGTGTCTAACGTTTCTGGAACTTTTTAAGTGGGGGGTCAGAGCATAGCAAGCCCAGAGGATGTGCACGAACTGCCTATCGCTATCTACAGGACCCTGTGAAAGGTCGAGTCATTGGCGTGGGGGACATGAGAGCGTCAAACCAACAGTCCACACAGACAGTTAGCTGTACTGCAATGACTGTAGAATGATTGGTGACGAGATTCATCAAGAATAACACCTTGGCGAGAAGAGTAGACGCAGGTCCTCCCAGAAGGACTACACCATGAAAAAAATCGCAGGGTGTTTCGATTGGCTGCGAAAAATACACAGATGATAATAGCTGGAATCCAGGCAGACGCTACAAGGAGAGTCTCATCAAGAATGGTAAAGAACAGATAATTGGAAATCTGTAGTCTCGATGCGTCGTTTACTGCAGAATCCTGGCACAGTTAGAGCGAACTGGGAAATTGAGTGATTCTACGGTGAAGAGAGATGAGTCTCTTTTCTCTTTTTGGTGGTCAGATTAATTCCCACGTGTCCGCAGACCATCTAATGGACGGGAAGTAGCGATTCTCGAGACCTATACCTCTCCAACTCTTGGAATCGGTGTTGGAAGCTATTAGATACAACAACAGGACTGGTTTGGCGATTGTTAAAGGAATTCTCTATAATAGTGTCAGTAACAATAAACCATGTTGTCAGACTCTTCATGATCATGATACCGTATGGCTTACTCCAGCAGGATAATGCGAGACCACACAGCGGTTCACATCACAAATGAGGAAAGTATGGGTCCTTAACAGGCCTGTCTGATCCCTTACGTGTCAGCCATAGAACATGTCTGGGAAGCGACAGGAAGACGTAATCTCTCATACCAGCCTCCAGTGAGCAATCTTCATGAAGTGAATAGGATGTGTTCCAGGCAAAGCCAGAAATTCCTCGAGATAATATTTGGAGGCTGTTTGTCTCCATGGCACCAACGAACACAAGGTTGTATTCGTACCCATGGGGATGATGATGGGTATCAGTTCCATAATAAATAAAAGTTTAATCTTTTCATACCGTTAAGTGACGAATATCTCCTCAAATCTCCTAGATGGAATAACACTTTCCATTTGTGTCAGTGTATTTAAGGTCGTCCCAAAGATAAGTAAGAGATGACGACGAATAATTACGGTCAATTAAAACATTTGAAATGCACTAAACAATAGTTACCTTACTTCTCCATGTCTAGAGCTGTCAAAGGTGATGTAACCTCGCATTGGTTAAGACACTGCATTACGAAGTGGAGAATTCGATTGTCCCTGCGGCTGGCACAAATAATGTGCTCAATCAAATCCAGGATACTTCCAAACATGCCGGCGGCAAGTGCGTTCAGCACAATTTGCGACTTCGATCTCCCCCACCACTATCATCCATGAACAAACAAAAGGAGATGTCAGGTTTGATGTTTTCTTCTGAACTATAGAAACTATGTGACGCTATGCGCCAGCAGACTGCACATACTACAATTATAATTATTTTTAATGTGATTGTTATGCACATACATTACCAAACCCAGAAATTCTTGGACGGACTTGGATTATGCACATACATTACTGGAGCCAGAAATGCCTGGATAGACTAGGACAGTTCAATGTGAGTAATGAAACTAAGATTTATTTAGTGTGCTGTGAAGTAACGGCCAATATAAACACTTACTAGGTGTAGCACGCGAGTCAGTTATCGTTCAGCGTATATTTTAGTCGACTGAAGACAACCAAGCCTGCTTATTGTTTCCCTATGTGTAACACAGGTACTACTGGAAAAGTGTGCCACGTTATTGCAAACTTCATTACCTAGCTGTCTTTAAATATCACTCCTAATTTTTTTTATGAATCGTTATCCTATGACCACTTCCAAATTCAAACCTACTCCACAGACGCCTATAAAGAAACTCCATTTTTTCCATTATTCGAAGAGGAGCATCAACAAATAAACAGTAGCAGTGGTAGTACCCCTGGACTAAGATGGACTGACCAATTTCCGGAAGTAACAGATAGGACTGACCGATTTCGGATGAAGAAGATTCAAATCTCCACCTGCTCATCATGGTTTAGATTTCCCATGCCTCCTTCTACACGCTATGAATGCTTCTTTTCCACATCCTTTTCCATCTGATCTAGTGTACAGTCTACAATAACCTCGAGACCGACTAGACTTCGGACCGCTAACTTCTCTTCCTTCTTTTCTTCACTTGTGAAGTGATAACATCATTTGACTATGATTACATCTCGCCACTGTCAAGGTCATTCAGTGAAAACTATAATGATTCCATTGAAGTTGTATATTATTTGAATCAGATGCAGTATCCACCACTGTTAGCCAGTTCAACTTATCATTTTCAAGTGTACGCAATGCGAGTAATATAATGACGGACAAATATGAGTGTATGGACGAGAAGAAATACCTACAGAGGAAGTCACACCCCTAATGCTTACAGCCGTGAGTAACCCAAAAGAGAAACAACAAAACAACACAGTAAAAACTTAGTATTTACATGTCTATATGATGAAATGTATGCTGTTTGCGTATTCTGCCAGAAGTGCAGTTATGTTGCTAAATACAGCTGAAAATCACCATTAGATTGAGGTTGGTCATTAAAGGTGAATAAAGCATCTTATATGGGAGTGAAGGTGAATTTCGTTGGTGAAAGGTGCTCCGGCAAAGCCGAGTCGTGAGAGAAAATAGCAGTGTTGCTATCGAAGTGACTGTCTGGTAATGACGTAGAATCTTCCAGTGGTACCCGTGCGAATAGAGACGTGACATTGAAGCTGTCTAGGAGGTCACCTTTGTCCAGACGTATCTCTTGAAGCACTTTCACAAACTCGGTCTAGTACTTGATGTGGTGAGTACACTGACCCACAAGAGATTGTAGTAGCTCTGCATGGTGTTTAAAAAATGTTCAAATGTGTGTGAAATCTTATGGGACTTAACTGCTAAGGTCATCAGTCCCTAAGCTTACACACTACTTAACCTAAACTGTCCTAAGGACAAACACACACCCATGCCCGAGGGAGGAGTCGAACCTCCGCCGGGACCAGCCGCACAGTCCATGACTACAGCACCTCAGACCGCTCGGCTAATTCCGCGCGGCCATGGTGTTTAGCTATGCCGTGAGTTGGCTTATAACCCGAGAAAATTTCATCAATAAAGTATATTATTTAAATAATATAAAGCTTACGTGGATCTTTGACTTCTTTTATCCACATTACTCACTGTGTGCCCTTGAATAAGGACACAAATTTGTTCTTGTCGGTAGAAGTAAGACAATGGACCGTCTACCCCTCTATTCTCCGTACGGAACATATATGGTAAGACAGTCATGACGTTTGTACCGTATTTAAGAGGAACGGTTTCTCCCGATCTTAATCAGCGCCTAGTCATTCAAAATCTCGATTTTATTTGGTTGTAAAACGCTATAGCGGAGAAATATACTTCCTTCAAGCAGCAAGTGTTGCAGGTCGAAAAATAATGTTCGAATAGCAAGCTTTAGCAAGAAACTGTCCCCGATAATACATTATGTTGATAAAAACCAGAAATATTTTACACTTAGTGATGACTCACTCATTAATTGGAAATAAATTGTATAATAATATCATAGGAATAGACTAAGCATTTCGCCTTTTCCATGTTGTCTGCACCTCCTCCCCTTCCTCTTCAGCACCTACCCATCCGCCTCTCTCTCTCTCTCTCTCTCTCTCTCTCTCTCTCTCTCTCTCTCCGCTTTTTTGTTGTAGTGTATTTGTAGAGGAAGAGATTACCAACGAGTAATTTCTGCGTTTGTAACTTCGCTGCACACTTTTTATTGAACATAAATGCTAATGGAAAACGCTGAAGGTAATTTATTGCATTATACGAGTTCAGTGTAAACCCGCACATTCTTCGCCACGATGCTTTTAATAATTGTCAACACAAAGGTCATCTGAAGGTGTTGTCACTTCCTTCTTCAAATCGAACATCTACGCAATGGACAACGAAAGTGCAATGATTTTAATATCGTTTCTGACTTGTTACAAGATATGAGTAGCGGACTTTCTTATTTCACTTTTGGCATTTCCGGTCTGCTGCGGAAATTAGATCAGGGAGTCAAGCCCGACACTACTTTCCTTCCGCTCGTCAATGGAAAACGACGTTCAGTGCACCAGCAAGAGGAGATCTGCCTTTCTTAAAATATCTTGAATGAGGCTGTTCTCGTCCAGTCGTGAAATCTGACAAGAAACTGTCTAGCAAACATCTCTAAGAGAACGCTGCAGCAGTTTCTGTAGTTTCACAAAATGCAGTAACAATCGGTCATTTGCATATAAATGGGTTATTACAAAATGACGTGATAATGAACAGGTTGCTGAAGCAATACACATGATTATTTTACGAGTACTTTATTGAACTGGATTAGCACATTTGTAGTCCCTCCTAAGGAGACATAAAACGCAATAAATGTACTGCGATTTATAAGCATCTTATCTGCCCTATGACTAAGGAATTCCTGTCACTAATTACCAATTATAAAAAACAATATTATCGTTTTCGTAATAATTTCTCAACGACCTTTTGTAATTTAATTTGATTATTCACGCTTCGTGTAATCTCCTCTGTCCTGGTACCGTTGTCATATTTTCATAGGAAGCAGCACAACGCACGTTCCCTGGAGATACGAGCGCCTCTGATAATTGCAAAAGCTGTCGCTTGCAGTATCTGCCAGCAGCCAGCGCAAGACGCGCCGTGGCACATTTTCGCGTTATGTAAACCTCTGTCTTGCATGACTACCGAGTTAAGTAGCACCCCGCGAAGGAGCGCCCGCTCGTCCTTCTGTTGTTGGCTGAAAGGCAGTTGCAAAACATCTGCACGACGAAACACCTGGCCAGTAATGAAGAAAATAAACAATTTGTAAGTTCATTAAATGTTTCTCGGCACATCTTCAACAGGCAAAGAAGTACAAGGTCATACAATCACATTTCCAACTGATTGTGAAAATGTTCGGGGTCTCATGATTCAGCTATATCTGGTAAACCTGCGTTCGGAACTGACAAAACTTCCCCCAAAGTTCAGAAGACTTCTCGACAGACTTTTGGTTCTTGAAGAAACCGAAACCGCCTGGGGAAGCGGGGAAAGTTGCAATAGCAACAAGAGCTGCAACCATAACGAATATCTTAAAAAATGGTACGCAGCAAACTACTGGAAAAACGAAGTAACGACAATAAATTTGCTTGCTTTTAATAACTGTAATAGCCGTTATCATAAACGTAGAAGGATGTAGTTTATTTGAATCAGTGTATTTTAAGTTTTATTTTTAATTCCATGCATTATTACATCCTTCTTGAAGGCAAATAGTATTTCACCTGTCTCATATGAGGCGCTCCCAAAATTTCGGAGAATCTGAATATTGCGCCCAAACAATCATCAGTATTTCAGGCGAATTGATAGGAACAGCTACGGAAAATAACTATCAAGATAGAAAAATCAAAGTAACGAAAATGTATGTGTAGAGAGAAATACATCCGACCACTGATATTCTGCTTTACGTACCATTCCATTTCTTTGCTGTTGTTCCAACGCAACTGACCAGCCTCAATTAGAAAAATTTAGCATCTCCGTTACTTATTGCTGACACATTTCTTCTCCTTTCATCACAGTTTGTGCCAGACTCAAATTCTTTCACAGTAAATGTATTTTCATGTTGAAGACCATCTCTCACGTGCATAATTATACAGAATACAAGTTACAGTAAAGAGCTAACTCTGCCATGTGCTCTGCGGTTGTCCCTCTAGTTTTAAAACTAAGAAAAACATTAAAACAATTTTGATGCAGTGTTAACATAAAGTGTGACTGCAGCTGACTTCATAAACAAAATATAACAAAGAAATACGAGGCATAACTCCAAACTGCGCGCGGCCATAGCCTCGGATGTGACGTGTCTTGGCCCCTGGCAACCAGTTGCCAATACACACTGCCTGACAAAATAATGAAGCGCCAAGAAGAAATGGTCGGATTTCATAGATATGTAAATGATTAAAGTAACAGTCCTATGTGACAGATGGAAATTAGTGTTGCTCGTGTTTAGTGCTGTTACCAGGCCTATTAAATATATGAGACTTCACAGCGTCAGATACTATGTGGTCATAGTGAAGGACGTGGAGATGCCGGGTCCTCGTGTGAGACATCGTTATCAGCATCTGACAGAGATTTAAATGAATCTCTTTGTGGAGTTCCATATGGCTGTCTGATCGAGTCGTGCAATATTCGTAGTTGCGGGCATTCGGATGTGATAATGGCCCGATGTTAGACAGCATGAGAACCTGAGAGAAGGCATGTTGCGGTCGAGCACCTCTGACCACTAGAAGACAGGATCGCCATGTTGTGCACCAATCACAGTGTAGCCCCTTCACATTTTCGCCTACCATCCGAGAACAAGTAATGAACTCTTGCTACGTTCTTTGTCATCCCGTGTCATTGGACTGAAACCAGCAGCAGTTGGACAATGAAATTATGGCCCATTTATAGCTGTTGTTAACACCACAACACACATGGCTGCGTTTGAAGCCGGCCGCTGTGGCCGAGCGGTTCTAGGCGCTTCAGTCCGGAACAACGCGGCTGCTACGGTCGAAGGTTCGAATCGTGCCTCGGGCATGGATGTGTGTGATGTCCTTAGGTTAGTTAGGTTTGATTAGTTCTAAGTCTAGGAGACTGATGACCTCAGATATTAAGTCCCATAGTGCTTGGAGCCATTTGATTTTGAGCTGCGTTTGAAGTGGTGCTGTGCATGGGAAGCATGGAATGCGAATTAATGGCAGCGTATTGTTTCCGGCGATCAATCGTGGTCTGTACAACCCTGTATGACCATCGGTGGCAAGTATGACAGCGATCTGGGGAGAGGTACCGTTCTTCTAATATTTTGGAGCGACACAGTGGTGTTACTCCTGTCGTCTTGGTATGGAGAACCATCGAGAATGACTTCAGATCACGACTGGTAGTAAGTCAGGGAACATTGACAGCATAAATGTTCATCACGGACATCCTGGATCCTCATATGTTACCTGTCACGTAACAGTATCGTGGTGCCATTTTTCAACAGCCCAATGCTCGTCCATACATTACTTGAGTCTCTATGAACTTTCTACATGAGGTTGAGGTACTCCTCTTGTCAGCAAGATTCCCAGATCAGTCCGTGATAGAACATATGTGGGACCAACAAAGATGTCAGCTCCGCCCAATGCAAGTATCACAGTCAGTTACAATAATTGTGCGCCAACTTCCTCATGAGATGATACAATGGCTTTATGACATCCTTGTAACCAAATCAGAGGGTGCTTCCAGGCCAGAAGGGATGCAACGTCATACTGATAAGTGAGCTCATACTGCCAAATTCTTTGTAAAATTTGACTCGATTTTGTAGTCGCTGAAATAACACCATAAGCGCTCTTAGCCCGTGAAGCTTCCTATCGTTTCCTCCACCCTCACGAATGCTTCATTTTTGTCAGGCAGTGTATTTTATGTATGACCTCTTATTACAGCTTCAAAAGCAATTTCAAAATGTTTACTACATCTCGTACACAGCAATTCATGTCTTAAAATGCACCAAACATAAACTGGTCAGTGACTATATTTTTCACAGTAAACTCTTTAAAATGTGTGCAATGCTTTAACTAATTTCGAAGTATCCCGGTAACAGTGAATAATAGCGACAAAGAGGGACTTCATTACCGAGTTGCAATGTGAGACTAGAAGATGTGAAAGAATCTGTTTTTTTATGGTAAAGTTTATCAAATATCGAATGGTAAAGATTGCTTAGCGAAGAACATAAGTGAATACAAAAATAGCGGTCTTTAATTTTTTATGCAAAAAGCATAAACTTTACTGAGAACCTAACTATAGAGATAGCTGTAGCTTTGTTTCATTTACATAAAACAATTTTTAGGGGCACAAAATATGACACGGTATTTTGCTTCCACTTATTGTTCCACAGCTTGTCGCATGGGCTATTGGTTCTTGGTCCCACAGCAGTGTGTCTTCCATTGCGGAAATACTCTGCTCGTATGTCCCTAACCAGAGGGAGACTTTTGGTGAGCAATCTTTGAGCCAAGCAAGAACATTTGAGTGGTTTAGGCAATTTAAAGATGATCAGTAGCCAGTGGAGGATGACAGACAGTGGGGTCGATCGTCCTCATACGCAACTCCAGCAACAATCATGAAAGTGAGTGAAATAATCCACAAAGACCGTAGACAGACAATTCGTGATATTTCTGAGATCGCTGGAATACGGTACATTTCAACGCATTCTGGCTGATGAATTTGACATGAGACGAATTGCACCAAAGTTCGTTCTGTTTCTTTTGAATGCCAACCAACGTGGCCATCAGGTTCAGATGCGAACTGAACTGTAAACAAGAGTTTTAGATGATTCATATTTCCTGTGCAGAGCTAAAACTGCCGATAAATCATGGTTGTATGGTTATGACTCCCAAAAGAAAGGAACAGAAATCTTTGCAGTGGAAGACATCATCCCCTCCGTGACTCAAAAGAATGCGCCAGGTTTGCAGTAATATGAAGTAAGTGCCAATGATTTTTTTTACTTTCATGGAGTATCCCATAAGGAATTTCTTCCATATGATCAAACAGTTACAGATAAGTGCTACTGAGATGATCTGAGGAGATTGAGAGAAGATGTTAGACGCGAACGGCCTGAGATATGGGAAAACAAAGACTGTTTGCTGCATCATGATAATGTTCCCGCACACATTTTCGTCTTGTGACGGATTTCTTACAACAGACATTTCAACTATTCACCATCCATCCTATTCGGATGATCTAACTCTTAGTAATTTCTTCCTGTTGCCGAATATGTAATCGAAGTTGTAAGGGCGGCTGTTGACTGCATAGAAGAGATTCAAACGAAATTGCGACAAATTTTGTTTTAGATTAAGCCGCAGATTTCCAGCAGTGCCTCCAACAAAGAGGAAATCACTTGAAGCACTGTATACAAGCGTGAGAGAACTTATTTTAAGATAACGTTGGAAATTAAAATGCAAGGTACATTTTCTGATTTTTACGGTAATATTCTTGAAAATACTCTGAAATGCTACATACCAGCTGGAACAGTTTTGTCACGGATAGTTCACCTAAGGGTCTTAGTAATTATGATGCCATCTTAGCTTTTGATGTTCGTACAGATGATTCTCTTTTCGCCTAATGTTTCTGTAGTGTTCCTTCGTGTTCATCTCTCTTTCCTACAGTTAAGCATACTTGTACAGCATCATTTCATCTCCAGCTATTGCAATTTTAGCACTTTGCCCTTCAGCTCTATCTCATTTTTTAAGAGCCCGTACTCAGTTTTGCCCATTTGTTTGCTGCATTTTATATTTTCCCTTTTCGTCAATCAAATTTAATATTCGTGTATTATCCGACAATTTCTTCTGAGGATGTCCTTTTCATTTATTTTTTCCTCTGCTTCCTTAACTGTTTCCTCTTTTAAAGCTACCCATACCTCTTCTATTGTATTCTTTCCCTCAGTTTCAATTACTCGTTGCCTAAGGCCTTTCTGAAGCCCTCAACAATATTTCAATTAAATTTTTCTCTTTTAGAAAGTCGTTCATCTGCAGACTGTATCTCCTAACGAATAAATTATGGTCCAAGTCCACATCAGCATCTAGAAATGTTTTGAACCTCAAAAACTTGCATTTATATCCAGTACTTATCCGAGCAAAATGAAGTAATTTCCACTTCGGTACGGTATTATATCGATATAATGTGTAACATTAAATGACCACCGACTTTACCAAAAGTTGCGAAATCAGTGTGTGCTGGCACGAATTCAGGATTCAGAACACTATAATTTTATATTTGGAAACGCCCTCAGAAGAGTTAACATATGCGGTAGTATCGGGATTCATTATGTGTCTTGCACCATTCTTATGTTTCGAGCGTTAGAGTTGAAAAGGAAGAGATATTTCAGTACAGACTAGTCATGGTCGTGTTCTTTGTTAAACCTGCGTCATATACTAAGTTCTTAAAGAGTAACTATAATACACTCTGTTATCAGAGGCTACCTGCTTTCCGCATAAAATTTAAGGCATGTTTAAAGAAATAAATGTCGTCGGAATAGCTCCATCCGAATCTGCAACATCATTCTGAATACAGTTTGTTTTTAAATGGTCTAATCTACAAAGGCACAAGCCACAGAGTAGAAAGCAGGTGAAAATTAATTATCTGGTTAGGCATCTCATTGCGTTTTCGTTTCTGCACCTTGCTACTTATTTTAATGCCGTCGACAGGAATCAGACCACATCTCGAAAGGCCAGCAGCAGAGCGTGAATACGTAAGGTGGCCGATAGCATCTGTTTCGTGTGAGTTCTAGGCGCTCCAGTCCGGAGCCGCGCTGTTGCCCTGGTCGCAGGTTCGAATCCTGCCTCGGGCATGGGTGTATGTGATGTCCTTAGGTTAGTTAGGTTTAAGTAGTTCTAAGTTCTAGGGGACTGATGACCACAACAGTTGAGTCCCATAGTGCTCAGAGCCATTTGAACCATTTGTTTCGTGTGAGAAAACACCTAGGAAGTCCCAGCGTGGTCAGAGGAGAATAAACGGCAGGATACAAACTTCTGCAATAGTGTATGTACTCCGCATACACAATGAAAAATTGAAAATTGTGACAGAGAAGACGACACTTTTGACGAAGGTGATGGTATCAAGACAGGCTGTTTCATTCGGAGAACTAAAAGAAGAAAATTTTAAGACTCTATCCTTTGGACATAGTTTTAATTCTCCCTGCCTTAATGGTGATTTACGTTTTCTGTAGCTTCCTTACAACAGTTTAGACCAGTGCCGTGGAAGTTCTTTTAAACTCAAAACAGTTCCTTTCGCCAGTCTTATACACGCTGAGGTCCGTAATGGATCTCGTTAGGTCTCCTACTTCTACATGAAAATCCTTTTTTCAGCTACTCCTAGCAGAGCGTACCATATTCAATACTATAAAATGGCAGTACGTCAATCTTTGAAAGCGTTTATGAATCCTGAGTAGGATTTGCATCGAAATCATGTTACCTTTTTGCAGGTTATCGCTAGAAACGACAGTGTCTCAAAAATTTTGAAAGAACTAACCCCATAGTTAAAACAAATTTTGAATAAATTTTGCGATAGCTAACTCCATGATTAAAACAAAATTTGAATAAGTCGCCAATGAGGTGCAAAAACCAGAGCTATTCCTGTAGCGGTCGCTGTAGAACGCTTTGACCACTATCGTAAAAATATACATAGGGTAAAACCGAACTCCACCTACGAAATCTCGGAGATACGAGATTCATATTCGCAAATATGGCTAAACTTTTATGCATTAGTGACAATGAAAATTTGTGCCAGGCCGCGACTCGAACCCGGATCTTCCACATGACGTGAGCAGTCGCCTTAACCTCCTTTTTCTGTATCGCAAACTATCGCCCTACTATTTTTTTCTACTTTTTTTTATCTACAGTAGTGAACGGATACACTTAGCTTGCCGGCCGGAGTGGCCGAGCGGGTCTAGGCGCTGCAGTCTGGACAGTCTGAAACCGCGCGACCGCTACGGTCTCAGGTTCGAATCCTGCCTCGGGCATGGATGTGTGCGATGTCCTTAGGTTAGTTAGGTTTAAGTAGTTCTAAGTTCTAGGGGACTGATGACCTCAGCAATTAAGTCCCATAGTGCTCAGAGCCATTTGAACAGTTAGCTTCAGGCAGGATGGAAACAAGATGGGCAGAGGTCGAAACCCGAGGCCTCCACCCGCCTGTCAGTGTACTTGTCCCTCACATGGACATGGTAATAGGGTGGTTTTTTATTTCACTTTGTGTATTTTATTCTATTTAATTTTTAATTTTTTTATGTTTTGGGGAGTCTCAACCTTCCAAGCGGACGGGTACTTGCAACCACTTCATATCTAAAGTCTAAAAATATGATTTTTTCCAAAAGAAACAACCGGACATCTGCATTAATTTGCTCGCCGTCATCGTGACGGCAGGAATATTTATGCAACATAGTACACTTTGCTGAAAATGTAGGATTCTGAGATTCGCACTTTGTGAAGAAGACTGAAGGAGGGGTGTCTGTTAACGAATTGCCGCTTGAATTCGATTCGTCACCTCCCGCCATTTCAGTGCAGCCATTGTCATCGGGTGGCGATCTAAGGAATTCTCAACGATTTGTGGCGATTTTGCCCAAGGAAAGATAACGTGTTGAAAACACTGCAGTGATACTAGGATACATTTCCGTTCATTAATGCGGGGCCCAGAGAGGGAGCAATAGGAGCAACACTATTTCATCGACATGACGTAGCAACACCGTAACATCATCTGCATACGCTTGTACCGAGAAACTTTCTTCCAATATCTTCCAGCCACTGAACAGCAATACAGCGAAGCAGGGGTTCTAAGTACAAGACAAAAAACGACTTGGAGAGGGGGCCTCCCGTGCAGTAAGCCCCGTCCATTCACTACCACAAATACTTGAATACCACTAAAAATACTGGATAATACCTGAAAAGCAGTATGATTGAAACCGGTTGCTTTGGGAATCTGCATCAAGAAACCGTGACTGACCCGATCAAATACCTTATTAAAATCAATAAAAAGCAAGGCTCAAGAGACAGAAATCGCTGCAGCAATCGAGACAACGTCGCGGCATTCGACGATAGAATTCAATCGAGCGAACAAGCACGCAGTGTAGCTGGGAGGGTTGCTCCCTCGCTATCCTTCAAACAATCAGTCCTCCTACCTGGATAGGTTTCAGTTGTCTGCCCCTTCACTCTACGATGGTAGATACTGGTTTAGCCGATAAAAGCATCGTAGATGAAGAGTCAGATAAATACCTACCACACAAAGCCCACAGAACTCCAGTCAATCGGCAATAGCTGAAAGTAGGTTAAACTAGCGGGCGTTCGGAGTTTTGCATGACTCGTGTTAAAAATGTCTAAACTTTTCTGTGAGCTGTTTTGTTGTCTTAAAGGAGCTGTTTTATTGTCTTAAAGGAAAACGCGCGGGAAATGCTGAATTCCTATTGGCTAGTATGTTAAGCAGCCAATCAGATTATCTCGAGCACTTTTATACTGGCGTTATTACTAATGTCAGTCAATAAAATTACCACACGTAATTTAGACTAGAAATTTCGTAATTCCGAAACTAGATAAAATTTATTGAAAACAAAATGCTATTCCTTTCCACAAAATAAATTACTGATACATTTAATACTCAATGCCCCTTCTGGCTGCCCTTTACAAAATCTAACTCACTCGGACATACGTCACATATTCACATATTACACAACTTTCTCACGCTTATATATATATAGTTTTTATAAAATATCACAGTCTCACTTTACTTGTGTCCTCCATTCACTCTCACAGTCTCTCCAAAACACACAAAGAAAACACAATGAAATAGTAATTTTCCATTGTACTGTTAATTACGTCAGAAATCCGCGGCAACGGAACTGAAGAAAACCCAGAAAATTAGCTTATATGAACCTGTCCTCTTGGTTATAGTTTCAACTCATTCTATAGATGAATACATTACAGTTCCCAAACTGGTTTCACAATGCCAGCACGTTTATTATGCGTTTTAGGTAAAAATTTATATCTGCGAAGGTAGTGAAGTTATTGATTTGAAATTTCAGCAATATGGTTCTGTTATTCATAGAATGTGGTACACTAAGTATGAAAAAGATGGATTAATATTTAACAGTACTTCTTCAGATTCATAGAGTGTATGTGTAACGTATTGCACGCAGCGTTAAGCAAGTAAACGGCTCGCCCGGCCCAGTAGCCGACGTGAGCTGTGCGAGCGTGAGAACCAACATCTCCTCTCCTCCCGGCTCCACGGCAAGCTACGTTTTCAGTGCAAGGTGACAACTCGTAATAATTTGCTACGATATATCATCACTAGTGGATAGCAAGAATTTTCTCTAGCAGTATCGACAAACGGCTATTTACCTCCCGGGCGACAGTTTTGTAATCGAAATTTAGTTGACAGTATTGTAATCGAAATTAAGTTGCGTGATCGGGCAGAATTGATCAACGTCTGGACGTCTTCGGAATTAGAACGATTTTACCAATCTCAAAGGAATCAGGAATCAAACACCCCGGATCACCTTATTTACCAGTGATGTAATGTTATCACATATAAGAGACCAAAAATGTATATAAAGTTCCGTAGGAATAGCGTCGAGTCCAGAAGTTTTTAAGATGGTGAATCAACAATAATTCGATATCACTGCAAGTAAAGTCACTTAAAAAGTCATCATTTAATACGAGAGTAACCACGCAATCGAGGAGAGGAGTAAACCCATCAGGGACAATCGCATCAGTAGCAGGTTCATCACAAAGTCCGGTAGAGTAATTATAGATCGCTGCGGAAATGTCACATTGGGATGTCATGATGTGACCATCGGTGTGAGTAAGGGGCGTGATACATGATCGTTTGCGCCGCGTCTGCAACCGGATAAGGTGATGTAAAGAGGTCAGTTCATCCTGTAGGAAGGAGTGGGATTTTGATCGTACCTTGAGTCCTTCCAGTTATTGCCTCTCTAACTGGTTTCGCCTAACATGATGGACATTCATAATCCGTAAGGGAGCTTGTCTGGCACCGTCAAAGTTGACGCAAGATGGAATAATAAAATTCCTGGGTCCGACGGAGATTTCTCGCCGTCTCAGCGCCGTAACGTTTTAACGCTTCCCGGAGGAATGGTTTGGCATGCCCCGACCACCATTCCATAAAAGATGGATAACGGTCCTCCAAACGCAAGCAACGGTCCCAACCTCTCGAACGATAATCTCGAGGGAAGGATCCTTTAAGAGGGATGTGTTCAACATCCACGGGAGCCGATGGAGTTACAGCTATGGCACAGTGATCAGTGAAACAAGCGGGTATCACGCCTATCGCTAACAGCTGTCGGTATAAAGAGTCAGAAAGATAAAAGCGGTCGAGTCGGCTGCAGAAAGTAGCTGTAAAATGCGTTACCTGACGAGAGTAGGATATTGACAAATCCACGCATCTCGTATTTTCGAAGAACGCACCAAATCGTCTACTTCCGTGCTGAAACCAAAATTAGGGATCTGATCTCGAGGACGAAAAGCAAATTAAAATCTCCGCTTAACAGAAATTTCTGCGAAGTTTTACGAAATAAATAAACTATATCTTCCTTATGAAAACATGCACTATCTGTGGCACGACCCAGTTCTGAAGGGACATAAAGAACAGTCAAAATAAGGTCACACAAACTGCAGCCCAGTTCTCGGCCGTTATCAAGAACTTCGAAAACAGTCACTGTTATTTCCCTTCTGCAAAATAACTCTGTACTCAGTAACACTTCTTGCAAAAATATCTCGCCTGCACCTGAATCGTAAATAAATTGTCGCAACGCCGCAAGTCTAAGCTCGGAACTAATACCGTTCATAGTCAAGGTAAGAAAGGTGTAGGCCCACATCTATCGATTACCAAAACTATGCAGCTGATTACTTAAAAATGACCGTTATCAGTCCAAGGCCGAGTCAACGAGCCGGCCGGTGTGGCCGAGCGGTTCTAGGCGCTTCAGTCTGGAACCGCGCGACCGCTACGGTCGCAGGTTCGAATCCTGCCTCGGGCATGAATGTGTGTGGTGTCCTTAGGTTAGTTAGGTTTAAGTAGTTCTAAGTTCTAGGGGACTGATGACCTCCGATGTTAAGTCCCATAGTGCTCAGAGCCATTTGAACCATTTTTTTCGAGTCAGCGGTTGGATCTAAATGTAAAGAGGTGGATCTCTATCTTCCATCCTCTTCCTGTTTTTTTTTCTTTTTTTGCGGTGCCGCGCGCTGAGGTTGAATACGTTGTTTGTTGCGGTTGTGTGGGAAGGCGACTGCCGCTTGGCGTAACGTAGCGGGGAGGGTGGTCCTGCGGAAATTCAGTATCAGGTACAGTTGCGTGGTGCGCCTCCTGGGAAAAAACGGAATCGGAAATTGACGGTACGTCTTCTTTGCATAATTGAGTCGATCGGGATTCGATTAGCAGCGGCTTGTGGCATGCTTTCCCCATACGGAAGCGCAGAAGAAGGGTGGGAATACGTTACACATTCAGGGGTGTCTGGCAAGTCCGTAGAGTTCCGGAACAGGTCTGTCCTCATGCGATTCCGAAGAGAAGATCTCGGTCACGGGAATCTGGACGCTCTTGAATCTTTAATAGCCACCGAGATGTTATCATCAGGTCTAAACTGACGGAGGGGAGAGGCATTCTCCACCATAATTTTTTCAGTATAGTAAAGAAGTGAAGGGGAATCGTCTGACTCCTCACCATCTTGTGTACGTTTACGCTTGTTTTGAAGTGAAGATGGTGGCGGCGCCGAAGCTATAGTGGCAAAGTCCCGACGCGAGGCTAATGGCGGAAATGTGCTAGGACCATCACGCAATCGCTCGCCTTGCCCTACAGAAACATGATTAGGCAATATGACTGTCACTTGGGTAACCAGATCCGCTAAAGTTAGCTTGTAAAAGGCTAACTTCGTTAATGAATTTTAAGACCATACACGACATGGGCACCGGCCGGAGTGGCCGTGCGGTTCTAGGCGCTACAGTCTGGAGCCGCGAGACCGCTACGGTCGCAGGTTCGAATCCTGCCTCGGGCATGGATGTGTGTGATGTCTTTAGGTTAGTTAGGTTTAAGTAGTTCTAAGTTCTAGGGGACTGATGATGTCAGCAGTTGAGTCCCATAGTGTTCAGAGCCATTTTTGAACGACATGGGCAATTTGTACAGAGGTGTCCACTCTCAGTACATATAAAACAGGTCCCTTCTTGCCCTGTGTAAATTATATGTACCCCGTATTCACCAGTAGCGTATACAGAAAAACGCCAAGGAGGGAGCACTTAAGATATCTTGAGCTATCTTTACGTTTACCGCAATAAAAGATAATCAAGTCGCATGCAAAGTTTAAGAAAGTTTTATTTAAACTGATTATACACATATACAAGACACTGCCATCCTATGCTATAAAAAAATTACAGTCGTGGTTCTCTTCCTTAAATTATGAAAACTATGCGCCTATTCTTCCGGGCGAATTGGTTAATTACATTGTCAACAGGACAATCAATGTCAGGGTAAGTGTTCAACAGGGCTGAGCCATTAGGTCGAGCCTCCTTCATTGTCGACCTCAGCCATGTCCTTGTGCGCCGCAATGTTGAAAAACTTCTCTCAACTGTATCAATAGATGCAGGTAGACAAAAAAATATTTTGTACAGCGTGTTCAAAGTAGGATTGTCAGATCTAGGACAAACAGACAACGCTTGCATAACAGAATAACGATCATTAAAGGACGTTTATGCTCGTTTGCTTGTATTGAAGAATCTCTCCCATTAGTCTCCTTTTAATCACAAAGAGTGATTCTTCTTCAACGAACGGTAGTTCAGTTAAACACTGATCCAATTTATGTGCCAGATTATTACCGTCGCCGCCCTGGGAGGCCGTGAGGTTTAAGGCGTCTTGTCACGGTTCGCGCGGCTCCCCCCCCTCTCCCCCCTGCCCCCCGTCAGAGGTTCGATTCCTCCCTCGGGCACGGGTATATGTTGTCCTTAGAGTAAGTTATTGTAAGCCGAGGGACCGATGACCTCAGCAGTTTGGTCCCATAGTCCTTACCACAAATTTCCAATTTTTATTCATTACCGTCAGTAGTTGTGAGGGCAAAAGTATGTTGAATTTTAAATGATAAATATTTTCTTCAGCAAAACGTTCTCTCACGTCAGCCCTAACATGATCCAGTGTTGGAATAAAAACAGTTCTTTTCCAATATGTAATAGCATCATCATTATGATCGCAGTTTTCCCTATGTCTTTGTCTGCCTGTAAGACGAGGAACACTCATCTCCACGTCTAACTCTTCCAACTGCCTTCACCTCTTCAAAAATAGGAGCAAAGTGGCTATCAGTATTAGCTCTCATGCCGTCGTACACCTTGAGCGTCGAATATAATTTTGCTTTTGCCATCGCGACGTCCAAGCTAGGGTCCTGTAAGATTTTGCTGACTGGATATGTAATGCTCATAATGTCATTCTGTGTAAACAGTGTGATAATAAATTCGCATTTAGAGAAAGCTCAAAGGAAAATATTGGCTTTGGCGTTGTTCTATACCTCCAACACTGTATTTCTTTAAGAACTTTGGAAACTTCCGAGATCGACTGCGAACTGAATGTCAGCATCATGTCACTCGACCCATCTCGTTTGACAATGTGACTGCAGCGAGTGTTTTAGGTGGCTCTTCAATGTTGCGAACCGCTTACTAGACGCTGTAAAGAACGATACTACTTCTTTAATAGTACCAAGTGAGTTTCTCACACTTGTAACTTTGCAACTGTGAGAGACACCGAGGTTGAGCTGATGATTTCGACACGGTGAGTTTTTATTGTAGCGACAGCTACTTTCAATTCTGACATATTAACTGAGCAACCATCACAGCCTATACCCACACAGTTCTCCAGTGACAGAGAAAGGCTTTCCATTCTCCTTAGAATCGTAGTACCTAATACTTCACCAGTAACGCTACGTTCTTCATCTTGACTCTCTTGAGGTTCATCGTCAATGTTTCCACTACAATCATTGTCTTTATGGATGTCAAAGAAACCCAAAAATCTTTCGTTAATTTGCTGTCACCATCAACATATCTTGCAGCTAAATTCAGCTGGGCGATGTGCGCTATGTCCGTAGTCTCATCGACGATTATGCTGTAATAACGAGAATCTTTGATTTCTTCCTGTATTCTCTATAACATCACTGTTTCACAGCATGAAATAAGTTCGTTACACGTTGTTTTACTTACGTAAGTGGTGTTCGCTTTAGTGGTCTCAAGGTGGTTTTAGTTGCAAGTCTCCAGGATCAGTTCTAAATCGTAGAAGAGCTCTGAAGTTTCCCTCGTTACTCACTATACTTTCACTTTAATTTTCGTTTTCTAATAGACTCACATATCTCTATGCCCCCGCAGAGGAATATTTTGCTTTCCATGAAATATGATTGTTTTTATTGTAGGTACAAGACGCGGACAATTGATTTATGACCTCAAGTTCGCGGTTGTCTCGTATCGCCAAAAATAATTTTTCATTTCTTGACACTTCAACGTGATACTTGAGCTGAGATTGGGTCACAAGGTTACAATCTTTACCAGTAAATTTGGTAAACTTTGTTAGTGGTTCAGTCACGAGTTTCTTGGCGATAATGGATTTCTTTCCTCCAACCATTTTATTATTCAAAAAAATTAAATAGTTAATGCAAAGAAGTCCCTTTTTAACTTGTGAGAACACGAGCCATGGATACTGTTCAAAGTGATTATCGTGCACTTGCTGCGTTCAACACTTCCTCTCTTGTTGTACTCGGAAGTAGGAAAGATATAACCTTTTTCAGATTTCCTTGGAGCTGTGAGAAGCTTGTGTTTTATATCTTCACTAATATTTCCTGACACTAATGTCTCCAAATAATTGTCAGTTAAAGCAATCAGTCGATTTACTTTATTGTGGAAGTTTTGGACGAAGTGCTAGGCTCTGCCTGTACATCTGATGATGTTTTTGCGGCTGAATGGTGACCGGAATCTTCAGATGTTTCTACTTTTCTTTTTCGTAGTACATAAAGTCGCCGGCGGTGTAAGTTCCTAATAAAATCACCGAATTTAGATTGTGAGTCAGCTAACGAACGTGGTATGAAGCCAGTATTTGCAACTCCTTCATTCCGTCGTTAGATACTTCTTCCGCATTTGTAACACATTCTATCCCAATGCCATGTTAGAGCTTCTGTGGTATATATGCGTATGTCTCTTTCCCAACGATCATTTTATAGGACTGATGCGAGCACAATATAATTTCTGAAGCATGATCGGATGTGAACAGTGGGTTCTGTACACCTGTGGAAAGCTCTGTTGTGCATGTATCACAAAGACTCTATGTCTTTAAGGATAGCCGGCCGCTGTGACCGAGCGGTTCTAGGCGCTTCAGTCTGGAACCTCGCTGCTGCCATGGTCGCAGGTTCGAATCCCGCCTCGGGAATGGATGTGTGTGATGTCCTTAGGTTAGTTAGGTTTAAGTAGTTCTATGTCCTGATGACCTCAGATGTTAAGTCCCATAGTGCTTAGAGCCATTTGAACCATCTTTAAGGCTGTAGTTGTTTCATTTTGCGGTTTATCACCATAGTTTATCGTAGAGAAACTCGCAAGGAGAATGTATGTCATGCTCTGGAAAAAAATTTCTTACATTGGAATATTAATAGTTGCATTCCACATGACTAATAGGTCGGAAACCACACCGCTCTAACATTGTAGTGTGTTTTAAGTGCAGAACCGTGCAGCCTTAGAAATGCATGTGTTTATGTCTGTCTTGCCAATACCTTCTCCGTACTGACCCCAGACACTAGAACGATACTTAAAGATTGATAGCGCAATTGATTTACGTAAAATGCTTCAAACTCCGTCCGTCCAGAGCTCCATAATGCGTAAAAACCATACATTTCTTCCTCTTCTTAACCATCTACTCTATCAACACAACACTTTTGTATCTACAATACACCGATAAAGAGTGCTAACCTCCTCGACTTATGCGCATCTGGAGAGTTTCGTGCTCTTGGATGTGTGCAGTGAGTAAGATTGGTGCAGAACAGCAGTTACGGACTAGGCTCGCTGTGCTCCTTCACAAGTCATGGAATGTAGCGGTCACTTCTGGTCAGCTGCAGATTAAATCAGTGACAGTGTTGCAGGGAGGGTTGGTCAAAGACAGTGCGAAGATCTCTTTCAGTCTCTAACTTTATCCTAAAAATGCGAGAATGCTCTGTAACTCCCATCCACATTGGGAAAGATGGGCAGTCGTAATTGTAAATGATTGAAGTACTAGAAATATGTAGGACGCTATCTTGGAAAAATTTCTGAAATTGATCACACTATAAACTGTGATGCTTGTTAGAGTACATCGATGGTGTCTTTTCTATCCCATACGTCCACTGGTGCACTGTTGATTACCACATAATAATTGCCTGACTTCGCTTGTTTGAGATGGAGGATGAGTCTTGGTGGAGGGGCAGCACCTTCCGGGAATGGCTAGCACTAAAACAGTGATCGCGTACATGACTGCAATTTGAGGAATCTGGAATCATTCGAAATGCAGCGCCGAGCCATCAGCTATCCCGCCACTGTGAAACATGAGTCTGAAAGTAGAAGTAGTCATTCACTTTCGGGCAGCTCTTGGAAACGCTCCACATCGTCGCAACCCTTCCAGTTTCCATATGCTATGACTGTCTCTTGTTGTGTGTGTGTGTGTGTGTGTGTGTGTGTGTGTTTGTTTGTTGTGGGAGCAGCAGTAACATAATTTACACCGTGCAATGTCCAGCTTACAGTCAGAGCTAATGGATCAAAACATGTTAATGTCAGTTTAGAACCTGACACAGACCTCAGAGTCGTGGCGGAAGAAAACAAAATGTATGGCGGGGTACAAAGATTGAACTTATTACAGCAAAAAAAGCAATTTATTACACAGGGACACAGGAAGCATATCTGTGAGATATGGTCCTCCTACAGTACAGCCGATAACACATTACACTGATCTGTAGAAGCGACTTTGATCATTGAGTGGATCAACACGTATTTATTTAATGGGGTTGGAGCATATGCTAGAAGACAGCATGCAGACGGTATTTGTTTTTGATGTATATATAGGAAGACAGGGACACGGTAATATCTTATCGAGTTCTCTAGCAGACCTCGTTAGTGGAGTTTTTATATTTCGTACTTTTTTATTCTCTGTTGGATGGTCCAAAACAAGGATAATACAAAGAATGTTTGGATGACAGGCGTGAATGCTCCCTGAAAGATGCAGGTCCCCTTTGGACTGCAGTACTTGTATGTAGTTTGGAGACCTACCACAAAGCAGTAGCAAAATTCTCATCCTTCTCCCAGTTCCTGTACGGCTTCTCACTGTCTTTTTCTACTACTACCTCGTGTTGCAGGAGAAAGTTCCATCTGGCACTGACCATATGCATTGTACACGTTTGGTGGAGCTACGACAACATGTTCCCATTTTCCACCAAGTGGTCAAAACACGATCTTGTCGCATTAACTCAGTTCGCCCTGTCTCTACACGGATTGCAGAAGGTGGTAGATAAAGCGCTCTCTAACTTTTGCTGAGTTCCGACTTACATTGGAGTGATCACATGGAGAAAGGTGTAAAGACTGAAGAACAGTTACAAGATGCATAGGCACTGTCTAAATCCAGATTGGAGTTTCGCTTTAGCAGATAGGGTCGAGAAAGGTGACTGGTTTCAAGATACGAGAGTGCCATGAATATGATTCACTAGTGGCTGTAATCATTAAAAGACATCTCCATAGGATCCAGTGCAGATATGTGGTTGAATGGAAAGACTTGATTCCAAATCGCGGACGACATTTCTACCAGAAAGGGTAAAACGATAGATCTGAAAAGCCACTGTATTGGTCATAGGATTCTGTACATTTTTTATGACATCAGTATAGCGTTGCATCTTTTAAAACTGATTCGTCGCATAGCACAGCATCTACTGTATGTGACCATTCTCAGTCAACAATAATCCTCCCTCACCTATAACACAGTAACTGGAGAAGCTTGCTGAGCTACAGGAATGTAGCTGACCTAACTGTGTCTCCCTCTAGGCGAGTGAATAGCGAACTAAACCTCGTTATGTGTTGGGTAGTCTTCGTGATTGCATGTGTTCCCCACGCAAATTTGAGAAGATTCAACATGGGCGTGTGTTTTCGCCGGACAATTATTCCCTCTGTCTCCCATGCAGATTGTTCAGTTGACCGCTTCTACACATTCCCTGTCATTATTTGATTCAGAGTACATCGATTGTGATGTGTGTTGTATGCATCTAAATTGTGAAAGACAGGTGGAAGATACGTTTACTGATTCTCTACACATAAGAAACACCTTAGTTGACTTTGTGAAGTAGAACAATGTTTTGGAATCTTTTATATCATCGGTATCCGTTAAAAAATACGAATCAAATTACCAATTTCCTCTATATTTGAATTTTCACGTAAAGATCTTTGCAGACGAGATAAGTTTCTAGTTGCTCAGTGGTTCACAGCACGTTCCACCTTGCTGTACCTCGCTAAAGTTGCGGGTTTCTAGAGACATCATTTCCACTGTTTATCTTCAGAATTATACTGTGCAAGCGATACTACTACGCAAGCAATACTGCTGTGTGCTTGATATCGAAACCTATCATGTAAATGGTGTGATATTCTGGCGAACTATGTGGAAATATATATGTTCTTGGAATCCTTGTGTATGGAGGTTGCTGTATAAAGCATGGCAGCAACCTAGCAAGCAGGTCGGCGCCAGAAACAGTAACGCCTTTGTGCTGAGGGGAACCACCCCAGCCTTTGCACACCAGTTCAGAGAGTGACCACAGTCCACTGAGGCCACTCTGATCGCACATCAGGGGCAGTGAATGATCGACCGACCTCGCGGGAAATATCTAGTGCTGTGAGGACTACGAAAGGTGCATGTGCTTTTTTGTGGTGGTGGGGGGATCTGCCTGTCTTCGCAGTATATGCACGAGTGTCTGGTGGCCGATGGTCGATAGCTACATGCAGGATGTAGAAGTGATGATTTTGTATGGTCCAGGATAGAAATTGTTTTTACCACATTGGTATGGTATTGGTGATATTTCCCGGCTGGAGATCGGATTCACACTGAAAAATTCAAGCTTTCCTGAACAGTAGCAGAGCAGTCTAATTGAGGAAGTGTCTTTGGCGATAGTTTCTGTATTTTATGATGTGTATACCACTTTTGCAGGGTTTAACTATCAGTGCAATATGATTGCTGTATGTGTTTTTGTTTTATTTTTTCGATCTGTACAAAATAGTTTTGCCGCTGAAACTATCGTAATTTATCTGTCTGCAGAAAATGGCGAGCAGTGCTCCCACAACAACAGCAACAGCAGTTTGGCGGGTAAACTCAGTTAACGACCAGTCAGAATGCTCCATTCACAAGAAATTGCCTGATGTACAGAGTCACAAGACATCTGTTGTGTGGGGCACAGGAGCCCCTACTGACTGGTGCGAACAAGAGGGGGGCAAAGAATCTACAGAAAGTTTCAGTGACGTCTGAGAGTCTGTGATGTCTTCTACGTTTGAGTATTCAGAGACACTTCTAAGCAGAGCATCCTCTTCTGGTTAAGGCTGGCGCGATGCTGTCCCTCATCAGTCATTGTGACTTCAGAGCATCTTTAGGACATCGAAAATCTACGGAAAATTCCAACCATCTTTCTCGTCTGTAAGATACGTTCATAGCATTTGTCGACCTGGAAAAAAGCGTTTGACAATGTCAAATGATGAAAGATATTCGAAACTCTGAAAAAAGTAGGGGTAAGCTGTAGAGAGAGACGGGTCATATACAATATGTACAACAGCCTCGTATTGAAAAGGTTGTAAGACAAGGATGTGGCCTTTCACCCTACTGTTCGATCTGTACATCGAGGAAGCAATGACGGAAATAAAAAAAAGGTTTAGGAGTGGAAGTAAAA
This sequence comes from Schistocerca cancellata, assembly GCF_023864275.1. Classification (NCBI taxonomy): domain Eukaryota; kingdom Metazoa; phylum Arthropoda; class Insecta; order Orthoptera; family Acrididae; genus Schistocerca; species Schistocerca cancellata. Next base: position 411,966,749 of record NC_064626.1, read on the forward strand.
TTCAGGGTGTATGGATTTCAATGATACGATTCGTCGATGACACTGCTATCTTGAGTGAAAGTGAAAAAGAGTTACATGATGTGCTGAACGGAATGAACAGTCTAATGAGTACAGAGTATGGATTGAGAGTAAATCGAAGGAAGATGAAGGTAATGAGATGTAGTAGAAATCAGAACAGAGAGAAAGTTAACATCAGGATGGATAGTTAAGGAATTCTGCTACCTAGACAGTAAAATAACCAATGACGGACAGAGCAAGAAAGATATCAAAAGCAGACTAGCAATGGCAAAAAGAGCATTCCTGGCCAAGAGGAGTCTACTAACATCAAATATCGGTCTTAAATTGAGGAAGAAATTTATGAGAATGTACGTCTGGAGTACAGCATTGTATGGTACTGAAACATGGACTGTGGGAAAACCGAAACAGAAGAGAATCGAAGCATTTGACATGTGGTGCTACAGACGAATGTTGAAAGTTAGGTGGACTGATAAGGTAAGGAATGAGGACGTTCTGCGCAGAATCAGAGAGGAAAGGAACATGTGGAAAACACTGATAAGAAGAAGGGACAGGATGACCTGTTAAGACATGAGGGAATGACTTCCATGGTACTAGAGGGAGCTGTAGAGGGCAAAACCTGTAGAGGAAGACAGAGATTGGAATATATGCAGCAAATAATTGAGGACATAGGTCGAAAGTGCTACACTGAGATAAAGAGGTTGGTGTTGGTGTAGAGAACTAGGTCAGTTGGACTCCAGACCTAATGATGAGCACACTGGATGAAGCTACTGTCTATGACAACTCAAATTGTTTAAATAAACAAAGTTACAAAATAAAGATACATCCATCCTATCTGGCAGCCGAGCCCAAACTGAGTTCTTTTTGCGCTACTTTCCTGATGGGGGAGGGGTGGGGAGGGGAGGGTGTTAGATTAGTGGAGGTATCTCAGATAACCTATTTTTCTGCCAAAATTTGAACTTCCCATGTTGATGTCACTGCGATGTTGCCACATCTATGGCTGTCATCTTGGATCCGCCTTCTTGGTTAAATTTGGCAGCAATGCAGCATGACGTCGGCGTTGTCCCTCTACTTACAGGTACAGAAATCATCGCACTTCCCGTTCAATATTTTCGTGACTTTTTGCTGAACATATGAGGGACAATCAGATAAAAACCGAACACCCACTACAATGTGGAATGGTTCCATTCAGAAGTAATCACCACATGCATGAAGACATTTATCCCATTAGGAGTCAAGAAGATGAACTCCTGTTTCGCAGCGCGCATTCAGCTGCTGACGAATCAACAACTCCACTCACTCTGGTTCTTCCTCGTCCGACTGAAATCGACTTCCACGCATGTTTTTCTTCAGGTCGCAAAATGTGGGAAAAACACATGGTGAATGAGACGGACTGTATAAAGGGTGTTGCAGTGGTTCCCAACCAAATCTTCCTCGTCCAATTGGCAATGTTGTGGGGGGCGTTACGGCTCTACAGGATGATTCCGTCCCACAGCATTCCAACAGGCCGAGAGCAAACGGAAAAGCCAACAGTGGATATATCCCTCAGCTCCATGGCCAAAGATATCCAAAGTCATTCGTGCAAGTACCCATAAGGCCACTAAGACCGCCTTTTTCGACTGCAGGGGCCCTCGCACATCGAGTTCGGCGAGCATTGAACCACAATGAATGTGCAGTGCTATGAAGACGCTTTGCAGAGACTGTGCCACACTACAAAATTAGAAAGCCCAGGAATGCTGTCAGACTGAATCATTCTGTTGCACGATGATTCTCACCTCCACACTGACAATCGGATGAAGGCTTCACTTCGGTGACTCGGTTGGGAAACGCAACAACATCCTCCATACATCTCGGATCTTTCATTGCATGTTTTTCACATCTCTGGCGACCTGAAGAAAGACACGAGTGGGCGTCGGTTTCATTCGGACAAGGAAGTGCAAGAATAGGTGTGGTTGTGAATCCATCAGCGGCCGACTGCATTCTACGAAACAGGAATTATCGCCTCGACTCCCAGTCGGATATATCTCTTCACATGAGTGGTGATTCCTTGTGAATGGAACCATTCCATGATCGTTTAGCGGTAGTCCTTATTACACTGCCTCCTATACATGGAATCAAATAAATAAATAGCCTTTACTCTCGTTCTTTTCGCACAAAGTTTGTATTCGCGCTCCTGACAAAGTAAGTAGTCCGTTTTGCGAAATGTTTTGAATTTAACGAAGACAAAAGATAAAATAATTATTAAAATAATAAATGTGCCACTGTGCAAAAACGCTGATGTTTTCCAGGAAAATATCATTCCTCATGAATAAGATGGCGCCACCTAAACTCTGCGACTTTTGTTACATTAGGACTAGAGTGAACAGTGTTTATACACCGTTGTGCAACAGAAAAATTTTATTCTACATCCTTAAATTTTTCCCAAGTTCTACCAGCAGAGCTGAGAAAGGAGACGGTTAGCTGTAGGCTAGTGTGCCAATGGGAATATGAAGTAAACCTACTTACACTCTAACAGATGTCAGGCCAAGAGGCGAGCGTTGTTACACAACCTCAAATCAAGACAGACAGAAACGAAACGGTGCCATGCAACATTATAAAGCAGTGTGAGGTAACACTGCGTAACTTCAACACGTGAGAGCCTCTACAAAGTCAAACATAGGCAGAAAGAACCGAGCTCGGCGATCAAGAAGAATTATTGAATTACCAAAGTGAGGCAAGGACGCTGATGGGTCTACTATGAGGGGGAGGGGGGGGGGGAATACGCTCATATACCCAGTGCCACCACATGCTAGATCCTTTAAATAACGAAACTCTCTGAGCTCATAGACAAATTCAGTCGTGTTGCCATTCAGTCCATGTCGCTAAAACCTGAGTTTCAGTGGAACCTTGAGACGCTTATTAGTGGCGGCAGCCAGCTACATGCGTGCTGACTTCAACACCGAGACGCAGCCATTCTGATGCATACTACAGCCATGGTCTCCCATTGCTGTCTGCTGGGTCATCATGTACGAGAAGACTGGCGTGCGGCTATCTCTCCTATGCTGCGGGTTATGACGGATGATCTGCAGGCTTCCATCGCCATGGCGACCAGGCATGGCGCTTTTGCACGGGTTTCCGGCCAATTCGTGGTCCATTCCTGGTGGATGACCAAGGTCTAGTCTTCACGATAACAGACATCCTGGACCACCGTCAGCAGTTTCCATCTGAGCGAACGACGGGCTGTCTTCAAGCGCTCTGAGGTTGAAGCTGGACTGCGCTGGGGAATTTCACGCTCCTATGTCCTCCCGCTGCCACCAGTACATGGCACTGACATGACGTCGCGTCTCATTGACGAGGCAACAGAGCAACAGAACTTCTACATGGTACACGCATCTGCGGCCGGCCGCCGACTGCCGCTCTGAAGACACTAATGACTCTGTATACTCGAACTCTGCATGATAAATAAATGTTATTGCAGATATCACTGTGTCACTACCGCTTCTGGGCGTGAACGGCAACACTCACCCACATCCGCGCTCGGCCTTCTGTTCGTAACACGACCCAGCTCCCTGGATCGCAATAGTACATGCTTGTCAGAAGTGTTTGGTGGCAAATGGGTGTGAACATACTCGCGAGTGTTCTACACTCCTGGAAATTGAAATAAGAACACCGTGAATTCATTGTCCCAGGAAGGGAAAACTTTATTGACACATTCCTGGGGTCAGATACATCACATGATCACACTGACAGAACCACAGGCACATAGACACAGGCAACAGAGTATGCACAATGTCGGCACTAGTACAGTGTATATCCACCTTTCGCAGCAATGCAGGCTGCTATTCTCCCATGGAGACGATCGTAGAGATGCTGGATGTAGTCCTGTGGAACGGCTTGCCATGCCATTTCCACCTGGCGCCTCAGTTGGACCAGCGTTCGTGCTGGACGTGCAGACCGCGTGAGACGACGCTTCATCCAGTCCCAAACATGCTCAATGGGGGACAGATCCGGAGATCTTGCTGGCCAGGGTAGTTGACTTACACCTTCTAGAGCACGTTGGGTGAACGTGCATTGTCCTGTTGGAACAGCAAGTTCCCTTGCCGGTCTAGGAATGGTAGAACGATGAGTTCGATGACGGTTTGGATGTACCGTGCACTATTCAGTGTCCCCTCGACGATCACCAGTGGTGTACGGCCAGTGTAGGAGATCGCTCCCCACACCATGATGCCGGGTGTTGGCCCTGTGTGCCTCGGTCGTATGCAGTCCTGATTGTGGCGCTCACCTGCACGGCGCCAAACACGCATACGACCATCATTGGCACCAAGGCAGAAGCGACTCTCATCGCTGAAGACGACACGTCTCCATTCGTCCCTCCATTCACGCCTGTCGCGACACCACTGGAGGCGGGCTGCACGATGTTGGGGCGTGAGCGGAAGACGGCCTAACGGTGTGCGGGACCGTAGCCCAGCTTCATGGAGACGGTTGCGAATGGTCCTCGCCGATACCCCAGGAGCAACAGTGTCCCTAATTTGCTGGGAAGTGGCGGTGCGGTCCCCTACGGCACTGCGTAGGATCCTACGGTCTTGGCGTGCATCCGTGCGTCGCTGCGGTCCGGTCTCAGGTCGACGGGCACCTGCACCTTCCGCCGACCACTGGCGACGACATCGATGTACTGTGGAGACCTCACGCCCCACGTGTTGAGCAATTCGGCGGTACGTCCACCCGGCCTCCCGCATGCCCACTATACGCCCTCGCTCAAAGTCCGTCAACTGCACATACGGTTCACGTCCACGCTGTCGCGGCATGCTACCAGTGTTAAAGACTGCGATGGAGCTCCGTATGCCACGGCAAACTGGCTGACACTGACGGCGGCGGTGCACAAATGCTGCGCAGCTAGCGCCATTCGACGGCCAACACCGCGGTTCCTGGTGTGTCCGCTGTGCCGTGCGTGTGATCATTGCTTGTACAGCCCTCTCGCAGTGTCCGGAGCAAGTATGGTGGGTCTGACACACCGGTGTCAATGTGTTCTTTTTTCCATTTCCAGGAGTGTAGTTTCTTACTAACCAGTTTAGTCTTTACTTAATAATTATCCAGACTACCACAGAGCAGCTAAAAACATAGTCCACAGCCATTCTGTATGGAAAGTTTTTCACAATTATGAGCCTAACTATAAATGGCACAAGGGGTGTGTGCCGCAAAATTGGTTAATGGAGGGGAAAAGAAGTAAAACAATGAATGACGGGACAGTAAACTAATGTGGCTTGAAAACTAGTAAATCTGAATCTGACTCAACTGTATTGTCCTCCCCTTATGATGAGTCATGCTGCTAGAATTAATTCTCGTCCTCCTTCTCTTCTTCACTTTCTTCATTTCTATCAAGCTTTGCTTGTTTTCTCATTGTACTGGTTATAGGAAATGAATAGCAACTGCCATTCGATAACAGCCTCATGTAATAGCTCACGTAGCATTTTTGTTGCCTCTTTGTTTCTTAATTTAGCTTTCAGTTAATCTGTGAAAAAACACGTTCCAATGTGGAAGTAGAATGAGAGAGGCTTAAACCGCTCCACACAAACCACTTAAAAAACGAAAGAGCCTTCGTCCTTCGTATTTATAACCGTATTCCAAGTCCTGCGCGATACTCCCAAACGAAACATCACTGTTGCGTGACAGACGCCACTCTGTGTCAGTCAAAGTTGCTCAGAACCTGCCAAGGCACAAGAAGGACAATAGATTTAAATGACTTTATTTTTATAGGTCATATCGTCTCGATATCTTTCATTACTTTTTCTTGAAAATCAAATCGACGAATAATTTGCCTGAAAGATTCAGTGTAAAATTCCAGACTTTCAAAACATTTGAGACATGTTCTGTTAGTTTTATTGACAGCAGTGAAGTATTTTCTTTTGCGCCAAATTCATTTGTTTGAGAGGTAACAGGACAATAGGATTTCTGTAATCCACCATCTCCATTTCTGAATTTCTTAAGTGAGTGACGTTTACGCAGCATTCAGTATTAGTCTTAAAAGATGCAGCTGTTTTCGTGCGTAAGGTAAGTATCTGAGAACTTCACTGTACATTCGTTTGACGAGACTGTTGAAAACAGGCAAAACAAATTCAAGAAATTCCAAAGAGAGTTTATTGTAGAAGCCAGCAATCATCTTCTGCAACTACACGAACGAAGAAACGGCAAGAGCGCCGTGTTATTCCGAAACACGGGGTACAAGGACATTGAGTAATAACCACCTGGTATGGCATGGATAGTTCTTCTACCTATTTAGCACTAGCGTGAAGTAACTACAAATACCCCACACCAAGTGTTCTGGAGCTCGAGGGAACTTCGCACAACTGTATGAGGAACACGAACTGAAAGAATGACATATAGACATTACAAATAGTTGAGGAACATCCTCTTTCACTAGAGTGGACAAAATACTGCCGGTTTCCCATCATAACACTGGCCTCATCGGCAGGAAAAACAAATTCTCTTTATAAGGGATATTGTTGGATTTGAAAGACCTAACCATATTCTGATGGAAAGTAATGGCTTTAGCATTGCGAAGTGGAACTAAATCCTTTCTGCGTGCATTTGTAAGATGTTTGTACCCGGTATTCTTATGTTGACATCGGAATCACACTCTTTGCAGTACGCACAACAATCAGTCTTTTTAATTCGTGTTAACCTGGCCATTGATTTTGCATCTCGCTCTCAATCAAACTTGTAGTTTTTGGAATACCTTCTTCGTCTTTTTTTGGATGTTGTCGGTCATTTCATCACTCCACTGATCTTGAAAAATGTAACGTCTTTGGTAAGCCTCGGCTGTTTGTTGCTACTTACACAGAAGCAATACCCTCATTTCCGATAATTTACAAATCTCATGCCGTAATTCGGAACGATACAATAACCGTTTTGAAATGAAACTCCCTCACTTGTCACTACTAGGTCTGTCATCACTCAAATTGACGACCCCGGACAAGGACTTCGAAACCCTGCCCATTTGGGTAAAACCGGATTATTTTCCCGGACACACACCACCTGTCGACGATATATTGGCGGCGCAAGGCATGCGATCGGTTCGGTATTTCTTTTCGAACTCCATTCATCTCACTAATTAATTTATTGATTTGAAAAAATCAACATCAAGCGTAACGTAAAAAAAAATATCGAAAGGATACTGGCGTTTCCATGCAGCAATGACTGTGTAGAAAGAGTAGTCAGTCGTACGAATCGTTTATGATCTGACGCCAGAAACGAATTGAGTGTCTATATGGTAAGGTCGGTGGCTACTCATTGTTCTCAGTAAAGAAGCGCGCATGCCGCTGGTTTTTTAATATAAAATGAACGTATATACAGGGTGAGTCACCTAACATTACCGCTGGATATATTTCGTAAACCACATTAAATACTGACGAATCGATTCCACAGACCGAACGTGAAGAGAGGGGCTAGTGTAATTGGCTAATACAAACCATAAAAAAATGCACGGAAGTATGTTTTTAACACAAACCTACGTTTTTTTAGATGGAACCCCGTTAGTTTTGTTAGCACATATGAACATATAAACAAATACGTAATCAGTGCCGTTTGTTGCGTTGTAAAATGTTAATTACATCCGGAGATATTGTAACCTAAAGTTGACGCTTGAGTACCACTCCTCCGCTGTTCGATCGTGTGTATCGGAGAGCACCGAATTACATATGGATCCAAAGGGAACGGTGATGGACCTTAGGTACAGAAGAGACTGGAACAGCACATTACGTCCACATGCTAACATCTTTTTATTGGTCTTTTTCACTGACGTACATGTACATTACCATGAGGGGTGAGGTACACGTACACAGATGGTTTCCGTTTTCAATTACGATGTGGAATAGAGTGTGTCCCACTGGAAACGCGTGGACGTATGTGGTATCAGCATGATGGTGCACCTGCACATTCCGCAATTAACAATGTGTGTCCCGACATGTCAGGCCAATAGATGTTCAATGTGGTGGCCATCATTTGCTGCACACAATTGCAATCTCTGGCGTAATGAATGTCGTACACGCCGCAGTACATCTGGTATAATGTCGCCGCAGGCTGCCACAATACGTTGTTTCGTATCCTCTGGGGTTGTAGGCACATCACGGTACACATTCTCCTTTAATGTGCCCCACAGAAAGAAGTCCAGAGGTGTAAGGTCAGGAGAACGGGCTGGCCAATTTATGCGTCCTCCACGTCCTATGAAACGCCCGTCGAACATCTTGTCAAGGGTCAGCCTTGTGTTAATTGCGAAATGTGCAGGTGCACCATCATGCTGATACCACATACGTCCACGCGTTTCCAGTGGGACACACTCTATTCCACTTCGTAATTGAAAACGGAAACCACCTGTGTACGTTTACCTCACCCCTCATGGTAATGTACATGTGCGTCAGTGAAAAAGACCAATAAAAAGATGTTAGCATGTGGACGTAATGTGCTGTTCCAGACTCTTCTGTACCTAAGGTCCATCACCGTTCCCTTTGGATCCATACGTAATTCGGTGCTCTCCGATACACACGATCGAACAGCGGAAGAGTGGTACTCAAGCGTCAACTTTAGGTTACAATATCTCCGGATATAATTAACATTTTACAATGCAACAAACGGCACTGATTACGTATTTGTTTATATGTTCAGATGTGCTAACAAAACTAACGGGGTGCCATTTAAAAAAAACGTAAGTTTGTGTTAAAAAACATACTTCCGTGCATTTTTTTATGGTTTGTATTAACCAATTACACTAGCCCCTCTCCTCACGTTCGGTCTGTGGAATCGATTCGTCAGTATTTGATGTGGTTTACGAAATATATCCAGCGGTAACGTTAGGCGACTCACCCTGTATATGCCCCAGGACGTCTTAAAAACTATTACAAATCCGAGGAAATCCAGACACATGATAGGCCGAGTCACTAGCGATGTGGCTTGCCACTTGGCGGTTTTTTGCCGAACTGTTCGATATTTTAACCCCGTATTCGGCGTTCGGTACCGAAGTATAGTTAGTTTGCTAATTTTCGAATTCTATTCACATCACTAATTTATTTATTGAATGCAGAATCAACGTATATGCATAACTTAAAATGATTATCAAAAGCATATTGGCGTTTCCTTGCAGCAATGCTTGTGTGGAAATAGTCGACAGTCACAAGAGTTATTTACGGTCTGACGCTAGAAACAAATTGACTGTCGATATGGTAAAACCAGAGTTATGCATTCGTTATAATTCCAAATTTGCAATCTGCAACGACTTTCACCAAAAAATTAAAGGTAACAAAAATTTGTTGAAAGCTACAACCAGCAATGACAAACATAATTTTTAATATTTACGAAATGTTTTATTGTGTTCACCCTCAGCTCAGCAAACCCTTTCGTCAGCATGTTTGACAGTTTGGTCAATTTAATATGGCAACAATCATCTTGGGGTTGAAGCTCTTTTGTCCGTGTTTGCTTTAACAATACAATTTGGTTTTGTATTCCAAACATGTTTTTAAAAAATGTTCAATTGTGTGTGAAATCTTATGGGACTTAAATGCTAAGGTCATCTGTCCCTAAGCTTACACACTATTTAACCTAAATTATCCTAAGGACAAACACACACACCCATGCCCGAGGGAGGACTCGAACCTCCGACGGGACCAGCCGCATGCTTCACGGCAGTTGCAACATCATCAGTGGGTTTTTATTTAATGGCAGTTAAACATAAAGAATGTTCTTTACTGTTTGTATACATGTAAATGTTAGTTATTAAATCGTAGTTACAGATTTTCGAAGAAACACATAAATTATGAATTCACACCTTTTTGCCAGTGATGTGGTTTTCCTGATGTGTTACGTTTTTACAGTGACTGATTTCTTTCACAGTTTTTCATCTGCAACCATATACAGCTAATGCTAGTGCTTAAATAATTTGTCTACATTAACTTGTATATTGTTCCAGATGACAAACTAACGCCAGTGCTTAAATAATTTGTCTACCTAACTTGTATAAACATCTGCCAAATAAAAGCTAATCTTTACCGTTTTTGACTGGTTACATACATTTGTCTCGTTATTATTTTTAGAAATTTAGATGAGACTTTCATACAATGATAAAAAACGAGCCAAAGATGGCATCCTTTGGCAGCCAAGTAAGACTCTAAAATCTTCATTACCATTCTGGCAAAGCTTTTGAAATATTCTGTCACTTTTTGAATTGAATTTGGTCTTGATTATGACTCGAATTGTTATAGTTAATGATGAATGATGGTGGCCGAGCGGTTCTAGGCGCTACAGTCTGGAACCGCGCGACCGCTGCGGTCGCAGGTTCGAATCCTGCCTCGGGCATGGATGTGTGTGATGTCCTTAGGTTAAGTAGGTTTAAGTGGTTCTAAGTTCTAGGGGACTGATGACCTCAGCAGTTAAGTCCCATAGTGCTCAGAGCCACTTGAACCACTTGATGAATGATGATTTGTACTTAGATGTTTTCCTGTGCGATGTTTTCTGTGCATCAGACAGTGAATACATAAAATCAGTGCTTAATTTGTAAAAAAAGGAGTTTCCGTTACTGTGACGTTCCTGTTTTTTTTTTAAATTACTTTGTCGTCTTCAAAAGTTATTTTACCGCTTTTTTCTCGCATGAGGTATCGGTACGACGTATAGGCGCGTATCGTCACAAATCAAGCACTGCATAAAACATTTAGCTCTTCTTCCTTCAGATAAGCAACAAATCCACGATAGCGACCTACCATTAATGGTGATCCATCAGTAGCGCATGCAACAATATTATTCGAAAGAATATCAATTTTTGGAAAGTATGATTTCATAATACTGAATATAGATGATCTTTTTTGTGTTCGCAATTAGATTTATCGCGAATAATATTCCTTCTCCTAATGTATTGTTTTCATCAAAATAGTGTACATATTCCATCAATAAAGCAGTACTATCTGTAATGATCGACTCGTCCAGTTTCATGGAAAATGAGTTTTGAAAAATACTGAAACCTGGTTGGTAGGTACTCAGAGAGCGCACAGGATAAGGTTATGATTGTGGATGGGGCCGTAAACAGTTACTGTGAGTTGCACAATCAAGCACACAACTTTATTTTTCTAACAACCACTCATTTACACATTGCTTTAAAAGATCACAATTAAACAATACAGCTGAAGGCCTAGTTAAAGAAGTTGAGATACTTTCTGTGCTGAAGGCCCAAAACACCAAAAACAAGAATGACCGAAAGCCTAGCAATGAAAAATAGAAGGTAATTTAAAAAAAATGCAGTTTAAAACAATTAGCAGCTGAAGGCCTACACTACACGCCTGAAGGACAAATATAATTAAAGCACATTAATAAACGATTTTTTCAACCAAGAATACACACGGCTGAAGGCCTTATTAAAAAAAGGTTCACGTAAATCCTCAGCTGAAGGTCACACATAACACATCAAACAACTAACGGCTTAGGGCCTGGATTACAATCAATTTCAGATAGAACCAATTTTAAGGAATTTTTTTCCTTTTTAAAATAAAATCAATCTTCTAAATTTTAATTTAACGCAGCTGAAGGCCTTTATGTAAAATTTAAAAAGAACTGAATTAATACACGGCCAAAGGCCTCACACAATATTTCAAACTAAAAATGAAAATCACAATCTAAAACAAACAGAACAAGTGATGCTCAGACGTGTTCCAAGGGTCGGCCTGAGAAGGTAGCTCAAGCATAAGGTGAGGTGAGACAGGCAGCCAAGAGTTGAAGTTAAATAATCGAATGGCAACCCAAACTAGGGACGGCCCAAGGACCGACCAACCATTTAACCAATTCCCTTCCATCTGTCCAATGGCACAACGATGGAAAATATCGGCCGAGGACGAGGATATGAACAGCACTATGTCTTCAGAAATTGGTATCTGGAAAAAGCCACGGGAACAACAACCACTCTAAGCAAAATATGAACCAAACAACTTAAAAGGCTGTCAAACTACACGCCGTTCCGGACAGCATCAACACGACGAGGAAAGGTACACTGCCAGAAAACTACGCTAACGACCAGGGCAGGTAACTGGGGCGTTAACGGCCACAGGGTAGAATATACCGCTGGTGCACTTCACTGGCAAGTAAAAGTTAATTTAATAATTAATCACAATATAGGAGGACAGCTGCAATATTTCGCCGACTCCAACACATCATACGTTGCTGCTAGCCCGAACAGCCCTGGGAACAACAACCTGCAAATGAACGAAGAGATGTCACTATAGTTGAGGTTTCATAACAGGTTAACTGATCACTCAACTTCAGCGTCCGGGTTCGGTGGGCAACGAACTTTGTCGCTCTCGCAGCTTGTGCCTCACGATCTGACAGCACGTGCATGCCGCCAACGGTCCTGGCCTGGCCACGCGCCGCGGAGACTTCGTCGCTGCTCCATTCCAACCAACTGACTACATGTAGCACACAGACAGCATTAAAATAGCTGCTCAATCAAAACCACATAAGCTACACAAGGTTTCACGAAAACACTTCCACAAAAAACTCGAACAATGCTAAAACCAATGACTGGAACAACAAGGACGAATCACAAGTCGACACACACGGAGAACCCAGAAGCGGTCGGCGACCAAATACACGTCGTCCGATAACACGACCGACTGCACGACCAAACAAGGTCGTCCCCACTCAAGTCATGTACATCGGCAATGGTCGGGCGTGTCGTGGGTGTCCGCACGTCACTGCAGCTCTGTCCCAGCTGAACTCCCGACACACGACGACCCGAAAATACTAGCGTTGCTCCAAAGATAGTATGACAGTGCTCTTATCGATAAGCGCTGCTGCTGCCACTCACGGGCAGGCAAGCCAGCAACTTAGTGACGCCAGTAAATCAAATAAGAAACGGGACGGCAGTACCACAAAGACTAGATGTCAAGCAATAAACGGCACGAAGACGAGCCGCGCACGGCTCAAATACTTACAATTTTTTCCCTTTTAACTGCCATTTATTCAGTTCAAAAATGGTTCAAATGGCTCTGAGCACTATGGGACCTAACATCTTAGGTCATCAGTCCCCTAGAACTTAGAACTACTTAAACCTAACTAACCTAAGAACATCACACACATCCATGCCCGAGGCAGGACTCGAACCTGCGACCGTAGCGGTCGCGCGGTTCCGGACTGAAGCGCCTAGAACCGCTCGTCCACTTCGGCCGACTTTATTCAGTTTGTCGCTTTATCATGCTAACGCTGCTCCATCTGCGTTCGCTGTACGTTGTTTCTTAGGTGACGCAACAATTGTTGAACTATTTTGAAATTTTTCATATACTTCCTAAAAATATTCAATGGGCTTGTTTGGATGCTTTGCAAAAAATGTTCTCGCAATCGATTGAGCATCATTGTCTCACTGAATAATGTTTTATGACGCAATAAACTCTTTGGAAGTTGCTTATTTATGACGGATTCTATGAACCCATCTTCAAATACTCTGGCAAACAGCCATAAATGTATTCCTTTTTTCGAGACATTGCTCACAATAACTTAAAATATTTCGTTTAAAGCTGTAGGTACGTGCTCACCCACAAAAATCGAATTGCATTCTGACCGGTGCGTCCGCAAAGAAAGGCGCCTTTGCCGAGTGTATCCTGTTCATACTTCTCACGTGTCGTTGATTGAGTTTGGGGAATGGTCACCGGCAACCAGCTCTGCTTTTCTGTCACAGCAGGATGGTGCAGGGGGAGATGCGAGAGTTATTTTGGGACGAGGCTCTTTTCTTTGAGACTGCAGTATGGCACCGTTCAGTTTCACTGACGTAACGTGAACTACCCTTGACTCCAACAGTGTAGATGATATTTTTCAGTTAATCTGATGCTACATTTTCAGTCTTATAGATTCTACACACCAACTTGTATAGTCGTTCTGTTGCGATATCCTCCAATGAATTTTCTGAAGGAATACTGTCTATTCCTCCTGTTTTATTTGATCAGTAGTCTTCCAAAGCTCTGTTAAACTCTGACTCTAATATTGGATCCCCCACATCTTCCGTGTCGGCTACCATTTCTTCTTATATTACGTGTCTATTAAGTACTCCCCATCGCGGAGGCCTTCAACGTACTCTTCCGCTGGCCGCTGTGGACGAGCGGTTCTAGGCGTTTCAGTCCTGTCTCGGACATGGATGTGTGTGATTTCCTTAGGTTAGTTAGGTTTAAGTGGTTCTGAGTCTTGGGGACTGATGACCTCAGATGTTAGCTCCCATAGCGCTTAGAGCCATTTGAACCATTTGAACGTACTCTTCAAACCTGTCTGTTCTGTCCTCTGCATCTAACACAGGAATTCCCATTTCACTCTTAACGTTGACGCCAATGCCAAACGTTGTTTTGTCTATTCTATACGTTAATCAGTATTTCCGACGACCATTTCTTTTTGAGTGTCGTCACTTTTTCCTGTAGCTATTTCGCCTTGACTTCCTAAGTATTCCTGTCTTTCCCTGTACATTTTTGTACTTCATTCTTTTGTCAGTCAGTGGAATATTTGTTCTGTCAACCAAGGTTTCTTTGCAGTTACTTTCCTTGTACCTGTGTTTATCTTTCGAACTTCTGTGATTGCCCTTTTTAGAGATATCCATTCATCTTCTACTGAACTACATACTGTGGTTGTCATTATCGCAGTATCTACACCCTTAGAGAACTTCAAACATTCCTCATTATTCCCCAGTAGTTCAGTATGTCAGTTCTTCTCAACTGGCTATTTCTTAAACTTCAGTCTACTCTTCATCATTATTAAATTGCGATTTGACTTTGTATCTCCGCTGAGGTATTCCTTTTAATACAATATCTTATTTCGTAATCTATGTCTGGCCATGATTTAATTCATCTGGAACCTTCCCATGTCTGTGCGCCTTTTCCAGGTACAACTTATTCCCTAGTGATTTTTTAAAAGTATATTCGCTATTATTAAGGTTAACTTGGGCATCTATGGGTCCAGTGGAGCTCATGCCAGGCACCATAATGCCAAGGAGTATCGTAAACTGATTTCAGACCACGCACACCTTTTCTTGACGCTAAAGTTTCCCGATAGCAGTGGCATTTTTCAACAAGATAATGCGCTTTGTCAAAAGGCTAGGAGTGTAATAGAATGGTTCAAGGAACACTGGCTAGTTGCAGCGTCCCCCAACTCGCCTCATCTGAACCCGATCGAACACATCTGGGGTGTGACTGAACGTGGCGTCAGAGCTCATTGCCCCCCTCCCTGGAATTTATAGGAATTAGTGTGCAGATGGGATGCCAACTCCCTCAAGTGACCTACCAAGGTCTCATTGCTTCCATGCCACGACTCAATTAAATTTTCTCCTCTTTCATTCCTACTACCAAGACTTGGGCAACTTTGTCTTTATTCCTTCCCCTACCACCGCGTTCCAATCCATCTCCCTTTACGTACGGAATTAGCCATTCAATATCCTCGTATACTTTCTCTATTTCTTCATCTTCTGCTTGTGACGTCGGCATGGATATTTGAATAATTGTTATTTGCACTGGTGTGCTGTCCATTCTGATGAGAACAACCGTACCGCTGAGCTGTTCACAGTAACTCACTCTCTTCGCTATTTTCGTATACATAACGGTTACGGCTCCGGTTATACTATTTTCTGCTGTCGTTGATGTTACCCCACATTTTCTGGCAAGAATTGACACATAGAACGTTATCATTTCGTTATACTGTGCCAAATATTTTTTGCTGTTCTGTTTCTTCTTTTATCAGCAGACGAGAACACATTACTGTGTGAGATATTATCATTTCTAAATATATTTATTTGGTTGCGGGAATGAAACAAATCTCCAAGTCGAGGGGTATACCAGAGTCCACACTAAGTCACAGATATTGTTTACCTCATATTTCGTGTGACTGTTATCCGACATTGCTACTTCTTTAATCGTAATATCGCTCCCACCACACGTTATAAATCATATTTCTTCGTATTCTTCAATCCAGTTCTGTATCTGGGCGGTCAGCTTGTTTGATTGGTAAGCGGAGTGCCCTTGTTCAATACCCGGCACTGGCGACTCTACCAGGAATTTCTCCGTATTGGGAGCAATGGAATGGGGCGCCCTCATCTTAGTAAGGTCAACTGAGGAGTTTCTTGGACGAGACCTAGCGTCTCCAAGTCTCGGAAATCTGACGAGGACTGGAAGAGCGATGTGCTGGTCAAATGCCCTCCTACACAGCATCCAAATGACATGTTACCAGGGACTTTCCTTTTCTTTCCTTGTTGTTCAGCATACACGTTCCTGTCAAATAAATATTTGCACATGAATATACTGTTCATTCAATCAACAAAGGGCTTGGGAACAATAATCCGAGGATCTTAGAATCACATCAGTAAACCAGCAGAAGAACCAGAATGAATTCCAAAAAGCAAATCTATTAACGTCCCGGTACGATAAAACTGTCATTACTTACATTCAACACCTCCAGGAGTCACCACAGTTAGAGTTCTAACGACCTCACTAAATTCGTGCAACCCGTGTCGAACTACTTTATTTTCACGTACACGCTTCTTCTATAAGTATCATTTTATCATTAGTTTTCAAGGGCGTGCCTTTTCCTTCTTCTGATCCAGATAAATACCGATCTCGTAATTTTGAGGCTGGATAAATCATTGGTGAACTCGTGCCTCTTCCTTCTTCTGATCCAGATAAATACCGATCTCGTAATTTTGAGGCTGGATAAATCATTGGTGAACTCGAAATATACGGCGACCATAAATAGTTGAATGTTTTTTATTATTTTATAATTCATTCAAAATACTTTACTACCAAAGATAATTTTCCCTAATAGATGGTTCCAGTTCCGTTACATTGTTTTATATTTGTAGACTTACATACATTGTATTGCGAAGGAAGTATTCGACTTGACAGTAGTGAAATAGATAACAGAAAATTTTTCCATAAGCAATACAGGACATACAATTTCCGATCGTCATACTTTGTGTCTAACTAGTGGATTACACCCTAAACCGGTCCTCACGTTTGTAATCCAGTTTCCCGTAGCGCAGCCATTAATAAAAGTCACATGATACTGTGCACTCCTGACACCACATTGGCGGAGGGCAAGGACTTTGCTCATTGCGATACTGTGGGCTTAGCACATTGCCCTCAAAGCTCACTGACGAGTATAAGATTGAACTTTTTTTTCATTACTACTGAAACTTTCAACAGTAAATTCACATAATACTCGTGCTTAGAATATTAACTTTGTAACGAGAAAGTAGCCGATAGGACTTACTTGGAGGATATGTGGCGAGGAGAAAGAGGGGGAGATTGGAGTAACTCTGTGTTTCTTGTCATGACTAACGGATTAGGAGCGTACTTCTGGGAGCAAGTGACAAGTTCACAATCGCGTATCATGGCATTAGCGTTGTAGTGTGCTCAGTAAGATTAACGGCAGAAGGCAAAACGGATGATCTGGTAACCGGGAAAAGGATTTTAAAAGCACTACGATCGTGCTGGGAGCAGCGGACGTAACACTAAGCTGAATAAACTTGCAGCACATCTAATCGACGCCAGTAGCTTTCACAATCGTTGCAGCAGCCACAAAGAGTTCCTCTCAGGTCTTTAGATGAGCTTTTCGTTTGACAGACGGAATGGATGAAAGAGCCAAAATAAAAAACAACACACGAGGATCAATGAAGAGAAACTAATCGATACATCTTATCGAGGATTCTAGGAGAATTAAAATAATGACTTCTCAGACACCTTAATAAACTGCACACATAGTATTACATAGAGTCGCTCGTTGACAGTCCTCCGTAAAATAATATGTGTAAATGTCGTGTCCCTAAACATCCAAGCGCTAAACCTTTAATAATAAGAGCTAATAACTCCACACAAAACTCTTGAGTTCGTTGAGTAAACGGAAGCGGCTGATTTCTCTTGCAAACATTAGTTAATTAGAGCTAGTGGTTCGCATTCCATACATGGACTTCTAAACTCAACAAAACAATGCAAAAACATCCATAAATGTGATGTACGAGAAGATTACTACTAAAATCAGTGGTACCAAAGCTGTCTCGTCAGTTCTAATTAAAACTAACATCTCTAGAACGTTAAGCTTTCGTTTAGTCTTCTATATGCTCACTTCATAAATGATATTCTGAAGGATTTGATCGTCTTCATCTTGTATCTGAAATTAACAGTTTTTCAAACATCGCCGTAGGCTGCGATTGGAGCAGAAGGAATCCAAGCTGGGAATACATAGGACTGGATTTCTAGTTTCGGCATTTTCCTAATAACCAAGAGCAACATTCTTGAAACCTTGGAACGGGGGGATTATAACTATTTTAATTTTTTTCTCAGGCAGTATGCTCATTATCCAACTAAAATTAGTGGGTGTCTGTGTGCATGTGATACAGGCAACGCCATTCTTCGTCTGTTAATTGACTTACTTGGAGACTTCGCTGCTGTCCAGTAACCTGAAGTTTCAGATGCGACCAGTAATAAAGGCAGCTCTACGGAACTTTTTCACAGTCACAAGATGTCCTAGCTAACTTATTTTTCTTTTTAAAAATTGTAATCTTCCAAATGATTATTACTACAATTTCCTTAACTAAAACTTCTTTAATGTTCAGCGGTCCCCATTTGTCTCGGGATGAGATGCGCGTGACATTTCCATAGATAAAATATGTGAAGCCGTCAATAGGACTGGAATTTAGATCAAATTTTGTGTGTGTGTCATTGACTTTTGAATGTTGTAGCTTTAGGAAATATGGTTAAGAACTGAACAGCACCTTAGCTGGCCATGACGTAGTATTTGCATCGTTTCTGCCAACAACTGTTATGTGTTTTTTCTTTCCTCTCTAGGATTTGTTCCAGTAAATTTATGTATGACTTTCGTGATTTGTTCGTATGTAAATGCTGAGGTATTGTATCGTTACTGTGTTCCGCTCCTAAATGTTTATTGCAAATCTATATCAGTCGAGGGCGGTTTGCCTGTTTTACGGAAAAGGCGTTCTTTTAAATTGCGCAACAAGGTCAAAGGCTCCTTTCAAGTGCGCAACAAGATTAATGGGTCACATCTTTTGAAATCCCGTCATTATCACTTTCTCCATTTGCGACGCAAGAGTTTGAATTTTGGCTCTAAGTTACCAACAACTTTTCTCTGTAATGGCGCCAAAGCGTGGCGCCATGTAACATTATCCTCGGGCTCATCGATGCTTCACACTGAAAGATGACACGTAAGATGGATTAATAATGTCACACTGGCATCTCATCGCAATTCTGCCCATCGCCGACTGTGGACATGTCATATCAAAGATTGCCGTTACACTTCCCCTTACCCACACCTCATCCCTTCTCTTGACGCCTCTGCGACGGAGGTCAGAACCGCGACACCCAGCGTTCAAATCACCCGGTATTATTATGGGTGACCGTGGAAAACACTTTGGACACATGAAAATCCGTCTTAAAGTTCCTGAATGAAAAAGCTCCTTTACTTTCCGGGGCGAACATTTTCACAAATTTTACGGCTGAACAGTTTTCAATGCGAAGTTTAACAGGGTCAAGTTCTTGACAATGTTTGGCACTGCTAACATCCCCTGGACAATTTAACCCTTCTCTAACGACATCATGGGATTGCAACCCCGTTGAACATGATCTCACCCCATAGGAGTGTAGTGTGACTGCAATTTTTCCTTGGGTACACATGGTGGAACCACTAGGAACCGTTCAAAATCATTTGAAGAAATTTGAACTTGATCCAAAGCAGAAAAGGATGTTTATGCTTTTTAACCGCCCTTTCCCGTGCATTAATGTGGTGTTTGCACAGGGGGTTTCGACACTGAAACACGTGAATGAAATGGCAGAAAGTCCCACTAAGTTCCCCCCCCCCCTCCCCCCGCCCATTTAGGCAACACCCTCAGTGCCGTTTGTGTCCCTTTGTTGGGCACTTCAGAAATTTTCCTGCAGAGTTCCATTCAACGATTCCTAGGCGCCAGCAGGATACACAGCCCTTTCGATACTCCTCAGACTTCGCTTGCAACAAGCAAGTGCTAGTGAAGAGGCATTGTGCCACTCAGCTATTTTGTTTCGATGCACAATCAAATCATTTTCATGATAAAGAAAGGTACTCTTTCTTATTGTAATGATTTGAATGATTTTTCAGTAACAGGTAGCACCAACTAGCATTAATGACAGCCCATCATCCATAACTGCAACTGTGGATCAAGGAATTGATGCGGGCTTGGGGAATATTATTCCATATGTTTTGCAGCACATTGACCAATTTCTCAGCTGTCCCTGACAGGGGTTGATGCACCTTAGCCCACCACCCATGAAATCCACACATTCAGTTGAGTTTAAGTCAAGGCCGTTTGTAGGCCATTCCATCAACATGCTGCTGCGCTGAGACGATCTGCAACAACCCAGGAGATCTGAGACTGAGTGTTGTCCTGTGTCAGTGTGAAGCATCATCCAAATTCTGCAGCCCCTGGAATGAAATACTGCTCCACTATCTTACCCTGGTAGTACTGGGCATTCAATGCTGGAGGTGACATGACTGCAATGGGTGCCAGATTATGACAGATTCAGTCCTGAAGACAGTCTGTGCTGAAATGACCATTTGGATGACCTCTCAACTCCACAATGTGATGCTAGACACGGATCCTGTTGTCATGCCCGTACCTGGGGACATATGACTCATCTGTGAAGAGCACCCAATGCTAAAACTGCATGTTCCATTGCACATGCTACCTGGCAAATGGCAGCCTGGCCACCTAAAGTGCACATGTCGAGCTGGGCACCTTCACTGACTTGCGTGAAGAAATGTGCAGTTCTTGCAACTGTACCCAAGCTGTATGGGCTGTCACCACTTGGCTAGTAGCAGTGGCATGGCGCTCATTGGTCCCTTTTGTATAGGGTGCAAGCCCTCCGCGCCAAAGCCAGCATGATGGCCAACACAAAGGTCTTCTGCAATCTCTGCATGGGGGTTAGTGTTCACTAAGTGAGGTCTTCACAGGATGTGCGAGCTGCGATGTTTGCATACATCTGGCTTTGATTAACCATTAATAAGGGCTCATCTGGAGATAGATTGGGTTGAAAATTGAATGAAGGGTAGTGGTTTGAAGGGCAGAGGGAAAAAAATGCCAAGGCAAGAGTCAAGGGAAAAAAACCCTCTGCGACTGTCGTGTCAAGCAGTAAGAGCAGTAGCGGATTGCTTGCTACCTGTGACTGATCATGCACAGGCTAGGTAAGTTAGTAATGGCTATCATGCAGGTGGATATCGTTGACGTTGCGAGGCTTTGTGACTCGGCGGTGGCAGCTGGATACCAGCGTTGTCTTCTTGGCCAATATCAGCATACCTGTAACAGTTGAGTTCGTCATTGGTTAGTGTCTGATAGTTCATATACTGGAGATGCACAATGCAGGGTAGTGTAGGTGGTTTGTTTGTGCATTAGCTTACCGGCTTCTCTGCTGTTGCCTATTGGTTGGCTGTGATAACAGCTGGCATATCCAGTCAGTATTGATGATGTACAGGGGCTCGCCGAGGTTGTCGCTTGTGAGTGTGTGTTGGCTTCCCATAGGTGGTTACGCCCTAACTAGCAGTGCCTTTGGTCACTTATGCTTCCACCAATGGTTGCGATCATAGTTCCTGAGAGTAATGATGAAAGGATTATTTGAGTTCCTGTATAGTCATATGTCGAGGTTTTTGAATACTTCCTTGAGGGTTTCGATGTGGAATTCATTTTGAAGATCCATGGTGCAAGTATGGTCTGCAGGTGGCGCAGGCCTATAGGAGATGCATATCCCCAGACAGGAGCTATTTATGTCATCAGAAACCTGATTACTGTCACGTATATGGACCTTGATACCCTCCTACTTAGTGTACTTTCCTTGACGAGCATTGGGTAGAGTTGTCTGAGCCTCACGTGCACTCTGTTGGCAATGTATCCTATGCGGTCCCCCCATGTAAGTTTCTAGTCCAACCATTAGATGATGTATCTAACTTTCTCTCAGAAACGTGTTGGTCTTGCATGTCGCGTTACTTGTCTACAGTGTTGATGTTTTCGCCGTAGTTTCGGTCTGTGTGTGAACAGAACTGCTTTTCATTTGTCGACATTTACTCTAATATGTCATCGTTCGAACCAATGCTCGACAGTTCTGAGTGCTGTCTGTAATTGTGACTTTATTTTCGACGGTTCCAAGTCTTGCACAAGGATAGCTGTGCCATCTGCGTGCATGGCTAACGTCGTGTTTTGGGATGCTGGGAGATCATTAATGTAGAGGTTGAACAAGATCGGCTTCAGTATGCTTTCCTAGGGTACTCCATCTTGAATACCGTGCCGTGTCGATTGCTTGCCGTGCACGTCAGTGTTGAAACATAAGTTGCTGAGATATGAATGTATGAGACGCACGAGAACGTCGGGGAACCCAGAATTGCTTAGATTGCATATGAGGCCATTGTGTCAGAGACAGTCTAAAGCGTTTTCAATGTCCAGGAACACAGCCCCTGTGGCTTTGTTCGTGTTGTAGCCGTGTGTTATATGTTCAGCTACTTGGAGGAGTTGTTGGGTTGTTGAGTGGTGATTCCTAAAGCCGAACTGCTCTGGCCTTATGGTGTCATTAACGATGTAGTGCCTAATGATGCGTTTTAGTATTACCTTCTTGACAATTTTGCTGAGCGAGCACGGCATACTGATGGGTCGGTAATTTTGTGGGAAGTAGTGGTCTTTCCATGGCTTTCTGAACATCAGAATCTTATCTGCCTTCCAAAAATCAGGGAAGTGTTGGTGTTTTAAGATGGCATACATTATGTGTACAAGGTATTCTACAGTTCTATCTGTGTGCACCTGAAGGACACGGTTTTGAATTCCATAGAAAACCAGGGGCTTTATAGCATTTGAATGCTTAACAGCCCATGTGATTTCATTTGTGCTGGTACGTTTGATCTCGATGCACATAGGCCAGGCTACAAGTCGTGTAACTTTGGTCTGTTTCAAGTGTGAATACTGGGTCTGATGGAACCAGATTTGGCATGATAGACGCTGCAAGTGTAGTGGCCATAAGCTCTGCTTCCTCCTTCACGGAATAAGCAGGGCTGTCTGGGCCTTGTAGAGTAGATGATGATGATGATGATAATGATGATGATGATGATGTTTGGTATGTGTGGCCCTCAATTGCGCGGTCATCAACGCAGTACGAGGTCCCAATTTTTACACAGTCCAAATTTTACACAGTCCAATCGAACCTCTGCTACGAATGATGATGATGATTAAATGATGAGGACAACACAAACACCTAGTCCCCAGACAGAGAAAATCCCCAACCCGTCCGGGAATCGAACCCGGGACCCCGTGATACAGAGGCAGCAACGCTAGCTACTAGACCACGAGCTACGGACTTGTAGAGTAGGAATGTAGTGTTTCTCCATGGTGATCTCTGTGGCCAGCTTCAATGCACCAGGACGTTTGGCATCTAGCCCTATGAGATTTTGGCCCCAATATTCGTTTCTAAATGTTTGTATTTTCTCCGGTATTGGTCCCTGGAATCCGTTAACATGCAGAGAGCGGACGCTTGATACGCTGTCAGTATCTTCTGAGGCGGTTCCTTGTTGAAATAAGAAACAGGATTTTATGGGGCAGGGGTGTTGTTGAGATGTTGTATGTGGAATGGCGTCAGACATTGAGTTTTGGACAGCAGTAGTGAGAACCTCCACCGCCTCATCAATTTTGTGTATGTTGTTAATTTCGTGAGTGTCCGGAATACGACAGTCAAGCGTTTCCTTAAACAGAGACCAATTCGTGCTCTTGTGGTTCAGTATTCTGCGTAGTTGCATGTCCTGCAGCGTTTCTTTCATGTGAAGTATAATAGGCGTGTAGTTTGAATCCATATCGTTTCATCCGTAAGATTGAGTGTGGATGTGATGCCCTTGATGAGGTCTATGTCTAACATGTCTGGCCTGAGGCGGGCCTGTGCAGGCACATACGTGGGGACGTTATGAGTCACCCTCCTCTAACATTAACTTTTTTATTTATAGAGATAACCGATACCATGTACACTATCGATTCTTGCATAGGTTAAAATTATCTCAGCTGTTTCACTAAAAGAATTCATATGATTTTCTATAAAATGTATTATATTTCAGGCTAAAATGTATAAAAAAGAAATTAATGCGTTACAATCGATATGTACTAACACTTAAAATTACTCTTCTTTTCAAAATGTTTAAACTTACGAAATTTCTGGCATACTTAAAATTCATATTATTAATTGCACAATCTAGTGCTAATTATTAAATTTATTTCTGGATTTATTTATAAAATAATGATATAACTTGGTAAAGATTCTCGTCCTGTCGAGAGTCTGTAACTTCTTTTGTTTTGTAAACTCTTCGGAAATTGTGAGTACGGAAGAATGTAAGTAGTGGTGGGTATGCCTCTGATGGAAGTAGACGTTTTCTAAGTTTGTCATCAACAATATAATTATTATTTTTTTATGTGGAAAATGTAAAAACGGTGTGATGTTGAAAGATGTGACAAAGAATAAAATTGAAGAATAATGCAGGCAAATATTCATCAGTTACTTAGTCATTAAGAACCTACAAAAACCGAAATTTTAGCTGCAAGAATGTACCCCAAGACAATTCTTTGAGCCACCGACTGTAAAAACGAGATAATGAAGATAAGTAAAAAGTTATTCAGTTGTATATCTTACGCCTCTCGAGGCTTTCAAAATGTGAGCAAAGAATGAGAACTTTAATAGTGATGTGTGAGAGGGTATGATTACAACGTCCAACCCTAATATAATGTAATTTTGGCCTAGTGCATGTTTGTGTAGTTTCTTGCCATTGGAGATACGTATTCGTGAATTCCACTTGGGGTGTTTTGCTTTTAAATCTCCAGAAGTGATTACCTGCAGTGCTATGTCGAGACCTGCGCCGATATTGCTTGTTACTATGTTCTTAGGTGGACTGTAAAGTGATACCAGTGCACTGTTATCTCCCTTGAACTTGACCATGATGGCCGTAACCTCTAGTCTCTCAAGTTCAGGGAGCTCGATGTTCGCGTGTTCTGTGTTTTTGTGTATGATGATGGTTGTGCTGCCCCGCTTCCTGCAGTCCGCTCAGTCGTTATGATATACGCAGTAACCTGGGCTGTTCAGTTGTTTATGAAGCGTAAGCAAAAAAAATGGTTCAAATGGCTCTGAGCACTGTGGGACCTAACATCTGAAGTCATCACTCCCCTAGAACTTATAACTACTTAAACCTAACTAACCTAAGGACATCACACACATCCATCATGCCGTAGCAGACGCACGGTTCCAGACTGAAGCGCCTAGAACCGCTCGGCCACTGCAGCCGGCCAGAAGCGTAAGCAGTGTCTCGTTACAAGAGCAATTTGGATGCCTTTGCGCTCCATGTACGCAACCAGTTCGGTTCTTTTGGATAAGATCCCATTGACATCCCAAAACAGGATCTGTGAGGTAGTGTTAACGTTTGTATTAATGGGATGGTGTGATGAGTTATCTATGAATTGGTATAATCAGTGGTGTGATAATAGTTTGTATGTTGGACCAGTGGTGTGAGCCTGACATGAACTGTGTGAAGAGTTGTGTGACACACCACATAATCTTCATTATCATTTCGGTAGCCAGAGTAATGTCTCCATTATTCTTTGGAATCTAGTGTTGATGTTGGAAGTGTTGGTGGTGTTGGCAGCCGCTGATGCTTGTGTTGGCATCGAGTTTGGTCTGGCTTCTGAGTCAGCTGGTTGTGGGGTTGTTATGGGCGCCTGTGTAATATCTGTAGTGAGTGGGGGTGTACTGTGGGTCATTGGTTGGACTGGTGTCAGAATTCTGTACCTGTGTATTGGTGTCCTGTTGTCTGTGTTCTTGTTGTGGTGTATTTGTGTTTCCTTTGTTTTGGCTGTTTATCTTTCTCCATCTTCTCTCTGGTTATGTGGTTGTGACTGTTCCTGTGTGGATGAGTTTTCTATGGGTTGTGGTGGCTGCAATCCGTGGTTTTATGGGGGGGGGGGGAGGGAGGTTGGGTCATGTTTTTATTTGTGTCCTGTGGTGTAACCGATGCGGGTATTGTGGTGTTGGGTGTTGTCTGAGTTGGATGTGTGGCTGTTGCTGGAGCTGTGTGATGGCGATAGGGTTGGTGTGGTTTGCTGTTTTACGCCTCAGAGCCTCCTTGTAGACATTGCACGGCCTGTGGTTGGCCGGATGGGCCACACCGCAATTGGCGTCTTTGCGTTTGGGGGAGTCTACTCTGTTGTACGGTGGGGTCACCAGCGCATTTGCGGCAGCGGGGAACGAGACCACATCGAATACCCGTATGTGCAAAACACTGGCAGTTGTGACATTGTTGGGGGTACGTGGCGTGTTGTATATGTCTACATTCATGACATTATGAAAAGATAACTTAATCTTCAGCAGGTTGCGTGATTTAGCCGTGTCGGCCAGCTCAACCATATAGTTGCGAGAAGGTCTAACAGTGCCGAACTTAGTCATTCGATTTGTGCAAATGTATTCCTAGACTAGGGCAGTGAGTTCATTGAGTACTATGGTCGATCGGGTTCGATCATCTACCCCCTTGACGATGTATTGCTGTGTTTTTTCTAGTATGTTTCTGTACGTGAAATGCTCTACATTCCTTTCTTTCAGAAAATTAAGTAGATTTGTGTAGTCTGTTTTGTTCGCCACGTACAATGCGGTGTGGTCCCTAGTGAGTTTTGAGTAATATGTTGCGGTGTTGTGCTTTTTACTAAACTCTTTGTTTAGGAGATTGAGGTCTCTGTAGTTGTGTACAGTGACTGGTTGGAAGCCTACCGAAGACATGTTTGGGTTCTGCAAACCTGCGTATGTGTTTGAGTGTCATGCAGTCACAGGGTTGTTGTGTTGTTCCCTGTGTTGTTGGTGTTGCCACTTGATGTCCATGGAGTTAGTAACAGTACTCGCCGATTGCCTCGTGAGCTTGTATGCTCTGTATTTCGTCTGTGCGGTGCTGTGGCGTAGACCGACCAGCTGCCAAGGTCCGTCTCATGTTACGTGCGTGTCCTCTGTGGTCTCTGGCTCTGGCTCTGGCTCTTTCGGTGTCGGAGTCGCCGGAGGTGATAGAGAGATAATGTCACCCTCCGCAAGCAGCTCGATCGGTTCCTGCTGGTCAGCGATCTACCGATCCCTCAAGGTAACTGCCGCCTGAAACGTGGCGAGTGGGACGGAGATGCTGGCGGGGTCAGCCGGCATCTCCGCCGCTTGTGCTGCATTCATGCTGCGGGTAATTGGGTGGGATCGGCTGGGGGGATCCGACATCTCTCCAGCGCGAGGAATTTTATTAGACTGGGAGGGATACGGCATATTTTGATTTTTTCTCAAAAGAAAAAAGATTTAAAATATTCCCTGCGTAAGTCCCTACGATCTGACAACGCAGAGTGCAATGCGTAGTGCTTAAAGGTAGTGCGGGAGGGGGAAAGAAGGCCTGCAACACGCGGGAATGACCGACGTGAACGGGTGCCTGGTGCTCCCTTCAAAGTCCCTAATAAATGAGGGGAGAGTCCCGCTGGGGAAGTTGCAAAAAGAGTTGCGGAAGTCACGAGTCGCAGATTCTGAGCGCTTGAGAGCGTCGGTAGATGTTTACGAACGGCAATTACGCCTTAGCTTGTTTGCGACAACTACGTAGAACTATCCTCGGGCAGCTATGCCGTATGCAGAGAGCAGCTGTCTGCTCGGTTCGGCTGTATGACTGCGAATAATGCTCATCGGTCTCGGACTGCCTGCCGACCATAGCGTGATCCTCCAGTGGTGTAGTGCAACAGCAATGCCCCTGACCTGGAAGTTGCGAAGTAAGACCTATCTCCCTTTGTCGTTGCAGCATCTTTCCTATCACACTCTGTGACAAGCCTAGCACGTTCGCAATGAATCGTTGTTACCTACCATCAGAATCGACAATCAAAGGACTGGCTAACTTTAGCGCAAGACAGCTGTTTCCGTACCACAATTCCGTGAAACAAAACAAATATTCCAATTCGTCTGCGCTGAGCCAGAGCTTAAGACACACGTTCTTAACTCACAGAATCCTTAACATGCATATAAAAAAATAAAGAAAATAACATGACAAATAAATACAACACACTATGCAAGAGCTGTTTGCAGAATGAATCGATTGTGCATAGAAACAAAATATCTGAATTTCACTATGCCAGTGCACTGTGCACTAGTGCTTGCTGGTCGCAAGCGAAATTAGAAGGATGTGGAAATGGTTGCCTATTCCGCTTCCACCTAGGAATCAGTGAATGGTTGTCTCTGTACAGGGAGAATTATAACGTGCCAAATAGAGTTGGCACTGAAGGTGTTGCTCTACTGGGGGTCTTAGAGGGGCCATTTGCCATTTTATTCACGTGCGTATCAATGTCACAACCCCCCGTAGGAGGACACGGAAAAGGAAGGACGAAAAAGCATAAACATTCTTCTCTGCTTTGCATCACTTTTACATTTCGTCAATTGGTGTGGAAGGGTCCTTAGTGATTCTACCCTGTATAACCGAGGATAAATTCCAGTCACGCCCCATTCCAGAGATGTGAGATCACATTCAATAGAGATGTAGCCCTCCGGTGTCATTGGCGAAGGGTTGAATTATCCAAGGTGTGTTACTAATGTCGAAGATTGTCAAAAACGTTGCGCTGTTGCGCATTACACGGTGAACTGCCGTGTCCGACCGCGAAATGTGTGAAAATGAGTGCCCCAGCGGAGCGACTGGTTTCGGTCACGACTTTTATGACGCCTCCTAAGGCTTTTCCATGTCGATTCTGATCATCGATGTGTCCGGAACGTTTCCCTACGTCACACATGTAAAAACCGAAAGATTTCAACACTGGACGTCGCCGTACTAACATCCATGGCAGAGACGTCAAGAGAAGGGATGAGATGTGGGTAGGGGGAGGTGTGACGGCCTCCCTATGAAGGGACACGGGACGCTGGCACTGGATAGAACTGTAGTGAATTTTTTTGCAAGTGTCGAGACATTCCTGTTTGGAGAGGCACCGGCTTTCATTTAATTATTAATATTTCATGTTGTGCAAGAAAAAGGCTTCTAGAAAACAAAGTCGCCAACGGCCTTGCCGCAGTGATAACACCGGTTCCCGTCAGGACACCGAAGTTAACCGCTGTCGGGCTGGACTAGCACCTGGATGAGTGACCATCCGGTCTGCCGAGCGCTGTTGGCAAGTGGGGTGCACTCAGTCATTGTGAGGCAAACTGAGATGCTACACTATGTGATCAAAAGCATCCGCAAACCCCAAAAACATAGTTTTTCATATTAGGTGCGTTGTGCTGCTTACTGCCAGTGACCTCAGTAGTAATTAGACATCGTGAGAGAGCAGAATGGGGCGCTCCGCGGAACTCACGGACTTCGAACGTGGTCAATGATTGTGTGTCACTTATGTCATACGCCTG
Organism: Schistocerca cancellata; assembly: GCF_023864275.1. Classification (NCBI taxonomy): domain Eukaryota; kingdom Metazoa; phylum Arthropoda; class Insecta; order Orthoptera; family Acrididae; genus Schistocerca; species Schistocerca cancellata. The sequence goes on from NC_064626.1 coordinate 411,996,163, forward strand.
TACGCCAGATTTCCACACTCCTTAACATCTCTAGTTCCACCGTTTCCGATGTGACAGTGAAGTGGAAACGTGAAGGGACACATATAGCACAAAAGCGTACAGGTCGACCTCTTCTGTTGACTAACAGAGACCACCGACAGTTGAAGAGTGTCGTAATGTGTAGTAGGCAGACATCTGTCCAGACCATCACACATGAATTCCAAACTCCATCAGGATCCACTGCAAGTACTATGACAGGTCGGCGGGAGGTGAAAAAACTTGGATTTCATGGTGGAGCGGCTGCTGATAAGCCACACATCACGCTGGTAAATGCCAAAAGATGCCTCGCTTAGTGTAAGGTGCGTAAACAATGGACGATTGAACAGTGGAAAAACGTGGTGTGGAGTGACGAGTCACGGTACAAAATGTGCGATCCGTTAGCAGAGTGTGGGTATGGCGAATGCCCGGTGAACGTCATCTGCCAGCGTGTGTAGTGCAAACAGTAAAATTCGGAGGCGGTGGTGTTATTGTGTGGTCGTGTTTTCATGGAAGGGGCTTGCACCTCTTGCCGTTTTGCGTGGCACTATCACAGCACAGGCCTACATAGGTATTTTAAGCACCTTCTTGCTTCCCACAGTTGAAGAGCAATTCGGGGATGGCCATTGCATCTTTCAACACGATCGAGCACCTTTGTATAATGCACGGCCTGTGGTGGGGTGGTTATACGACAATAACATCCCTGTAATGGACTGGCCTCCACAGAGTCCTGACCTGAATCCTATAGGGCAGCTTTGGAATGTTGTGGAACGCCGACTTCGTGCCAGGCGTCACCTACCGACACCGATACCTCTCCTCAGTGCAGCACTCCGTGAAGAATTGAAGAATGGGCTGTCATTCCCCAAGAAACCTTCCAGCACTTGACTGAACGTATGCCTGCGAGAGTGGAAGCTGTCATCAAGGCTAAGGGTGGGCCAACACCATATTGAATTCCAGCATTACCGATGGAGGGCGCCACGAACTTGTAAAACATTTTCAGCCAGATGTTCAGATACTTTTACTCACTTAGTGTACTTGATTGAGAAGTAGCGGTTCCAGTCTCGTAAACTGACATACGGCCGGGAGAGCGGTGTGATGATCACATGCCCCTCCACATCCGCATCCAGTGACGCCTATGGTTGAGGATGACACGGCGGCCGGTCGGTACCGTTGGGCCTTCATGGCATTTTCGGGAGGAGCTTAGTAGTTTTTTATTGAACAAAGTCGCGAGTAATATTCCATCACATAGTCCCTGTCAGCGATCGCTTACAGCATTTGCTACTTGGCAAACATTTAACGATCACTAATGACAATAAGCCGCTTGACAATGTGGCCACCACTTCCCTGCCACACTACGCTTTCTTCAAACTAGGAAAGTACGCGCATGCGCGTACCGCGTCTGTCGCTTGGAGTCGTCAACAGTGTAAATCTTCTTCCGTGCCTTGACATGAGCGAACCGCCATCATTCGTGGATCGGACTACAGTGACAGTAAGTAACCGAATTTAAAATAAAGTGACACATGTTCCGCCAATCCACGAATAAGTAGATGATTCGCGAGATCCCATGGAAGTGATTCGCCGAATGTCTCTCCTCCATCGACTGCATGCGGTCCTAAAAAGAAAAAATATTCAGATTTAATCAAAATACATTATTCTTTCGCATGTTTCTTTGATCCAGTCTGCAAAGTTTGTTCTAAACGCAAAAGGAGGATCGTAAATATCAAGTTAATTATCTGAAATTAGGCTTTACCATCATTCTTTTGAATATTGAGGGTGGACCACAAGGTTTTCTTTGTTTGGAGACTTAAGCCAACGATAGCCTGAAATGTATAAAACTAGAGATATCTGCAGACAAAACGTCCAGACCATATAAGTGTAAACCCTTGAAGTTTTAAGCGTCACGAGCGACAATTAAAAGAAAATGTCGGATACCTCAGAAAATAGGGATCAATTCGTAAGAATGCCTAAACGTCCCTAAAGGTATTAACTGCAAAATCCAAATCACCACACATTATTCGAAGGAAATTACTTCTTCCCCTGGCCGTCAAAATGTGCGAAATCATGTGTGGAGAAAGGTTTGGCGAGAGCCTGAAGTCGACATTACTGTCAGCTGATGCGATAGCTACTGGCATAAAAAATCAGTTACTACTACATCTTCATGATAGCCCAAAATTGGCCCTAAAACTTGATGACAGTAGTGATATCGGAAACATTTGTCAGCTTGTTACTTTTTTTTGCTAGGCAACGGCCTTGCCGCAGTGGATACACCGTTTCCCGTCAGATCACCGAAGTTAAGCGCTGTCGGGCGTGGCCGCGCACTTGGATGGGTGACCATCCGGGTCGCCATGTGCTGTTGCCATTTACGGGGTGCACTCAACCTCTTGATGCCAATTGAGGAGCTATTCGACTGAATAGTAGCGGCCCCGGTCAAAGAAAACCATCGTAACGACCGGGAGAGCGGTGTGCTGACCACACGCCCCTCCTATCTGCATCCTCAGCGAGGGTGACACGGCGGTCGGATGGTCCCGATGGGCCACTTGTGGCCTGAAGACGGAGTGCTTTACTTTTGTTTGTTACTGGTATGAAAATGAAATGCTCATAGATTTTGTTTTGTAAAGCTCTGGAAAGGTGGGCTACAGGTGCAGATATTTTCTTTCTTGTGAATTCTTTTTTTGTTGGCCAGTTGTGATGGTACATGTTCCGGTGGGGCGACAGCTTTTACTGGAAATGAAAAGGAATTCATGGTAGGAGTTTGTGCCGTTTCTTCGTATATGTAAAATTCGTACATTGGATGATACACATGGAGGTAGTACAACAAGTCAATAAAGTGCTGAACTGTGCAGTTAGTGTTCTAAGTTTTTTGAAAGCATAAACTTTAAACAGTAGGCTATTTTTCATTCTTTGCGAGGAGGTATGCTCTACTCATGATTCACTTCTATTGCACAAGGAAATACCTTGGTTGTCTTCTGATAAAGTTGCTCGACGGGTGGGTAACTGAAGGGCGAACTTCGTCTTTTCCTATCGAGTCCTACATTTTCTGGATGAAAAATGGCTTCCGGTGTTGTGCTACCTGGCTGACGTCCATGAGAAACTTCAGTACCACTTCAGCACCGAAATAGTAATATCATCTTCCTAAGCGCCAAAGAGTGTGCGTTTAAGAGAGAACTTGGACTTTCGAAATCACAGGTGGAGAAGGGTAACTGCGAGATGTTTTCTTGTCTGTGTGGTGTGATAAAGGCATGTAAGTTGAATGCATTGAAAAACAACTGCTATCACTTAGTAGCGGAAAAGCATCCGGACCAGACGAGATACCCTTAAGATTCTACAGTGATTATGCTAAAGAACTTGCCCCCTTTCTATCAGCAATTTATCGTAGATCGCTGGAAGAACGTAAAGTACCTAGCGACTGGAAGAAAGCGCAGGTCGTTCCCATTTTCAAGAAGGGTCATAAATCAGATGCGAATAATTATAGGCCTATTTCGCTTACGTCAATCTGTTGTAGAATAATGGAACATGTTTTGTGTTCTCGTATTATGACGTTCTTAGATAATACAAATCTCCTTCATCATAACCAACATGGATTCCGCAAACAGAGATCATGTGAAACTCAGCTCGCCCTATTTGCCCAAGAAATTCACAGTGCCGTAGACACTGGCGAGCAGATTGATGCCGTATTCCTGGACTTCAGGAAGGCATTTGATACGGTTCCGCACTTACGTTTAGTGAAAAAAATACGAGCTTACGGAATATCGGACCAGGTTTGTGATTGGATTCAGGATTTCCTAGAAGAAAGAACACAACATGTCATTCTTAACGGTTCAAAATCTGCAGATGTAGAGGTAATTTCGGGAGTACCGCAAGGAAGCGTGGTAGGACCTTTATTGTTTACAATATACATAAATGACTTAGTTGACAACATCGGTAGCTCCGTGAGGCTATTTGCAGATGACACGGTTGTCTACAAGAAAGTAGCAACATCAGAAGACTCGTACGTACTCCAGGAAGACCTGCAGAGGATTAATGCATGGTGCGACAGCTGGCAGCTTTCCCTAAACGTAGATAAATGTAATATAATGCGCATACATAGGGGCAGAAATCCATTCCAGTACGATTATGCCATAGGTGGTAAATCATTGGAAGCGGTAACGACCGTAAAATACTTAGGAGTTACTATCCGGAGCGATCTGAAGTGGAATGATCACATAAAACAAATAGTGGGAAAAGCAGGCGCCAGGTTGAGATTCATAGGAAGAATTCTAAGAAAATGTGACTCATCGACGAAAGAAGTAGCTTACAAAACGCTTGTTCGTCCGATTCTTGAGTATTGCTCATCAGTATGGGACCCTTACCAGGTTGGATTAATAGAAGAGATAGACATGATCCAGCGAAAAGCAGCGCGATTCGTCATGGGGACATTTAGTCAGCGCGAGAGCGTTACGGAGATGCTGAACAAGCTCCAGTGGCGGACACTTCAAGAAAGGCGTTACGCAATACGGAGAGGTTTATTATCGAAATTACGAGAGAGCACATTCCGGGAAGAGATGGGCAACATATTACTACCGCCCACATATATCTCGCGTAATGATCACAACGAAAAGATCCGAGAAATTAGAGCAAATACGGAGACTTACAAGCAGTCGTTCTTCCCACGCACAATTCGTGAATGGAACAGGGAAGGGGGGATCAGATAGTGGTACAATAAGTACTCTCCGCCACACACCGTAAGGTGGCTCGCGGAGTATAGATGTAGATGTAGATGTAAGTTTGATTTACATGAAATTATTAGAATTGGCGTAGTGCATCTCGAAAACTTCCGTCAACGTATTCGAGGATAAATTTCCAGAACTTTCATCTAAGTATGACGGGACCCACAGTCCGTCCGATACGATCATAATAGACCAACTGTCACCTGTCAACAGTAGAACAGAAGGAGCTAACAGAACACTCAAGAGTCAGAACACTTCGAAATGAATTTAAATCGATGGCTCTTTAAAAGTTTTTTGTGCGGACTTGGAATGAATATCCCAGTTTAACAAGGACAGTGGACGCGTTATTACTCTTCGTATCAATTTAATTGTGTGAGTAACTATTTTCCGCGGTAGCATTAATCAAGACAAAACAAAGGTCTTAATTGGAGCTGTAGGGGATCTGCAAGTTGCTCTTTCAAAGATCCAGCCAGGACTGAATTTACATTCTTCACAAATTCAAGCACACGCGTCACATTAAAAGTACAAATGTAAGAAAATTTCCAAATGTTGAAACTTGTGCGTTTTTACTCTATTTTTATTACGATTTTGGATGATCAGTTTGAATATAACAGTCTTTAAATAGGTATTAATGTTGACTATTGTTCTATCATCATCCGTATGTCGTGATTTTTCAAACATTATAACATTAGAAATGAATTAAAAACAAGATAGATGGAAACAATTAAATTTCAACCAGCTAATCAATTTGTGAACTAATTTGTAAAATATGTCGTGAAATACACATATTTGCTCAGTTCCAGTGACTACACACACAGCTGTGGTTAGTTATAGACTAGTAGTTGTTGAGTCACCACATCTGACTACTACACAGTTCCGAAGACAATAGAACCAAGTAAGTGCGAGAACAAATGACAAGAGTAATATACAGAAGAATGGAAACGAAAATTGAGAATTTGTTAGACGACCATCACTTTGGTTTTATGAAACGTAATGACACCAGAAGGGCAGTTCTGACGTTGCGCTTGATAATCGAAGCAAGACTGAAGAAAAATCAAGACACTTTCATGGGATTTTTTAAAGAGTTTAGCTCGACGTGCTCGAAGAGACTCTCTAATTTCTATTATCATTGCTGTAACTGATAGTTCAAATAATTAGAAATATACAGATATCGTGATCCATTTTAGTGCCAAGTATGAAATGTGGTGAGAATGGAAAGAAAAATAGGGGGAGGGGGATTAATTGCTTTATCTTACAGAAGAGGGCACAACGTAAAAAGTTTGAGAGCCCCTGTTTTAGATGATGGGATAATGATACACTAAGTGTCCAAAGTTTCTGGACATACGCCACTAGGTGTTAGAAATAATCTATTCTTGTAGTTTAGGATGCTCAGTGCTTTCTTATGTTAGTATGTTAGGATTTAGCCTACAGAGTTTCATTGAAAAATAGGTTTTGTTTCATTTGAGCTCCAAACTCCATCGACAATGTTTAATGGATTTTTCGAACAAGTTATCCGTCACTATGATCTAGTTCATCTCAAAGTCAGATCGGGAGTTTGAGAAAGCCAAACAGCACAGAAAATCCAAATGATGATGACCTGATCCTTGTTTTGTGGACAAGCACACTATCATCCTTCGATTATCGTCAAACGGGAATAGTCCATTAGTAGTCATCCATAGCTTGAGTTTGAAATTTTTCTCTTTTGATTCATTCATGATGTTGCTAATCTATTGTCGAGAAGAAGCTATGTATAACAACATCTCAGAACAATGGGCACTTTTAAAATGCTGTGTAAAATGGAATTAATTTGTGACGTGATTAATGAGTAGGGCTAGTTGAAGACAGCTTTGTTGGGAGCAGTCCAGGGTAGTTCTGTGTTTTTTAAAGATCCCAAATACAAGGGTAATTTCAAAAGTTCTGCACACTACACGTATGCGACCATTAAGGTGGCTTGATCAGGTTGAAATTTACATCAGTTGTGAACAAGACTTCAGGCGTGACGATCGTATATGTGTTTGTTGGTCTGCGTGGCTGTGTCGCGAGTAATTCAGTTTTAAAATGGAATCTGAAACCGATTTCGGTCGGATTACACGTAGTGACCAGCGTTCCTACATCAGAATCAAATGCCTATGTGAAAAGAAACCAACGAAAATTTGCAACGCTCTGAGAGAGGTGTGTGGAAATAGTGTAGTGGATTGTAGCGCAGTATCACGGTGGTCTGCTCATGTGCGTGAAGGTCGGGTAAGCATCGAAGACAACGCAAGAAGTGGAAGGCCATCAGCTGCAACAGAATACACAGACTGCACACCTTAGGTTATTGTTAATGACATTTTGAGACAAGATCAACGAAAAACACTAGAAGAAATTGCCTATGAAGCCAGAATGCCTGTCTCCGCAGTTTACAGAATGATAACTGAAAAGTTAAACGTGAGAAAAATTGCTGCCAGATGGGTTCCGTATCGTCTGAGTGAAGAGAAAAAGCTGGTCACAAAGACTCACAGAAGAATTGCTTCAACGTGGTCGAACAGAAGGAGAACAGTTTTTGAAAAAGATTTTTACACCTGAAAAACTGGATACAAGATTTTGAGCCAGAACTGAAGTCTCAGTCGTCGCAGTGGGAAAGTTCAGACTCGCCCGGAATAATTCCGCCGTCAACAATCAAAGGTGAAACTGATGATGATTTTTAACAGGCGCATGCTACAAGCTGTTTGTGCGCAATATTTTGTGCTCGAAAATTCGTCGAAGAAGACCTGACCTACTTGCAGCTGGTGTGCCCATTCTGCACGATAATGCAAGACCACATGTTTCTCTGCCAGTGAGAGAAACGCTCGAGAACTATGGATGGGGAATGGTTCCTCACTCGTCCTACAGTCCTGATATGAGCCCACTGTATATTGATTTGTCTCCCAAACTGAAGGAATCACTCCGTGTAAAACGTTTTGGTGCAGTTGATACAGCTTCTCCTGTGAGATGACCCAAGTAATCAGACATCTCAACAATGAAGGTGTCCTATCAGGAATACGAAGTTGCCAAAACGTTGGGAAGCTGTCTTAAGCAAGAATGGAGATTATATTGAAGGCCTGTGAAGGTATTTTGTAAAATAAATTATTTTCTTCAGTTCTGCCTTACACTGTGCAGAACGTTTGAAATGACCGTCGTACAAGATTTCAGTGGGACATTTTTTGAATACTGCTCCAATGATTTTGGCTCGTATGAAGCACACTTCACTACAAAAGACGAGGGAATTCTGAGGTTCTCTACTAGGATCACAACAAGTTGGTATTTCCCGTACGAAAGTGTACCGGAATATTGAGAAAGTATGACTGAAATCCCCGAAAGAAATGTGACAAAGTCCTTATAAATTTTAGGGACGAGAATTCGAGGCAGAAAGTGTATCCTATCTGCTGTTCGTATCCTGTAACTCAAGTAGACATCAACAGGGAAAGGTGAGATACATTAGCGTGCATACGGGGGCATAAAACCATTTTACTCTCGCACCATCCACGAATGGAACAAGGCAGCAGATGACAAAATGGGAAGAGCTAGTCTCCGCCAAACAGTGTTTAGTGACTTACAGAGTTCTGTGTGGTTATGACGTGTGGAAGAACGTTTTTAAATTAGTACCTCTTACCGGCGAAGAGCGCGCGAGTGTGGGTTATGTTACTGGACTAGGCAGAAGTGACGGCAGGAGCGAGGTGACGGCGCGCGGGTGAGCAGCAGCGGCGGCAGCAGCAGCAGCAGGAGCAGGGTCAGCGGCCGGCGACCGCCGCGCCGGCTCGCGGCCAGCTGCGTGGTCGCGGTAGCTGTAGTGGCGGCGGTGGTGGCCCTTGGCCTTCGCGGCTGCCAGCTGGCCTTGTTTCATGCCGCCACCATTTCACCAACTTTCGTCGCGCTGGCAGGGTGGGCGCGCGCGCCCGCGACGCTACTCCGTCGCCTGCCTGTCGCAACCACGCCGGGGCGGCACCTGTGCGATTCTCGGCATGCACTTATTGAATCTGACGATCACCCCACACCGGCACACCTTACTTTTCCACTGTTAACAATAAAATAAGGCAGAACGGAAAGATAACATTCCATCGGAATTTATAAAATCATTGGTTGTAATGGCAACCAAACGGCTATTCAAGTTGGTGTGTAGAACCTTGGGAGAGCCAGGCTAACAAAACTGTACCATCTAGTGAGCAAGACCTATGAGACAGGCGAAATACCCTCAGGCTTCAAGAAGAATATAATAATTCCAATCCCAAAGAAAGCAGTTGTTGACAGATGTGAAAATTACCGAACTATCAGTTTAATAAGCCACAGCTGCAAAATACTAACGCAAATTCTTTACAGGCGAATGGAAAAACTGGTAGAAGCCGACCTCGGGTAAGATCAGTTTGGATTCCGTAGAAATGTTGGAACACGTGAAGAAATACTGACACTACAACCTGAGTGGAAACAAGGCCCCGGGAGTAGACAACATTCCATCAGAACTACTGACGGTCTTGGGAGAGCCAGTCCTGACAAAACTCTACCATCTGGTGAGCAATATGTATGAGACAGACGAAATACTCTCAGACTTCAAGAAGAATATAATAATTCCATTCCCAAGGAAGGCAGGTGTTGACAGATGTGAAAATTACCGAACTATCAGTTTGATAAGCCACGGCTGCAAAATACTAACACGAATTCTTACCTGACGATTGGAAAAACTGGTAGAAGCCGACCTCGGGGAAGATCAGTTTGGATTCCGTAGAAATGTTGGAACACGTGAGGCAATACTGACCCTACGACTTATGTTGGAAGAAAGATTAAAGAAAGGCAAACCTACGTTTATAGCATTTGTAGACTTAGAGAAAGCTTTTGACGATGTTGACTGGAATACTCTGTTTCAAATTCTGAAGGTGGCAGGGGTAAAATAAATGGAGTGAGAGGCTACTTACAATTTGTACAGAAACCAGACGGCAGTTATAAGAGTCGAGGGGCATGAAATGCAAGAAGTGGTTAGGAAGGGAGTGAGACATGATTGTAGCCTATACCCTATGTTATTCAATCTGTATACTGAGCAAACAGTAAAGGAAACAAAAGAAAAATTCGAAACTTTCAGGTTCGCCGATGACATCGTAATTCAGTCAGAGACAGCAAAGGACTTGGAAGAGCAGCTGAACGGAATGGACAGTGTCTTGAAAGAAGGATATAAGATGAACATCAACAGAAGCAAAACGAGGATATTGGAATGTAGTCGACTTAAATCGGCGGATGTCGTGGGAATTAGATTAGGAAATGAGAGGCTTAAAGTAGTAAATGAGTTTTGCTGTTTGGGGAGAAAAATAACTGATGATGGTCGAAGTAGAGAGAATATGAAATGTAGACTAGCAATGGCAAGGAAAGCGTTTCTGAAGAAGAGAAATGTGTTAACGTCGAGTATAGATTTAAGTGTCAGGAAGTCGTTTCTGAAAGTATTTGTATGGAGTGTAACCATGCATGGAAGTGAAACATGGACGATAAATAGTTTGGACAAGAAGAGAATAGAAGCTTTCGAAATGTGGTGCTACAGAAGAATGCTGAAGATTAGATGGGTAGGTCACTTAACTAATGAGGAGGTATTGAATAGAATTGGAGAGAAGAGAAATTTGTGACACACCTTGACTAGAGGAAGGGAACGGTTGGTAGGGCATATTCTGAGGCATCAAGGGATCACCAATTTAGTATTTGAGGGCAGCGTGGAGAGTAAAAATCTTAGAAGGAGACCAAGAGATGAATACACCAAACAGATTCAGAAGGATGTAGATTGCAGTAGGTACTGGGAGAGGAAGAAGCTTGCATAGGATAGAGTAGCATGGAGAGCTGCATCAAACCAGTCTCTGGACTGAAGACTACAACAACAACCGTCACACTTTTAGAAAAATGTCATTCACACAGTTCCGAAGACAATAGAACCAAGTAAGTGCGAGAACAAATGACAAGAGTAATATACAGAAGAATGGAAACGAAAATTGAGAATTTGTTAGACGACCATCACTTTGGTTTTAGGAAACGTAATGACACCAGAAGGGCAGTTCTGACGTTGCGCTTGATAATCGAAGCAAGACTGAAGAAAAATCAAGACACTTTCATGGGATTTGTCGGCCTGGAAGAAGCGTTCGGCAATGTAAAATGGAGCAGGTGTTCTAAGTCCTAGGAAAAATAACAGTAAGCTATAGTGAACGACGGATAATGTGCAATATGTGCAAATGCCAGGGAGGGCGAAATAAGATTCGAAGACCAAGAACAAAGTGTGCGTATTAAGAAGGGTGTAAGACAGGGATGCAGTCTCTCGCTCTACTCTTCAACTCTATACATTGAAGAAGCAATGATTTAAACCAAGCAAAGGTTCAAGGGTGGGATTAACATTCAGGGAGAAATGGTTTCAGTGATAATATTCGCTGATGACATCCTCAGGGAACGTGAAAAAGATTTAGAGAATCTGTTGAACGGTATGAACAGTGTAATGAGTAAAGAAAATTGATTTCTAGCAAAAATGAGAATAGCCAGTAGCTTAACATCGAAATTGATGATCACGAGGTAGATGAAGTAAACGAATTCTGCTACCTTGGAAGCAATTTAATTCATGACGGACGAATCAAGGCGGGCGTAAAATTTATCAGTTGAAAACATCAAGTCTGAAAATGATTCCGTAATCATATTTTTGGCACTTTATTTTACAGGTCCATCTTGATTACACAAACTTTTACACTTCACTATTAAGGGTTTCGGCTACTGCCATCTTCTGATCTGTTACAAACAAAAACAGCGTGTAACCAACTAAGTTCAGTTTGCTGACGCTAAATCTGTAAAAATTCAGCTGCTACATAAGAAAGATTAAAAGTGTTTACATGATTAACAGCCATGTGTACCAGCCATGCGTACCATAAAATTTTCTGATGTTGTATCAGTGTCAAGCTAAACATGTAGGTACATAGTAAATGCTGGTGATGATCAGAATGCGTGTGGTAATTATACAAGGAAACTGAGGCCACCTGAGAGCACTATAGCTAGGGTACATGATTAACCAGTATCGCAAATGTAATAGTTAAAATGCGGTATGCGCAGTCTTTAATTAAAATTACTTCACATGGAAAAACAAGCGTCTGACAATAAAACATGTACTGACATACTATACGTGGAATTGGATCCATATATAAAATCCACAAAAAAGGGCAAATACTAATAATGTGAAGCTCCTAGCCTGCCAAGGTAAAACAAATCAAATGGTTCAAATGGCTCTGAGCACTATGGGTCTTAACTTCTGAGGTCATCAGTCCCCTAGAACTTAGAACTGCTTAAACCTAACTAACCTAAGGACATCACACACATCCATACCCGAGGCAGGATTCGAATCTGCGACCGTAGCGGTCGCGCGGCTCCAGACTGTAGCGCCTCGAACCGCTCGGCCATCCCGGCCGGCAAGATAAAACATAAAATTGTATAAAAGCAAGTATAAAAAGTATAAGATTAAAAAATCTGTAAAATAAAATCTTCCAACCTGACATATCAATTACCGTAAACGTAATTATAAGGTAATTAACGAAGCAGTGACTATTAATTAAAAGTTAAAAAATCGATAATACATCCTGAATGTGGTCTCAACGGCGGCTCGTCTTGGCTTCTCTGTTCTCGGTATGACTTTCTTTTTTTACTGCGGCGGAACTTGCGGAGGAAGGCCCAGCCTCCTATATAAACATATGTATTCAGAAACCTACTAGTTTGAGCAGCGTTGAGCGCCCAACCGATATTGCGTGCGGACGTATTCGCCGGCCGCCGGCGACGAGGCGAAGAAAAGAACGTAAGGAAAACTCTGATAATTAAAATGGACTGAATGACAGGACGTGAGCTACGACATCAAGGAGTAACCCCCACGGCACTAGAGGGAGCTTTAGAAGGTAAAAGCAACTGGAGGTAGATAGAGATTGGAATACAACCAACAAATAACTGAGGACATTTTGTGTAATAGCTAATCTGACAAAGAAACCCTATCAATTTGACCTCACATTCTAAGGGAGAAAAATCAGTCTTGCACGTCATCAGCACCAGTAATCGATCCCGGGCGAATCTGGACCACAATTCTGATAGTACGCAGCAATGATCTTCGGAACGTACAGCCTTTAAACACGAGGTTGTCACTCGCTCCACCCCATTATAGTCGCTTGATGCCCGAGAGCGAAGTACCTTACAGTGGAGTGAGTAAGACGTTTTTGAAATACACTGAGGTGACAAAAATCATGGGATACCTCCTAATGTCGTTTCGGACCTCCTTCTGCGCGGATATATGCAGCTACTCGACATGGCTTGGACGCAACAAGTCGTTGGAAGTCCCCTGCAGAAATATTGACCCGTGCTACTTCCATAGCTGTCCAAAGCTGCGAAAGCGTTGCCGGTGCAGGTTTTTGTGCACGAACTGACCTCTCGATTACGTCCCATAAATGTTCAATGTGATTCATGAAAGGCGTTCTGAGTGGCCAACTCAGTCACTCGAATTGTCCAGCATATTCTTCAAACACTGTCATCGATAAAAATTCCATCGTTTTTCTGAGAATATGAGGTCCATGAATGGCTGTAAATGGCCTCCAAGTTAACCGAACATAATCATTTCCAGTCAATGATCGGTTCAGTTCCATTTAAACAGAGTCCACACCATTATGGAGCCACCACCAGCTTGCATAGTGCCTTGTTGACAACTTGGGCCCTTGGCTTCGTGGAGTCTGCACCATGCACGAACCGCACCATCGGCTCTTACCAACTAAAATCGGGACTCATCTGACCAGGCCACAGTTTTCCAGTCTTGTAGGGTCCAACCGATACGGTCACGACCACAGGAAAGGCGCTGTAGGCGATTTGGTACTGTTAGCAAAGGCACTCGCATCGGTCGTCTGTTGCCATAGCCCATTAACGATACATTTGGCCGCACTGTCCTAACATTGATTTCCTGGAGTGTTTCACGCAGTGCTGCTTGTCTGTTAGCATTGGCAACTCTACGCAAACGTCGCTCCTCTCGATCGTACGTGAAGGTCTTTAGGCACTGCGTCATCGGTGGTGAGAGGTAGTGCCTGAAATTTGGTATTCTCTGCATACTCTTGACTCAATGGATCTCTGAATATTGAATTCCCTAACGATTTCCGCAATGGAATGTGCCATTCCGTGATCAAAGTCAGTTAATTCCCGTCGTGCGGAAATAATCACGTCGGAAACTTTTTCACGTGTGTAAGCTGAGTACAAATGACAGTTCCGTCAATGCACTCCCTTTCAGACCTTGTGTACGCGAAACTACTGCCATCTGTATATCGCTATCCCGTTACTTTTGTCACATCAGTGTACTATTTTGATAGTGGTACCGTGCTTTACAAAACGAGGATAATGGAATGTAGTCGAATTAAATTGGGTGATGCTGCGGGAATTAGATTGGAAATGAGAGGCTTAAAGTAGTAAATGAGTTTTGCTATTTGGGGAGCAAAATAACTGATGATGGTCGAAGTAGAGAAGATATAAAATGTAGACTAGCAATGGCAAGGAAAGCGTTTCTGAAGAAGAGAAATTTGTTAACATCGAGTATAGATTTAAGTGTCAGGAAGTCGTTTCTGAAAGTATTTGTATGGAGTGTAGCCACGTATGGAAGTGAAACATGGACGATAAATAGTTTGGACAAGAAGAGAATAGAAGCTTTCGAAATGTGGTGCTACAGAAGAATGCTGAAGATTAGATGGGTAGATCACATAACTAATGAGGAGGTATTGAATAGAATTGGAGAGAAGAGAAATTTGTGGCACAACTTGACTAGAGGAAGGGATCGGTTGGTAGGGCATATTCTGAGGCATCAAGGGATCACCAATTTAGTATTGAAGGGCAGCGTGGAGGGTAAAAATGGTACAGGGAGACCAAGAGATGAATACACCAAACAGATTCAGATGGGTGTAGGTTGCAGTAGGTACTGGGAGATGAAGAAGCTTGCACAGGATAGAGTAGCATAGAGAGCTGCATCAAACCAGTCTCTGGACTGAAGACCACACACACACACACACACACACACACACACACACACACACACACACACACACACACCGTGCTTTAATCATTGCGTTAAAGTGCACTTTTTCTAACTTGTAGCCAGAGAACTCTTTACTTTGAACATTATGTTCTCATTCAAAAGTGCTGTGTAAATGAATGGATGAATGAAAGAAAGAAACGAATGGGTGTGCCATTAAAGAAGTAGCGTAACGCGATTTAGATATCGATGTCGCTTTTGTGCGTTGTTACATTATATTATTAAAATAATATTGAACGTATTTGTGCGTGAGGTTGATGTATTACATACAGAAATTACTTATTATTTTTCGCGTAGAGTAACATGTGTTCTCGAACAAGATTTCACAAAACGTTGGATAGATGTGTCCACCGTCCCCTTCCTATTCCCTGGGCTTCAGCACCACTCGAATAGGAGGGCACTTGTCATTCCTTTGTACAATGCCTGTGTTTCGCGCTTGGGCTCTTGGCGGCTGCTGTGGGAAGGAGCGAATGACAAACAGTGCGCGCGAAAGTTTAAAAGCTGTGATTTCAGAATATCATAACTGCGTGCTATCAGAATCATGGCCCAAATTTTCGCTCGAGATCGATTTCTGAGGTTGGCATCTTGCTAGTGTGCTTTTTTCTCCTTAAAATATGAGATCAGTTTGGTGATGTCTCCTTGTGAGATGAAAAGTTTTGCATAGGAGAGAAATTCTTAGCGGGCGGCATCGAACTAGTCAGAAGACTGATGGCTGAATAAATAAATAAATAAAATTTACGTAAGCAGTATCTGAAAGAAAATTATTTATTTAAGTTCGACTTGAGCAGAAGTTGCTCGACATCGGTAGAAATGTATTTTGACTCTTCCGGAGATTTAATATATCCCAAAAGTAATACTTGTAAATCTTTGGGAACCATCAAAGGTAAAATAAAAGTTTTCCGGGCGTATCGACGAATATATGTCTCCTGTTATATCTTACAGCAGTTTCTCTATGTCGTATTCGTTGAAGACTTTATGATGCCCGAAGCAGTGTACAAATGAACTGTTGTTCAGACTGAGATTTTTTCACTATTTTCTAGAAAAATGGATTGTATACATAAATCACAGCACGTTACATCTCCTTATGCAAAAATACTACCTTGTCCCATATATTTTCTTCTTTTTTTCTTTCCCTTTCACGTTCAAGATAGAATTGCAGTATTGTTCGTCAGGTTCTGCGCTTTATTTTATCTTCGTTGTGTGACTACCGTTTATAGAATTTCTAGCTCGGGTACCCGGCTTCACTCAAGGAGTTGACATGAGAGTGTGTGGTAGTGAGAATAAAAGGATATACTTTAAAGTATAACAGGTAAAAAAATATTGAAAACATTTTCTAATTATTTACAATACATCGTAAAGTATAAGAGGTTCTGAAGACAGTGTTTTGATTCTGGAGTTTCACCGGTCATTTAATGTAAAAATCCTACGGAGGTGCTTCCAGTAGTGGTAATCGAATTTTTCCATTCATGTAACACAATCCTGGTGTTTCTCACTTAATTCGTGCTTATTCACATTCGTTGGGAACTTAACCGTGCTTCTCGCTCTTCGTCTATTTCGTTTTTTCGCTGTTCTTTACGTTTACGCCGTTTTACTTCAAAACGGGCAAGATCTCCGCCTCTTTTACGTTATGGCTTTGTCTAAAGTATAAATCAAATCAACTTTTTATTGACAAATACACAGTAAGTACACTTTACGCACTTTATTTTCGATTTATTTTTAGTCACCGTATCACTGTGATTACGCGTACTTCACTGTTTGTTTTTATTCACTTTCTGCATTACGTCTTCGGTTCTCCCTTCGTCAATGATAAGACACTGACGTTCGATCCCACGACGAATCTTCCTTTATGTATCCCTGCCAAGGGGTAGCCCCACTAGCGGCAAATTCCCGAACATACCAAAAAGCCTTCGAATGGTCCACAATGTTCCAGAACATTCTGCCACATTCGACAGCGTTCTGGAATGTTCCACAATGATCTGAGATGTTCTCGAACATTCTGGAATATTCCCGAATGTTTCAGACTATTCCCGAACATTTCAGAACATCCCGAATCATTGTGGAACATTATTGAATGTTGTCGAATAATTTCCAATGTTCTAGAAATTTCTAGAGGGCGAAAGTTCCCAGCCTCTCAAGTAAAAACGAGAACTTTCTTCGTGGGTGGGAGATAGAGGGCTACCATACCATATAATTCTCCCGATCGTACCGAGACTCGTTTTTGAGTTTTAGCGGCAGGCACATTGTACACTTACTTTTATAACATATATTGAATATTTTTAAATTTTTGCTGTTATGTGTAACATGTGTAAAATATATTTGTATGTCTAGAATTGTAAATTCGTGTGAAAAGTTGAAAGTATTATATATCATACAATATTTTGCGAGAGATTCGAGCTTTGTAATATATCGATAGGTCGCTACATGAAACGGTAACAAAGAAGTCTATTTCTTTAATGTCATTCGTTTTTCTACAATCCTTTAAACCAATTTCATTAACTTTCATCAACCTTTAGTCGTGAAACCTGGCCATGTAGTTATGTTCTTTTTCACAATAAAGGTTAAATGTGATAACTGATTCGATTTAGTGACATTCTTTCTTTCTTAAGTTATTTACTTTCTGGAAATTTCTTGCAGTATTCGCATAATATTCAGATCCTTGTTACATTTGCCTTTTTCTATGCTTAATTGTTGTATTTCAGAAATTGTAAGTGTTACTCTTCTGTTCGTATGTATAAATATACATATTTAAATTTGTCAACCGTTCGTGGTACGGGCATATAAGAGAAGTGTTGGAAGAATATACGCAGCGTATTGAATCCTCCCCAACGCGCCTTAGTTTCAGCTAGTGAGACACCCCTTGTGTTTATTCCAGTACTGTACTAAAAATAATGAATCAGGTTTCTCCGTCATTACGATAGTTTGCTATTCTGTCCGATTTTGTTTTACTTGAAAGATCATTTCAGCAACGTTTCTACGTATCCCGATCATTTTCTGGTATAGATTGCATTAATTCTCCGTTCCGTCACACGTACAATTAAAAATTATGCAGCTGTCACTTCGCTGTGTTAATTTAAATCACCGTAGAATCTCGCCTACAGGCGAGGTTGAATTTTTTATATCTTGGTCGGTCTATGTGAGCGACATTAAAATTAAGCTGACACTCGGCACTGAGGCTGATGGGTGCGGCCATAAATGGCAAGAGTCCTTTACCAGCATTCCTGTCATACATCGCGCCGATTATCAGCTTCGGCTGCGGATGTATTACATACCCTTCCTTACTTAATTAGGCTAATATTGAGTTAGCCCCGCCTCACTATCCACTGGTGTATAGAACTTATGTTTCTATAGCCCTATAATCATTCGCCAAGTTGCCATTTGGGAAGACGTGTCTTTCGATAATTTAAATACGGTACAAAAAAAATACGGTAAGAGGAAGTATTTAATGTATATTTCTCCAAAGCCTGAGACGCATTAGTGATAACAAGGCTGTCTTGCCGTGAACTTGATGGATTAGGCATCGCAAAGCCCGCTTTCAGACTTAGTCAAATCAAAAAATCAAATGTATGTGAAATCTTATGGGACTTAACTGCTAAGGTCATCAGTCCCTAAGCTTACACACTACTTAATCTAAATTATCTTAAGGACAAACACACACACCCATGCCCGAGGGAGGACTCGAACCTCCGCCGGGACCAGCCTCACAGTCCATGACTGCAACGTCGTAGACCGCTCGGCTAATCCAGCGCGGCTAAGACTTATTGAGCTGCTATGTTGTGGTGTAACGTGTTCGTTAGTGAAATTATTTGTACAACAAAGAGTGTCGTCCTGCAGCACTAACAGGCCCACAGTATAGCAAACTTCATGTTATGGTGGTCTACATGCCATGGGAGTTATTTCATTCAACTGATATGTTTCATTCAACCCAGAATATTAGCCGTCGATAACCAATAGATTCATATGAGTGCTCGAAGAGGCGAGGGGCTAAATAAAACTACCAACCGCGTTCATATTTTGTGGCAATTACTGAAAAATAACTCACCGCAAGTAATCATCACATTAAACAAAATTTTGCTGTAATCTACAGCACTTATCAGCTCGAACCACGAACAATGACAGAAGATTTGTCAACCAAGATATTTGCGGGCTTGCACTGTTTCTCGGTTTCCGTCAGGTGACACCACACACGGGAAGCCGCCGCTCGTATGGAGTAACTCTTGCACATGGCTACTTTTGAGGCTAGACTGCATTCTGAGACTTTGGAGACATTGCTTGAGAGTTCTCAAACGAGCTACAGAATATAAATATTCTTGTTGTCAACTGCTTAACTGTCCGTAACAAAGTCCAAAGTAACAAGCCACATGCTTCTAGAAAAACAAACGCTTTCAAATTATGCTAGGCACTGAGAGTTGCATGAATGCCTACGTCGAAATTTCTGAAGTCTTTCAGGAATTGCTGAACGTTAGAAATAATGATAGCTTATATATAGGGTGTCTTGACCTTTTGGGTCAAACTGAAACAGGTAATATTTTATATTGAGATAGGGAACCAATGGTCTGAATGCATATTTATTGTGTTACGGACATACATAACGGACAACAACGTAGCATAGTAATTGGACAAAGTGGCGACCGTAGTCTCAGCGCTTATACTGCAACTGCGCATGAAGTCCTGCCTCATTCTCTCAAAGATCCCCGCTGTCTCTTGTACCAGGATAGAGGCAGCTTGCTCTAACAAGCAGGTCTTCATCCATTTCTACGGGGGTTTCTTATAAAAATGTCTTGACGTAGCCCCACAGGAAAAATCCAGAACTGTGAGATCCGACGATTGCGCTGGCCATTGGTCAAGATCTTCACTTCCTGTCCCATGGTGAAGGTACGTGTTTTTTAGATGCTCGCGGACATTAAAATCGAAGTGGGCTGGTACTCCGTCCTGTTGAAACCACAAGCTTTCGCCGACAGCACAGGGTACAGTTTCCAAGAACTGTGGCAACACATTTCGCAGGAATTGAAGGAAATACTACGCAAACCATTAAACTCTTAAGTGTGTGGTACTTGATTAAACAGTGGCTCAACAGTAAGAGTGGCAACTGTATTGATCTTGAGTAATGCAGCCTATGTAAATACCTTCACCTTAATTTGGTAATCGAATATAATGGCGCTCTTTGCAATGATAGTTAATAGTAAAAATGGCTTTTGTTTACCAGCTTTGGGTGGGAGATGCTAAATGTCCTAAGGGCTTGGTGCATTAGTGACCTCGTAAGACATATCTGTAATAGATTTGGATTTTGGATTGAGAGTTACATTAGGCTTCGTCCCTCATTTCCCATAATTCCACTTCGTTCTGATTTACCCCACAATCCCCCAATTTCTGTACTTTCTTTCCTCCGTTACGACTGTCCGCAGGCAATTGATTTTCGGCATGGGCCCTCACGTCTGAGTCAGACACTGTTACGTCTTCACTCTCGCTGCCCCTACGTCACTAATAGAAGTTGTTATGGACTCTTTGTTTACATCGTTTCGCCTCCCTTCGTTATTATGGTTCAAATGGCTCCGAGCACTACGGGACTTAACTTCTGAGGTCATCAGTCCCCTAGAACTTAGAACTACTTAAACCTAACTAACCTAATATTGTGTACATAGTTCCGCGTAGTCAGCGCGTACACAACTTTCCCAATAGAGCGCGCCCCGCTAAGCACAACGGCGCAGGCGCAGCGCTCGCCCGTCTCCGCACTACGAGATGGCGCTGTCATGAAGACGGACCAAATTATGCTTCCGCCGATCCGCGTATTAATATGTAACGCAGCCAATGAGACTGCTGCTAACGTAGAACCTTTTCTTCTCGCGGATCACACTCGCGAAGTGATACATGAACGCTCGAGGTATTATAACGAGTGTACAGACCTCCGATTAGTCAGTCTGCATTAGTCTGTACCAGTCTGCATTTGTCTGTACCAGTCTATAGTCAAGTTTCAGTCTGCGCCTAATAAGATTATCATATTCCTGTACATAGCCATGAAGAGAAATGTATAGACACTTTGTCAAGTATCAGAGATATGTGAGAATAAGATTAACGTACCAAAACCAAGGGAACTTCAGACTGTCAATTGTAAATAGCATCCAGAACCAAGTTAAGTTATTTTTACGCTTGTTACTATTTTAATACATGTGTGTGAAAATTAATCAAGTTCTGTTTAAAGTTGGTCACCGTCAATCTGCTACTCTAAGCGTGCAAGTGGCATTTCTATCGTCTGACCTAACGGCAGAAGATAAACACGCCACGATAAGACCACGAGACATATCGCTGACACTCGCCTACTTCGTTAGAGCGACAAGTCAAATAATCTGATGGTGTGTGTACCGAAGGTCTTACAGTACGCACACCACACCTAAGGACATCACACACATCCATGCCCGAGGCAGGATTCGAACCTGCGACCGTAGCGGTCGTGCGGTTCCAGACTGCAGTGCCTAGAACCGGTCGGCCACCCCGGCTGGCCCTTCGTTATTAGTTGCACAAGTTTTTCTCATCGACTTTTCATTAGAGTCTTGACTTTTGTGTCCCAGCAGACTCAGTCGTGTCCAACTGTGATAGTTCTATTGTTTCTGATGGTGAATCCGCAAATGTTTTAGCTATCCACGTATAATGTAAATTTTGCCAAATAATATGAAATAGCAATGTAAGCAAATGTCCACGATCAGTTTAACAGAGAAGAGAAGTATTTTTGATTTCATCCTTGTGGGTTCGAGTTTAAGCACTAAGTTTAAATAGTATATGGAATAATAAATATTTTCGATGTTAAGAAACCTCGCAAACGGTGGCATAATTTTCTGGAATTCACTTTACCTCAGATAACTTATCACTCCCAAAAACTTATTATGTAACATATTGTTTATACTCCGAGCTGAAGCTTGAACCGACATGAATAAGTAATTAACGAATTAGTCTTATAAGACTAAGGTGTAATTGGGATTCCAGCCGCAAGAATAGGCAGTCGTGGCGTGGGAAGCACAAATCAGAATATCCAAAGTGATTGTAACTTTCCTTGTCTTTATGACTGAATCTGAAAAGATGTCTTTTCTGCTGGACGAGTGTGGCGGCTTGTTGGTTAGAGGGACATCGGAGTAGCTAGCGAACTTGATGATCAGGTAATGGAACTCAAGGTGATGGACTCAAGATACCCAGAGATTTCCACCAGTTGTAGCAAAAGCTTGCCCATTTAAATACTTAGCGTCGTAAAATTAGTAGACGGAGTAGACGTCAGGAAAACTCACCACGAAATTACCAAAGACAAACCACCCACCGAAATAACTAAAGAATATGAAATTTTTTCCGTCATAAAGTGTAATTTTTACTGTCCTTGTGAAAGACGCGCGGAAATTTGTAAAACTATACCCCTGAAAATATTTTCGTTGCCTATCCTTTTTCTCTAAAACTGCAAGGCAATATAGTGAAACTTTATTATCGCTATCATAAACTCTGATATGTCGCCGTACAACTAGTGTTTCTGGAACCATTTTCACACAAATTTGGGGTGACTAAGTGTTTTATAGCGTTGCAGATCGTGCAGGTCGTTTGGACAGGGCTATAGACGAAAGAAAGAATGCACGTGATTGTGCCGCAGATTCCTGTATGATTCGCCACTGAAAGGTGAAAACATGATTATCAGAGTCCTTTTTACCCTGAGTAGACATTAAGATACCTCCACCAACTGCGAGCGCTGTTCACTAGTGCCACCGGTATGTACAAGCGTTGAGCGCGATTCATAACTCAATGCTTGTTTTTCAGCAACAATTGCTGCGCTCCTGCGTCCGAGATAATATGTGTGCCTTGCATTGCATAATGAGCCAAGATACACTTGTAGAGTGGTAGCTTCTGTACCCCATAGCGAGAAGGTGAGTAGGCAAATCTATATTCAAATTAATTAAATTGACGAATTAATTACCCCCACACCACACACACTGCCCTCCCCCCCCCCTCCCCCACCTGCTCCCGGATGATGTCATGTGTTTTCCTCAGGCTCCACGTGGGTCCCAGTCCCAACCCCATCCCACTCTCCTTCACCTACCCTATTGGCGGGAATTTCGAATTTTGGCAGGAATTTCATTATCCCAAGACTGTGCTGACGTCCAAACTCATCCAAGGAAATTAAAAATGGTGGTACCCTTTCCAGGACTTGAAAGCTGGTCCTCCTGGAAGAAAAGTCAAAGTGCTCTCTACTAACGTAATTATACCACCACAGGCGCTTGGAATTGGTGGGAAATTAAAAATGGCTGTGCCCATTCCGTGACCCAAATCCTGGTCCTTCTGGACGGAAAGTCCAAGTGCATTCCCCAACTCATGGAAACTGCCCAGATGCACGAGAGGAAGGTTAAGTTAATGTACTTTATATATTTTGGTTGGGAAACTACACTAAAGATCGGTCCAAATTACATAATTAATCATATCTGTTGGGTCTAAGTACACAACTGTATGCTTAGTACTACAAAGGACTGCCCAAAATCGCAATACAGCTCAAAAATTGATGACACCGTACAATTGGTGTTACCTGCTGGGAAAAAATGTCACAATACGACTCCAAACTAGTGGCAGACGCACTCTAACTCTACCCTACACCTCCAAGCAGGAAAAATACTGTGCTGCAATGTACCATCTTTATTTTTTTGACGGGGAATCTATTCAACTGACGAGATGCTAGTGTTGGACAGAGAGGAGTTTAATAATTGTATTACCTGTAAGCTTACAGCTGAGGGCTATATCTATCGCCATTTGACGCCAGAGTCCGCTATAGATATTCGACAATCACCTTACATTCCAGGTAATCGAAGCCAATACACGCTATTGCAACTGATGAGAAATGGATCACTGTTCTAATTACACATCGAAATTGTCGATAAAAAGACCACACTCTTGAAGAACGGATCATAATGCAACACATATACTGGGTAAAATCATCATCCTAAAAGATTTCAGAGGGGCGATAGTTGAATGTACACTATCCTCAATGTACAATCACGAACTGACGAAAATTAAAGGCCTTCTTATATCCCACCATCCGTCCTCCTCCATCCATCCCTCCCTCCACTTACAGGGGGACACAGGCATTTTCAAGTGGTCAGCTGCTTCTGCCATGCACCTCGCGGTTTTCTGCGATGTACTACCTTCCAGCCAAAGGACGAGGGACACCCACCCGCTTTAAAGCGGCGGTCCAGCATCGGGCCTTCATCAACACAAAAGGATCTAAAGTCTAGTCAACAGTAGGAGATAAATAGAGGGCCGCACCAAGTGCAACTTGTTT
Organism: Schistocerca cancellata; assembly: GCF_023864275.1. Classification (NCBI taxonomy): domain Eukaryota; kingdom Metazoa; phylum Arthropoda; class Insecta; order Orthoptera; family Acrididae; genus Schistocerca; species Schistocerca cancellata. Next base: position 412,020,239 of record NC_064626.1, read on the forward strand.
GTTCATTTAAAATACAGCGACACAGCCCCGCGCCACACACCGCACCCTGCTCAGGGTGCAGCTATGTTGGTGACCTCACACACAGACTAGGCACGCCCCTAATGCCTCCAATGGGCCTGGCGCACTGCGATGGAGAACGTATCTTAATCAAGCATCTATTAAAAAGGAAAACACAATCGCGAAGATAATAAATGTCCTCTTTCCATGGAAATGTGCGCAGTCTATTTTATTTTTATTAGCAAAGTCGGTATAGTTTTTATGTTCGACTGCAGGACACAATTCACATCTCATTATTTTGCAACATCCAACGAAGTGCACCACCGCCGACTGCAGATGAGACCTATACCTGTCCCCCCTGCGTAAAATTGGGGGAAAAAAGCTTCCATTATTTTTCTGCAAAAATGCCGATCACCACAGAATGTCCTCGTTATTTCGAAACTGTTATTGAAGTAAAGAAAAAGCGAGAATTTAAACTCCAAAGAAAAAACATGTGTGTCAAACAGTTTCTTTCAGCTTGATAGACAAATTACACGACCTGAGAGCATCTCTCCCATTAAAAGCTGTGTGTGTAGAAAAACCGTCCCGCACGTGTATTACAAACATTTCAGACACATGAAATGGCATTAGAGAATACAATCTTTCACGCCATTGGCTCATATGCTGAAAAAAAAAGTTCGACAAAACAAGCTATTCTTCAAGAGGACGTTGCTGTTTCGTACGCTACGGCAAGTCCCGTTTTACCAATCCGAAGCTCTGCATTTACGAAACAAATCGTGAGAGCCTGTCTTGTTATAGAATGTTCCATAAGAATCTCTCTCTCTTCCATTACATCGAAACCAATTACTGCCTGCATTCTTCTTTCTAATCTTACAGCAGATTCTTGTATTCTAGCTTTTTAAACAATTTGATCACCACAGTCTGTTTCACACAGTCTACTCACATGTCGGGAAAAGAAAAACATTATCATTTCTAGGTTCCAAAACGAAGTAAAATTCAAGTGGTATTTACTTTACAATTAAAAGTTATGACATAAGAAATAAGACAGGATTTGCGGTAACACCTGTTTTTTAACCACACAATCGTGACGATAATAATAGCAATAGTCATAATTTCACGACAATAGATTCAGCTAATTTAGTTTTAAGAGCAAAGTCGTTGTAGTTTTGAGGGAACTATTTGCATCGACATTTTAACCAGTTATACCACTCCTTCTTATAGAACCTCCTATAAGATTATACCGGATCTTTGTTCCGATATATCAAAAAAGGGAATACCATCTGCGTGTTGATATTGGGCATATTACGAGGGTTGTCCAGAAAGTAAAGCACCACATCTTTTTTCTCAGCCGAAAACAATGCTACGAATGCGAAACGTTATATATGTATTATTTGAAGTCCCCTGAGTGAGCACACCAAATTTCCGTCACATCTGACAGCACAGCTGCAGGGTAGTTTCAAAATGTAAGTGATGTGCGTTACGAGCAGAGAGCCATCATTAAATTTCTCACTGCAAATAAATAAACTGTGCTGAATATTCACAAACGCTTGTGCAAAATCAGTGAAGCATTTGCTGCCGACAGAAGTACAGTTAGTCACTGGGCAAGGAGGGTGAGGTAATCAGAAAGTGGTTCAGCAGAGTTCCATGATTTGCAGCAGTCGGCGAGACCCTCCACAGCTGTAGCACCTGACAGCCCTGACCTAGCTCCCTTGGACCCAATGTGTTTCGGCCATTAAGGGATGCCATTCATGGAAGACATTTTGAGGGCGATGAGGAGGTGATCCACACAGTGAAGCGCTGGCTCTGCCAACAGGACAAGGAGTGGTACTGTCATTGCATACATGCACTTGTTTTGCGCTGCGGTAAGGCCGTATGGGGTGGAAATTACAGGAAAAATAGGGTGTGTGGATGAAAATAAAGAATTGTTGAAGAAAAAATGCGGCGCATTACTTTCTGGGCAACCCTCGTACATATCCACGTATCACTCCATTGGAGCATGTGGCCAATTCTCGAAGTCACTTGCACAGATCTGTGTAAAGTTTTACCAACTGTACTAGATGAAGACCATATCCAAAAGACAATCAATCACAAGAGAGGATTCCTGTATTGGTCCTTCATAAGCAGTATAATACATTGTTTTTTCGGATGTAACACATCCAAGCAGTGTACACCTCCATACACTTTGTTTTTCTACCATTGCTCCGTGGTCCATGTCAGCTGCTAATGCGATATTGACGTGTTTCGATTCTTTGGCTCTCACAGAGAGCTGAACATCGCATGGTGTAAACTACGCGGCTCCCACAACACACAGGTTGGTAGAAATAAAACACAGAGGCGATGTTTCTCATTGAGAAGAAATGTGGGAGACATCCCAACATACGCAAACTGGAAGAGTTTGCGGCATTATAGAGGGTTTCCAACAGCTATCTGAAGGTGATGACCTATACAGCTAATCTCATGTTCCACAGCTACAGGGTAGCAGATATCTCGGTGTTCTGTTTCGAAGAGCATTTTTTCCTCATTTTGCAGTTATGTACGTGATTACTGTTCCAATGTTGACCATTGCAGGAAGGTGCCGTTCACGATATGCGCGAGGTAGCACGGATACCTTTCTAAAAAATAAAAACGTGTGGAGGTCGTCACAGCATATGGAAAAAGAACGAGTCTGCAGCACTGAGGAACGCTTCCAAACAACTTTCTGAAGGTGATGACCTCTACATTAATCCCATGCTCAGTGACAAGTAGCATATATCCAATGTTCCGCCAAGGCTCCCTCCATCTCAACCAAGTGGTTCAAATGGTTCAAATGGCTCTGAGCACTATGGGACTCAACTGCTGTGGTCATAAGTCCCCTAGAACTTAGAACTACTTAAACCTAACTAAACTAAGGACATCACACACATCCATGCCCGAGGCAGGATTCGAACCTGCGACCGTAGCGGTCGTGCGGTTCCAGACTGTAGCGCCTTTAACCGCTCGGCCACTCCGGCCGGCTCAACCAAGTGGTGTCAGCCAATGATGATGCAGCAATCAACAGCGTACCAGCGGACGCACGGAATGGGAAAAACAGTGTTGATACGGGATGATGTATGTATACGCACCACAGTGGATAGCACGATCAGTTTCAGCAATTTCCCCGGTTGTTCCATAATTCAACTCCAGCCAATGCTTCCCAGGTTCCGCATCATCGCTAAAGAACTCCTTCACTACTTTGCAAGTACCATATATTAGATTGCCAATGTAGCTAGATGACTGTGCAGTACATCCATTCAACCATGTACACCAAAATGTACCAGACAACGTCCTGTACCGATGCAATTAGGTTATGTACATACGTCCAGCATATCGATCGTAGTGCAGAATTTTCAATTCCGACTGTCCATCTTTCCCTCTGTGGATGGGCGTCACACAGTATCCTCGCATTCGTAAGATAAAACTGGAGATTGACACATTCCCCCCACTTTGTCTTTGACCAGTCCTCCTGGCAGCACCAATCTTGCCCACGGCACTCATCCAAAAGCACAAGATTTCTCCAGATGAGTGCGTGTCTAGGAGGATAGCGCCTCTTATCGATGTATAGTAGACATGAGATTGTTGCAGTAATATAACAGATGGTTAAGAAGAAACATGTGGTTTATATGTGAAGGACCTCCAGACGAATGGAGTTTGAAACATTTCACATACATCAGTTGTACTATCAATTCTGAAGGATTGTTCCACTGTCTGGAGTCCGGCTTGACAGAAGCGATCGTAGAACATAAACACACTCCCCAATGCTTACATGGTTCTGCACCTAAAAATGCTATATGGTTAATGCCATACAGTTTCCGAAGTAGTAGTCATGCGGAATGCGACGCTCTTAATACTCTAATTCAAGATACACTACTGGCCATTAAAATTGCTACACCAAGAAGAAATGCCGATGATAAACGGGTATCCATTGGACAAATATATTATACTGGAACTGACTTGTGATTACATTTTCACGCAATCTGGGTGCATAGATCCTGAGAAATCAGTGCCCAGAACAACCACCTCTGGCCGTAATAACGGCCTTGATACGCCTGGGCATTGAGTCAAACAGAGCTTGGATGGCGTCTACAGGTACAGTTGCCCATGCAGCTTCAACACGATACCACAGTTCATCAAGAATACTGACTGGCATATTGTGACGAGCCAGTTGCTCGGCCACCATTGACCAGACGTTTTCAGTTGGTGAGAGATCTGGAGAATGTGCTGGCCAGGGCAGCAGTCGAACATTTTCTGTATCCAGAAAGGCCTGTACAGGACCTGCAACATGCGGTCGTTCACTGTACTGCTGAAATATAGGGTTTCGCAGGGATCGAATGAAGGGTAGAGCCACGGGTCGTAACACATCTGAAATGTAGCGTCCACTGTTCAAAGTGCCGTCAATGCGAACAAGAGGAGACCGACACGTGTAACCAATGGCACCCCATACCATCACGCTGGGTGATACGCCAGTATGGCGATGACGAACACACGCTTCCAATGTGCGTTCACCGCGATCTCACCAAACACGGATGCGACCATCATGATGCTGTAAACAGAACCTGGATTCATCCGAAAAAATGACGTTTTGCCTTCCGTGCACCCAGGTTCGTCGTTGAGTACACCATCGCAGGCGCTCCTGTCTGTGATGCAGCGTCAAGGGTAGCCGTAGCCATGGTCTCCGAGTTGATAGTCCATGCTGCTGCAAACATCGTCGAGTTGTTCGTGCAGATGGTTGTTGTCCTGCAAACGTCCCCATCTGTTGACTCAGAGATCGAGACGTGGCTGCACGATCCGTTACAGCCATACGGATAAGATGCCTGTCATCTCGACTGCTAGTGATACGAGGCCGTTGGGATCCAGCACGGCATTCCGTATTACCCTCCTGAACCCACAGATTCCATATTCTGCTAACAGTCATTGGATCTCGACCAACGCGAGCAGTATTGTCGCGATACGATAAACCGCATTCTCGATAGGCTACAATCCGACCTTTATCAAAGTCGGAAACGTGATGGTACCCATTTCTCATCCTTACACGAGGCATGACAACAACGTTTCACCAGGCAACGCCGGTCGACTGCTGTTTGTGTATGAGAAATCGGTTGGAAACTTTCCTCATGTCAGCATGTTGTAGGTGTCGCCACCGGTGCCAACTTAGTGTGAATGCTCTGAAAATCTAATCATTTGCATATCACAGCATCTTCTTCCTGTCGGTTAAATTTCGCGTCTGTAGCACGTCATCTTCGTGGTGTAGCAATTTTAATGGCTAGTAATGTATATTTGTCCAACATCAAGCATACGACCACCCCGCAAGTTTCCTACCCCAATTGCTACAGAGACAAACTGTAAAATGATAAAACTACTTCCTTCTCCACCATTCTGGTGTTCTAGGATGGCATTGTCAGTTTTTATTCACCACTCAAGTTGCTTATTAACCAACTAGAACGAAGTCTGGAGACTGCTGTTCTGTACTGTCTCTTAGGAAATTAACGTATTTTATACGTCGTTTTAAGTCGAAAATGTACTTATCCCCAATCACACTTACCGTATCAGTCGTGTGTGTCATTAGTAGTAGTAGTAGTAGTAGTAGTAGTATCGGGTTTGACGAATGCGGGTATGTCTCACTAGGAAATAGAGTTAAGAAAAATGGACATGAATATATTTGATAGCTGATACATTGAGGTACCCACACACACACCCTGTTGCACGAAAATGCACACGAAGAAGCAGCAACTTCGTGAGTGTGTAAACAACACGGTCAGTAGCCAAAGGAGATGTAACGGTCTTATTGCTGTTTACAGTAGCATTACGACAGCTCTGGTAGTATTCCCCTTGCACGAACAAGACGTCCTTTCTGATGTTGGGTAGTTTTGCTCTTGTGTAAGATAATATGCAATTTCTTCCTAACATCACATCTCTCGAGTGTACCCCCCATCCCACCCCCCTGCCCCCCCCCCCACACACACTATTTAAGGTGATACATGTGACATCAGTCCACTCTCCTACAGAACACTCTAGGAACGGCTTAAGTCTGATAAACGTATCGATTCTTCTCCTTAGTACTTAAGGAATATCATTGTTTGTCAGAACAGGCCATAATTCAGCAATATGTATATTTGACTGCATGTGTGAGAACACATTTGTAGATTGGGATACTGTATGTTTTTCTGCTTCAATATGGCGCCTCTGTGTAATATTTATTTCGTCTTTGTTGGAATATGCGTTACGAAAACCCACGTAGTTTACAGGGGGAGGGGGAGGGTTAAAAGTGAATGCACCCAGAGCATAATTTTTAAGCTTTTCTCGGTGTTGAGTGTCCGGGTACCACCAGTCCACCTGAATTTCACCCATTTCGTGGAACTTTTGCTTTAATTTTATGTATTCTCAATCAATTTAAGTAATTTTGCAAGTTTTTTTCTCAATTTTACAAATTTCGTTGTATTTCCCTCAATTTTACATATTTCTCACCAATTTGTCATAATTATACCCTCTTTTTTACCACTTTTCTGTCATTTTTACATATTTATTTGACATTTTTCCGTATGTATATGGTCGTATTGCTGGCATACCCATGCACTGTTTAATTTTACACGAGGAAAGTCCTAAGGATTCCCCTCTTCCTGATGATCTACATGCATACATTTTGGACAGGAAGATCATGAAAAGTATAGTCGCCTCATACCTAGATGGGACTCAACGAGTGGCGCAGATTGGAAACTCGTAGGCTGGAAACAAATCCCTGTACTTCTATGGCATATCAGGGAACTTGTCTGCAGTCTCATATAGAGACGCACTTGATGGGAGCTCAAAAGTCTTATACATTTCTAGATGTTCATCTGACTAACACTCTACCGTGTAGGGATCTGCAACAGTTGACATGTGTACAGAGTTGATTCTGCTATTGTTCTGATATTTATCATTCTTCCCATACGTATATGCTCTTGTTGCTTACCGCATGAGCTTCGCAACTTTTCTTTACACCTTCAAATTCTGATAGTCCCCAAAACCATGTCGGGACATATACAAACTGCAGATTTTGGGTATTTTTTTTTTATCCGAGTAATAAGTTATTCGTTAGTTACAGTGTTTCGACTCCACTTAGCATCCTGGACCGTGAGAGTTTCCCATCCCCATACTTACGGAATGCGCATCCTCGGCAACGTAATTTATAGATGAACAGTTAGCAAGTTATGCATGCAAACCTCAACCGTCTTCCGCTGACGCTCTACCCACTATGCACGCATATTACCAATCGCGAAGTCTCGATTTCAACCGCTTGTACATTATTTTCGACAGGACTACAGCTGTACAATAGGGAAAAACTCTTCGAGAAACAATTCTGTAGGGGATGTAAGCGCATTTAAATTCGTCCCGCTAAAGAGCATAACATCTTGAACGGAAGTTACATTAGTGATATTTCGTTACAACATTGTCTAGATTCTCCAATAATAGCAACAAACCATGGCATCATGCTGCGCCTTTCACGCCTCCTTTTATGCTCTTGAAGATCCTCCAGTGTTGTTGTTGTTGTGGTCTTCAGTCCAGAGACTGGTTTGATGCAGCTCTCCATGCTACTCTATCCTGTGCAAGCTTCTTAATCTCCCAGTACTTACTGCAACCTACATCCTTCTGAATCTGCTTAGTGTATTCATCTCTTGGTCTCCCTCTACGATTTTTACCCTCCACGCTGCCCTCCAATGCTACATTTGTGATCCCTTGATGCCTCAGAACATGTCCTACCACCCGGTCCCTTCTTCTTGTCAAGTTGTGCCACAAACTGCTCTTCTCCCCAATTCTATTCAATACCTCCTCATTAGTTACGTGATCTACCCATCTAATCTTCAGCACCACATTTCGAAAGCTTCTATTTTCTTCTTGTCCAAACTATTTATCATCCATGTTTCACTTCCATACATGGCTACACTCCATACAAATACTTTCAGAAATAACTTCCTGGCACTTAAATCTATACTCGATGTTAAAAAATTTCGCTTCTTCAGAAACGCTTTCCTTGCCATTGCTAGTCTACATTTTATATCCTCTCTACTTCGACCACCATTAGTTATTTTGCTCCCCAAATAGCAAAACTCATTTACTACTTTAAGTGTCTCATTTCCCAATCTAATTCCCTCAGCATCACCCGAGTTAACTCGACTACATTCCATTATCCTCGTTTTGCTTTTGTTGATGTTCATCTCATATCCTCCTTTCAAGCCACTGCCCATTCCATTCAACTGCTCTTCCAAGTCCTTTGCTGTCTCTGACAGAATTACAATGTCATCGGCGACCCTCAAAGTTTTTATTTCTTCTCCATGGATTTTAATACCTACTCCGAATTTTTCTTTACTGCTTGCTCAATATACAGATTTAATAACATCGTGGAGAGGCTACAACCCAGTCTCACTCCCTTCCCAACCACTGCTTCCCTTTCATGCCCCTCGACTCTTATAATTGCCATCTGGTTTCTGTACAAATTTTAAATAGCCTTTCGCTCCGTGTATTTTACCCCTGCTACCTTTAGAATTTGAAAGAGAGTATTCCAGTCAACATTGTCAAAAGCTTTCTCTAAGTCTACAAATGCTAGAAACGTAGGTTTGCCTTTCCTTAATCTTTCTTCTAAGATAAGGTGTAAGGTCAGTATTGCCTCACGTGTTCCAACAATTCTACGGAATCCAAACTGATCTTCCCCGAGGTCAGCTTCTACCAGTTTTTCCAATCGTCAGTGAAGAATTCGTGTTAGTATTTTGCAGCCGTGGCTTATTAAACTGATAGTTCGGTAATTTTCACATCTGTCAACACCTGCTTTCTTTGGGATTGGAATTATTATATTCTTCTTGAAGTCTGAGGATATTTCGCTTGTCTCACATATATTGCTCACCAGATGGTGGATTTTTGTCATGACTGGCTCTCCCAAGGCCGTCAGTAGTTCCAATGGAATGTTGTCTACTCCCGGGGCCTTGTTTCGACTCAGGTCTTTCAGTGCTCTGTCAGACTCTTCACGCAGTATCGTATCTCCCATTTCATCTTCATCTACATCCTCTTCCATTTCCTTAATATTGCCCTCAATTACATCACCCTTGTGTAGGCTCTCTATATACTCCTTCCACCTTTATGCTTTCCCTTCTTTGCTTAGGACTGGGTTTCCATCTGAGCTCTTGATATTCATGCAAGTGGTTCTCCTTTCTCCAAAGGTCTCTTTAATTTTCCTGTAGGCAGTATCTATCTTACCCCTAGTAAGATAAGCCGCTACGTCCTTACATTTCTCCTCTAGCCATCCCAGCTTAGCCACTTTGCACTTCCTGTCGATATCATTTTTGAGACGTTTGTATTCCTTTTTGCCTGCTTCATTTACTGCATTTTTAAATTTTCTCCTTTCATCAATTAAATTCAATATATCTTCTGTTACCCGAGGACTTCTACTAGCCCTCGTCTTTTTACCTACTTGATGCTCTGCTGCCTTCACTACTTCATCCCTCAGAGCTACCCATTCTTCTTCTACTATATTTCTGTCCCCCATTCCTGTCAATTGTTCCTTTATGCTCTCCCTGAAACTCTGTACAACCTCTGGTTTAGTCAGTTTATCCTGGTCCCATCTCCTTAAATTACCACCTTTTTGCAGTTTCTTCAGTTTTAATCTACAGTTCATAGCCAATAGATTGTGGTCAGAGTCCACATCTGCCCCTGGAAATGTCCTACAATTTAAAACCTGGTTCCTAAATCTCTGTCTTACCATTATATAATATATCTGATATCTTCTAGTATCTCCAGGATTCTTCCATGTATACAACCTTCTTTTATGATTCTTGAACCAAGTGTTAGCTATGATTAAGTTATGCTCTGTGCAAAATTCTACCAGACGGCTTCCTCTTTCATTTATTTCCCTCAATCCATATTCACCACCTATGTTTCCTTCTCTCCCTTTTCCTACTCTCGAATTCGAGTCCTCCTATACAATCGACAAAACTTTACACAGATCTGTGCATGCGACGTCAAACACTGGCCACATGCTCCAGTGGGGCGATGTATGTAATATGCTCGATATCAACACAGAGACAGTATTTGTTTCTTCAATTTATCGGAAGAGTGAGATGCGGTAAAATTTTGTAGGACTTTCTATTATGAGGAGTGGTATGACTTGTTCAAGATTGGATGCAGAAAGTTCTCTCAAAACTACACCGATTTTGCTCATAAAGCTAATGGAAATTGGCTGTATCTATTCTCGTCAAATCATTACTGTTTTTATTATTACTGTAACAATTGCGTGTTTAAAAGACAGGTGTTAACGCAACTCTTGTGTTATTTCATATTTCATAACCTCCGATTATAAAGTAGACACAATTTGAATTGTAGTTCATTTTGGAACCTTGATATTATAGTGTTTTTTCCCGACGAGTGAGTAGTTTGTTTGAAACAGGCTGTGTTGAACAAATTGCCTACAAAACTAGAGCACGAGAATCTGCTGTATGATCAGAAACTTTACAGACACGTCAATACATGGGAGCTATGGAACAGAAATATCAAATAGAAGCACACGGATGGTAATTGGTTTCAATGTAATGGAAGAGAGAGAGATGCGGTAAAATCTTATGGGAGTTTCTATTACAAGACAGGCTCTAACGATTTGTTTTTTGTATTCTCTAATGTTATTTCATGTGTGTGAAAAGTTTGTAACACAAACGTGCAGGACAGTTTATTTACAGACACTGATTTGAATGCGAGAGACGCTCTCAGGTTGTGCTATTGGTCCATGAAGCTGAAAGAAAATGTTTAACATAGATGTTTTTTCTTTGGAGTTTAAATTCTCGATTTTTATTTACTTCGATGACAGTTTCGAAACAACGAGGACATTCTGTGGTGATCGGTAGTTTTTGCAGAAAAATAATGAGAGTTTTTTTCTCAATTTTACCCAGGGTGGACAGGTACAGGCCTCATCTGCAATCGGCGATGGTGCACTTTGTTGGATGTCGCAAAGTAATGATATGTGAATCGTATCCTGCAGTCAAGCATAAAAACTATATCGACTTTGCTCATAGAACTGCGCCTGTTTTCGTGGAAAGAGGACATTTATTATCTTCGCGATTGTGTTTCCTTTTTAATAGATGCTTGGTTATAAGAGAAGCGTTGACGTTAAATAAACGTCTTCTCCATCACAGTACAACAGGCCTATTGGAGGCATTAGGGGTGTGCGTAGTCTATGTGTGAGGTCGCCAATGTAGCTGCCCACTGACCAGGTAGTGGTGTGTGGTGCGGGGCTGTGTTGCTATATTTTAAATGAACAAACAAGTTGCACTTCGTGCAGCCCTCCATTTCACTCCTATTGTTGAGTTGAATTTACATCTTTTTGTGTTGAAGTCCTGATTCTGGACCATCACCTTAAGGTGGGTGGATGTCTTTTGTCCGCCGGCTGGAAGGCGGTACATCGCAAAAAAAAAAAACACGAGCCGCATGGCAGTAGCAGTAAGTTGAGGGAGGGATGGAGGGAGTGGGAGGGATTAGGGGAGGTAAGAGGGCCTCTAGTTTTTGGCAGTTTTTGATCGTACTTGGAAGAGAATGCACATTCAACTACCACCCCCTCTGCAGTCTTTCAGGATGACAATTTTCTGCCGTAAAAGTGTTGCATTATGACACATTCGTTATAAGTGCTGTTTTTTTATATGACAGTTTCGATGTGTAGTTAGAATAGTTCCACCAGCTGCGACATGGTAGCAAATTGTACAGTGACCCAAAAATAAATTTCCTTTACTTCACATCTGAGGTCAGAGATTTTTAGGTTCTCAAACAACTGCTTTTGGTGAACAATGTCCATCTTCAGGTCTGTTTTATAAAAACATGTCGTAATATACAGGAGCAGTGGCATCATCAAATGCTGGCTCTGATTTTGTGTTGAGCATTTGATGATGCCATTATGGCACCAGGATATTAGGATATGTTTTTATAAAACGGAACTGAAGATGGTCATTTGCTGACCGAAACCTGTAGTCTGAGGACCTAAAAATCTGTGACCATAGACGTGAATTAAAGGAAATTTAATTAGAACAGTGATGCATTTTCCATCAGTTGCGGTAGCATGTAGTGGCTTCGATTACCAGGGATGTAAGACGATTATCGAGTAGTCGTCTGTAGCGAACTCTGAAGTCAAACAGCGATAGATACAGCCCTCAGCTGTATGCTTACAGGTAATACAATTATGAAACTCCTCTCTGTCCAACACTAGCGTTTCGTCAGTGAAAGTATTTCCCGCCAAAAAAATAAATATAGTATCTTACACACCAGCCTTTTTTCTGCCAGGTTGTAGATGTAGGGTAGAGTTTGAGTGCGTTTGTCACTAGTTTCGAGTCGTATTGTGAATTTTTTTTCTACCTGGGTAACTCCAGTTGTATGGCGTCGTCAATTTTTGAGCTGTATTGCGATTCTGGGCAGTCCTTGTGTAGGACTGTGCATGAAGTTGTGTAATTAGGCCAATCTGTATGATTAATTACGTAATTAGGACCGGTCGTTACTTCAGTTTTCCAACAAAAATAAATAAAGTACACTAACCTAACCTTCCTCTCCTGCATCTGGGCAGTTTCCATGTGTTGATGGGTTCACGTGGGCTTCCCGTCCAGAAGAACCAGGATTCGAGTTCCGGAAAGGGCACAGCCATTTTTAATTTCCCGCCAATTCCCTGGTGGGGTGGGACGTCAGCACAGCCTTGGGACAATGAAATTCCCGCCAAAAATCCAAACTCCCTCCAATAAGGTGATGGAGGGAGAGGTTGGGGAAGGGGGTCTGGGACGCACGTGCAGGCTAAGGATAACACATGACGTCATTCGAGATGGGTAGGGGTATGTGTTGTTTGGAGGGAGGCTTATAAATTGATCGGTTTAATTAATTTGCATATCATATATTCATTTGATATCAAAACTGCAGCCAGAGCTCCAGTACTCTACTACTGAGGTGATCCTGTATGATACGTCGGCCCACCAGCTGTTGTTGGCTAGCAGAGAATTATCGAGAGATTTGCTGCACGATGACTCATATATCCGCTGTTACAATCTGCGACTAGGTGACTTTGGAGGTGACTTTTTACCGTTTGTAGAGGTACTCACAATACACCTCATTAAGATGTTGATATCGGAGTTCTCATAAATCGGGCAAACGTGATCTGACGTCGATCGAATGCGGTGATATCGGGTGTCTTGCCCTTCCTACACTCGAGTATCAAGCCGAAAATTAGTACAAGATATCAGGATTTCAGTCATGTGACATGACGAAACAGTCCACTCAGCTCGACGCTCTCCGCCGAGCATATCATCTACATACCCCTCCTTCTGACGGTATCGCCGTGAGACATTGCAGGAGCTTACTGTATAGATCGTGCAGTAACACATTTTTAATGAATGGTACGCTGTTGTCACTGGGAAATTTTCCATAATCTGAAGGCTGTAAGCGCAATAATAATAAAAAATCTCGTTGACTGCCAAACGCTCACAAATTTTTTTGTTCCATGTAGTGGGTAGTCTTGAGGAGAATCTCATACCAGACCACATGCAGGTGAATACTGCTAAGTGGCGCAGCCAATTGCATTTCGACTTCAGGCAGGAAAAATCCATCAGAACGCTGTCAACAACTGTTGAGACTTCTTAACGAAAATGCGCCATTGCCATGAAAATAGAAATTAAAGGAGGCTTTAATAATATCCGACGGTCTTTTGGAGGATTCAGCGCATTGGAAATCTGTAACACATTCTCCCGAATCTCCAGATACTATTGTAGAGATCGTGTAATGTAAAAGATGATAGGATCATAGTAATGCCTAGAGTGAAGCAATAACATCCGCAAAAGTCGATTTTTTTTAGGAGCTTCCTGTGTACCCTTTCTTGAATGGGACTCTGCAGAGCACCAAGTGAATGGAGATGCAGTTTCTGGGGATATAGGCCTCCGATGGGAAAGAGTGTATGAGCTGCACTTGATCGGATACAATCGTGGTTCACCACGACAAAATGACTATGTTGTTATATGAAGCAGCCTCTACTTTGTTGGCAACCCAAATTGCCTGTGGAGACACTAAAACTAGTCTTCACACAAAGCTTATGACAATTTTGCGTCGGCGAAAAACGGACCGTATATACTGAAATAACCACCACAGGACCCCCGTTAATAAAATTAAACACAATTTAACATATGAAAACCACGAATTTCCAAACTACCATACCTTTCCGCTAGTGTATGCCACAGTGTCATACATAGAGCGATAACCAGTTTCATGGGCGGAGTGATTCCGCACCACTTTTGCGGTAGACGCAGAGCGGAGGCTCACTGGATCGATGTTAGCCATTTCTGCGGGTTACCTATACCCATTAATGATCTATTGGGCATGGAAACATAGTACACTGACGATAACAAAGTGACTTAAGTAAGATTCAAAATATTACAGATTAGAAAACTGAGAGTAACATTCAGACAAGAGACCGTATAGAGGTGACATGACAAGAATATGACAGAACACAGTCAGTGAATCAAATTATGAGTTACAGGGACAGAGAAAGAAAAATAAAAAATGGCTACAAACTGCGAACTAAATTAAGCCTCGAAGTACAATACTTATGTCTTCGTCTGGGTGTAAAGAACCCATATAACAGTCGTTTGCTCTTGTTAGGGGAACGACATCGGAAAAAGATGGAAACTGGCACCCTGAATCACATTTTGATATAGTTGTACCACTATCTATTTATTTTTAAACTACTGGTATCTTCCTTTCCATGCGGGATGCTAACAGGAAGTAGCTCCTCTGGCAGACTTAACGAGGAACTGCCGACGAAGCCGTAATCAACCGTACAGGCTACAGGAGCTGCCGAGAGGAGCATCATAGAGTTAAACATTCTTTCTCAGAGACGCTGCTTGTTAGTGTCGCATTTCGAAACACTGGATGTAAGTTCTCTGATGGCCGTGCTGTTACATGTTTTGAACTGCTTACGTAACGTGAAAGCGAGGACGATTTCGTTACGTAACATCAAAAAAATCCAAATAATTCTGTCTTACTTCTACCTTGAAATAAAAACCGTCTGTATCAGGATATTTGTCGTAATATAGACGACCGTAGATATAAAAAATATTACTCATTGTCCGCCTACATCTTTCAAAAACAAAGAAATAGTATGTTTTGCTGCCAGAAAAACGTGTCAACCGAAAATGAAGTGTTGCATATTAATCTATCTCATTAAATAGTGATGACTTGATACGAAGTTTGAAACAGGTACTAAAAACCCGAATGCAACTTCCAATAGACAAGTTATTAATTTTGTAAATGAGTAAAAATACAGTCAATGACAACCGTGTATCCAAAGTTTTAATTCTCGGTGAGATGACATTTGTAATAGTTTTCTGGAAAATAGCGATATCTTGAAATGTATACAACGGCGTGTCAACCGAGAGAGGAAGAAGGTTAGGCCCAAGATGAAGTTGTTAACCTCCCCCCCCCCCCCCCCCTTCGCCCCGCCTCACTACAGAGTCTGGGACGACGACAACGAGGTAAGATTTCTGTACCCACCCCCCACAAAAATCAAACAAACAAAAAAAGAAAAACACTTACAGACATACATGGTCTACAGGCAAAATCTGTCATAAAAGTCCTGCTGCACCTGAGTAAATCTGCAATTAGTACTGTGATTCGCAGCAATATTTATTTATGACTGAATGAAAATGGTGCATCATTAAAGTTACCGTCTCTCAGACGATGTTAAACGTCTTTACACCTTCAACTGCGTTCTGCTGTACGTATTCTGTCATAAGTTTCCGCAAAGAAATGGAAGACCTTGTAAATCGGAATAGTTTTTGCTTCATTACGAAGAAAAGTTTGACGACGTCCTCTACTATGACTGTATTAAGTGCATCCTCAAAGTGAACAATAGAAAACCATTTAAAGAATGGTTTTTCTTAAAAAAGATTTCTGTAAATAGAAAATGCTACAAAAAATTCAAAATACGCGAGAAAAGTCTTCTTCATCGATAGACTGTCGCAGCTACGGGAAAACAGCACACCAGTCATTGCTCAAATCGGGCAACATCTGCTGGCTGATCAGGAGAAATCTAGAACTGCATTACTAGTAATTCCGTTCACTCTGTTTCCTGGGACGAACAGGAAATACAATGACAGTTCATGAAACTTCTCGATGAGAGGAAGGGCGATGGATCAAAACTGAATATGTGACCGAAGCGCCACGATTTGTAATATCTCCCCGAGTGTTAGCGGATTTCGTGATTGTGTGTTTTCGCGCAGTAGCGCTGAGACGATTTTATCGCTGACAATAGACACTGCGATTACACTGAATATCTCTGTAATTGGATTACCTATGTAATATCAGCGAACAAGGACTCGCAACTTTCTGGTTCTCTCTCTTCCTTTTCAGCCACTGTCTGGCACGGCTATAAAATATATTGTTTTATCTATGTTATGTAGAGATTTTGTTATTTGTACTCATTTTACACAATAATATTTATTTTCATTGTGTTTGTTATTACGACTAATCATACCTTTTTTCCTCGGCATTTTTTTATGAATTTGATAATTAAATAAAAATTTACATTCCACAAAACGAAGTCCGATAATGTTTAGGCGCAAATCACGTCCCAAAAATATACTCACCAACAGACAATCCCGGTAGAGGAGCCTAGCTAAAAAATATCAATCATTAATATCTGGCAAACTGCATTCAAATTTCAAAATTTAAAAACATTTTTACATAATTTTTCAAGTACGTAATTTTCCTGCTTTAACTGACGAGTCATTTAGCCAAAGGTGGTATGATGCTCAGTTGCGGATGTTACACCAACAGGTTTGTTTGCTTAAAAGAATAGTTGATCAGGCACTGGATAGATTTGTATCCCGAGAACAGTTTATATTGGGAGGAACCCTCCTTGGTATACAGTCAGTTATGTGATCTACCCATCTAATCTTCAGCATTCTTCTGTAGCACCACATTTCGAAATCTTCTGTTCTCTTCTTGTCCAAACTATTTATCGACCATGTTTCGCTTCCATACACGGCTACACTCCATACAAATACTTTCAGAAATAACTTCCTGACACTTAAATCTATACGCGATATTAACAAATATCTCTTCTTTAAAAACGCTTTCCTTGCCATTGCCAGTCTACATCTCATATCCTCTGTACTTCGACCATCATTAGTTATTTTGCTCCCCAAATAGCAAAACTCATTTACTACCTTAAGTGTCTCATTTCCTAATCTAATTCCCTCAGCATCACCCGAGTTAACTCGACTACATTCCATTATCCTCGTTTTGCTTTTGTTGATGTTCATCTTATATCCTCCTTTCACGACACTGTCCATTCCATACAACTGCTCTTCCAGGTCCTTTGCTGTCTCTTACAGAATTACAATGTCATCGGAGAACCTCAAAGTTTTTATTTCTTCTCCATGGATTTTAATTCCTACTCCAAATTTTTGTTTTGTTTCCTTTACTGTTTGCTCAATATACAGATTGAATAACATCGGGGAGAGGCTACAACCCAGTCTCACTCCCTTCCCAACAACTGCTTCTCTTTCGTGTCCCTCGACTCATATAACTGCCATCTGGTTTCTGTACAAATTTTAAATAGCCTTTCGCTCCTTGTATTTTACGCCTGCCACCTTCAGAGTTTGAAAGAGAGTATTCCAGTCAACATTTTCAAAAGCTTTCTTTAAGTCTACAAATGCTAGAAACGTAGTTTTGCCTTTCCTTAATCTATCTTCCAACATAAGTCGTAGGGTCAGTATTGCCTCACGTGTTCCAACATTTCTACGGAATCCAAACTGATCTTCCCCGAGGTCGGCTTCTACCAGTTTTTCCAATCGTCAGGTAAGAATTCGTGTTAGTATTTTGCAGCCGTGGCTTATCAAACTGATAGTTCGGTAATTTTCACATCTGTCAACACCTGCCTTCCTTGGGAATGGAATTATTATATTCTTCTTGAAGTCTGAGAGTATTTCGTCTGTCTCATACATATTGCTCACCAGATGGTAGAGTTTTGTCAGGACTGGCTCTCCCAAGACCGTCAGTAGTTCTGATGGAATGTTGTCTACTCCCGGGGCCTTGTTTCCACTCAGGTCTTTCAGTGCTCTGTCAAACTCTTCACGCTGTATCGTGTCTCCCATTTCATCTTCATCTACATCCTCTTCCATTTCCATAATATTGTCCTCAAATACTTCGCCCTTGTATAGACCCTCTATATAGTCCTTCCATCTTTCTGCGTTCCCTTCTTTGCTTGGATATTCATACAAGTGGTTTTCTTTTCTCCAAAGGTCTCTTTAATTTTCCTGTAGGCAGTATAAATCTTACCCCTAGTGATATATGCCTCTACATCCTTACATTTGTCCTCTAGCCATCCCAGCTTAGCCATTTTGCACTTCCTGTCGATCTCATTTTTGAGACGTTTGTATTCCTTTTTGCCTGCTTCATTTACTGCTTTTTTATATTTTCTCTTTTCATCAATTAAATTCAGTATATCTTCTGTTACTCAAGAATTTCTACTAGCCCTCGTCTTTTTACCTACTTGATCCTCTGCTGCCTTCACTTTTTTATCTCTCAAAGTTACCCTTTCTTCTCCTACTGTATTTCTTACCCCCATTCTTGTCAGTCGTTCCCTAATGTTCTTTCTGAAACTCTCTACAACCTCTGCTTCTGACAGTTTATCCAGGTTCCATCTCCTTAATTCCAACCTTTTTGCAGTTTCTTCAGTTTTAGTATGTAGTTCAAGACTAATAGGTTGTGGTCAGAGTCAACATCTGCCCCTGGAAATGTCTTACAATTTAAAACCTGGTTCGTAATCTCTGTCTGACCATTATATAATCTATTTCAAACCTTCTAGTATCTCCAGGCCTCTTCCATGTATACAACCTTCTTTCATGATTCTTAAACCAAGCGTTAGCTCTGATTACGTTATTCTCTGTGCAAAATTCTACCAGGCGGCTTCCTCTTTCATTCCTTAACTCCTATCCATATTCACTTTCTACGTTTCCTTCTGTTCCTTTTCCTACTATCGACTTCCATGCCCCGATGACTATTAACTTTTCGTCTCCCTTCACTATCTGAATAATTTATTTTATTTCATCATACATTTCTTCAATATCTTCGTCATCTGAGGAGCTAGCATGCAAACTTGTACTACTGGGGTAGGCGTGGGCTTCGTATCTATCTTGGCTACAATAATGCGTTCACTATGCTGTTTGTAGTAGCTTACCCGCATTCTTATTTTTTTTTATTCATTATTAAACCTACTCCTGCATTACCCCTATTTGATTTTGTATTTATAACCCTGTATTCACCTGACCAGAAGTCGTGTTCCTCCTGCCACACTAATTCCCACTATATCCAACTTTAACCTACCCATTTCCCTTTTTAAATTTTCTAACCTACCTGCCCGATTAAGGGATCTGACATTCCACGCTCTGATTGTAGAACACTAGTTTTCTTTCTCCTGATAACGACGTCCACCTGAGTAGTCCCCGCCCGGAGATCCGAAGGGGGGACTATTTTACCTCCGGAATATTTTACCCAAGTGGACGCCATCATCATTTACCATACAGTAAAGCTGCATGCCCTCGGAAAAAATTACGGTTGCAGTTCCCCTTGCTTTCAGCCGTTCGCAGTATCAGCACAGCAAGGCTACATCAGTCTATCATTCAGACTGTTGCCCCTGCAACTACTGAAAAGGCTGCTGCCCCTCTTCAGGAACCACACGTTTGTCTGGCCTCTCAGCAGATACCCCTCCGTTGTGGTTGCACCTACGGTACGGCTATCTGTATCGCTGAAGGACGCAAGCCTCCCCACCAACAGCAAAGTCCATGGTTCATGGGGGTGGGGGGGGGGGGGGGCGTACTGCATAACAGGCGTAAAACAAAGCGTAGGTCTATAGATAGAGAGATACTGAATGAAACAAGTTTGGCTGTCAAGAGAGCAATGCGTGATGCTTTCAGTGATTACCAAGCACAATATTGTCAAACGATCTTTCACGAAACCCAAATAAATTCTGTTGTATTTAAAGACTGTCAGTAATTTGGAAATTTGTGGTAAGGAGTATGGGACCAAACTGCTGAGGTCATCGGTCCTTAGGCTTACGCACTACTTAATCTAACTTAAACTAATTTACACTAAGGACAACACACACACCAATGCCCGAGGGAGGACTCGAACCTTCGACGGGGGGAGCCGCGCGAACCGTGATGAGACACCTAAGACCACACGGCTACCCCGCGCGGCAAAATACTGTTTTACTGGCACCAAAGTTAGTGTCCAGTCCCCAGCGAATGAGGCAGGAATTGAAATTGGGAGTAGCAAAGCAAAAGCTGAAATGCTTAGCTCCGTTTTCAAATGTTGCTCTAAATAGGAAATCCCATGGGAGTTGTTCCAATTTAATTCTCGTACCACTGAAAAGATGAATGAAATAAGTAATAATGTCACTGGTGTTGGCAGACATCTGAAATGGCTGAAACTGAACAAAGCTCCAAAGCCCGACAAATCCCTATCGGTTTCTGTACTGACTTGCGGCTGAGTTAGCCCCTCTTATAACTACAGCCCATCATAGATCCCTCGAACAACAAACCATGCCCAGTTCTTGGAACAAGGCATAGCTCACACCCGTCTACAAGAAGAGTAGTGAACGTGATTCATAAAACTACTCTCCAATATCCTTGACATCGATTTGTTGTAGCATCTTACGAAATATTCTTAGCTCAAACGTAATGCGGTATCTTGAACAGAATGACCTCTTCCATGCCAACCAGCATGGATTCCGAAAACATCGCTCATGTGAAATCTAACTCGCGCTTTTTTCACATGACATACTGAAAGCTTTGGATCAAGGCAGTCGAGTGGAAGCAGTATTTCTTGATTTCCGAAAAGCATTTCATTCAGTACCACATCTACGCTTATTGTCTAAAGTATGATCTTACAGGGTATCAAGTGAGATTTGTGACTGGATTAATAACTTTTTGGCAGGGAGAATGCAACATGTTATCTTGTATGGAGAGCCATCGTCAGATGTAATAGTAGCTTTAGCTGTGCCCCAGAGAAATATGTTAGAACCTTTGCTGTTAATGATGTATATTAATAATGACCTTACAGACTGTATTAATAGTAACCTCAGACTTTTTGCAGCTGATGCAATTATCTATGATGAAGTATTGTCTGAAAGAAACTGCATTAATATTCAGTCAGATCTTGATAAGATTTCAAAGTGTTGCAAGGACTGGCAACTTGCTTTAAATGTTCATAAATGTAAAATTGTGCACTTCATAAAACGAAAAAAAGTATCTTATGACTATAATAACAATGAGTTACTGCTGTAATTGGCCAACTCATACAAATACCTGGGTTTAACACTTTGTAGGGATATAAAATGAATGATCACATAGGCTCAGTCGTGGGTGAGGCAGGTGGTAGACTTCGCATTTTTGGTAGAATACTGCCAGTATAGATAGTCTACAAAGGAGATTACTTACAGATCAGTCGTGCGAATGGTTCTAGAATATTGATCATGTGTGTGGAACCCATACCAAATAGGACTAACAGGGGATACTGAACGTATACAGAGAAGGGCAACACGAATGGTGGTGTGTTTGTTTGATCTGTGGGAGAGTGTCACAGAGATAAGAATGAACTTACCTGGCATATTTTTGAAGATAGACGTAAACTATCCCGAGAAAGTCTATTACCAAAGTTTCTTTTTTTTCCTTTATTGTTATTTCACTCTCCATAATGTGGTGGGCTGGCAGCGGCACAATACGCCGCTCTTCAGCCAAGATAGTTACAAAAAAACATAAGCACATGAGAAAAGAATACATAAATGAGAACGGTAAAAATGGGTGAATAAAAGATAACAAAAACAGATGAGTATAAAAGATAGATTACAAACATATGCGGAGAATGAGCACTGTAGACTGAAGTGAAAACAAAGAAGCACCACAGTGGGGTCCGCCCCCGGTAGCTGAGTGGTCAGCGTGACAGACTGTCAATCTTAAGGGCCCAGGTTCGATTCCCAGCTGGGTCGGAGATTTTCTCCACTCAGGGACTGGGTGTTGTGTTGTCCTAATCATCATCATTTCATCCCCATCGACGCGCAGGTCGCCGAAGTGGCGTCAACTCAAAAGACCTGCACCAGGCGAACGGTCTACCCGACGGGAGGCCTTAGCCACACGACATTTTATTTACCACAGTGGGAACACAAATGAGTGACACTGGCGACACTGTTGGTGGCGATGTAACATAGCACTGCACACAGCAGGACACCACAACAAAAACGTTAAAAATCACTGCACCAAAGGGGGGGGGGGGGCTACCACCATATGAAGATTAGGGGGAGGGAGAAAAGGGAGGGGGGAGACAGGAGGGAGAAAACTACGAGGGGGGAGGAGGGGGCAGTGGAGAGGAGAAGCAAAGGAGCCGGAAGCATTCGGGGGTGGGGGGGATGGAAAGAAGAAAGAAGGTGGGTGGCAGGGGAAAAGGAGAAAAAAGGGAAAGGGGGAGAGGGAGCCCTGAGGAGGGGGGGGGGAAGGGAGGATTAGAAATGGTAGGATATTAACAAAGTTTCAAGAGCAGGCTCTAAATGATGACTCTAGAAATACACTACAACCTCTTACATATCTCTTACATAGGTATTGTGAGGATAAAATTAGAATAATTACTGCATGCACAGAGGCATTGAAACAATCATTTTTCCCACACTCCATACGTGAATGGAACGGGAATAAACCCTAATAACTGGTACAATGGGATGTACCCTCTTCCATCTGCCATAAACTTCACAGTGGCCTGCAGAGTACTGCTGTATCCTATCAAGTGCGTATCACACCACCTGCTACTTGAGGGTACTGCAACAACAATGAGCCCTAATTCAGCATTTTTTTAAGCAGTACACCTTTTTTTAAGCACTACCTGTCCAACAATTTTGCTTTTGGACGTAGCAATTGCTCGAGTCTGCGCCTGATCATGATAATCTCAAAGTATTTTTTGGTGTTCCTGTAGAGCACGGAGGTTCGAGTCCTCCTTCGGGCATGGGTGTGTGTGGTTGTCCTTAGGATAATTTAGGTAAAGTAGTGTGTAAGCTTAGGGACTGATGACCTTAGCAGTAGGGTCCCATAGGATTTCACACATTTTTTTGTTGAATGCGCCTCGTATAACACAGTCTTCTAGTTAAGAGGTGTATGACATGGTATTCACAAAGCATTGCTTCGTGAAAAGCCATGTGACAGAGATCCATCAGTTGGAACTAATGTGGATAAGAGTGGCGATTTTAAGGTCATGGTAAATTCTCAGTCCTTCATCAGTGCATATCCTGTCCCATCAGGGGATGACATATGCACACGTGTTGCGGGCTCAACTGTTTTCGCCAAAATTGGTTTGCACAATGCTTATTTGCAGCTGCCATTGGACGAGGAATAGCAGCAAATCCTAGTCATCAATACCCTGTATGGCCTTTTCCGGTACAACCGCCTCCCGTTTGGCACTGCCAGTGCCCCCGCCATTTTTCAACATTATTTGGAACACCTCACAAGTCAGGTGCCTGGTGCAGCAAATTATCTGGACAATGTCATCGTTGGTGGCTCGTCCACAGTAGAGCTTGCAGACAAGCTGAATAGCTGTTTCAAGTTTTTCGGAGGCTAACCGGTGTTGCCAAAAAGAAAAGTGTGACTTTTTTGCATGTGAGATCAGTTATCTCAAGTTCACGATTGATGCCCAACTTTGATATTTCTATCACGCCTCTGAAAGGCATGCAAATTCTGACTTCCTTTCACGGATGCCTGCTGGAGTGGGCTGTGAGTTTTGCCACTCCTCCTTGGTTAGTTTCCATGTGGAACCGAACATGGAGGTAGCTCTGCACATGCTCCCATTGGATGCGGATGTGGTCCATTGGGCCACCACTCACGATCAGACCCTGCAAACTCTCTGCCGCCAAATCACTGCAGGTTGGCCGAACAGCTGTTGTAGCATCCATGATGAGGAAGTCCAGCATTTTTGGGATCATCATCACAGTCTCATTTTCTATTTTCTGCAGTGGCGTCATCGATTTGCATAGTGTTTCAGCCATTCCCTGGGTGGTCATACTGCATGCATTGCACCGCCATGTCCTCGACCTCCTCCACACTGGCCATTGAGGAATTGTCCTCACTAAACAGCTGGCCCACCAACACCTTTATTGGCGTGGATTGGATAAAGACATTGCCTCCCTTTTGTCAGCCTGCACCACATGCCAAACACATCAGGCAGCAGGCAGCACCCCCACGCCAGTATTTTTCGTGGCCAGATGCAGCTGCTCCATGGGAATATCTTCACTTGGCTTTCGCAGGGCTGTTTCATGGATTCCAGTGGCTCATCCAGATCGACTCTGGGCCAGGATACCCTTATGTCTCTCGCATGATGAACACCACTTCTGCTGAGATTATCAAAATTCTCTGGCACCTCTTTGCTGTCGAGGGACTCCCCAAAACGTTCATTACAGATAATGTTCCACAGTTTACTTTGACCAAGTTTAAGCAATTCTGTGCTGCCAGTGGGATTTCCCTCGTCCACGCCACCCTGTTTCATCCGGAGTCAAATGGCCAGGCAGAACGTTTTGTGCAGACATTCAAGACCCAACTCGATAAACTGCTGAGCCGTCATCTGCTGGAGGAAGGCGTGCATCTTTTTTTGGCAGAATACTGCGCCACCCCTTATGCTGGTAAAAGACCAGCAGAGACACTTTGTGGTCGACCATTCTGCTCTCTGTTATCTGTCCTTGTTCCTGAGATTTCTCATGCTCCGACTCACACTCTGGTGCCCTCCTTCCACGTAGGGCAGGAGGTCTGAATGCAGATTCTCTCTCATCCACGGATGCCCTGGGTGCCTGCTGTTATCAGCAAGTTCTGCGGCTGGGCAATGGCATCTCTCCGGTGGGTCAATGGTTCACAAACCTGCCAGCATCTCTACCAGCTCCACCGCCATCTGGTGGACCACGATGCCCCAGGGAAGCTGCCAGTGCCTGTTGACGGCTGCTCTGGGATGGAACCTCTATTTCCGCCTCTGCCTCAGTTGCTGCCTCCACCACCAGCTGCCCCTGCTGCATCACTGCCTCCAGCCCTTAAGGCCACGAACCTATGGACATCGACCAAGATGCCCCCACTCCTATGGACGTTTATGGTGCTGTGCATATTTTTTCCAGGAGTAGAAATGCTATAGTGGCTCCTTACCAGTTAGAGGGCGCGCACAACAGAGAAGCAAGGTGAGCTGCCGATGTCCCTTCAAGAACTCATATCAAATGTGATTGTAAACATCAACAAACTTTCCGCATAAACACGGCATTACTTCATCAAAAGCCATGTGACAGAGATCCACCAATTGGAACTAATGTGACTAGTGTAGCACTCTGCGGAATCGGTGTTATAAACACACCAGCAGAGTCAGGCCGGCAGTGTGTACCTACAGCTAGGACAGCTCCAACCAATACCTAGACTGGCTCTAGCCAAGTAGGCACTCGCCGTAGTCTTTCTATAGAAATTTGTATATTGTTGGGCGTAACGCCACATTAGAATTATGTAGCGTAGTATTTTGGTTGTTATTATTTCTTTTCATTGTCTTGTAACTTTTATCTGGCATTTGCCACCACAAGAATTATTGTGTTTCTGGTTGTTCATGAGTGAAAATTAGTGCACTCCAAGAAGACTTTTTAGTTAAATAAAGTGTGTTCAAACGTGATAGTTAGTTCTCTCCTGCTGACCGTAGGACACTTTTAAAAACCGAATACGACTGCCAGTAGTTCCTTCTTCAATATCCCGTATCCCCACTGTTTTCTAGAGACATGCAGCTATCAAATTCCACACTTCGATGTTCTATTCGCTCGCCTACTATCTTCTCCTGGAGTATCTCAGCTGCAGCTCCGTAGTCCGAACTGCCATTGGCTAGGCAAATTGTCAGAGAGATACGACAACGGACGATAGAACAAATTGTCCTGTATTGCCCTGAAATCTCGTTCATGTAGTCGGTCCACTTCTACGCTACGTTTATGTTTAACAGTTTGCGAAGACTATTATAGTAGAGTTCAAATTCTGTCGCTCGGAAATTTGCAGTAGATGGTTCAAATGGCTCTGAGCACTATGGGACTTAACTTCTGAGGTCATCAGTCCCCTAGAACTTAGAACTACTTAAACCTAACTAACCTAACGACAACGCACACATCCATGCCCGAGGCAGGATTCGAACCTGCGACCTAGCAGTCGCGCGGTTCCAAATTGTAGCGCCTAGAACCGCTCGACCACTCCGGCCGGCTTTTGCAGTAGATCTCGGATAAACTAAAGAACGCCTTTAACTGTTTTCGTGGGCTGTTTTCATTCTGCTGTTGCTCTCAGATTCTCATCATTCCGGATTATTCCTTCTGCAATAAGTTTGTGCCCTAAGAACTAAATTTTGACCCTGACGAATTCTCACTTTCCTAATTTCAGCGTCATTCCACTCTTTCTTAGAGCTATAAGTACCTCCGCCAGCAACTTATGATGTTCTTCTAATTACGTTGTGGCTGTCAAAATCGCATCAGCATCAACTGTAATTTTTCACATCAGTTTTTCTCCTCAGGCATGAGTCACCACCATAACGAATTCCGCTATTGAAACTGAAGCCCAAAGGAAATGCCAACTTCAGGAATGCAGGGTGCCGCCTGCTTTCTTCTGCCAGTGGTACCTGTCAAAAACTTTACGTGAAGTCAGCGCTGGATACAAGTTTAACATTTTTTGAAGTTCTGTGCGTGTTCTTTCATGTTTTCGGTTCATCATTCTCTCTAACTATAATTTTGTGCAGCTTACATAGGTCCAAAACGACTCCCACTGGGTTATCCCTATCCTTTACAAGCACTATCATCATCATTCGGGGAAATGGCGAGACTGGACAGGTAAACGATTGGCAATTTCTACGGGTGATGATAACCGCGCAATTGAGCTCCCCAAAAACCAAAAATCGCCATCATCACTTACCCTGAATATTTCTCTGCGGGAAGCATACATCCAAGAGACAAAATGTCAAAATTTTAGCTGCTAAGGGACACTGGAAGTATTTTTAAAAAATGTAGAAAATTTCCACATTTGTGGCTTGCCAGGTGGCTGGAGAAGTGTACACCCTTACCGTAGCTGTAGCTGACGGCGCACGTACAACACGACAGGCATATGCATATCCTTGATTGACGGCACATTGATGAATAAATAACGTAGCATAACGTACTTTGTAAAGCTAAATTCAGTTTCCATTGATATTTTCACTGACGCAGTTGTTCGCAGTTGCTATTCTCTCGAATTTGCAACTCATGTAATATGTATAATAATTAGCAGTTGCTTTTGTAGTGTTGCTAAGTGTTAACAGTGGAGGAAAACTGAATTAATTTTCTTTGGGTTTTCTTCGTATTTGCTTGTGAATACCGTCTGTTTGTGCCGGTTTCAGAATGTCAAAGTAATGTTTTTCAACCTTGCAAAGATAAAATGCAGTCGAAATCACCTTCTTCTCCCGAAGACCTACACATGTTTCATTTATTAGTTAATTTCAAGGAGATACATCTGAATGAAGTCGACATTTCGTTAGGAATTATGGAAGGATTAGAAGAACGAGGAAGTAACTCCGAAAATTCTGTAAATTATGTATCGAACGATGATCGTTGTGCTAATTAAAGTTCCGAGCGTAAATATAATAACCTCCTAGCCCAAAGAAAACATGGAGAGTAATAGCTTTCAGTAACACATAAAAGGCTGTAAACTATTTGGTTAAACGAGCGAGGGAGAAAACTCTTAAACTTGAGGTGTCTGCAAAGCCGGTTTTATTTCGTAAAATCTAAACGTGAATTATGTAAATGGAAGGAAGATTTACATGCAGTACAAAATATACGCCAAAATGAAACTCGCAGAAATGTGAAAGAAAAACTGCTCAAGAGATTCAGAACTGCTCGTGAGAGGCAGTGCACAGTTACTAAGGAAGATCTACGAGAACGGGCCCTCAGAACTGCAAGTAAGATGAACATTACTGACTTACAGGCTCCTTCGACCTGGTTAAACAGATTCAGAAAGTTATACGGAACCGGAAGTCTCAAAATTACGAAGTAAATTAAAAGTAAACGTGTGGAGGAGATGTCATTAATAGATAATACTATAGACAAATTCATAGCATTTTGTTGTCCTGTACAATGCTGCGTGTAGAGTCAGTCAGGTTTCGTGCCAGATCTGTGTGCAAACAGCACCTTATAATTGTGAGCGAAAAAGAACCTCAAGGCATACCAGGGCTAAAGATTAAAAAAAAATAACTGATTAGTTTCAAAACTCTTGTAATCTACGTGGCAAAATCTGGAAAAATGGGGGAGAATAAGTTGCAATACTATAGTCTAAATGTCTTCTTACTAAATGCAGAAAGTAATTCAATGCTTTCGTTGGACTATTGACCTGGACATAATGACCTCTCTGTCTTTAGGACGGTGAAAAGACTGTTAAATATAATTCGGATTCCACGCAGAACTAATAGTATCATTCAACATCTCGATAAAAATGTTTTTCAACATTCTACGACATTCAACAAATTGGCAGGGGACATAATTTTCGATAGCTCTTTGTCATTTTAGGTTTATCAGCGGAACAGTATTGTATTGTTAGAATTCAATCATTTCTGCACTGCTAGTTCGCATCACCACATTTTATGAATTTGATCAAGTACGCCTTGTAAGCAACACAATAAGCAGAACAACGGCCACGACAGTTCCTTGCTTCATCCCAGTTATGTCCAAATAAAAATAGTACTTACTGTGAAATGCCTGAATGCATTAATTTTTCTTTCATGAAGTGTGCCTTGTGTAAAGAAAATGTTTGTTTTCGTCATCAAATACACATTTCGCATTTTTGTGACGACTACAGGAAATAAACAAGGAACTGTTTGATTATTAGTAAAATATACGTTATTGAAAAGTCGTCATAAGACCTGCACCACAAGAATTTTTATAAAATATTTCGTGTCAACCAATTGAAGTCCCGGTTAATGGAAGTCGTCTATAATGTAACATAAAATATTGCCTTGATTTTGTTTCCTCTGTTTGTCACTTGTGTAACAGTTACATTTTCAACAATTTAGCTGTCAAAAACAACTGCAAGTTAGGTTGGTTGGTTTGTGGGATTAAAGGGACCAGACTAACTGCAAGTTATTTAAAAAATTAACGATTCGAGACATTTTAAGTATGGTTTAAGTGCTTAAAATTGGCTTGCACTTTTGACTTCGCGCTATTTCTCATCGATCGCGAGGCGGGGAGGACTGTACAAACCGCTGTTGTAAGCTGTTCTTCTTGCAGCAAAAACGAATAACTTTAAACTTTTTAATACCTAAAGTGCAGTTTAGCAGCTAAAACTTTGACAGTCGATTTTTTCGATGTATTCTTCCTGTGTAAATAATTTCAGTGTTTGTTTCGACATGTCGGATAGGACCATTCCCTGTGGATAGAGACTGCTCATGATTTTTGCTCTCATTCTGCTCCTCGCAACTTTCCACCGACGTCTGCAGAAATTTTTCTGGGTGGAGGGGGAGCGGGGTGCGTGGCAGGCTCTAAAAACTTCTAGTATTGGCATTAATGAATTGGTCAGTTTCGAGACAGGCCAGGCCAAAAGAACTATATTTTATAGGTGACATGAAAAACGTGTTACGTCACAAAGAACAGATGTTTATCCACTTACTCAAAGTGACTTCCTCCACGCCAACCAGCACGGATTCTGAAAACATAGATTATGTGAAACCCAACTCGCACTTTTTTCATATGACTACATCAAAGTAACATCGGTGTGCCCAAGGAAAGTGTGTTAGGACCCTTACTGTTCATGTTATGTATTAACGGCCTTGCAGACAATGTTAATAGTAACCGCAGATTTTTGCAAATGATGCAGTTATGTAATTAAGTGCTGCTCTGATGGCCCATCCAAGTGCTAGTCAAGCCCGGCAGCAAAACTTCGATGATCTGACGAGAACCACTGTTACCACTGCGGCAAGGCCGTTGGCGTATAGAGGTACATGACATAAGTAAACTATCTTTCTACTATTATATATACAGCTGTTTTGTTGTAGAAACGGATGTAATGTAGTTGATTTTTCCTCTGAATTAGATGCCACTGTCGGTGGATAACACGCCCGAAAACGGGTTTGTCTAATAAACATTTCAAATACAGCTCATGGTATTTAGAAGATGTTCTTTAGCAAAAATGGTTCAAATGGCTCTGTGCACTATGGGACTTAACTTCTAAGGTCATCAGTCCCCTAGAACTTAGAGCTACTTAAACCTAACTAATCTAAGGACATCACACACATCCATGCCCGAGGCAGGATTCGAACCTGCGACCGCCGGCCGCGGTGGCCGTGCGGTTCTGGCGCTGCAGTCCGGAACCGCGGGGCTGCTACGGTCGCAGGTTCGAATCCTGCCTCGGGCATGGGTGTGTGTGATGTCCTTAGGTTAGTTAGGTTTAAGTAGTTCTAAGTTCTAGGGGACTTATGACCTAAGATGTTGAGTCCCATAGTGCTCAGAGCCATTTGAACCATTTTTTGAACCTGCGACCGTAGCGGTCGCGCGGTTCCAGACTGTAGCGCCTAGAACCGCTCGGCCACTCTGGCCGGCTCTTTAGTAAATGTCCATATGTTGTCACCTAAGACCGCTTCCATCGGTGGTAACTCTAGTTTTCCGAAATTCTGTTTTGAGGTCTGTTGCTAACACGACGCTCAAATCTTTAATTCCGCCCCTTGTAATTCATATTCTGTGAATTGTGGTTATTCTGTCGGCCATGATTGTTACTATTATTATAGTGACAGTTCTGCGACCTATTGTTTCCTCTTCTGTTGCGGTTATTATTGTGACCATATTGGAAATTATTCCCCGGCCGATTCTTTGAATTATGTGGCCTATTCTGAGACTTATATGACCTGATCTGGAGCTAGTTTTGCTTGCATTCTGTCTTGTTATCATTGTGCCGCTACTCTGATCCGAAATCCCGGTTGTCACTATCGGAACGATTTTGGTGTGAACTATGTGATCTTCGTTGCATTGCGTGATCTAGTAAAAACAATAATATCAGAAACTGAGTGCGCCTTGATGCAAAACACCTTGTTATTAAATAACGAATGATAAGGTGTTTTGCATCAAGGCGGACTCAATTTCTGATATTACTGTTTTTCTAAGCGAACACGGATCAAATGGAAGAGTTCCAATATAATATTATTGCGTGACCTAGTTTCTCAATGAAACAGATAAATCCATCGGACGAATTCGTGCGGCTATGGACTAGACTCCATTATAAATATTCTGTTATCCTACTTTTCAGCGTGGAAATCTGATGATGATTCACTGCAGAACTTGTTAAGAAAACACTTCACAAAACTGTTAAAGTCGTAGAGGACTCACTCATTTGATTACCCCACGAAGAGGACTTTTAGCGAATATAATTTTTGTGTCCTTGTCATACCAAACACGAAACGAAATTAGTCCCCCAGCAAAACATTTACACAACCGGGCGCTTACATTGGCGTACCTGATGTAATTTGTATTTACCGCGCGTCCAGAAACAATGTTACTGCTTGTTACACGGTTTTCAGCAATCTATTGCCCGCGACCTGGGGCTTCTTCACGAATACTCGTCTGTGATGAAGATTTGGTGCTCTTTATTTCGTCTCGGCACTCCACAACATCTTTCAAACGGCAGAATTTAGCGTCCGTGTTTTTGACAAACGTGGTTTGCCGCAACACGCACTTCTGATTCCTGCCACTGAAATCCTGATCATCACTGTTGATGTTTTGATCCAACTTTTTCCGTCTTATTAACTTTCTCTCGCGAACTTGTCCCGGAGATTCATCAATGCTCTTAATTTCTATTTTAATAGGCATTAACTTTTCGTCTATTATCCCTTCGATTTCTATTTTCAGTTTACCCATATCAGTATCCGTTTTTCCCGTTTCGGTATCCATATTATACCTACATCTGATATCAACTCCGCGAGACTCCATCTAAATTGTTTAACTGATTTGAAATTGTTCAGAACAGTAACATCATTTCATCCTCCTGAGAAACTTATGTATCTAATTTCGGATTCTCGGGTTCGTCAAAGCCCTCCGAATGGCATAGATCATTCTTTCCATATCCATAGGCAGATCTGAAAATCTGCCTGCCCTATGCTGACTGCCTCTGCTCCACTGAAAACTGCTGTCGCCGTTGCTGCTGCGTCCCTGTGTTCCACATAAGGGCACATTAAAGGGGGGAGGGAGGAGGAGGGTGCTATCGTCCCTTCCTTGCACGAGAGGGGTGCAACTAAATTATAATCAAAATGGTAATTTTTTTGTAAACTGCGCTAATGTTAAGCATGCAAATCTAGAGCACAGGTCAGTAGATTTAGTAATTTATTGAGTATTCCTGGAGCCATCTTACTTTGTGTGCCTCGCAGAATGTACTACCAGTACCTGCGCCCCCCTCCTGTGCGAATTGTGTGCGCCAAATATTAACTCTGCCACAGCACCGCGCGCTTTGCGTCACCGTAAGCCACTATCTGCTTTGTCCCCCTGTTCTCATTCCTACTATTGCTAGACCACTCGCCCAGACTTCAGTAGCCTATGCAAACAATTCGTCTCGACAGTGTAGAATTTTTCACTTTTGTGTGTCATGAAACGAGTTTCAAAAATAACATGCCTTTTATTAGGTAATTTGGGAATTTATGGGAATTTATGTTATTAAAGTAACATTATTTGAGGTTAGTCGCCGATTTTTACAGACTCTCGCCCGTTGTAGGTTGATTTTGACGCTGCAGCTGTAAAGCTTAACTAAAAATTAGAGAGCATTAGTGCGTCAGTCGCTTTACGTGATAAGTACAAAATATTTTGGTGGCCATCCATCATTTTCGGGCGCCGATGACCGCGCAGTTGAGCACCCCACAAACAAAACATCATCATCATCATCATCACCTATCATCTTCAGGTGATAAATGGATCAAACTAAGTGATCTGGCAGCGAAAGGTGAGCTTTCATGGGCGGACGTACTTGCTGATGTAATAGACCCTCTTGAGCCAATGATAGCAATCTTACCTTGCATCTTTCTGAACATCTATATGACCGTGCATCGTTTAGAGTAAAGTGTGTAAGTTATTTTGCTAACGTGACCGTCAAAAATACAGCTGTACATCCTTTTATAAAACAGAGGTATCTTCCTAGAATTTCTGATAATTTTCTTCTCTTCTGTATCTGTGTGGAAATTTTTTGGCACACCTGCGTCTGTTTACCCTTATTTACATGTGATATCTAGCAATGTTATGCCTATATCACTGTACAACAGAGTGTCTCCTTCGATATTTAGATTAGTCTTTTACCAGTAAAACCTCGATTCTTTAAAGAGCCGAATTCCCGTATATCAAGCAGCTTCTAACGTCTGATTACTTTGCAAATGAGTTAATGTTTTAAATATTTGAAGTTAAACATGTATACGAGAAAAAGTTTAGAGAAACTTGCAATTATACTTCAAGTTTCTTGGAAGTCGCTAAGTGCTCCTATCATGAAACACGGGTTGAACATAGTCCGGGTAATTTGCGCCCTACTTTAAGGAGAAGATGGTCTTTCACGCTTCTAGGTGTTTGTGACGTCATATCTCCTGAACTATATGGTGTACAGTGATATAACCAGACATGTATAATTAGTGGTATGTGTGGATACTGTCTGAAAACTTCGTCGCGGATACAGTGAGTAGTACAGAAGTAATAAAATAAAACGTCATGTCTGATGCTGAAGTTGTACAGCGTGAGCATAAAAAATGTAGTAAACGATAAACTTTTTTCCTTTTATCATTTTGCGGGGGATGTCAGCGAGAAGACGCTTCTTAAAGGTTCCAAATTATGTGTACAGTTTACTGGAAATCGCTAAGTGCTGTCATTCTCAAACACTGGGTGTATAAAATCTGGATATTTGCACGCCGTCAATAATGCTGCCTCAAGACAAGCACTCAGGTTCTAACTGCAATACTTGTCTTATTCTGTTAAACTTATAATATAAGTTTACTCCTCGTAAGTAGTAGCTTATGACAGCATTTTAAATTTTTAAATTTGTTCAGCTATTACACGAAATATTGAAAATCAATTTTTTTTTTTTTACCCCTGGAAACAGTCACATAGGCACCCCGCAACTGGAGATGGGTTCCGAATTAGTTGCTTGTCGGTTCACATAACTGTCATTTTTACAGTTGGCCTTGAGTAACCAGATTACCCACAATTCTAATTAATTTTCAAAATAAAATTATTTATTAGCTTGCTTTCAATCCTAAATAGAAGACTTAAGTAGCCAATTATTAGTTTTTACAGAAAGCGTAGTATTATCAAAAGGCGCAAGGTATAGATCACAATGGTGTCCAACCTTTTGGCTTCCCTAGGCGACACTGAAACAAGTCGAGTATTTTTGGGCTGCACATAATGTACTTAACACTAAAAATAACCGCTGAGAGAGGGAAAATAAATAAATAAAGTAATTTAGAAACTTCCTGGTAGATTAAAACTGTGTGCCGGACCGAGACTCGAACTCGGGACCTTTTCCTTTCGCGGGCAAGTGCTCTACCATCTGAGCTACCAAGCACGACTCACGCCCCCTCCTCACAGCTTTACTTCTGCCAGTACCTCGTCTCCTACCTTCCAAACTTTACAGAAGCTCTCATGCGAACCTCGCAGAACTAGCACTCCTGAAAGAAAGGACATTGCGAAGACATGGCTTAGCCACAGCCTTGGGGATGTTTCCAGAATGAGATTTCCACTCTGCAGCGGAGTGTGCGCTGATATGAAACTTTCTGGCAGATTAAAACAGTGTGCCGGACCGAGACTCGAACTCGGGACCTTTGCCTTTCGCGGGCAAGTGCTCTACCATCTTAGCTACCCAAGCACGACTCACGTCCCGTCCTCACAGCTTTACTTCCGCCAGTGCCTCGTCTCCTACTTTCCAAACTTCACAGAAGCTCTTCTGCGAACCTTGCGGAACTATCTATTGATATCGCGCCAATCTTAGACTTTTGCCATATCCTCTGAACATTGACAGTGGCTCTCCTCTTTGATCCTTAACCAAGTGTATGTTTCTTACTGACTGTACTAGTGTGATATTTTTACTCGAAGTTCTTGCACGTCTAAGATACTATAACAGTTTCAGTCACAATAACATCATTTGTAATCTACATCTACATGGATACTCCGCAAATTACATTTAAGTGCCTGACAATTACCAGTTCTGGTTTTAGTAGTGCATCTTCAGACTGCTTGAACTCTGGTGTTGTGTTGGCACATATGCAGCATGCTCAGCAAACTTTCTCGTTCCAGCATGGTATCACCAACACAGGACGAGCGGCAGCAGCTTTTAAACGACCTCCAGCAATTGCAACATGATCAGCAGATCCTCCTGTACATGGTAGTCCATCAGGGCACTGCCATGCCACCGGTCCTTCATCATCTGCAGAGCTGCCATTAGTGTTGATTATGGAAATGGAATCAGATGCAGACAGTCCAGCCACCACACTTTGACAGCTTCAGTGCAACGCTGGAAGCATTTCCTGCCCCTGTCTGAAGATGGAGAAACGCCTTGTGGTCTCTGTGGAGTTACCAACGACGTGCATCAACAGGCGTTTCTGTTGACTTACAATTGTTTTCACACCTGTCAGAGTCTTCAACAGTTCAGTACTTACGTATGCCCTGCTCAAAGAACATCTGACTTTGTATTTGGCCTTCCTCCCCACCCCCCTCCCCACCCCCCTCCCCTCCCCTCCAACATTCAGTCCTTCGGCGCAGGTTTGCCATTCCACGTCGTCTTCCGCAATGCTTCTAAGTGATTCTCAGTGCAACTGTCCTCTGGCACATGTTCCTGTTCCCACATCACTTCCTGCAGACTCCTCTGTGCTTCAGCACACCTGCACATTCTTTCGTCGTCTTTCATGACACAACTTGCCTTATTTCCGCCATCCCCACGACTTTTTTGGCAGTCAGTGGTTCCGATACTTCTTGTTTGTGTCTGCGCGTAATTTCTGGGTGTCTCAGCTACTGCAGGGCTGTCACACGCGCCCTGTGCGTGCCATGCCCACCACTTCTCGGTTCAGGGTGCTCTTGTCCTCGTTAACGCCCTGTGAGCGCGTCCATGATTCCTCTTTACCCGATATGTGGTCCTAAGGCTACTTCTTTTCACTTATTTACCTCCCCAGTCGCTCATCTACCAGCTTCTATTCTGCGCGGATTCTTCCATCATCTGTGTCCTCCGTTATTGCCTTGCTTTTGGTCTCAGGCTCACATGTGTCCGTTCTGTTGCCCCCTTTCCAGTCAGGGGCAAAATATCTTGTTTCTCATTGGTTGCCCCTGACAGCATGTCTGATATTGTTTTCTGAATTTCGCTCCTGAGCCTTCTCATGATGCAGCTCCCTTTTTGGCCCTCATTTGTGCAACTCATCAGTCTGGCATTGGAATGGTGGGGTTTTTGTGTGAAGCACCGAGCTCCAACACCTCAGCTGCAACACAGGACCACAGACCTCCTCTTGCTCCAATGCCTGCAGCCCACCTGGAACGCCACAGGCGTCAGATCTCTGACTTCTTGTGCTGTATGGCTCTTCAGTCTACGTGTTTTGCTCTGCAGGCTCCAAATGTAGCTCCTGCCAATGACTTCTTTGGTCTTTGTGTTGAACTCTTTGGGCCAGGTGCAATACGTGACTTCTCCTTTAGATATTCACAGGGACACTATCTGGAGTTCAGTACCATGAGTCACATACTGACCACTGTTGTGGGGTGCTGCTGATGCAGTCTCCAGCCTTCCTAGTGACTACAAATCTGCAGCAAGAGCTGGTGTGGACATTGGAGCTGGTGTGGACATTGGAGCTGGCTGCCATAGTGCTCCTTCTCCTTCTCTTTTTCTTCCTCTGCCACCCGCCCTTCGGGGGTGATCATCGGCTCACTGATGCAGTCACTCTATTTCTACTTCCTTTTCTGAGTCTGTTGGAGTTCCACTTCTTTCCAGTACCTGACTCAGTGCAGCTCAGTCTGTCATCCTGTGATCCTCATCAGTCTGATTTCTACCGCACATGTTCTCCTCTGGCCGCTACTTCAGACACATCCTGGACCACATAGCTTTTCTTGAGTTGGCTGGGTCTGTTACCAGGGACAACTGTCAAGGGTCACCAGTTCTACCTCCTGGGCTCCAGGAGTGCTCCCTCCAGAATGGCCCACATGATTATGACACCAGATGACTCCCACTGCAGTAACTAGTGCTCAACCTGGGTCAACCACTGCTGGACAGCAACACATCAGTCTCCTCCTTTTGTCTTCAGTTTCAGTTACTGAAAATGCGATCTCTCAACCGCTAAGCTATTTATGTTTCGAAATATGTTATTTCTACACTATGAGATTTCAGAAGTATTGCGAAGACAACACTGATGCATTACAATATGCCATCCAGCGAACCATCACACTCGATAGACTACATGCGGGGATTCCTTGTAGAATGAAAAAGTTGTCGTTAGTGTATGGTATTGTTTCCCGACTACATACGAATATAACTATGCGAAACTACAATATACGCAAAAGTTTCGAGATTCTTGCCTTCAAGACCCACATTTAAAAGTTTGGCTTCAACTTATTGAAACTACTACGGGTCAGGTAGCAAAGTGCAAATTTTGTGTCTCATGGGATGTCAAAGAAGCATATACAAAATAAAAAGGTAAGCAACCCTTTTTTTTTAAACTGATTAGTCATTCATTGATCGGTTTTACATCTTTGACCACTCTCTGACTAATTGAATTGTTGCAAGTTGTAACTATGCAACCTAAAATTGTTTTTTAAGTCAGAGCCCATTGAGCATTAAAAAATAAAAAAGGAAGAAGAAGACTTGCATTATTCACAGCAATGCATACTAGTATACGTGTAGTACCATTTGGAAGAGGTAATTAACCACAGTCATGAAAAAGATATCAAAAAAGTTCGGCTGCACCGAACTAAGTGCACCTCAGTTATAAAAAACGCGTTAGCACCGCGTTTCACTGACGTTCCAAAACAAGATTGCAAAGATCTACCACAGCTTATTAATTGATGAATCTACTGGTATTGTTGTACATGAGTACTTGGGACTTTTATTACAGTTAATTACACAAAAAATAGTATCTACTTACCTTGACCTTGCTCATCTGAACGATTGCAATGCTGAAGCTATTGCCGCTGCTATAAAGAAGACACTTGAACGATTCGATTTGCGCCTTGAAAATTTAATGGCGTTGGTACAGATAATGCTTCTGTCATGGCTGGAGTGAATAACGGAGTATTTACGAAACTGAAAGAAGAGGTACCACACCTGATTTTAATACGTTGCTTGTGCCATTCCTTGCAACTGGCTGTTTTACCGAGAAATTTGGAGTTTTTATTAAAGAGACATATGATTGGTTTAGTCGCTTTTCTTCCAGATATTCTCTTTATAAGGAACTATACAAAACCATCAACGATGGACATTAACCGTCAAAAATAGTTCAAGCTTGCCAGACAAGGTGATTATCAATAGAATCCGTTGTATCTAGAATACACACGCATTGGTCAGAGCTAAAAACACATTTTTCTGTAGCTAAAGTGCGCGAATGGTGTCACATGGCAGAATTATTGCACGCTATTTATGCGAACGGGATTAATTACCCATATGTTTCATTTTTATATCCAATATTAATTGAAATAAACATAGTCAATAAAATGTTCGAGGCGAAAGATACAAGTCACACCAAACTCTTTGATAAGATGAGCAACCTGATAGATATGCATTTCAGCAAAGTTACGTTACCTGCAAATAAAGTTAATATTTTTACTCAAAATATTCTCGATTTCTTCGATCGAAGATGTTATCTGGGATTCCGCATTGAAAAGCAGTTGCTTGCAACGAGAGGATTAGGCTACCACTGGAAAACGAAGAAATGTTGCGTAATAGGTGCATACCGGTAACATTTATAGTAAGTCTGACTGAAGAAATAAAACACAGGTTACCAGAAAATTTGACGATGATGAAAAAAATTTCCAGAACAAATGATGAACAAGCACTGAATCACAACAAAGAAAATCTAATTGAGATAATGGCGCACTGACCGAAAATACCCTTGCTCAGTCCTCATTATGGTTCAAAGCTAATGGCTTCTTGCTAAATGAAAACAAAACCCAGACACTTTACTTTAGCCTCAGAGAGATTCCTAACTACCAGGAATTAGAAACTGTTAAATTTTTAGGTGTTACTATTGACAATAAATTGACATGGGAACTACACATTAAAAATATATTGGCTAGGCTTTCAAGAGTTATTTATCTAATTAGAAATTTAAAAAGACATGACTATGTGAGATCAGCATATTTTGCCTTCTTCCAAAGCATCATCTCTTATGGAATTTTACTGTGGGGTAGTAGCTGTCATGTAAATGACATTTTACTTTTACAGAAGAAAGTAATAAGAATAATAACGGATTCTGATAAAACAGAACATTGTAAACCTCTGTTTATTAAATTGCAGTGTCTTACAGTAGTAAACTTATTCATCTACAATGTTTTAATGTACATTAGAAACAATGTGTCTAATTTTGTATTGAGAAGTGATATTCATAGCCATAATACTAGAAACAGAACATCTGTAGACGTACCATATCATACATTATCAAAATCGTATAACTCTTACCTTGTTCATGGACTAAGGATGTTTAATAGACTAAGCGCTGACTTTAAAGAACTGCCTGTAAATATCTTTAAAGCTCAATTATACAAGCTACTAGTGAACAATCCGTTTTACTCCATTGATGAATTCTTTGAAGATGAAAATACTGTATTCTACCGTGTACCTATTTTATGTAAACCAATTTACTTCGATATAGTAGTTTATGTAGAAATATATGCTATTGACTTTCTCTGTTGCTGTAATCAGCTGAACGACAGTTAAATTATTATTATTATTATTATTATTATTATAGTTCAATGAAAATGAACAATTTATAGCATGAGTGGATGATCAGTGGCGACAAATTCATTTGTTGAACTGGAACGACACCAAAGATAGAAAAAAATCATGGAAAATAAGTATTGCATTTCAAAGATACTCAAGGGGAATTCAGATTTGAGAAATTAGCGACTTTT
Source organism: Schistocerca cancellata (assembly GCF_023864275.1). NCBI lineage: Eukaryota > Metazoa > Arthropoda > Insecta > Orthoptera > Acrididae > Schistocerca > Schistocerca cancellata. The sequence goes on from NC_064626.1 coordinate 412,060,380, forward strand.
GCGATTAGTTTCCTTGTGGTGACTCATTCCAATGTCGATATTGAGAGACTGTTTGGCAGTATGAATGTAGTAAAAAACAAGCAGAGTAATAGATTTAAGTTCAATCTTTTAACTGCAATATTAGGAATACGCTGTGGTTTGAGGTTGAAAGGAAAATGCTGCGACGAATCCGAAATTCCAATAAAGGTTGTAAAACAAATCTGTACCAAAGAATCGTATCATTCTGAAATCGAAGATGATGCAGAAAAAATGATTCTCCTGAAGAAGACGGATTCATTTAAATAATTAGCTTTTGTTATAGAACTTTTTATATGTTACTGACCTTGACTTGCCGATTTATTTAGTCTGTTATATGTCCATTTAATGATTGTGAATATTATATTACGGTACTTAATCAAATAGGAAAACAATTTTAAAAAATTAATGGAAATTTTAGCGATTATGAGAGTAGGGGCATTTTTGTTTGTGGTTTTATGGTGGTTTTTCACTTGAAACTGGTGGGGAGTTCACTTTACTGTTGGCAACATTGGTTACAACACACGGCACAAAGAACAGTGCACCTGTGAGACTATCTTCACATAATTTTGTGATGAAACACTTATGAATCCAAAATGTCTTTTAGTATGATTAAAGAACACAAATGATGTTATTGCGACCATGACTGTCACAGTATATTAAAAAATCTCTCATTGTGAAGTTTATTTTATTTATTTATTTAGCATCCGTGTCATCATACAAACGATATTGGACTTGTGATACATAGAAATTAACAATATAGAATATAAAAAATGAAATTGTCCACAATTGTATTTGTCACAGACAGAAATTAAAATATAGAATGTACAAAATGAAATTGTCTGTAATAAATGACAGCACGCTTACAGTTTCTCTCCACATAAATGGTTTATAGTAATTTGTTTCTCAGTAACAATATATAACTAGTACTATAGATGGTATAGTATAATAAAAGCTGAAACAAATGAAGATAGAAAATTTTGGAGGTTATTTTGTAAAGTCATTTTCTTGGTCTTCAAGATATTCATTTATTGAGCAGCAACATTTATCAATTAAAAATTTTCTAAGTTCCAATTTAAAATTTGTATTGTCCTTTAAATCTTTAATGTACTGAGGCAGTGCATTATAGAGCTTGATGCCCATGTGGCTTACATGCTTCTGAGTTCGTGTTCTTCTTACTTGTTCTATGTGGAGATCATTCTTGTCCCTTGTGTTATAGTTGTGACAGTCTGCATTTGTGTGGAGATTGCTTAGATTAGCTTTGGTTAAGAGTACACATTTAAATATATAGACTGATGGCAGAGTAAGTATTCCTAACTTTTTGAAAAGAGGACTGCAGTGAGCTTGTGTCGGACTGTGAGTAAATATTCGAACTGCCCGTTTTTGTAAAATAAAAATGTCTTTCGAATTAGATTTTGAGCTGGCCCAGAACACTGTTCCAAATGAGGCAACAGAATGGAAGTATCCAAAGTATGCCATTCTGATGCCTCCTAGAGCGCAAACATTTGAAATAACTCTCAGTGCAAAGCAGGTGGAGTTAAGTCTGTGTGTAAGAAATTTTACATGGTGTTTCCAATTCATAGCTTCATCTATATGCATTCCTAACACTTTTGCAAAATGCACTCTGTTAGTCTGTCATCCAGTTCTAGATTAATGTCTTCATCCTGAATTATTTTACCAAACTGTATGTAATTTGTTTTCTTTGCATTGAGTGTAAGTTTGTTTACACTGAACCAAGTCTCAATACTTTTTAGGATTTTGTCAGTAGTTGACTGTAACGAGTTTTTAAAGTCGCTCACTATCAGACTTGTGTCATCTGCATATAGTACAATTTTGGCTGTATCATATTGTAACTGTAAAGCATTGACATATATGAGAAAGAGTAGTGGCCCTAAGATGCTGCCCTGGGGTACTCCTAAAGGAAATTCTTTTGCTTCTGAAACTAACCTTATTTTTTTATTTGTATTTACAGTGGTGAGCTCTACAGTCTGAGATCTGTTTTTGAGATATGACTCAAACCACATTTTAACTCTTCCTCCAATACCTACTGCTTCCAGCTTATCAAGGAGGATTTCATGGCAGACTGTATCGAAAGCTTTAGATAGATCTAAATTGATTACTACTACACTTTTGTTTTTCTACAAATTTTTAATTATTTCTTGGATGTAGTCTATGACTGCAGTTTCTGTGCTTCGTTTTGCACGAAAACCATGATGATTACTATTCCAAAGTTTATTATTGTTTAGGTAACTAGTGACTCTCAATTTCATCAGTTTCTCTAATATTTTGGAGGGAGCAGGAAGAAGTGAAATGGGATGGTAGTTTTCTATTTTATGTCTGCCTCCATTTTTAAATAGTGGCCTCACTTTTGAGATCTTCAGTTGCTGAGGAAATACACCTCCACTAAAGGATAAATTTACAATATGTGCTAAAGGTTTTGCAATCTGCACTGCAGTCCTGATTATGATTGAAACTGGTACTTCCTCGGCACCAGCTGCCATTTTTGGTTTTAAGCTTCTAATCACTCTAATTACTTCCTGTTCATTTGTTGAAGGAATATTCATGCTACAGGCAACTCTTTGAGCATGTATTATTTTTTGTTTTGTAAAGTTTAAGTTTAGTGAATGTGATACATTAAAAAATAGTTATTAATATAGTTTGCCATTTTCTTCTTTTCTATAATGCATTTTCACTGCTTTTGAGTATTATTTCTTCCTCTTCTCCCAAGGTAGTAGTTTCATTCCTCACAATGTCCCAAATAATTTGTGGTTTGTTGTCTGAGTTACTGATTAAGTTGTCATTATATAGCAACTTTGCCTTTCCTATCGCCTTTCAGTATATTTTTCTGTATGTTTTTACATATTCTACAAACTGTGGATCTGAGCAAGTTTTAATTTCTTGGTTCAGTCTTTTCATGGTAACACTGGAAATCCTAATGCCTGTAGTTATCCAAGGTTTGTGTGCTTTTTGTTCTGGAGACTTGGACCTCACTAACTTCTTAGAGATACACATTTCAAATTGTGACATGAATACAGAAGAAAAGGTATTATATGCATTATTTGCACTTGATTCTGATGTCACATCTGTCCAGCTTTCATTGGTTAGACAGTTAACAAAATGTGTGCAGTTTTCCTTAGGAAAAATTCTTTTATAAGTGTGGCAAGATGTTTTTTTCACATGCATTGGGGGAATGGTAAGCACAAGAGCATTGTGATCAGATAAACCAAGGTCAGTGTTACTTACCTCCACTTCATTGGAATCTATGTTTGAGAATATATTATCAATGAGTGTCTGTGATGTGTGTGTTATTCGGGTAGGACCTATTACATGGGGTAACATGTTAAAACTCTGTAAAATATTCAGAAATTTATCTTTAACCATATTATTGCACAACAGATTTATGTTAAAATCCCCACAAAGAAGTACCGTAGCTTTTTCATAGTACCCAATGTTTAACATAATTTCTAGTTTTGAAAAAAATTTATCTACATCTCCACATGGTGACCTGTACGCAATCATTACTATCATTTTCCTTTGATTACCATACAACTCAATAGCAGCTGATTCAAAATGCTTTTCTACACATAACTTTTCAATATCACATCTCCTTTTGAATTTTTTCCCTGTTTTTGTATAAATACAGACACCACCATTTCTGGCATTTTCCCTACAGTAAGAGCTAGCTAGTCTAAAAGGGTGTATAATGATGTTTTTTTAATTCATATTCCCTGTTATTCATGTTAAACTCATTTAAAGCACATGTTAAACTCATTTAAAGCAACTTCTAGTTCAAGGTATTTATTTCTTAGAGACTGAATATTTAGATTCATAACTTGAAAAAAATTTGATGGGAGCCTAGATTTAGTTACACTTACAGTTTGTTTTATCGAACTGGTCGTAGAGAAGTTGGTTGTCTTGCACATTTGTTGAAAGTTCTATACAGCAACTTTTTCTGTTTTGGGGTAGAAAATGTCCTGGTTCATTCTTGAAGGTCATTTTGGTCTTAAGCTCATTTTTCCATTCTTCGGTGTGTCGGTTGTCACTGTAGGCTGCACTGATCTTGTTTTTCCATTATTCTTGCAACTACTTGGAATAGTGGAGTGTTTCCCTGAATTATTGATCTTGCTTTCAAACTTCTGTGTGCTTGTTCCAGCAGGAGTGAGCTGTACTGCATTCGTTATTACATTGGTTCTTGAAGCTGTTGGAGTACATAATTTGTTTTGTGGTGCAAGGACTTCAAGTAAGAATGTCACACTAGTACACTCAGAAAGAAACATACACTTGGTTAAGGACCTGAGAGAGCAAACCACAGTCAATGTTCAGAAGGTATGGCGAAAGTCTAAGTTTGGCATTATGCCTATAGTTAGCAAGAGAAATATTACAGAACCCAGCAGCTGGTCATGGCAATGGTGTCCATGTCTTCTGCTGGGAAGGCTTTATCTGAAGTTCAGAGGTTCTGGGTTGTGGAGACTGACACAGACAACAGTGATGGTGTAGAGTTGGCTCTGAGTTTTCTGACAGAAGAAATGAGAGAGCAATTGGCACCTGGCCTAGGAAGCTAACTTCGAGTGAACTGGCCTCTGAGGGCTCATGCACAGCTTGATACAGCCCTCAGTGCCAGTAAACAGTCAGTCTTGCTTCCTGTCACATGACTGGCATAAGAAAGAAGTCCATGGGACCAGTGATCTCTGCTGGTGCGTAAATTGCCATTTGATGGCTGCCTATACTGTGGCACCCCTCGTGGGTTGTCTGCTAGGAAGCCAGCTGCCTGCATAAGTTGGATGTAGTGTGTGTTACTGGCAGTGCAGGTGTAAGCCCATGATATGGCACACCTCCTGCCCTCCCCCCAGAATGGAAGGAGAGATGGTGGCACAGCTTGACATTCCTGGATGGTGTCAGATGCCTGCCAGTGGCTGGGACAGCAGGGAGGGTAAGGTTCACCCCCACTTAGTATCAGCACCAGATGAGCTGACAGCTGCAGAATTGGCACCAGCTGAAGCTGTGTCCCAAGAAGTCTGTGTTAAAAGGCTGCAGTGTTCCATAGTTGTATCTTCTGACAGGGCACCGTGCTCCACCGTGAATTGGATGAGGGTGGACCCAGTGGTCCCAGCAAGACGGTCGTCAGCCAGTGAGCGATCTGAACAGAGTCAGTCTGGAAAGAGCCCACAGAGAATCAGAAAGCGACAGAGCTGAGCAGGTTGGATGTGGTGTGAAGGCCCTTGGAAATGGGTATGTGAGGATTGTCTCCTGGTGACGACTGTGCCAGCAGGGATTGTCAAAAAAGCAGGGGACAGCCCCCTGAGGGCTGGAAAGAGTTAGGTAATCGTTGGGCCTCTAGGGCAGAAATAAGGGTGAAAGAGATGGAGAAAGTTGGGGCTGGGAGTGGAGAGAAGCATATGGCCATGCCAGAGGTGCGCAGTCTGTCTGCCCAGAAAGCAGGGAGGGGTATGGGAGTCGTAGGGAGTGATAAGGAGTGTGCTCAAATGGCACAGAGAGCTGCGGGAGCTGCAGATTAAGTAGTACGGGAAGGAAAGGTAGAATATTTGTGACGTCATTAGGTCCAGAAAAATGTGTCAGATGTGATGCATACAGGAATGAGGCACAGACAAACTGAATTCTACTAAACCACTATAAAATCTACCAGCCACTAGAAGCAATATTTCGCCACTAAAAGGAGGATAGAAACCACCAGTTTTAGTGGAAAATCCACTAAGTTGGCAACACTGGTTGTAACCACTTTACAGCTGTGGTGATCTGACATTACGGATGATAAGTGTTCACCATTTTATCATGATTTTACTCTTTGTGATGATGCCATTATGGCTATATATTTTATTTGCTTACTCTGTTAACTTCATGAACCTAGATCAATCTGAAGATGATCATAATGATTGATCCCCAAAATTGAATAAACAATTCTTTGCAATGAGTGCTTCTGGGTAATGTAATAACATCGGATTGCTGTCTCCTTCACAGTGGCTCTGTCACCCCTAATTAGTGTTCAGTTTCTCTGTATTTTTCTTTTCGTAACTTCTTCTTTGTATAAATTAAAACATAGTATATATTCATAAGTTTCTTACAGTCATGGTTTTTTGTTCATGAAACAAAGCTTCGCAGTGTGCCTTATGTGAAGTATCAGTAATAACCCTGACAGCTTCCCTTCACAATATCACAGTGCTATGCACTCAACTTAAGTTCCCCATAGAATATTACCGTATGATATTATGCTTCGGAAAAATGAAAAATAGATGGTCTTGACATGTAATTGTGGCACACAATCCATAAGTTGCCTTAGCAAATAAATTACTCATCACACTTTACCTCTAACATATTTTACACGTTGAAACCAAGATAATTTGTCAATTAAACATAACCCCCCCCCACCCCCCCACCCCGCAAAAAAAACCTTACTATAGCTTAGATCATCTGACAGAAGCTTGTAATTTAGACTAAAAACTATCTGCTGCATGTGGTTTTCATTCATCAAGAATCCATTTGCTTCAGATCAATAGAATGCTAGAGTAACTGTTTTTTCAACATGTTTTAAGGCTATTGAAATCATTACTAATCTGAACAAAAGTGTTACCGTCTGCATAAAGCATTGTGTAGCTTTCAGTAAACGATGGCAGGTCATTAATCATTATTAGGAATAGGAAAGGACCAAGTACCAGTCCCTGTGGAATATCTTCCTTAACTTGTTCTGTACTGGACATTTCTTTAACAACACAGACAACTTGATTACAGTTCTGTAAATATGGTTTTAATAGCTTAGGGCTGCCAGCTCTGATGCCACAGAAGTCCAGTTTTCTAGAAGTGTTGTATGCTCTACACAGTCGGAAGCTTTGCTTAGATCACAAAAAAGACTTGAGTGAAGCCTCTCCTTCAAACACTTGAAGTAGGTATTTGGCTATAAAGTCTGTAGTGTCAACCCACTGACAGTTTTTTTCTAAAGCCATATTGTGATCCACTAATTATTCCTAGGTTTTCAAATAAACAGATAACTGCTGGTAAATACTTTAGAAAGAGCTGGGAGTGTGGAAATTGGCCTGTAACTTGCAAGAGTTCCTTTATCTCCCTTTTAACATACTACCCTAGACATTGCAAGCTCATCAAGATATTACACCTCAGCTGTACACTTGTCTCTCTGACTGTCTCTCTACTTTCTTTAGCATGTAGCAAGACAGGTCATATGTACAGGGCTATTACAAATGATTGAAGCGATTTCATAAATTCACTGTAGCTCCATTCATTGACATATGGTCACGACACACTACAGATACATAGAAAAACTCATAAAGTTTTGTTCGGCTGAAGCCGCACTTCAGGTTTCTGCCGCCAGAGCGCTCGAGAGCGCAGTGAGACAAAATGGCAACAGGAGCCGAGAAAGCGTATGTCATGCTTGAAATGCACTCACAATTGGCTCATGCAACAACTGGAGACCGACAGCGCCGACTTCATCTTTCAACAGGACGGTGCTCCACCGCACTTCCATCATGATGTTCGGCATTTCTTAAAAAGGAGATTGGAAAACCGATGGATCGGTCGTGGTGGAGATCATGATCAGCAATTCATGTCATGCCCTCCACACTTTCCCAACTTAACCCCATGCGATTTCTTTCTGTGGGGTTATGTGACATATTCAGTGTTTAAACCTCCTCTACCAAGAAACGTGCCAGAACTGCGAGCTCGCATCAACGATGCTTTCGAACTCATTGATGGGGACATGTTGTGCCGAGTGTGGGGGGAACTTGATTATCGGCTTGATGTCTGCCGAATCACTAAAGGGGCACATATCAAACATTTGTGAATGCCTAAAAAAACTTTTTGAGTTTTTGTACGTGTGTGCAAAGCATTGTGAAAATATCTCAAATAATAAAGGTATTGTAGAGCTGTGAAATCGCTTCAATCATTTGTAATAACCCTGTATGTACTCCGTAAGATGTCAGCTACTTTACTCTTCTTAGGAAAAAACTAGGCAAGACCTTAGATAACATAAACATTTGTATTTCTTGATTTTATACAAACATTTTTTGAAAGAAACTCCAGTGAACAGTTATCAGGTTTGATAACAGCATTTCCTACTTTGAATGATTTGATAATGAAATCAGTGAATTATTTGGGGACAGATATTAACTTTTTCCTTGCTTGCATCTTTATCAACACTGTTTATTAGTTTACATGCAGCTTTGGACTTATTGGTGGAATTCACACTACTTATATGATTGTTTGCTTTTTCGGCTTCCACAGTGGCTTTTCTGTATTCACTTCTACATTTAACATAAGCTTATTTGCCATGGCTAGTCTTCAAACACTTATGTATCCTGTAAAACAACAATACTTGTTTTTTTTACAGTTGTTCAGCACCAGTATACCATGGATTTTGTCTGTTTCAGGCCTTGGTTTTGGAGCCTTTCTGAGTTACTTTGCTTTTGCTTCTGGAAAGGCTGTCATTAAATATTATCAAAGCTGCCTTAAAAATCTACCAAATATTATTGTTGCTGATAAATCATTACATAAAGTATAATATTTGTCACCATAACATTGGTCAAACCAGTCCCTGTCAGTAAGAGGGTTATAAAACCTGACAATTTTATCATCAGTGATAGGTCTTGTGATCACAGCTTATGTAACAGGTCTAGTTATTGAGCCATGTTGGCTCATACTGATTTCTCTTCCAGGCAATTTCTTCTCTTTGGTTTGTCCTCTAGTTGTCCAGTGACGCTGCCACCACGCCGCGGCCAGTTGGCTGAATTTTTGCGTTGTGTGAGTCTCGTTTGGACAGCACTGGGAGACGCTGGGGCTCCAAGTTGAAGTGGTTGGGATGACTGTTGACCAGTTGTGCAGGAAGTGACCAAAGGCTCTGTTCCACAAGAGGCCATTGTGTTGCCATCCATCAAAGTGACCTCTTCCTAACAAGGTGTCATTTGGTGATTCACTTGAAACTTTTTTCCCATGTCCATGATTTCATCAGGAACAACCATTGTTTGGTCAGTCAATTGTATCAGCAGACAACATATGGGATCTTTTGGCTGCTTCTGGATTCTGTGTGACCCTGATTAGTTGCAATTTGTTGCTTTTGCTGCACAGTGACTTGTTTTAGTACTGTTTGAGTCCTTGTCGTATCATTTCTTGGTGCACCTAAGAAGGGGTCCAGCTAATAAGAGTCCTACCAGGACAGACAGGGCAATCATTGAACTGAGTTGTTAAACTCTTTTTTTAAATTACTTTTTAGAGCTGTATTGGTCATCTGTTGGAGTGTCTGTTAGCCCTAGCATCACAGGGAGATGGCTGTCATGTAGTAGACACTATGGACTGTTGTTGAACCTCCTGTATTGGTAAGATGGAATATTTGTATCTAGTGAAATTTTTGAATGAACAGTCAATCTTAACAGTGAGTTCTGGATTTGTGGAGGCAACTTTGTGTTTAAATATCACTCTCCTGTTTAAATGTTCATCAATCTCTCTCTCTCTCTCTCTCTCTCTCTCTCTCTCTCTCTCTCTCTCTCTCCAGGGTGAGTATAATTAAAGTTAAACTTTCAAAACGTTATAGAAATAACACCACTGGTCAGAATGACATCAAATTGCAACGGAATATTATTGAAGAAGGGGGTTGGTTGGTTTGGGGAAGGAGACCAGACAGCGTGGTCACCGGTCTCATCGGATTAGGGAAGGATTGGGAAGGAAGTCGGCCGTGCCCTTTCAGAGGAACCATCCCGGCATTTGCCTGGAGTGATTTAGGGAAATCACGGAAAACCTAAATCAGGATAGCCAGACGCGGGATTGAACCGTCGTCCTCCCGCTCCCCCGCTCGGTGGAGAAGGGGGAAAACATATGGAAGAAGAAAAAAATAGTGTGAAAATTGATCAATAGATGGTGCTGTATGTGTCAGAATATGTAAATGGAAGCATCTGTCATGCATACAACCCACTGAAGTTAGTATAAACATGCTGGGTACCTGGCTTTTCCTCCTTTCATGTCTGCAACATCTGCCATGACTGTCTAAATGCAGAATCGGAATCTGCTTGTAACGCTGTATCACAAGAATGATGACTGCACATGTCACTCTGCAGAAGTTCCAGACACTAAAGGGTTTGAAAAATGGTATTAGTCTGATGACTGCCGTGGGTCAGGAAAAAATGATTTGAAATGATGGGTTCTTTTGGTGTGCAACCTAGTAGAGGGAGAAAACGAATTGATTCGATGTCGGAGGAAGCAGCAGCCACAGTAATGCGGGAGGAGACGAGTGGTGGTGTGCAACCGCGTAGTGCACAGAGATTTGCCCGAACATTGGACATATCCGTGAGCACAGTGCATAAATTCCTACAAAACATACTTCTTTGCTATCCATTCAATGGAAGTGGACAATGATTGGCTGTGGAAGATTTTGTGGACAGACGAAGCCCATTTCCAGCTGACATGATATGTCAATACACAGAATTGTCCAATATGGGCAACGGGAAATCCACAAGTAAATCAACCAGTACCACTTCATTCTGTAAAGGTCACTGTGTGGTGCAGGTTTATGGCATTATTTATCATAGGGCAATATTTTTTCGAAGAGACAGGTGCTTCTGATCCAGTTACCTGTACCATCACTGGTAAGTGCTATGAGTGTCTTTTGCACAGCCACATCATTCCAGCTCTCCAACAGCATGGATGTGTGGATGGGATCATTTTTATGCAAGATGGTACACCTCCACACATTGCAAATCCAGTAAGTAGCTGCTGAAGCACCATTCCAAAATGCTAAAATTATCAGCCACCATTTCCCTACAGCCTGGCCATCCCGATCACATGATCTTAATCTGTGTGACTTCTGGCTGTGGGCTATCTGAAAGACATTGTGTTCAGTGTTCCAATTGCAAACTTTGTTGCATTTAAGGCATGAATTGCACAACACATTCTGAATGTGATCCCGGAAACACTTTGATCAGTTGTGGAACGTACAGTTTCTCAATTTCAACTTGTAGCAGAAAATGGTGGACAGCATATTTAACATGTTTTTCACCAGTCACATGGAAATTAATAATCCGATTTGATTTTGATTGATGCTTTTTATGTGGTTTTTGGCCTCAGAACAATTAAAAACTGATGTGAGTGATGCATTTTATACGGTTTTTGGCCTCAGGACAATTAAAAACCGACTTTTCCCATCTGATGTGATATGACCTTGCCGTGGTGGATGCGCCTACATAACTAACAGTATCACACACGTACACCCATGCACACTGAGTAGTACAGTTTGTCTAATATCAAACGTACACCTTAGGCATTGTTATATGATTAATTTGTCATTTGTAGTCGACTACTATTAAATTATGATGCTTACAGCACCATCTATTGCTACATTCTGTTACTATTTATTTTTCTTATGCCATATGTTCTCCCCATTCTCCGCTAATATTCCACTGCAATTTGATGTCATTGTGACCAGTGGTGTTATTTCTACAGTGGTTTGGAAGTTTAACTTTAAGTATAATCACCCTGTATATAAAAAAAAAAACTGGTACACCTGCCTAATATCATGTATGGTCCCCGCAAGCACGCAGAAGTGCCACAACACAATATGGAATGGACTTGACTAATGTCCAACGTAGTGCTGAAGGAATTGTCACCATGAATCCTGCAGGGTAGTCCATAGCTTCTTAAGAGTATGAGAGGGTGGAGATCTCCTTTGAACAGCATGTTGCAAGGCATCCCAGATAGGCTTAATAATGTTCACCTTTGGGGAGTTCGGTGGCCAGTGGAAGTGTTTAAATGCAGAAGAGTGGTCCTGGAGCCACTCTATATCAATTCTGGATGTGTGGGGTGTTGTACTGCCCCGCTGGAATTTCCCAAGTGCCTCGGAATGCACAATATACATGAATGGATGCAGGTGATCAGACAGGATGTTAATATACATGTCACCTATCAGATTCGTATCTAGACATATCAACTGCACATATCCCACACCATTACAGAGCCTGCAACAGCTTGAACACTCCCCTGCTGACATGCAGAGTCCATGGATTCATGAGGTTGTCTCCATACCCGTACATGTACATCTGCTCGATGCAATTTGAAATGAGACTCATCCGATCAGGCAACATGTTTCCAGTCATCAACAGTCCAATGTCGGTGTTGATGTGCCCACATGAGGCATAAAGCTTTGTATCATGCAGTCATCAAGGGTACACGAATGGGCCTTCAACTCTGGAAGCCCATATCGATGCTGTTTTGTTGAATGGTTTGCAAGCAGACACCTGTTGACAGCTCAACATTGAAATCTGCATCAATTTTTAGAAGCGTTGCACTTTGCCAAATTGAATGAGTCTCGTCAGTCATCATTGGTCCCATTCTTACAGGACCTTTTTCTGGCCACAGCGATGTCAGAGATTTCATATTTACTGGGTTCCTCATATTCACAGTATGTTCGTGAAATTTTTGTATGGGAAAATCCCCACTTCATCGATACCTTAGAGATGCTGTGTCACATTGCTCATGCACTGTGTATAACACCACATTTAAACTCACTTAAATCTTGATAACCTCCCATTGTTGAAGCAGTAATCAGTCTGACAACTGCTCCAGACACTTATTGTCTTATATAGGCGTCGCTGACTGCAGCACCGTATCCTGCCTGTTTACATATCTCTGTGTTTGAATGCACATGCCTATACCAATTTCTTTCATGCACACATGCCTACCACCAGTTTCTTTGGCATTTTATGTATTTAATTATTCCAAATTCCAGTGACAAATAATAGTTTTATTGCAGTTATCTTTGATTATTTCCTGGGTTACAGTGTTACAATCTTATTACCGAGCTAGGTGGCGCACTGGCTAGCACACTGGACTCGCATTCGGGAGGACGAAGGTTCAAACCCATCTCCGGCCATCCTGATTTAGGTTTTCCATGATTTCCCTAAATCGTTTCAGGCAAATGTTGGGATGGTTCCTTTGAAAGGGCACGGCCGATTTCCTTCCCAATCCTTCCCTAATCCGAGCTTGTGCTCCGTCTCTAATGACCTCGTTGTTGACGGGACGTTAAACACTAATTTCCTCCTCCTCCTCCTTATTTAAGTGTCTGTCAGCTTTTTAAATAAAAGGAACAGATTGGCAGAAGGTTCAAATGGTGAATTATTCTTGTGTTTCATGTGGTTACTGTCTAAGTTGATCAGACACTAATATCAAGTTGTCAGTTTTGCAGGCTGGGCTAGTTAGCCATATTGTATACTGACCCAGCTTCTGGTTGTCTGACTGGCCAACAAATTGTTCTGGTGTGCCTCACCAGCTGGTTGATGTGACAATGGGAGAGGAAGGGGGCAAGGTTCTTGGTGGAGGCTGGTACTAGGAGCCCATTGAGACCATTATTCCATACCAAATTGTAGTTGCAGGTCATCGGTCACCTAAGTTCTTACACTCTTTGTGTCGTTTATGGTAGTGCTACAGGGGCTGTTGTTGGTACTGCTTATGCTAATGTTGTCTGTGCTGCAGATGTTGTTAGCGTTTTTGCTGGAGGTGGTGCAGATGGCCCTAGTTTTGTTGGTGTTGCATTTTTTGTTGATACTGATGTTGATACTGTAGCCATGGGAGTCTGGTGTATCCTCAGGAGTTTCTCCATATGTCACTATTGTAGATGCTAATGTGTCAGCTGCAGGATTTTGAAGGTGATGTTATTTATCTGAATCCAATGATGATTCTTTTACTGCTGCAAGTGGTTGCGATGGTAGTGGTATTGTTACTGCCAATGCTGTCGGTGGTATAGGTGCTTTTACTGTTGTAACAGTAGGGACAATACATTTGGCTGTCAGTTCCTCACCCAGTTTGTTAACATGCAAACCATGTGGAGTACAAAACCTGTGACAAATACAGCTGATGTCTATTTTATTTATTTATTTTATTATCCATCTTTAGACATTAAAAAATGCAATTGATGTCGTCATTTGTGTACATATACAGTTTACATAACTAACAGAAATGGTGTAATATATTGTAGATCATTATTGTCTAATAAGATACAAAAATTTGTCCTTGATACTTCACAAGGTATTTGCATTATATTTACATATATAAGCTTAATTCTTTGTTTATGAAGAACCATTACGCTAAGCTGTAACTGTGTGGTATGCTGCACACAGTAACAGTGGGGAATATGAGTTGGCTCTTGCATCTTTTCAGATAGTGTGTGGCCATATGAGATTCACTTTTACATACATAATTTGACTTTCCAATAAAACAACAAAATCATTTTGGTTTAACTGTAACAGTCAGCAGGTTTTACTGGATTCCGGTTTCCTTCTGACAAAGGGCACTTGATCTCACTACTGTGACTGCTTTCAACTGTGTTGACTGATTAATTATTTCAGTTAGTCCATGGCCATGGCTCTCTGAAAATACTAATGTTTTAATTACATTATTTAACAGTTTTGGTGCAGTGCTGTTTGAAGTATTTTCACACTTGTTAACTGGCACAGTTTTATCATTGTGTACTTACTTTCTGTTGATGTGTAACTGAATCAGTTTCCACATTTTTTGTATCTTATTACTACAGGTATATGATTCATCATTGTAATTTCTATTTGGTTGCATGTATTCATAATATTTATATTTCAAAGTATGTACCAGCATCACTTCTAAAAACTCTATAATAACTACACCTCTGTGGTCCTTTTCCTTTTGTTTTTGGCCCAGTTCATTACATTTTGTGTGAAGCCATGCTTTTTTTTTTTTTTTTTTTTTGAATTTGTGTTAACACAGTTGAAATGATATGTAAATGATATATGGTTCTACAGTTTAAGCTCATTATATCATTCATAGCACATTTCTTGTAAAAGCAGGAATATTTTTTCAGTGTTTTCTGTGGCTCGTTGTAAAATGGTGTATTAGTTGTAGATCCATTTCTTTTATCGCCTTTTCCAATTGCACTACTGCTCCTGTTGGCTATTTTTTGATAATGTAATGTGCCATACACATATTTTTCACAGTGTATGCTATTATTGTTGCAAGATGAACACTTTTGTCCATTTTTTTAAAATTTATTTTCAGGACTTACACATTTCTGTACTACTTTCGGTGTCCTCTTGAGTTTTTGTTGAACTGTTTTCGTAGATATACAATTTTTTTTCTGTTTTGGTATGTTGCAGAGTAAATTCACTTCCAGGATCAGGTTCACATAGTTCTTTTTGCAGATCACTTATTTTATCACAAGACATCATACTTTGCAAACACAAAATTTTTTTGATGATATCTTCATTTCTGTTTCTTATGAATACATCAACTGATTTTACCACTGAGGCATCAGTCATGTCTTCACTCAAAATTGTGGGATTTAATTGTTCAAAGCTTTTTTCACTTTTTTTGCACCTATGTCCCAGAAAAACAATATTCTTATTTATTTATTTATTTATTTATGTATTTAGTCCTTCAAATCCTATATGTATAGAATATATACAAGGATATTGGACATGGTTAGGTATTTACAAGATAAAATACAGTTTGTATTGCAATCCTAAGGACTAGATATTGAAGTAATTTAGCACAGATTCATAAATACAACAAATATTACAGGCAACATACAAACTAGAATATTAATAACGCATCTTTATTCTTCTTGTTTGGCTTTTATATATTCTGTCAGACTGTAAAAGCAATGCTCAATTAAATATGCCTTTACTTCAGCCTTAAAACTACAGAGTTTACCTATTGATTTAATATGTTTAGGTAGATTATTGAAAATCTTTATCCCAGTATGTAGTCTGCCTTTTTGGCACAATGATGTTCTCACCTGTTTCACATGAAGGTCAGATTTTTGCCTTGTATTGTGTGCATGTATATCTTCATTTTTTAATAAGATATCTGGGTGTCTATCGATATATTGTTTGATGAAAACTGATGTTTCATAGATAAAAATGCAAGGAAGAGGAAGAACTGACAGTTTTTTTAATATGGGTCTGCACGATTTCATATTGTTTACCCCTTCAATAATTCTTAGTATTCTCTTTTGCATCCTGAAAAGTTTAATATTTGTTGTTGTATTGCCCCAGAAGATTATGCCATATTTAATTACAGAATGCACATAGGAGTAGTATACATATAACAGGCTTGATTTGCTGCAACAAGTTTTTAAGATCTGTATCATGTAACAGGTTTTGCTTAGTTTTCTTTGCAAATATTCAATATGTACCTCCCATTTTGTGTTGTTCTGGAGCCAGAGTCCCAGAAATTTAGAGCTGTCAATGCTTTCAAGAACTCTGTCCCTAAGTTCTATTTCTATGTTTGGGTGGTGTCTTCCTTTTACATTATAGAAGTTCAGTGCTACTGTCTTTTCTTTGTTTATAATTAGCTTGTTGTAACTCTGTCTTTTACATGAATATTTTTATTTATTCAACACACTTCCCTATTTTTTCATCTTAAAATGCAGTACACCGTTCAAATAACTACTAACACTACCAGCTACCATTCATTAGAAGAAGAGGAAGAAGGAAACAAACTTAAAGGCAATATTATGAAAAGGAAATAGGAAGAAATAGGTGAAGAAGAGATGGAAAATATGGTACCATACTACAATAAGGATTTGATATGGCACTGAAAGTCAATCAATGACAAAACTATTCTACTTGGTACGTAAGATATATGAGGCAGGCAAAACACCCTCACACTTCAGAAGGAAAGTAACAATCCCAAGAAGACAAAGTGGACAAGTGTGACATTAACAATTCACTCATGCAAAATACTAACACAAATTATTTGGAGCATAATAAAAAGACTCGTAGAAACCAGACTCTGGGAAGACCAGTTTGTTTTCCAGAAAAACATATGAAAATGTAAAGCAATACTAATCCTATGACTTATCTTGATAGAGTAAGTACAAAGGCAAACCTGTGTTTATAGCATTTTCACATTGGAAGAAAGCTTATGACAATAGTGACTGGTATACACTCTTTGAAATTCCGAAGATGGAGCAATGAGATGCAGGAAGCAAGAGATAATATGCAGCTTGTACAGTAACCATACTGCAGTAAAAAAGAGTCAGACGAAATGAATGGGAGGACATAACTGAGGAGAGAGTGGGACTAGTTTTTAGCCTATTCCCCTTGCTATTCTATATGTACACTGAGCAGCAGTAAAGGAAACAATGTGTGGAGAGCTTCATCAAGCCAGTTTTCAGACTAAAGACTGCGACAACATCTATCACAGTAACTGTAGCTAAGTGAAGTATTATACTTAAAAAATGACAAAGTGCAACTGAGACTCTCCTTGGGACATAAAGAAAAAAACTTGAATATCCTTGTGTACATTTAAGAGTGAGAATGGGTAACATAAGTTATGAAATGGGAACAGGTGAGAGACTAAAATGAATTTTTATTGGATCAGCAGAGAACTTACTGAGAAAAAGAAACTCAGATGAGCATCTTTTTAATGTTCTTAGTGGGAACAAATGAGGTAGCAGAAAATGAAATCAATGACCGACTGATCTGCCTCAAAAGATGGCTACTTGAGCTGAAAAGCTCAAATGTGATGGTCTTCTCTGTTCCACATCAATATGACTTGTCAGTCTGATCATGTGTTAACAAAGAAGTGCAAAGTGCAAATAAACAGATCCTAAATATACGTACAAATGTTACATATGTGGACATAATCCATGTAGGAAGAAGATTCCACACATGCCATGGGTTGCATCTCAACAGACTAGGGAATGACTTAATTATAACACAGATCCAAAAAGCAGTGAGCAGCAAATAAAATGTTTAGTGTTGTGCTACAGAGGCCATCCCTCTCACGGACAAAAATACTTGGGAGAATCAACATGAAACGCCGGGACAGTAAAACAATACATCCACAGGATGGGAGTGATGTTTTTTTTTTTTTTTTCAGGACAATAAGACCTTTTACCAGTGCAACACCAGATGCAAGTGTATGTGTTTCATATGTGCCTCAAAAAGACTTCAATCAACATGATAATAATTTATCACTTTTGCATTATAACATACAGGGTTTAGGAAACAAAATAGATGCTTTTGAATCATTTATCACAGGGCTATCTCCACATGTAGTAATAGCTACAGAACACCATAAAACAGTGGACAACATTCAGTATTGCAAAATAGAGGGCTACAGCCTAGCTACATTCTAATGCAGAGCACATGATAAAGGTGGTGGAATTGCCATCTACTCAAGAAAATGTAAGTTCATAACCACCGTGGAAAAAGTGCTATTGGGGAACAATTTCCGTGTTGACAAAGATTTCGAAGTTGCAATTCTTAAAATCGCATTTTGCACTGTTCCTTTCTATGTCATAAGTGTATATAGATCTCCCTGAGGAAATTTTGGTGCTTTTCTGAAATCGCTTGATGAAGTTTTAAGTAAATTAATGTCATGATGTAGGAGTATAAATCTTGTCATACTTGGGAATCTGGGCATCATCACTTTACATGATGGCCAGGAAAGCAAATGTTTTACAGATTGTATCCTATCTTATCTACAGATAGGATACTTGGACTAGTACCCACCAGAATAGATAACACACATATTTGTTCAGTTGATCATGTTATCACAAATTATGACTACATCGTCTCAACAGATGTAATAAATGGTCACCTCTAAGATATATAGCCCAAGCCTAGTGCTAAAATGTAATTCCAATTTCAAACCAAGAAAAATCTATGAACACAGGTGAATAACATCTGAAAAAATCATTCCTACACTAAGACATGGTTTAACCAGGGATCATGGGAATCAATTGTGACTACCATTGGGGTCAACAATAAATGGAACATGTTCACAGAAATTCTGACCAAGCACTTAAATAGGGTCATGCCATTAAAAAAGTCAGTATCTAGAAAATTCAACCTTCAAAATAAATAATTATTGTGTCATTAGATTTTAAAACAAAAGATCTGAAAGAAAAAAATAGAAAACGTGTAGCTTACACAGACTGACTAACTCAGAGTTACATAAAGAACTCTACAAGCTGTACAAATATAAGTGCTGTAAAGAAGTCAGGAGATAAAAATAAAAAAGAATGAGCCAACAGATATGAGGCTCAGACAATGTTTCAAAGACTTGCTTGTCAATTGTAAATAAAATCAGAAACAATAAAACAGAAACTAAAATTAATAATGTACAACTAACTGAATAATGAAGGTATCTGTGATCCCCTCCTAGTTAGCAATATTTTTAACAATTACTTCACAGATACTGTTGAAAATTATGTCTCTATGAAACAGGACATACAGCAAACATTTGAGTCCAGTAACAAACAGAACTGCAGTACACTACCCGCAGTAAACACATAAGACATTCTGCAGCTTATTTATAGCCTCAGAAACAAAAAATCAGCAGTAGTAGATGAAATTTCTCCACATCTATTGAAGAAATGCAAATATGAGCTAATGAAACCACTAGTTCATATAATAAACTGTGTTTTTGAAGGCAATATGTTCCCTCACAAGTTGAGACTGGCTGTAGATAAACCAATACACAAAAAGGGGCAAATAAAACATGTACAGAACTACAGGCCCATTGCTCTAATATCAACTTTTAGCAAATTGATAGAAGAAACAATATTAAAACAAATCCTGAAGCATTACAACAATGCTGACATATTAAGTGATTCCCAACATGGTTTCAGAAGAGGCCAAATTACCATGTCAGCAGCAGTACAATTTGTCCATCATGTACTTGAAAAAATAAATGAAAAATCCAAAGCAGCAGGAGTATTCCTGTATCTCTCAAGGGCTTTTGATAGTGCACATCATGGCATGCTCTCATCAAAAATTGTGAAGAGTTGTGTCACTGGAAAACTCATGCATTTTCTAGGAACATGTAAAGGGTAGACAGCAGTGCACAGAGGTTATATACCCTAATGGAGAAATACTCAAGAGGAGGTCAAATGCTCAAAATATACATTTTGGTGTTCCTCGGGGCTCCATATTAGGTCCAGTCCTATTCATATGCTATGTAAATGATTTCCCAAGTTCTCTTGTCAATAAGCAATTGATCACTATGTATGTAGATGATACATCTGTTGTCTGCTGTGCAGACATTGAGCTCAGCGTAGTTGAAGAGATACATAACTTTTGGTAAACCTCTTTGTATGTGAGGTCGTGGTCCAAGAAACTCTTCTGTTCCTGACGTTTACTCCAGGACTGCACTGTACAACCTCAGAGGTGCTCCTCTGCTGAGTCTTGCACTCTATGTATCATTCTATGATACATAATTTTATTGAAAAAGCAAGAGCTCACTTTGAAAGAGACAACCTAAAACTAAATGTAGAAAAAACTAATATTATTCATTTTAAACCAAGTGGTCCAAACAGACAAAATACTTTAACTGATGAAATTCTGGAGGTTGACTCCCTTGCACAAAGGTTGTCATCCACAAGTTCTGCCTACTGGATGAGAAAGCCTGAGCCATTGCCAAATTCTGGCACTCTGCAGCTTTTAAAGAACTCCATCCTGAGGAATGGCAATTTTTGGCTGGAACCACATGAATGCTGTAAGTGTGGCAAACACCATTCAGTACCACTCTCCTGGGCGAATGCGTTAAAGGTAGCAGGACCAATCCCTGGATGACAGTGATGATTGAGAGTTGTGAACAAAAGTGAGACCTCTTGCATGCTGCCTTCCTGGCCCACCCACAACTGATCACCTCATTTATGATTGTTAATTATGCCAGCCAATCTGCCCTAGGTCCCATCCTCCAACAATGCCTTGAAGGTATCTTGCAGCCACTGGTGTTCTTTTGCATGAAGCTCCCTGAGCCACAGCAGTGTTGGCAATGTATAACCACTAGCTCCTCACTGTACATGAGGTGGTGAAGTAATTCGTCTCCTGAGCGGAAGGACAGCTCTTCTTGCTCTTCACTGACTGCTCCCTCCTTACAAAGGAAGGCATATAGAATTCCCATCAACAGTTTTGTCAGCTGGAGTACACAGCACAATTTGCAGCTGACATATAACATGTGGTAGGTGTTGACAATATTGTCGCCGACTGCCTTGGCCACTCCTGCACCCTCACCACTGCCCTCGATTACACAGCTCTGCCTGCTGCCCAGGCATGTGATCCTGCACTGCTAAGACCATGCAGTGACTGAAATACTGGCCTCAACCTCCAACTGCACACAATTCCTGTTGTGGGCTTATACACTCCTGGAAATTGAAATAAGAACACCGTGAATTCTTGTCCCAGGAAGGGGAAACTTTATTGACACATTCCTGGGGTCAGATACATCACATGATCACACTGACAGAACCACAGGCACATAGACACAGGCAACAGAGCATGCACAATGTCGGCACTAGTACAGTGTATATCCACCTTTCGCAGCAATGCAGGCTGCTATTCTGCCATGGAGACGATCGTAGAGATGCTGGATGTAGTCCTGTGGAACGGCTTGCCATGCCATTTCCACCTGGCACCTCTGTTGGACCAGCGTTCGTGCTGGACGTGCAGACCGTGTGAGACGACGCTTCATCCAGTCCCAAACATGCTCAATGGGGGACAGATCCGGAGATCTTGCTGGCCAGGGTAGTTGACTTACACCTTCTAGAGCACGTTGGGTGGCACGGGATACATGCGGACGTGCATTGTCCTGTTGGAACAGCAAGTTCCCTTGCCGGTCTAGGAATGGTAGAACGATGGGTTCGATGACGGTTTGGATGTACCGTGCACTATTCAGTATCCCCTCGACGATCACCAGTGGTGTACGGCCAGTCTAGGAGATCGCTCCCCACACCATGATGCCGGGTGTTGGCCCTGTGTGCCTCGGTCGTATGCAGTCCTGATTGTGGCGCTCACCTGCACGGCGCCAAACATGCATACAACCATCATTAGCACCAAGGCAGAAGCGACTCTCATTGCTGAAGACGATACGTCTCCATTCGTCCCTCCATTCACGCCTGTCGCGACACCACTGGAAGCGGGCTGCACGATGTTGGGGCGTGAGCGGAAGATGGCCTAACAGTGTGCGGGACCATAGCCCAGCTTCATGGAGACGGTTGCGAATGGTCCTCGCCGATACCCGAGGAGCAACAGTGTCCCTAATTTGCTGGGAAGTGGCGGTGTGGTCCCCTACGGCACTGCGTAGGATCCTACGGTCTTGGCGTGCATCCGTGCGTCACTGCGGTCCGGTCCCAGGTCGACAGGCACGTGCACCTTCCGCCGACCACTGGCGACAACATCGATGTACTGTGGAGACCTCACGCCCCACGTGTTGAGCAATTTGGCGGTACGTCCACCCGGCCTCCCGCATGCCCACTATACGCCCTCGCTCAAAGTCCATCAACTGCACATACGGTTCACGTCCACGCTGTCGCGGCATGCTACCAGTGTTAAAGACTGCGATGGAGCTCCATATGCCACGGCAAACTGGCTGACACTGACGGCGGCGGTGCACAAATGCTGCGCAGCTAGCGCCATTCGACGGCCAACACCGCGGTTCCTGGTGTGTCCGCTGTGCCGTGCGTGTGATCATTGCTTGTACAGCCCTCTCGCAGTGTCTGGAGCAAGTATGGTGGGTCTGACACACCGGTGTCAATGTGTTCTTTTTTCCATTTCCAGGAGTGTACATCTGATGTGACTTTCACATGAGTTGTGACCTCCCAGGCAACTCCACCTATCATATCCACTCCTACTTCCCCCCTGATTTCCACAAGGTGGCATTCAAACTCTCTACAGCCTGTCACAATCTGGCATCCATTCATCCATGGCCGCTATGCAGCAACATGTCATCTGGACCAGTATCCAATGGGACTGCACCAACTGGAACCTCACCTGCCACTTGTGCCAGTGCTCCAAGGTAGGCTGTCACGTGCATGACCCTATTACTGCATTCCCCCTAGTGAACTAGGACACGTCAGGAAAATTAGATTATATTACACATATACAGTAAAATATTTACTTTCTTTCATAACAACATATGGATCAGACACATGTCTGTACACATTATTTTTCAAAAGGGCACTACAAGTAGATTCCTCTATAGTGTAACACAATTTAGCTTATATTTATAATAGTACAGTACACATAATACAGTCTATAATTACATTCTTTCATACCACTGATAGATCGGAGACATTGTCTATATACACTGTTTCCCAAGATGGCACTACAACTTCAAGTCCTCTATAGAGTAACAACACTTCTCTATTAATAATTGCTTCAGTCTACTCCTTAGCATCGTTAGATTTACTTTCTTGAGTTCACAGGGTAGAGCATTGTAGAAAATTGCATCATTGGCATCTTATTGGCCATCTTGTAAAAGCTTGGACCACTTGTAAACATTTTTTTTTACTTAGAGCAGACTCACCATATGCCACTGTCAACATTTAAAGTGTTTTAGAGTACTTGATTCCATTTTTCACACAAAATTTGATGCAAATTCTTTGCTCCGTTTTTTATAATAATTGTAAATCATTGAGCACACTAAGATATGTCTAACCTCTCTATCTGTCAAAAACCAAAAACAAAGTATGCTGTACACTTGAAACTGTGAACATCTATGTGGGACATGTGTACCAACATAATAAAACAAAACAAAAAAAGAGATCAATAGATCAGTAATTGAATGTAAGTTGCCTGCGCAACTTGAAAAGTCACCTTACTTTTTGAACAGCCCTTGTAAAGTTCAATTAACTGTTCATTATCCTCAGACATGGAATGTGGTGAATCATAGGACCAGTCAGGCTGAACTGACACACTAAAGTTAATTTCAATCTAGTTCCACTGAAGGCAATGTAGCACCGACTAATTATTATAATTTCCTGCAACTTTAAGTGTATGGAGCCAATCATTGCTTCCTGTGTTAAGTCGCTTCAAAAGCTAAAGTATTGTGAGTTGATGGTAAATGCTATATACATAAATAAATATCCTATGAGTCACTACGATTTGTAGCATTTACATGAAGTGCAAATCTTTGGACTGACAAAACACATGTGCCACAATAAGCAAGGCATCTACACTATGGGAAAAATCCCCCTGTTTCCCATTATGGACTCAGAGTTGACATAGTTCTGGTCCCCACATAATTGTTGATATTAATAACATGCACAGTCATCTAATTCTGATCTCGATTTGCTTAATTTGTATTGGTGTTTATATTTATTCTAGCAGCTATATCGTAATACTAGTGCACACTGCTGTTTGTAGCATTATGTTAATTATGTAGCTTCTCAAAAATAATCAAATATTATAACTAATGATTGCATCTGCCAGCTAAGCAGATATTTTAATGATGTAAGTGAATATGTTTATAGATAGCTATTACCAAGATCTATCTGTTAACATCTCACTGAGTGTCACATTGTAATGGATTCTTCCATACTGCCTGTTCAAAGATATATTTTCAAACAAGACATTGACCATTATTTTGTAGTTAGTCTGAGTCCCATATCACACAAACAGTGCTAAATTATTACTTATCTTGTTTGTCTGTTGTTGGTATTGTTGTCTTTTATGGGTTATGTTGCTGATCTCAAGTCATTGTTCTTGTACCAAGAAATATCAAATGGCCAAAGGGTTGTTATTCAGTTAACTCCCAATTGTTGTTCCAAAAAATGAACTTTGTAATATATATATATATATTGGTCAGTATTTCCACATACTGCAGTAATAACATAAACACTTCTGCCTTCAGCACTACTATAACAGTATCAAATCCCTTTGCAACAACTCTCCTGCCAAGAACTTCCACTCTATTTCCGCCAAGTCTCTGTACCTCCCTCTCCAAGAACAAGAACAGTGATCTCACATATAGGTCAAAAATTTTTTAACATTATTGATAATAATCACTGGTACTAATTTGAAACAATTAATGAAATAAAGTAACATGAATTCAAGCAAAATACTTCAACATTAATTTAAACATGCAGAATATAAATATGTAAGTATGGAATAACTAATTTTTATGCATGTGTATACATCAAAAATATTCTTATCAAGCTGAAAACATTTATTCCCACTGGTTTCTTATCATATAGTTGGCTTGATCGCATTACAAAATCAGCTTTATTAACAGAGTTAGTAAATTTCAATATGCATTAGTGGAATGTGCACTTGGATTACCTGCAACTCTGAAACTAGTTCTCGTATCACAGAGCTCTGATAGCCAATAATTCCATTTCAGCATTATCTTTAATTTGTTGGTTTACCCTTTATGAAATATCATGATCAAAGTGGACAATATAAAATGCCACTGTGTCATTTCTTCAAGTTTTGACAGCTCACATGGCTCTCTGTGGCCAACATTTTCCCACCCTCTGCCAATGACAGCCCATCTTCTGGCGTACTGTAAAGTATTCATCTCTAATAAGAATATATATCTGTCAGCAAGTTGTTCACCATCTAATGTGCACTAAATCATTCCTCATAAATTAGCAAACCACCATGTGACCACTAGTTGTCTTTCTTCTATCACACTGCCCACCCACTTCCACACATTGTCTGAAAAGGATTTCACCTTGTTATGTTACAACATCTCCTTAATCATCTATCTTCCTACAATTTCTTCAACCTTAATTTGAAATTTCCTAGCCAATAAATTATGGCCGAGTCTACATCTAATCAGCAATTTAATACCTGGTGTCTATATCACTTACCATTATATTATAGACCCAAAAACTTCAAGTCTCTCCAGATCTTTCATATATGCAGCCTTCTTTCAAGATTCAAATACGAAGTGTATGTGATAAATTTCCATCTGTGTGTAATTCTACCTGGTGGCTCCACCTTTCATTCCTTGCCCCAGTCCATATTCCACTATTTTTCCTTCTCTTGCTTTTCATAATGTTGAATTCCAATGCCCGATCACAGTGAAACTTTCATCACTCTTAATGTACTGAATAAGTTCTTTTATCTCATCATTTATTCTTTCAGTCTCTGTATCTGCATAGCTAGAAGACATGTAAATTTTTAATAATGTGGTGGACTGTGGCATTGTGTTTATAATGACAGTGATAAGATGTACTCTATGTTCTTTGTAATAGTTTAACTGCATTTGTGTTTTCTGGTTTAGTATTAGACATTTAATTTTTTATAGATAACATTTGACAAAAATCTTGCTCTTAATAACACCGCAAGGCATCAAGTGACATTACATCTAACCTCAGCATGCCCATTTCTCTTTTCAAGTTCTTTAACCTATATACTTCATTAAGGCATCTAAAATTACAAGTTCTGACTTATAGTATGCCACACTTTTTATTCTTTCTTTTTTTTTTTCTTCCTTTGATGACATGCTTTTAAGTATTCCCCAGCTAGTGATCTGAATGGAAGACTATTTTACATTTGGAATATTTTTTCCCAGGAGGATGCCATCAGTAGCAATGCATGTCCTTGGGAAGCATAGGGGCTGTAGTTTCCTTTCCATTTCAGTTACACCACAGTACCTACATGGCTTGTCCAGCTTGGCTAATGTTACAAGATCAGAACAGTCAGTCATACCCTGCAGTTACTGAAATGGTTGCTGAAGTGTAATAATGCATCACTGCTCACCTAGTCATACAGCTTCAGATAATTTTGTCCATTTAGTTTCAGTGTATTATACTTGTTAATGTTGAGTGAGGGTCATGGGGGTAAGCTGTTGGTCTTTGCATGAAATGTCATCCCTGCATTTTGTAATTCTTTTCTAGCAAAGTGACCCCTTTGCATGCAATTGCGTTGTATGCACTAGCCTCCAAGAACTACATACATTACCTTCCAAATAATGTATATATAAAACATGATCAACAAAAAATCCCATCGCATTTTCATGTTTCATGAGGTATGACAGAACCCCCCCCCCCCCCCCCCCCCCATGAACGATGGACCTTTCCGTTGGCGGAGAGGCTTGCATACCTCAGCAATACAGATAGCCATCAGAATCATCTTCACCTTAACACCAGTCTGTGTAACACATCCTTCATTGATGTGACTGGCCTCAACTGCACTAGCCCCCATACTTCACATCCGATTTCAACATGCCCCAGTATCTTAATTTCATTTATCGTGTATCAACTCTCTTCCTCACCTTCTCCACCTCCTCTGTTCTGTCACACCCTTCTGCACATCATTGCAAGCCATAGTCAACTTGTGCTACATGAACTCACTGATGCTGGTGTCATGTTGCATTCCTATCCCATGCACCTGCTGCCTCATCCTGCCACATTCTTATCACATGCTGCTTCCTTCCCAGACATCACACAGTCATTAACCACCTTTCCCCAACTCTCCATCACACTCCCTGCCTCCACTGTGTGTGTGTGTCTGTGTGTGTGTGTGTGTGTGTGTGTGTGTGTGTGTGTGTGTGTGAGTGTGTGTGTTACACCAAAGTTTTTGGTCATGTCTATGTGTCTGTTGAAAACACATCACCTCTGCTATTAAGTAAGTTGTTGCTTTACTGTTGAACAATCAATAACCCTTTTACTTTCATTTTAATTATTAATATTTCTGTATTAAATTTAATAATACAGTCAGTCTGCCTTACATAAAATAAGTGGTTCAAAAGCCTCTATCCAATCTGTCAGTGATCATACTTGCACCAAAATGCAAGATAACAGAGAGAAGGCTGAAATACTGAATTCAGTCTTCTGAAATTGTTTCACAAAGATTGTAACACAGTCTCTTCTTTCAGTTATCATAAGAACATTAAAATGGCAGGTATTAAGATAGCGAGTCATGGAATAGAAAAGCAACTACAATTGTTTTGTAGTGGAAAGACTGGATGAGATACCTATAAGATTCTACAAAGATTATGTGAAAGAATGTGCTCTCCTTCTAGCAGTAGTTTATTGTAGATTGCTGGAGCAATGAAGATACCTAGTGACTGGAAAAAGTGCATGTCATTCCCATTTTCAAGAAAGGACATAGGATAGGTACACATAATTGTAGATCTATGTATATAAAGAGAGAATTCAGTTGTGGTTGCAATAAAGGCATCTTTAGACAATCCAGGAAAATTACAAAACCCAGCACAAATATAATGGCCATATACAAAAATTTTGTTTTATACAATTGACCACTCATTTCATGAGATTATTATTTACTTATAGTTTGGTAAGTGTTAAATTTTATATTTCTTACTATGGGAGCCAACAGAAGCTATCAATGGCAGTGATGTACATGTTCACAACACTAGAACAAAGTGTAACTATTTCCGTAATAGAACAACGTTAAAAATGACTGATAGAAGTCCATATATCAGTGGTTTGATTTGGTATAACAAGCTACCAAGCTCTCTAAGAACGTACACGGGAAATGTTTTTAAAACAAAATTAAAATCTTCTCTAATAGAAAAATGTTTATATTATTTCAATGAATTTTGAGATAGTGATTGTAACATGAGGCATTAGCGTATCAGTTGTAATGTGATAAATGTAAAAAATAGACATAAGAAGCAACAGCTACAAAATATAGTGTATTTTATAAGTATAAATATAATCATAGTATTAAGTCTGACGTTTGCAAAAGCCATCATTACGATCGCTCCACGCAAAGAAAATGTAAATAAATAAATAAATAAATGAATATGCTGGTTTTTCTTTATCAGTGAGAAACTATTTGCCGAAAACCACACAATAAAGCTTTGTATTTATGTACTTATGTGTTCATCCGCAGATCATAGTACAATGATGTAGGATTTGTCATGAGAATACTATGAAAATAAATAGCTCAAAAAATATACATACACACAGAATATGTAAGGGTGCTTTAAGAGAATAGGACAGGGGACCCACAATGGCCTTGATGCAGGAATCGTCTCAGAATTTGACTTAAATGACTTAGGAAAACCACAGGATACCTAAATCAGGATGATGAAAGGAAGAATTCTGCTAACAGCTGGTATAATTGTTGTTTATTGAAACACAGCTGGTTTTGCAGCCTAAAGCTGCATCATCAGGTGCAACAACATTAAAACATAATATAGCCACACCCATTGCTCCTAGTTAAAATTTGCTGTTCAGTGAATATTGACAATGTTATGGCAAGAAAAAGGTAATGAAGATGTGTTCCATTCATTTAGGATAAAGTGCTGAGAGGTGAAATTTGTTTGCTGCAGAGCAGTGTTTTAAAATTTGCTTGCATTGGTGTGATGATAGACAACCCAAAGTTGGCCAAAGTAAATGCAGGCCGCATTTACTTTGCCCAACACCACGCTGCCCTTCCTTCACACTGATGCAGGCAAATTTTATAACATGGCTCTATAACAGCAAGTTTCACCTTTCAGAAATTCATCCTAAATGAATGGAGTAAGTCTTCGTTACCTTCCACTCACCATAGCATTGACAATGTTCATTGTATACTAAATTTTGACTGGGACTGATCAATGTGCGTATGATCTTGAAATGTTGTTGCACCTGATGATACAGCTTTAGGCTTGAAACTGGTTGTGTTTCAATAAACAGGAATTTTACCAGCCGTTAGTGGAATTCTTCCTAACATCTTACCCTTCAACAGCTGTGGATGCCCAGGATATTAAATAGTTTGTGAAAAATCAGGATGGCCAGACAGGGCAAGTTCCATCCTCCTCAACATGAGGACATTGTCTTAACAACTGTACTGCCTCATTTGGCTGGTTCCTATTCTACAATGTTCTTTAATATAAATATCACTACTCAAATTAAGGAGCCCTGCTAATAACTAAGGAACCACTCTTTGTTCTAACTCCAGTTCAATCAGAAAGCTAACTTCATTTCTTTCAGAGGCGATATTCTTCATGCCCTCCCCAGCATCTGCCCATAATGAGTGAGATATTGAGCTCAGGTGAATGACAACTATTGTGCTCTATAAATCTTGGCACATGATTTTCTTGCAAAAGTATTGTGACTTGAGTGGGTAATGTATTTATCGCCCTTCATTATTTCCCACTGCTGTGAATCCCCTTACTAACCTTTGATTGTTTAGTAAACTTTACTTACAAATAACACTTTAGGTGCCTTTTTAAACAGATTTTAAATCTCTTTCACATTTCGTGGCAGTTTATTATACAATTTTACACCCTGATAGGAAATAATGTTTTTAGTTTTTTTCTTTATTTTTCCTTGGTAAACGAATGTCCAACTGGCTCTTCTTCCTGAATAATATATGTTACTATTAGTCAAATACATAGTAGTGTTTCCTGTATTTGCACAACAAATTAATAGATTTGCTCTCTGGTGCAGTATGGATACCCACTTTTTTAAATAGTTCATTACAGTCAGCTCAACTACTACTTGTAGTTATTACTCTTTCAGCCCTTTTCTGTGTTTTAAAAGTTATAGACACATGTTGTGCCTTCAGTCTCCAGAAAAGTGTCCTGTAATTAAGAATATAACAACAAGACAATCAGTTATGACAAAATTATTTAATTGGGTAGATAAAAAATCTACACACCAAGCAGTGGCAGAACACACACATAAAAGATGGTTGTAATTGGCAAGCCAGTGGCTCCTTCTTCAGGCCAAAGGATTGAAGGAGAAGGAAGAGGAATGAAGGAAAAGGACTGGAGAGGTCTAGCAAAAGGTGTAGGTTTTGGGAAAGTCACCCAAAAGCATGGGTCAGCAGAGACTTGCCATACAAGATGATAAGGAAAGACTGATTGTTGGGGACTGCATTCGTTCAGGTTTGGAAACATGAGAGTTTAAAGGTGGAAGACAGGGTAGTGGCTTTTCACTTTTATTAACTCCTGCATGATGCTTAAGCAGTAATCTCTGTCTGGATATTACCTGTCTTCCAGCTTTAAGCTCTCAGGTTTTCAATTCTCATCCAATGCAATCTCCAATAATCAATCTTTCCTTCTCATCCTGTACGGTAAGTCTCTCGTGACCTGTGGTTCTGGGTGACTTTTCCAAAACTTAATCCTTTTCCTAGACCTCTGCAGTCAATTTCCTTCACTCTTCTTCCTTCCCCTTCAACCCTTCTACCTGAAGAAGAAGCCACTGGCTCCATAAGCTTGTCAGTTACAACCATCTTTTATGTGTGAGTTCTGTTGGAATTGTGTGAACAATATATTTCATGTGTGACGGAGCAAAGTGCACTGTGTAAAATAGACCTCTTTGGCATTGCCTAACACTCTTTGTGTGCGCTGTTTATTGTGTTGTGTTCGCTGGAATCTTGTTTTGTTCTTGAATGTGCAAATATAGTTATTAGTAAGATGTCCCTTTTTCTCCTTAATACTTATTCAGCTGCGCAAATTCCAATAGGTTATGGGCCCAGCGTGCATTTGGAATAAGTATATCAACAAAATAGTAAGGAGAAAGTATTGGAAAAGTTCCAATTTACGTGAAGTGCGAGTGATCCTTACAAGACGATCGCAATTTTTTTCCACATTATTTTTCGGTGTTCTTTACGGCAATAAAAAGCAAGTTACCGTTAAGAATGAGTGCGGCACAAATTCCACAGATTGAAAGACTTATAGGTCGCGAAAACTATGCAACCTGGAAGTTCGCAGTAGAAGCGTATTTACGTTTAGACGACCTATGGGACGTGGTAGATGGGACAATGAAATCCACAGATCAGAATTATTCAAGTAAGGATAGGAAAGCAAAATCAAAATTGATATTACTGATTGATTCGGTGAATTATGTTCACGTTGAAAAAGCTGCTACAGCGAAAGAAGTCTGGGACAATTTACGAAGTGCATTCGAGGATGGTGGTCTTACGAGAAAAGTAGGATTATTATGCGAGTTAATTACCACTCGTCTGGACAAATGTAAGAGTGTAGACGAATACATTAACAAAATATTAACCACGTCGAACCAACTGAGAAACATCGGATTTGAGATCGCTGAAGAATGGATAGGAACATTGCTTTTGGCAGGACTGCCCGAAAGGTATGCACCTATGATTATGGGGCTTGAAAGCTCGGGTATACCAATCACAGGCGACAGTGTTAAGGTGAAAATCCTGCAGGACGTAAAGAGTGCTCCAAGCTGTTGTACACTGGAGAAGGAAGGTGCGTCTGCTCTCTACTCAAAAAACAAAAAGAAGAAACCGGTGAGGTGCTATAAATGTCAGAAGATGGGACATATTGCATCTCAGTGCAAAGAAAAAGTAAGCCCAGGATCAGACACTCAGCGAAGGAGGTATGTTACTGATAGCCCAGAGAGAAGGACCAATAACAAAGGTAAAGCACTCTCATGTTTTTATTCTTTTGGTGGGATGAGCAACCGTGATATGGAATGGATTTTAGACTCAGGTGCATCTGTGCATATTGTTAAAGATAAATCACTTCTTTATGACATCAAAGATAAGACTCATATGGGGATATCTACTGTTGATGGCAACAAACTCCAGTGTCACCTGGCTGGGAAACTAGATCTACATGTAAGTGTAAATGGTGAATCAGATATGGTTACAGCACACCATGTTCATTATGTGAAAAATGTGGCAACTAACCTGCTGTCTGTAGGGGAAATTGTCAAGAAAGGAAATACAGTCACCTTTGACATGCAGGGTGCAAGAGTAATCAGTGAAAGTGGTGAAGTTATAGCTACAGCAAGTAACGAAAGGGGTATTTTTAAGTTGGATATCATTGATGGTAAACATAAAAATGTTAGTGATTCAGTATATTCAGCAGAAGGTTTTTTATGGCACCGGAGGCTTGGACATCTAAATAGAAAGAGTATGTCTATAATAAAGGATATGGTAAAGGGAATACAGAATTTTAGTGTGTCCAAGGATCCTTGTGAGACATGTATAAAGGGAAAACAAGCAGGGTTACCCTTCAAGACTAGTAAGAGTAAATCCACAGAAGTCTTACAGTTAATCCACACAGATGATGTATGTGGTCCGATGGAGTGTGAATCCATAGGTGGGAGTAATTATTTTCTTACGTTTATTGATGATTACTCACGATATACTCATGTTTATTTTCTTAGTTCTAAAGACCAAGTGAGTGATATCTTTGAGGAATATTGCAATATGGTTGAAAGATGGACAGGAAAGAAGATCAAGATCATCAGGTCTGATAATGGGAGAGAATATATTAACCAGAAATTGAAGAAACTTCTGGCAGAAAAGGGAATCAGGCATCAAACTACCATAAGGTACAGCCCATCTCAAAATGGGGTTGCTGAGAGGGCTAATAGGAACATTGTCGAGAAAGCAAGGAGCATGATGACTGACGCTGAATTATCCAAAGATTTTTGGGCAGAGGCAGTGTCAACAGCTGTATATTTGAACAATAGATCACCTACAAAAGCATTAAAGAGTAGAACCCCTTATGAAATATGGGTAGGAAAGAAACCTGATCTAAGCAATATAAGGGTTTTTGGGTGTGATGCAATGGCACATATTCCAAAACAGCTAAGAGGAAAGTGGGATCCAAAAGCTAAAAAGTATATTTTTGTAGGCTATTGTGGAAATTCATAGGGCTACCGATTAATGGATCCATTGACTAAAAAGATTGTCACAAGTAGAGATGTAATATTCTTTGAAAATAGAAAGGACTCAGAAGAGAGCAAAACCACTAAGTCAACTGCACCTAGTTCAGAAGGTGAAACCTTGTGTGAGGAAATAGGAAGTGAAGAAGAGGAAGATGACAGCCAAGGACAAATGGAAGCAATTTATGATGACAATGAGTTAGAGGATGAAAAACATGAAGAAACCAATGTAAGGCGTTCTTCTCGTGTACCAAAACCGAAGGAATATCCAGATTTTGAGATGTATACAGCACAGTCCTTTAATGATGAGCCAAGAACAGCAGAAGAAGCAATGAGTGGCCCAAACTCTCAAGAATGGAAAGAAGCGATGAAGAGAGAATTAGAATCTTTATATCAAAACGAAACCTTTGAATGGGTAGATATGCCAGGAGATAAGAAACCACTGCAGGCAAGATGGGTATTCAATTTGAAGAGCCCTGAAAGCTCATCACCAAAATACAAAGCAAGACTTGTGGTAAAAGGATATTCACAAAAACAAGGGGTAGATTACGAAGAAACTTTTTCACCTGTAGTCAAGTATGCATCATTGAGATATCTTTTAGCCTTGGCAGTAAAACGAAATTTAATAATTCATCATATGGATGTTAAAACGGCATATTTAAATGGGACATTGGAGGAGGAGATATATGTCATCCCACCAAGGGAAACCATAAAAACCAGGTCAGAAAGTAAAAAGATTTGGCGTTTGAGAAAAAGTATTTATGGACTTAAACAAAGTGGACGTTGCTGAAATCGATGTCTACATGAAACTCTAATAAATATGAATATGAAGCAATCCAAGGCAGATCCCAGCATTTACTATAAAGGGAGTAAAGGGAGAAAAGAAGAAATAATAATTATGGCGATATGGGTGGACGATTTCTTTATCCTGAATGAAAGTGAAGGCCAAATGAGAATTTTCAAGAAACAGCTGCAAACCAAGTTTAAGGTGCATGATTTGGGAGAAGTTAAACGTTATTTAGGTATGCAAATTACTAAGGATGAAGAAAGACAAGAATTGAGCATAAGTCAATCATCATACACGGAAAAAATATTAAAGAAATTTGGCATGAGTGATTGCAAACCCATAAGTACTCCAATGGAAGTAGGAGTGAAGTTAAGTGTAAATGAGACTGATGTGGAATGTGACAAGAATGTTCCTTATTTAGAAGCAGTAGGGAGTCTGTTATATTTGTCTCAAACGTCACAACCCAACATTGCTTTTGCCACCAATGCAGTGAGCAGATATTGCAGAGACCCAAAGGAAAAACACTGGAAAGCTGTAAAGTGGATATTCCAATACCTAAGAGGAACCTCAAACTATGAGCTAAAATACCATAGAGATGGTAACGCAAAACTAGAGGGATATAGTGATGCGGACTGGGGGAGTGAATTGGGAGACAGATACTCCACCACTGGCTGCTGTTTTAAATTAATGGGGGGCCTCACATAATGGTCCTGTCAAAAGCAAAAAACTGTTGCATTGAGCACCGTAGAGGCCGAGTATATGGCACTATCCTACACCACACAGGAAGCATTATGGCTACGAACATTAATAAGTGAAATAGAACCCAATTTAATTGAGGAACCTACAACCATCTTCTGTGACAATAAAGGAGCCATAAACCTAGCTAAAAATGATGTTACTAGTGCTAGGACAAAGCATATTGATATACGGCACCATTTCATTCGAGACCACGTAGAACGACAGAACATTGCCGTGGACTACCTGCGTACAGAAGACATGTTAGCTGACCTTCTGACCAAACCCTTGGAAAGGGAGAAGTTT
Source organism: Schistocerca cancellata (assembly GCF_023864275.1). Classification (NCBI taxonomy): domain Eukaryota; kingdom Metazoa; phylum Arthropoda; class Insecta; order Orthoptera; family Acrididae; genus Schistocerca; species Schistocerca cancellata. Next base: position 412,095,539 of record NC_064626.1, read on the forward strand.
GAGAAGATTGTGGGACTATTTGGTTTAACTTGTGGAAGCAACACACAAAATATAAGTTCAAGAAGGGGTGTTGGAATTGTGTGAACAATATATTTCGTGTGTGACGGAGCAAAGTGCACTGTGTAAAATAGACCTCTTTGGCATTGCCTAACACTCTTTGTGTGCGCTGTTTATTGTGTTGTGTTCGCTGGAATCTTGTTTTGTTCTTGAATGTGCAAATATAGTTATTAGTAAGATGTCCATTTTTCTCCTTAATACTTATTGGGCTGCGCAAATTCCAATAAGTTCTGTTGCCACTTGGTGTGTAATTAAGAACTGTATTTCACCACAAAATATTGACTGTTAGAAACAGATTATAGACCCTAAGAGCAAAACATGTAGATGCCATGCTTTTTTCCAGCATCTCTGTGTGTTATTCTATGTTCATTGACAATCAATATTCATCCCCAAATACTTCGTGCTTGTTACACCATCGACTGATGACCATAGATGTTAAGTCCCATAGTGCTCAGAGCCATTTTGTTACACCATCAATAAATGTATCACCTTTGTTTAATGTCACAGAATTGTGATTCCTTTTTATGCTGAAGTACATACTATTTATTTTTTATGTTCACTGTTAATTTATTTTATACTGAACAATCATAAGCATCCATGAGAGTTTCTTTAGCTTTCTGTAACAGAAATTCTGGTGATTATGAAGAGAACTTTATCTGATTCCTTTTTATGCTGAAGTGCATACTATTTATTTTTTATGTTCACTGTTAATTTATTTTATACTGAACAATCATAAGCATCCATGAGAGTTTCTTTAGCTTTCTGTGACAGAAATTCTGGTGATTATGAAGAGAACTTTATCTGTCTTATACTATCCGGAAAGTATTTGATATATTTTAAGAACAGAATTGGAATTTATAAACTACCCTTAGGAACACCTGTGTTCATATGTTAACTGACTGAAAATTATTCTACTAAAAATTTGTTTAGCAGCAGATGAATGTACACTCTCTACCTTCTGCATCTATTCATTTGCTATTCCTTTTAACTTCTAGTGCACCTAGCTTTCTTAGTAGAATTTTATGGTCAACAGCTTCAAAATCCTTGGACAAGTCTAAAAATATGCATGTGACACAGTCATCCATGTCAAGATCTTCAAGTACCACTTATGTGAACTCGGTAATGGCTTCTCCGACTCTGGAAACCACATTGGGCTTTGTTAAAAATGGTGCATTTATTCATGCAAATCATTAGTCCATCCCTTTATGATTGATTCAATTATCATTGAGTATTAAAATAGTATTGAAACTGGTCTCTGTTTTTCAGTGCTCTTCCCATTACCTTTCTTTAATAAGAACACAACCTGTGCATGCTTAGGAACTTGGGAAAAATATGGAAACAAAAAGACTCATTCACTGTGTTTGTTAATGGGGTTTGTATGCCGTCTACACACACCTTCAAAATAGAAACTGGAACCTCATTTATGCCTGCTGATTTATTATTTTGTAACTTCTGTATTGTCTTCCTGACCAACAATATTTGTTGTGGGAACCAATGTCATTGCTATATAAGTCATTGTCAGTGCTACATGTGTTTTAGGAAACTTTTGTTGCAAACTCTCTGCAATACCAGAGAAATAGTCATTTACATAATTTCCCATTTCTTGAGGATTTTCTGTTGTTCTGCCCCTACCTTTGATTTGTATGTTGTCATGATTGTGTCTGCCTTTTCCCATTTCTCATTTTATGACATCCCACACTACAATGCTATTATTATTTTATTATACACATTCTTTGTATTATATACACTGTAGTGCAGAACTTAGGGGTGACAGTAACTTTCACATGAACTGCCACTGTTAAGTGACATAGCTAGATGAAACCTGGACCATACATAGAAAGAATTGTTGCAGTATAGTACAGAAGGTATCTCAAAGAAATATTCAATGAGATTAACAGAAATGATACTTTTATTGAAAAACAATAATTACACTGAAGTCACCATGGACATTACAAAGGGCAGGACATGGTTGTTAATAGATTGAAGGATCACAACAGACAGCAGTGCATGCACTAAAACATGCTCTCATGCTGGCCACAAGATTAGTGAGGGGTTCTTGTGGCAGGATGTTCTGTTCCTCAACCAGCATGGTTGACAAATACTGGATGACACTCTACAACTCTCGATCACATCTCACATATGTTCAATGGGATTTAAGTCAGGGGAACAGGCAAGCTAATACATTTGCTGAGTATTCTCTCATTCCAAGAGTCGCTCCATCTTTGCTGTTCGATGCAGTCATGCATTGCCACCATAAAAAGTAAGTCAGAGCAGAAAGCATCCCTGAAAAGACGCTCATGGGAAAGGAGTAGACAATCACAATAACATTGAGTGGTGAGTGTATCATGTTCAAAGATTTGGGGACTAGTATGCCCATGCAACATATGCTTTCCCATACCATAATACTTGGATGACCAAAACAATCATGATCAACAACGTTTCTGGGTGCCTTATATGTTCCCACTTCCATGTGAGAGTATGTCCAGAATCACTACTCGAACTGAATCTGCTCTCATCTGAGAAGAGCATGCAATTCGACACCAGTCCCTATACTCTTGGCACCATTTCAAATGGTCCTGCCAATGTGCAGTTGTCACAGAACACAATACACTGGTTATCAGGCAAATGCCTTGCATTCCTGTTGAATGCAGTTGCAGTTCCACACACTGTTTCATATGGGCTCCTTCCTGGCTGTTGCACAATGTAGTGACCATATGCTGCTGTAGTTGACTGTGGTTGACAATCTCATCTCTTCAGGCAGCACTGTCTGTGGCTCAGAATGTCCCTCAGGCTTGTGAAGCAATTCTGTGAGCAATACAAAACTACTGCATTACACTGGTCACTCTCAGGACCAGCTCTGAGGTGGGCCAAGCCATTCCACTGCCCAGGGCAGCAGGTTTATGGGGGTGTGAAAATCTTAAATTTTAATATGGTTCCAGATGGATGAATTGACCAAGAGAATTAAAGTTTTATGTAGATGAAGAAGTGTGAGAATAAGCCGTAATAACAAATCATTTATAAAATTTAGTGTTTTACTAGAGACTGTCTATAGTATTGTGAAACAGTTGACAAAGGAAGCACTGAAGTTAGTTGCCTTGGTTGCACCTTTCAAAATAGCAAAGATCACAACTGGCAGTGGTGGCAATTCTGTTTCTACCATGCACCTACACAACACTTGAAATGTAACCACATCAACTTGAAAGGCCCCACAGAAGCAAAAAACTTTGTAATAAAGAAATCAAGATAAAACTCAGCATATGATAGCCTAATGGTTCCTCACACACTTATAGGGGTATTGCTGAGAGAAACAATGTAGTAGAGAAAGAATAAGTAAAATATGAACTGACCATCATATGTCATAGTCCTCTGAATCCAGACAATGTGATTAAGGGGTGTTTACACGTGGAAAGATGTATGGTATCCTCCTCCCACTACTTCCCCTCATTTGGATTTGCCAGTAATACCACTTACATTGCTCTTCTTCTTCTTCTCACAGTTCTCTAAATTAATTTTTTCTGTTATGTCTGTAATTTATTTGAAGTTATCTCTTTTTCCTCTTTTTTCCTCGGAGTTGAAGCCATAATCAATACATCTTACTATTTAAGATCACGCAGAAAAAAGCTGTAAAACTATATTTTGGAGCTGAAGCAACTAAAATGCATGAACCGTTCATACAGTTTCATCATATTTCAGACTGTTTGCATTGCAATAACTTTATTTAGCATATAACTGTCACCTTTCACTAGAATAAATGAAAGTGCTTTGGGAACTACTTACTTTGTGTCATAAATCATAGTTGTGCCAGGTTGGAAAACATGACTTCTCGATATTCGACCACAGCCATTTTTCCTTTATGTACTATGGACACACTAAGTAGGCACTGGTGATTTATACACAAAATAAATAAATAAATAAAAGCATTTATATGTAAGTCACTCACTGTCCTGTGACCATCCACTTTTTGCAGCAGAAGTGCTGATGATTCCATCGACAGCACAGTACTCAGTTGTTCTGGTTGTTACACAACTTGCACCACATGCTTTTCTTTGCTTAGAGAACAAGAAAAAATGAACAGACGTTAGTTATATACTTTGCAAGTCTCATGACTCAATTTTGGTTGCATAATTAATTTTGTAGTTATAACCCGAAATATATTACACTGTAAATGTTTCATTACTGTCTCACTGACTGGTGCCCCATAACTAGCCTATCTCTGGTCTTAAAGCCAGTCAAAGACATGTGAGTAAGCATGGGTATGTAAAAATAAGACATCATGGAGAAGGGTGATATCTGAAAATGGAAAATTGTTGGAAGTTCCATGCAATGAAAACTTTTTCCTTAAAGATAAGTTGCCGAGAATATAATTCCTCAGCATACCATTCAATGAAAATTAAATGACAGCCATTGGAGTATATCTGCAGTTAATTCTGTAAGGCTAGGATCTTTTTAGGGTAAAGTCATAGTTCATACTTTCAGTATAGGAAGCACATAGTACAATTAAATATTTTGGGATGTAGAGCTTAAAGTTAATCTATTTTATCAAAATATTATATAGGACAAAAGTTAAACTCATGAATTTCTGACTCATATGATTTAATTACAGCCCACAAATCATGTAGGTACATTATATCCCTCTCCATATCGTTTAGTGACTGAAATAGGAATGGTGAGTATGAGTGGATATAGCTTAGCATCCAATTAATGTAAAGCAAATATTGAAACAGAAGAAGTTACCATTGTGATATTTCGCTTGTTATGAGACTAATGGTAAAATACAAATCTGAAGTATGAAACTCCAGTGACAAACCAAATATTGCAGAAGAACTAGTTACCATTCTGATATTCTGCATGTCATGAGACTAATAATCAAGTACAAATTTAAAGTATTCATCCCTAGTGATAAACTCTTGTTACAGGAGTGTGTCATGAAGTACTAAATTTTAACAAAGCAAAATACACTTTGAAATTCTAATTGCAGATATTTATCTGATTTTTAGCATTGTCCTCCACAAAAATCAGATGTCTTATTTGCTGTTTGCTGCCTGGAAAAATTCTGTGCATGACATTTGGTTCTCTAAATAATGCAGATGACACTAGGCTTGCAGTTAACTTTTTATGATATTTGCTAGATTTGATACAAAGCACACCACAGTTTCACATACAGGTAACTTTGAGAATAAATGATAACATACGAGAGTTACACTATGTGATCAAAAGTATCCGGATGCCCCAAAAACGTATGTTTTTCATATTAGGTGCATTTTACTGTCACCTGCTGCCAGGTACTCTATATCAGCGACCTCAGTAGTCATTAGACATCGTGAGAGAGCAGAATGGGGCACTCCACAGAACTCACGGATTTCGAATATGGTTAGGTGATTGGGTGTCACATGTATCATACATTTGTACACTAGATTTCCACACTCCTAAACATCCCTAGGTCCACTGTTTCCCATATGATAGTGAAGTGGAAACATGAACGGATGTCTAGAGCACAAAAGTGTACAGGCGGACCTTGTCTGCTGACTGACAGAGACCGCCGTCTGTTGAAGAGGGTCATAGTGTGTAATAGGCAGACATCTCTCCAGACCATCACACAGGAATTCCAAAATGCATCAGGATCGACCGCAAGTACTATGACAGTAAGGCGAGAGGTGAGAAAACGTCGATTTCATGGTCGAACAGCTGCTCATAAGCCACACATCACACTGGTAAATGCCAAACAACACCTTGCTTGATGTAAGGAGCATAAACATTGGACTAGTGAATAGTGGAAAAACATTGTCTGGAGCGACAAACCATGGTACACAATGTGGCAATTTGGTGGCAGGGTGTGGCTATGACGAATGCCCGGTAAATGTCATCTACAAGCATGTGTAGTGCCAACAGTAAAATTTGGAGACGGTGGCGTTATAGTGTGATTGTGTTTTTCATGAAGGGGGCTTGCACCCCTTGTTGTTTTGCATGGCACTATCTCAGCACAGGCCTAAATTGATGTTTTAAGCACCTTCTTGCTTTCCGCTGTTGAAGAGTGATTCGGGGATGGCGACTGCATCTTTCAACACGATCGAGCTCCTGTTCATAATGCAGGGCCTGTGGCAGAGTGGTTACATGACAATAACATCCCTGTAATGGACTGGCCTGCACAGAGTCCTGACTTGAATCCTATAGAACACCTTTGGGATGTTTTGGAATGCCAACTTCGTGCCCAGCTTCACGGCCAACATCGATACCTCTCCTCAGTGCCCAACTCCATGGAGAATGGCTGCCATTCTCCAAGAAATCTTCCATCACCTGATTGAATGTATGCCTGCAAGAGTGACAGCTGTCATCAAGGCTAAGGGTGGACCAACACCATACTGAATTCCAGCATTACCGATGGAGGGCGCCACCAACTTGTACATCATTTTCAGCTAGGTGTCTGGATATTTTTGATCACATAGCGTACACTGACATGGAGCCTAACCAGATTGTGACATAAGTACAACAATGACTGGTGGGTGCTGCCACTGTTGATAAGTACATGACAACAATAAATGTTTTTCATTACATGGTTGATTGTATGAATCAAATAAATTTACAATTACACATAGATGATTTACGCAATCTCATGTTCATCATCTTGTCATAAACGTATCTGCGATGCTATACATAAATTATGTTTTGTATTTAATAAAGCTTTTCATATGTAAAACTGGGTTTTGCTTCATGCTGCACAATGTATTCTACAATGGTTTTATTACTTCATTTATTTTATTCCTGTCAATAACATGTCTTCCTGTTATAAGGTATATCCAAAATATATAGCTGGTTTTTATCAATACAGTTCATGAACAATGAAAACACTGATGTTTCCACTTTGTTTGTGAGGTATCTTTTGAGTTCTTGCTTACAGATTGTACAATCAGCTGAAGTTTGTAGGTATTATTAATATCATATTGGCTGATGAATTCTGTGAAAGGTAATCATTTAACTGATGTTCCAAATCGGTACAAAATATGCTATCAATCTAGCTACTAAAGTAGTTTCACATGATTCATAATATCCAACCTGGTCTGCCATATTATACCATCTATCTTAGGAAGGTGTCAAATGAAAACACATTGATGTTCTTAGATTTTTTTAGTGATCAGTGTTGTAACTTGGACACATAACACAACCAAGAATGTTAGTACAACTTTATTAGACTAGGGCACATGTGTCAATCACCATAACATGCACTGAACATAATAAGATAAGGCAAATGTATGCAAGCAATAGTAATTGAGTACGAGTCTAGTGCAGCAGGATTTAAATAGGCACTCGATCAAGGTGGGCTGTATCTAAAGTTCACAGTATTTTTCTTTCACAGTGCACTCTGGCAGATGACATTGCACTGGTAATGTGCAGGGTTTTCAAATGTGTGCACATTACTTCATTCCTTTTCCTCTTGGGAACAGCTTGGATTTTGCAAGATATCTATGAGGTCTTCCTCCATGAGACTATGACTGAGATGACGTGCTGGTACTGGCGTATATGGTTGAAAGTACTTGGGCCCAGGTAGCATCACAGTCCTCCTCCACCTGTCAACCCATACAGTAGGATGGGTGACATCGGCATGAGTTCCATGTCCACATCAGGTCCAGAGCTTGGTCATGGCGCTGAGGCAGAAGAGATGGCTCCGTTGTGGATGGCAGCTGCATCAGTGCTGGTAGCGGTATTGGGGAAGTTGTACCTGGTCATCCACCAGTCACTGGGGAGCCTGCATATGTTGTGGCAGGGATGCAGCTGCATCAGGTCATGCCCAGACAGTCATCCTGGGGTGTAAATGTGACAGTGGCAACAGGGGTTGTTGCCCTGCCCAGGCTGCAGGAAATGCAGGAGGATCCAGGGCTGACGCCCGTGGAGCAGTTTAGTGGGGCTGTTATCACCGAATGGTGTGAACCAATAGGAAGACAGATACTAGAGATGGGTAGTTCGCAAAGGAATGGTTCAACAAGATGAACGAAAGGACCGAGGAATGAATTCCAAGGAATGATCGTTTCATTGTTCATTTCGGTCGCAGCAGTCTACTTATAGTTCCCGGGAACGAGGAACGATCGGTTCATAGTTCACTTTGGACGTGGCGGTCTACTTATAGTTCCCAGGAACGAGGAACGATCGGTTCCTAGTTCACTAGTTCACTTTGGTCGCGGTGGTCGCTTCGGCAGTTCTCGTTCCAGCCTCATTCGCATGCTCGTCTCAGCCTCGGTCTCCCTTGGCTGCACTCGTCGTTCTTCACATGACCACCTGTCTCAGTTCCACTTCCGACTGCTCCTAGTTAGTTCAGTATCCAGTTGTTCGTTTCGTTCACTGCACTCACCCATTTTACTTGTGTTCCAAACTGTTCTTGCACTTGGCTCTGGTTATTCAGTGTCCATGACCGGTAATCAGAAAGTATTTTATAGTTACGTAAATTACATAAAATTACGTTGTATGTAATAGGTACGTCTTTTCAGGTAACTAAAGGGCATATCAGCTCACTTCATTATATCGATGAACAGCAGAAGTCATACTTATAACAAGGCAAGTTTTTTTTGTTATTCATATATTTTTTGGTTTCATCGACTTGATTTAGAAACTAACTTTCAATAATTTGCTTAATTTTTAGTGTAAGAAAATTCATATAAAACGATTTTCTTGTATCTTTCATATACAAAACATTACATTTAGAAAGGCTCTAATTATTTTTAAGTTTGGTTGTTTCCAATTTGCATTACCTGCTAGTTTGGTTTCTCTGGAAAAAATGAAGTGAGTTGTGGGTCATTTTGGCTCAGTAGGAAAAGCTGTGCCTCTCCATTTGAAAAGACATAGATTGCCATAAAATCGTATTTACTTATTATCTCAAAAACATTTGTTCAGAAGGAGCTTTCAAACCAAAAACCTTATTACTGCGAACTTAATAATTATTATTACTGCTGCATTAACTTTAATAATGCAACATAATACCCTAATTTTTACTAAGCGTGTGATGCAGGTATGATGAGAAAACCACATTTTATTTTATGCTGCCATAAAGTCTTTACTTCGCCTATGAACTCAGAGACAACGTGAAGTGTATATAGGTTGTAAACGATTATTGTTTACAATGTAGCATAGCTATCTAGTGGAAGTCAAAACGAAAAATTTTATACAAGACACTTGTGGTCTATTAAGTTGGGAAACAGCCACCAACAGTTTTACAAACCTACATGAGCTATAGCCCATGCGCGTCGCGTGAGATTTTCATGTTCTCTTCTCCAGCTCTCTACACATCGTCATTGTTGTTTCACTATTGTTGCTTGCATTAGCTTGTTATTTCTTCACTGCCTAATTATTTCATGTTTGTCTGTTTGTTGTATCTGCTCGTAACAGGCAACACATCGTCTGTAATTGGCGAGCAGTCTGTACTAGGGGCCAGTTTACCGTGCGCCACCCTATATTATTTCCCTGTGATCAGCCACACAACGCTACAGTTGGCTAAATGAGAGGTTCTGCAGAATCACAGAAATTACTAAAAGTGTATAAGAATTCTGTAATGAAAGAAAAATTCTATACTCCAGGGGGGAGGCAAGTGCCCCCTCTTGGTGCCCTCCATCCTTCAGTCACCTACACTACTAGCTTTCAGTTTCTCATAAGAACCATATACCAAGCACAAATGAACAGTGAATGAGTAAAACTGAACAGTTCCCAAAAAAGAACGATCAGCAGTGAACTAGTTCCCGAGGATGAACAAGTTTGACCATCTCTAACAGATACTGATCCAAGGCAAGGTCAGATGGGGACCAAGTCAAATACTTTTTCATTTGCATTTTGAATGTTCTAATCAACCTTTTGGCCTCACTGTTAGACTATGGGTGGAAGGGCATAGCAAAAATATGGTGAATCCTGTAGGCATTGCAGAAGGAGGTAAACTCCTGTGACACACACTGAGGCTGTTATCAGAGAGCATTGTTGCCAGAAGTCCTTCAATGGAACTAATTCAACAGGACTGACACAGTGGCAGACACTGAAGTTAATGGGTAAAGGCCAGTATATGGGAATTGAGAGAATGTATCAATGACCATTATCCAACATGCATTAAGGTAAGGGCTGGCAAAATTGATGTGGATACGGTTCCAGGCCTGCAAAGGTTGTGGCCACGGAGAGAACATTGCCCGCAGGGCAGCTTGCTGCAATGTGCATTGAGAACATGCTGTAACCAAATGAGTGATGTCGCCATCCAAACAAGGCATAAAAACATGACAGTGGGCTAACACCTTGGTGTGTGACACCCCTCCAGTGATCAGCATGCAGCAGTGGCAACACAGAGCTGAGGGAACCACTGTGCAAGGAGCTGAATAGTCCATAATTGGAAGTAGAACACCATCAGCTACAGAGAAACAATGCCAAAACACATAGCAGTTATGGAGGGGTTTTGATGCCTGCAATGGAGGCACCTCAGGGCTGCTATGTTGTACGCTAGGTACCACTTTCCATAAAATTTGATTGGTAGCACTAGCTGCATGACTCAAGCACTAGTGACTGGAAAACCATTGACAGTTTGTTGAGCGCATTCATCAATGTGGAAACTGAGTAACTCCTCCCAATCAAAAACTGGGTCTGGATTGGCCAGAAGATTGCAGACCACACCAGCATTTGTATGTTTAGCTGTGGGGCAGAAGTTGTACTGAGAGAAGAACAGCGCCCAAAGCTGAAGGCGATGCACTACTTTGTTTGGCAACAACACTGAGTTGTTAAACAGTGAAACTAATGACCTGTGACCCTTGATGAGATGGAATTTTAGATCATACAGGAAAACATGAAACTTCTTTAAGGCATAAACAATGGCGAGGGCTTCTTACTCTATTTGTGAATATCTAGTCTGAGCTGAATTAAGTGTCTTCAAAGCTTATGCAATAGGCCACATGGAACCATCAGAATATTTATGAACTAACACCACCGTCCAGCCCCTGCTGGGATAAATCTGTTGCTAACATTAAATGTTGACCCAGTTGGTAGGTTACGAGTCAGATTGTAACATAGACTTCAGTTTAGAAAACGTTGTTTCAAACACCTGTGCCCAGTGGAAAGATATCCCCTCATGCAGATGTCATGGTTGTGCAATTGATGCCACCCCTGACAAAAACTGATGAAAATAAGCAATCTTACCTAAAAACGCTGGAGTTCTCTGACCGGCGTAGGACACAGATGAGGCACAATGGCAGACACATTCTTATGAAAGGGTTTGATACCAGCACTAGAGACCTTGAACCCAAGATAAACAGTAGAAGACCGAGAGAAGCAGTACTTTTCGAAATTGCATTTTAACCCAGTGGCCTGTAACACACACTGAGGCTGTTATCAGAGAGCATTGTTGCCAGAAGTCCTTCAATGGAACTAATTCAACAGGACTGACACAGTGGCAGACACTGAAGTTGATGGGTAAAGGCCAGTATATGGGAATTGAGAGAATGTATCAATGACCATTATCCAACATGCATTAAGGTAAGGGCTGGCAAAATTGATGTGGATACGGTTCCAGGCCTGCAAAGGTTGTGGCCACGGAGAGAACATTGCCCGCAGGGCAGCTTGCTGCAATGTGCATTGAGAACATGCTGTAACCAAATGAGTGATGTTGCCATCCAAACAAGGCATAAAAACATGACAGTGGGCTAACACCTTGGTGTGTGACACCTCTCCAGTGATCAGCATGCAGCAGTGGCAACACAGAGCTGAGGGAACCACTGTGCAAGGAGCTGAATAGTCCATAATTGGAAGTAGAACACCATCAGCTACAAAGAAACAATGTAAGTTGTTGGAATGTTCAGCTGCAAAAGAGCCAGAGACCACAATATCATCAAGATAGCTAGCACAGCCAGTACAGACCCGGTGAGTTGTTTGAGAAACAGTTGAAATATCACTCGGGTGCTGGCCACATCAAATGGTAACCCCAAGTGTTGATACAAGTCAAAAGATGTCTTAATGACCAACAACCATTGAGAGTCAGCATCAATGGGAATCTGCAAATATGCATGGGAGAACTTGACCATGGAAAAATACTGACCACCAGCAAGCTTAGCAAAAACTTAGTCAGGGCATGGCAAGGGGCATGTGTTAATGATAGACTGATCATTGACAGAAACTTTGGAATTGCTGCATAACTGTAACTGTCCAGATGGCTTCTTGACAATGACTAAGGAGGTACCCATTAACTGGATGTGATCAATTGGACAACCCTGGTGGCTGTGATGCAATCAAGCTCTGCCTTGGTTTGGTCATGGAGTGCCATCAGCACTGGGTGAGCCCAAAAGAAATGGGGTCTGGCTGAAGGTTTCATGGTGATTTTGACACAACCCAAACCCACAGAAAACAAGATGGAAAATTCAGAGCATAAAGAGTCGAGCTGTGTATAACACACGTGATATTTTATATAGAGGGTGATTATACTTAAAGTTAAACTTCCAAACCACTGTAGAAATAACACCACTGGTCACAATGACATCAAATTGCAGTGGAATATTAGTGGAGAATGGGGAGAACATATGGCAGAAGAAAAATAAATAGTAACAGAATGTAGCAATAGAGGGTGCTGTAAGCATCATAATTTAATAGTAGTCAACTACAAATGTCAAATTAATCATACAACAATGCCCAAGGTGTATGTTTGATGTTAGACAAACTGTACTACTCAGTGTGCATGGGTGTACAGGTGTGATACTGTTAGTTATGTAGGCCCATCAACCACGGCAAGGTCGTAAAACATCAGATGGGAAAAATCTGTTTTTAATTGTTCTGAGGCCAAAAACTGCATAAAATGCATCATTCACATCAGTTTTTAATTATTCTGAGATCAAAAACCTCATAAAAAGCAAAAGTCAAAATCAGATTGGATTATTAATTTACGTGTGGTTGGCACAAAACATGTTCAATATGCTGTCCACCGTTCTCTGCAACAAGTTTAAATCGAGAAACAGCATGTTCCACAACTGATCGAAGTGTTTCTGTGGTCATATGTTGCACAATGCATGCCTTCAATACAGCTAGGTTTGCAATTGGAACACTGAACACAACATTTTTCAGATAGCTCCATAGCCAGAAGTCACACGGATTAAGATCAGGTGATTGCGACACCCAGGTTATAGGGAAACGGTGGCTGATAATTCTAGCATTTCCTAAATGGCACTTCAGCAGCTGCTTAATTGGATTTGCAATGTGCAGAGGTGGGCCATCTTGCATAAAAATGATCCCATCCACACATCCACACTGTTGGAGAGCTGGAATGACGTGGTTGCACAAATGACACTCATAGTGCTTACCAGTGATGGTACAGGTAACAGGAACAGAAGCACCTGTCTCTTCTAAAACATATTGCCTTATGATAAACAATGCCATAAACTGGCAGCATACAGTGACCTTTTGAGGATGAAGTGGTACTTGTTGATTTAAGTGTGAATTTTCCGTTGCTCATATTTGACAATTATGTGTATTGACATATCCTGTCAGATGGATGTGGCCTTCATCTGTCCACAAAATCTTCCATGGCCAATCATTGTCCACTTCCATGTGAGCAAGAAATTCTAAAATAAAGATCTGTCTTGCTGGCAGGCAACAGGAAGAAACTCGTACACATGGGTAATTTTG